>NC_091999.1:55478658-56211693 GCF_044704955.1 Pristiophorus japonicus
CTGTTTCTTGGAAGAGATGCATCTTAAAAAGTTCCAGAGTGAGATGGAACTGTAAAAATACAGGTGGATGAGATTGCCTCGTCCAGATTTTTAGCAAACGGAGAATTTTTCAGGAGTCTTTGGCCGTCTGCTACACAGAGATGGATGAGTGAGTTTTTTCTGAGTAAAGTTTAAAAAGGCAGCGACACAGTAGTCGTGGCCGAGTGGTTAAGGCGATGGACTAGAAATCCATTGGGTTATCCCGCGCAGGTTCGAATCCTGCCGACTACGATTCTCAGCATTTTTCATTCCATTTCACAATTTAACCGGTTCTCTGCCAAACTGATTCTGAGATGGATGGAATAACGTCCCACACCTTTCAACTTTGACATTTTTTTCTCATTTTTATTAATCTGCAATATTCACGATACATCCGTTTCAAAAATCGCAATCATCAGTCAAAGTTGCGACAGTGATTCAGCCTGTCTATTCCTCGAGATGTCTGAGGCATCTGTGCATTGTCGTTGGTGCGTGCAAATTTCTGGATATGTGTGTGTGGGTCTCTGTGTCTGTCTATCTATTTATATGTCTCTGTGTATGTGCAACTGTCACTGGAAATCATCACCATGAATTTGATATGTCCTGGGACTTATAAAAACGACTTGGGGAAAATAATACGGTTGTGAACTTTTGTATCGGCTTTGGTTCAGTGGCCGCATTCTCGACTGAATCGGGAGTTTGTCTGTTCAAGTCGCACTTCTGAGACTTGAGCATATCATCTTGGCTAACACTCAAGTGCAGCACTTGGGGAATTTTGCAATGTTGAAGCTGTTGACTTTCGGATGAAATGTTAAATTGAAGCTCCGTCTGCACCCTCGGGTGGATATGAAAGTTCCCAGTGCATTATTCGAAAAAGAATAGGAGAGTTGCCCCCGTGTCAATATTACTAAAAATGTTCGTAAATGCTCACTGAAAGCCGATGTGCATGTGTTTGTATGTGGGGTTGGGGTTGAAGCCCAGATTCTCACAGAGACAGAATCCAGGTTCTCACAGGACCAGAATAGCCGAGTGGTTAAGGCGTTGGCCTTAAAACTCAATGGGTTTGTCCCGCGTGCGTTTGTCCCCCACTCCTGGTATCTCTTTAATTTAACACGGATATCCTCCCATTCTGATCAGTGAGACCGGATTTTCATCGATTGAATCAGCAATTTTCTGTAACAATGTGACACTCTGAACCGATAATGAAATGAAATTGTGAAATGTATCTGTGTCGCTCGGTTTGTGCCTCTCTCTCTCTCTTCAGAGAGTTTTGTATGTTTGAGTCTTTGTCTCTCTCAGTCTGACTCACTCTGTCTGTCCCTGTTTCTCTGTTTGTCTCTGTCTCTCAATCTGTCTCTTTCTCACGGTGCCACGTCTGTTCCAATGGGATTCTCTCAGACTCTTTGTCTGACTGGCTCTCTCTTTCCCATCATTTCGGTCTGTCCATGTCTTTGCCTGTCTCTGTTAGTCCCTGCCTGTAAGCTGAGAAGTATTTCCATCATTTTCTGTTTTAGTCTCTATCGCTCTCTCTCTATCTGTCTCTCTCCTTGTCACTGTCTTTATCATTGTCTTTCTCTCACTCTTTCCCTCTCTCTCTTAATAGATCACACACACACATCTCTGTATATGTATATATTTGAGTCTTTTTCTCACTCAGTCTGCCTCTCCTTCTCAGTCTCACACTTTCTGTCTCTCGTTGTCGCTATCTCGCTGTCTGTCTCTCCCTGTTTGTCGGTTTGTCTCTGTCTCTCAATGTGTCTATCGACTTCTCCTAGTGTCCAGTTCTGTTCACAGTGACTCGAGTACTGCTCTGACAGAATTGGTACCCGTCAGTTCCTCGTTAGTATAGTGGTGAGTATCCCTGCCTGTCACGCGGGAGACCGGGGTTCAATTCCCCGACGGGGAGGCAGTTGTTTCAAGATGTCGAATTTTACTTCTGTTTCTTGGAAGAGATGCATGTTAAAAAGTTCCAGAGTAATATGGAACTGTAAAAATACAGGTGGATGAGATTGCCTCGTCCAGATTTTTAGCAAACGGAGAATTTTTCAGGAGTCTTTGGCCGTCTGCTACACAGAGATGGATGACTGAGTTTTTTCTGAGTAAAGTTTAAAAAGGCAGCGACACAGTAGTCGTGGCCGAGTGGTTAAGGCGATGGACTAGAAATCCATTGGGTTATCCCGCGCAGGTTCGAATCCTGCCGACTACGATTCTCAGCATTTTTCATTCCATTTCACAATTTAACCAGTTCTCTGCCAAACTGATCCTGAGATGGATGGAATAACGTCCCACACCTTTCAACTTTGACATTTTTTTCTCATTTTTATTAATCTGCAATATTCAGGATACATCCGTTTCAAAAATCGCAATCATCAGTCAAAGTTGCGACAGTGATTCAGCCTGTCCAATCCTCGAGATATCTGAGGCATCTGTGCATTGTCGTTGGTGCGTGCAAATTTCTGGATATGTGTGTGTGGGTCTCTGTGTCTGTCTATCTATTTATATGTCTCTGTGTATGTGCAACTGTCACTGGAAATCATCACCATGAATTTGATATGTCCTGGAACTTATAAAAACGACTTGGGGAAAATAATACGGTTGTGAACTTTTGTATCGGCTTTGGTTCAGTCGCCGCATTCTCGACTGAATCGGGAGTTTGTCTGTTCAAGTCGCACTTCTGAGACTTGAGCATATCATCTTGGCTAACACTCAAGTGCAGCACTTGGGGAATTTTGCAATGTTGAAGCTGTTGACTTTCGGATGAAATGTTAAATTGAAGCTCCGTCTGCACCCTCGGGTGGATATGAAAGTTCCCAGTGCATTATTCGAAAAAGAATAGGAGAGTTGCCCCCGTGTCAATATTACTAAAAATGTTCGTAAATGTTCACTGAAAGCCGATGTGCATGTGTTTGTATGTGGGGTTGGGGTTGAAGCCCAGATTCTCACAGAGACAGAATCCAGGTTCTCACAGGACCAGAATAGCCGAGTGGTTAAGGCGTTGGCCTTGAAACTCAATGGGTTTGTCCCGCGTGCGTTTGTCCCCCACTCCTGGTATCTCTTTAATTTAACACGGATATCCTCCCATTCTGATCAGTGAGACCGGATTTTCATCGGTTGAATCAGCAATTTTCTGTAACAATGTGACACTCTGAACCGATAATGAAATGAAATTGTGAAATGTATCTGTGTCGCTCGGTTTCTGCCTCTCTCTTCAGAGAGTTTTATATGTTTGAGTCTTTGTCTCTCTCAGTCTGACTCACTCTGTCTGTCCCTGTTTCTCTGTTTGTCTCTGTCTCTCAATCTGTCTCTTTCTCACGGTGCCACGTCTGTTCCAATGGGATTCTCTCAGACTTTTGTCTGACTGGCTCTCTCTTTCCCATCATTTCGGTCTGTCCATGTCTTTGCCTGTCTCTGTTAGTCCCTGCCTGTAAGCTGAGAAGTATTTCCATCATTTTCTGTTTTAGTCTCTATCGCTCTCTCTCTATCTGTCTCTCTCCTTGTCACTGTCTTTATCGTTGTCTTTCTCTCACTCTTTCCCTCTCTCTCTGAATAGATCACTCACACACATCACTGTATATGTATTTATTTGAGTCTTTTTCTCACTCAGTCTTCCTCTCCTTCTCAGTCTCACACTTTCTGTCTCTCGTTGTCTCTATCTCGCTGTCTGTCACTCCCTGTTTGTAGGTTTGTCTCTGTCTCTCAATGTGTCTATCGACTTCTCCTGGTGTCCAGTTCTGTTCACAGTGACTCGATTACTGCTCTGACAGAATTGATGCACGTCAGTTCCTCGTTAGTATAGTGGTGAGTATCCCCGCCTGTCACGCGGGAGACCGGGGTTCAATTCCCCGACGGGGAGGCAGTTGTTTCAAAATGTCGAATTTTACTTCTGTTTCTTGGAAGAGATGCATGTTAAAAAGTTCCAGAGTAATATGGAACTGTAAAAATACAGGTGGATGAGATTGCCTCGTCCAGATTTTTAGCAAATGGAGAATTTTTCAGGAGTCTTTGGCCGTCTGCTACACAGAGATGGATGACTGAGTTTTTTCTGAGTAAAGTTTAAAAAGGCAGCGACACAGTAGTCGTGGCCGAGTGGTTAAGGCGATGGAATAGAAATCCATTGGGTTATCCCACGCAGGTTCGAATCCTGCCGACTACGATTCTCAGCATTTTTCATTCCATTTCACAATTTAACCGGTTCTCTGCCAAACTGATCCTGAGATGGATGGAATAACGTCCCACACCTTTCAACTTTGACATTTTTTTCTCATTTTTATTAATCTGCAATATTCATGATACATCCGTTTCAAAAATCGCAATCATCAGTCATAGTTGCGACAGTGATTCAGCCTGTCTATTCCTCGAGATGTCTGAGGCATCTGTGCATTGTCGTTGGTGCGTGCAAATTTCTGGATATGTGTGTGTGGGTCTCTGTGTCTGTATATCTATTTATATGTCTCTGTGTATGTGCAACTGTCACTGGAAATCATCACCATGAATTTGATATGTCCTGGAACGTATAAAAACGACTTGGGGAAAATAATACGGTTGTGAACTTTTGTATCGGCTTTGGTTCAGTGGCCGCATTCTCGACTGAATCGGGAGTTTGTCTGTTCAAGTCGCACTTCTGAGACTTGAGCATATCATCTTGGCTAACACTCAAGTGCAGCACTTGTGGAATTTTGCAATGTTGAAGCTGTTGACTTTCGGATGAAATGTTAAATTGAAGCTCCGTCTGCACCCTCGGGTGGATATGAAAGGTCCCAGAGCATTATGCTGAAAAGAATAGGAGAGTTGCCCCCGTGTCAATATTACTAAAAATGTTCGTAAATGCTCACTGAAAGCCGATGTGCATGTGTTTGTATGTGGGGTTGGGGTTGAAGCCCAGATTCTCACAGAGACAGAATCCAGGTTCTCACAGGACCAGAATAGCCGAGTGGTTAAGGCGTTGGCCTTAAAACTCAATGGGTTTGTCCCGCGTGCGTTTGTCCCCCACTCCTGGTATCTCTTTAATTTAACACGGATATCCTCCCATTCTGATCAGTGAGACCGGATTTTCATCGGTTGATTCAGCAATTTTCTGTAACAATGTGACACTCTGAACCGATAATGAAATGAAATTGTGAAATGTATCTGTGTCGCTCGGTTTCTGCCTCTCTCTCTCTCTCTTCAGAGAGTTTTGTATGTTTGAGTCTTTGTCTCTCTCAGGCTGACTCACTCTGTCTGTCCCTGTTTCTCTGTTTGTCTCTGTCTCTCAATCTGTCTCTTTCTCACGGTGCCACGTCTGTTCCAATGGGATTCTCTCAGACTCTTTGTCTGACTGGCTCTCTCTTTCCCATCATTTCGGTCTGTCCATGACTTTGCCTGTCTCTGTTAGTCCCTGCCTGTAAGCTGAGAAGTATTTCCATCATTTTCTGTTTTAGTCTCTATCGCTCTCTCTCTATCTGTCTCTCTCCTTGTCACTGTCTTTATCATTGTCTTTCTCTCACTCTTTCCCTCTCTCTCTGAATAGATCACTCACACACATCTCTGTATATGTATTTATTTGAGTCTTTTTCTCACTCAGTCTTCCTCTCCTTCTCAGTCTCACACTTTCTGTCTCTCCTTGTCTCTATCTCGCTGTCTGTCTCTCCTTGTTTGTCGATTTGTCTCTGTCTCTCAATGTGTCTATCGACTTCTCCTGCTGTCCAGTTCTGTTCACAGTGACTCGATTACTGCTCTGACAGAATTGGTACACGTCAGTTCCTCGTTAGTATAGTGGTGAGTATCCCCGCCTGTCATGTGGGAGATCGGGCTTCAATTCCCCGACGGGGAGGCAGTTGTTTCAAAATGTCGAATTTTACTTCTGTTTCTTGGAAGAGATGCATGTTAAAAAGTTCCAGAGTAATATGGAACTGTAAAAATACAGGTGGATGAGATTGCCTCGTCCAGATTTTTAGCAAACGGAGAATTTTTCAGGAGTCTTTGGCCGTCTGCAACACAGAGATGGATGACTGAGTTTTTTCTGAGTAAAGTTTAAAAAGGAAGCGACGCAGTAGTCGTGGCCGAGTGGTTAAGGCGATGGACTAGAAATCCATTGGGTTATCCCGCGCAGGTTCGAATCCTGCCGACTACGATTCTCAGCATTTTTCATTCCATTTCACAATTTAACCGGTTCTCTGCCAAACTGATCCTGAGATGGATGGAATAACGTCCCACACCTTTCAACTTTGACATTTTTTTCTCATTTTTATTAATCTGCAATATTCAGGATACATCCGTTTCAAAAATCGCAATCATCAGTCAAAGTTGCGACAGTGATTCAGCCTGTCCAATCCTCGAGATATCTGAGGCATCTGTGCATTGTCGTTGGTGCGTGCAAATTTCTGGATATGTGTGTGTGGGTCTCTGTGTCTGTCTATCTATTTATATGTCTCTGTGTATGTGCAACTGTCACTGGAAATCATCACCATGAATTTGATATGTCCTGGAACTTATAAAAACGACTTGGGGAAAATAATACGGTTGTGAACTTTTGTATCGGCTTTGGTTCAGTGGCCGCATTCTCGACTGAATCGGGAGTTTGTCTGTTCAAGTCGCACTTCTGAGACTTGAGCATATCATCTTGGCTAACACTCAAGTGCAGCACTTGGGGAATTTTGCAATGTTGAAGCTGTTGACTTTCGGATGAAATGTTAAATTGAAGCTCCGTCTGCACCCTCGGGTGGATATGAAAGTTCCCAGTGCATTATTCGAAAAAGAATAGGAGAGTTGCCCCCGTGTCAATATTACTAAAAATGTTCGTAAATGCTCACTGAAAGCCGATGTGCATGTGTTTGTATGTGGGGTTGGGGTTGAAGCCCAGATTCTCACAGAGACAGAATCCAGGTTCTCACAGGACCAGAATAGCCGAGTGGTTAAGGCGTTGGCCTTAAAACTCAATGGGTTTGTCCCGCGTGCGTTTGTCCCCCACTCCTGGTATCTCTTTAATTTAACACGGATATCCTCCCATTCTGATCAGTGAGACCGGATTTTCATCGGTTGAATCAGCAATTTTCTGTAACAATGTGACACTCTGAACCGATAATGAAATGAAATTGTGAAATGTATCTGTGTCGCTCGGTTTCTGCCTCTCTCTTCAGAGAGTTTTGTATGTTTGAGTCTTTGTCTCTCTCAGTCTGACTCACTCTGTCTGTCCCTGTTTCTCTGTTTGTCTCTGTCTCTCAATCTGTCTCTTTCTCACGGTGCCACGTCTGTTCCAATGGGATTCTCTCAGACTTTTGTCTGACTGGCTCTCTCTTTCCCATCATTTCGGTCTGTCCATGTCTTTGCCTGTCTCTGTTAGTCCCTGCCTGTAAGCTGAGAAGTATTTCCATCATTTTCTGTTTTAGTCTCTATCGCTCTCTCTCTATCTGTCTCTCTCCTTGTCACTGTCTTTATCGTTGTCTTTCTCTCACTCTTTCCCTCTCTCTCTGAATAGATCACTCACACACATCTCTGTATATGTATTTATTTGAGTCTTTTTCTCACTCAGTCTTCCTCTCCTTCTCAGTCTCATACTTTTTGTCTCTCGTTGTCTCTATCTCGCTGTCTGTCACTCCCTGTTTGTAGGTTTGTCTCTGTCTCTCAATGTGTCTATCGACTTCTCCTGGTGTCCAGTTCTGTTCACAGTGACTCGATTACTGCTCTGACAGAATTGATGCACGTCAGTTCCTCGTTAGTATAGTGGTGAGTATCCCCGCCTGTCACGCGGGAGACCGGGGTTCAATTCCCCGACGGGGAGGCAGTTGTTTCAAAATGTCGAATTTTACTTCTGTTTCTTGGAAGAGATGCATGTTAAAAAGTTCCAGAGTAATATGGAACTGTAAAAATACAGGTGGATGAGATTGCCTCGTCCAGATTTTTAGCAAACGGAGAATTTTTCAGGAGTCTTTGGCCGTCTGCTACACAGAGATGGATGACTGAGTTTTTTCTGAGTAAAGTTTAAAAAGGCAGCGACACAGTAGTCGTGGCCGAGTGGTTAAGGCGATGGAATAGAAATCCATTGGGTTATCCCGCGCAGGTTCGAATCCTGCCGACTACGATTCTCAGCATTTTTCATTCCATTTCACAATTTAACCGGTTCTCTGCCAAACTGATCCTGAGATGGATGGAATAACGTCCCACACCTTTCAACTTTGACATTTTTTTCTCATTTTTATTAATCTGCAATATTCATGATACATCCGTTTCAAAAATCGCAATCATCAGTCAAAGTTGCGACAGTGATTCAGCCTGTCTATTCCTCGAGATGTCTGAGGCATCTGTGCATTGTCGTTGGTGCGTGCAAATTTCTGGATATGTGTGTGTGGGTCTCTGTGTCTGTATATCTATTTATATGTCTCTGTGTATGTGCAACTGTCACTGGAAATCATCACCATGAATTTGATATGTCCTGGAACGTATAAAAACGACTTGGGGAAAATAATACGGTTGTGAACTTTTGTATCGGCTTTGGTTCAGTGGCCGCATTCTCGACTGAATCGGGAGTTTGTCTGTTCAAGTCGCACTTCTGAGACTTGAGCATATCATCTTGGCTAACACTCAAGTGCAGCACTTGGGGAATTTTGCAATGTTGAAGCTGTTGACTTTCGGATGAAATGTTAAATTGAAGCTCCGTCTGCACCCTCGGGTGGATATGAAAGTTCCCAGTGCATTATTCGAAAAAGAATAGGAGAGTTGCCCCCGTGTCAATATTACTAAAAATGTTCGTAAATGCTCACTGAAAGCCGATGTGCATGTGTTTGTATGTGGGGTTGGGGTTGAAGCCCAGATTCTCACAGAGACAGAATCCAGGTTCTCACAGGACCAGAATAGCCGAGTGGTTAAGGCGTTGGCCTTAAAACTCAATGGGTTTGTCCCGCGTGCGTTTGTCCCCCACTCCTGGTATCTCTTTAATTTAACACGGATATCCTCCCATTCTGATCAGTGAGACCGGATTTTCATCGGTTGAATCAGCAATTTTCTGTAACAATGTGACACTCTGAACCGATAATGAAATGAAATAGTGAAATGTATCTGTGTCGCTCGGTTTCTGCCTCTCTCTCTCTCTCTTCAGAGAGTTTTGTATGTTTGAGTCTTTGTCTCTTTCAGGCTGACTCACTCTGTCTGTCCCTGTTTCTCTGTTTGTCTCTGTCTCTCAATCTGTCTCTTTCTCACGGTGCCACGTCTGTTCCAATGGGATTCTCTCAGACTCTTTGTGTGACTGGCTCTCTCTTTCCCATCATTTCGGTCTGTCCATGTCTTTGCCTGTCTCTGTTAGTCCCTGCCTGTAAGCTGAGAAGTATTTCCATCATTTTCTGTTTTAGTCTCTATCGCTCTCTCTCTATCTGTCTCTCTCCTTGTCACTGTCTTTATCATTGTCTTTCTCTCACTCTTTCCCTCTCTCTCTGAATAGATCACACACACACATCTCTGTATATGTATATATTTGAGTCTTTTTCTCACTCAGTCTGCCTCTCCTTCACAGTCTCACACTTTCTGTCTCTCGTTGTCTCTATCTCGCTGTCTGTCTCTCCCTGTTTGTCGATTTGTCTCTGTCTCTCAATGTGTCTATCGACTTCTCCTGGTGTCCAGTTCTGTTCATTGTGACTCCATTACTGCTCTGACAGAATTGGTACACGTCAGTTCCTCGTTAGTATAGTGGTGAGTATCCCCGCCTGTCACGCGGGAGACCGGGGTTCAATTCCCCGATGGGGAGGCAGTTGTTTCAAAATGTCGAATTTTACTTCTGTTTCTTGGAAGAGATGCATGTTAAAAAGATCCAGAGCAATATGGAACTGTAAAAATACAGGTGGATGAGATTGCCTAGTCCAGATTTTTAGCAAACGGAGAATTTTTCAGGAGTCTTTGGCCGTCTGCAACACAGAGATGGATGACTGAGTTTTTTCTGAGTAAAGTTTAAAAAGGCAGCGACGCAGTAGTCGTGGCCGAGTGGTTAAGGCGATGGACTAGAAATCCATTGGGTTATCCCGCGCAGTTCGAATCCTGCCGATGACGATTCTCAGCATTTTTCATTCCATTTCACAATTTAACCGGTTCTCTGCCAAACTGATCCTGAGAAGGATGGAATAACGTCCCACACCTTTCAACTTTGACATTTTTTTCTCATTTTTATTAATCTGCAATATTCACGATACATCCGTTTCAAAAATCGCAATCATCAGTCAAAGTTGCCACAGTGATTCAGCCTGTCTATTCCTCGAGATGTCTGAGGCATCTGTGCATGCCCGTTGGTGCGTGCAAATTTCTGGATATGTGTGTGTGGGTCTCTGTGTCTGTCTATCTATTTATATGTCTCTGTGTATGTGCAACTGTCACTGGAAATCATCACCATGAATTTGATATGTCCTGGAACTTATAAAAACGTCTTGGGGAAAATAATACGGTTGTGAACTTTTGTATCGGCTTTGGTTCAGTGGCCGCATTCTCGACTGAATCGGGAGTTTGTCTGTTCAAGTCGCACTTCTGAGACTTGAGCATATCATCTTGGCTAACACTCAAGTGCAGCACTTGGGGAATTTTGCAATGTTGAAGCTGTTGACTATCGGATGAAATGTTAAATTGAAGCTCCGTCTGCACCCTCGGGTGGATATGAAAGATCACAGTGCATTATTCGAAAAAGAACAGGAGAGTTGCCCCCGTGTCAATATTACTAAAAATGTTCGTAAATGCTCACTGAAAGTCGATGTGCATGTGTTTGTATGTGGGGTTGGGGTTGAAGCCCAGATTCTCACAGAGACAGAATCCAGGTTCTCACAGGACCAGAATAGCCGAGTGGTTAAGGCGTTGGCCTTAAAACTCAATGGGTTTGTCCCGCGTGCGTTTGTCCCCCACTCCTGGTATCTCTTTAATTTAACACGGATATCCTCCCATTCTGATCAGTGAGACCGGATTTTCATCGGTTGAATCAGCAATTTTCTGTAACAATGTGACACTCTGAACCGATAATGAAATGAAATTGTGAAATGTATCTGTGTCGCTCGGTTTCTGCCTCTCTCTCTCTCTCTTCAGAGAGTTTTGTATGTTTGAGTCTTTGTCTCTCTCAGTCTGACTCACTCTGCCTGTCCCTGTTTCTCTGTTTGTCTCTGTCTCTCAATCTGTCTCTTTCTCACGGTGCCACGTCTGTTCCAATGGGATTCTCTCAGACTCTTTGTCTGACTGGCTCTCTCTTTCCCATCATTTCGGTCTGTCCATGTCTTTGCCTGTCTCTGTTAGTCCCTGCCTGTAAGCTGAGAAGTATTTCCATCATTTTCTGTTTTAGTCTCTATCGCTCTCTCTCTATCTGTCTCTCTCCTTGTCACTGTCTTTATCATTGTCTTTCTCTCACTCTTTCCCTCTCTCTCTTAATAGATCACACACACACATCTCTGTATATGTATATATTTGAGTCTTTTTCTCACTCAGTCTGCCTCTCCTTCTCAGTCTCACACTTTCTGTCTCTCGTTGTCTCTATCTCGCTGTCTGTCTCTCCCTGTTTGTCGATTTGTCTCTGTCTCTCAATGTGTCTGTCGACTTCTCCTGGTGTCCAGTTCTGTTCACAATGACTCGATTCCTGCTCTGACAGAACTGGTACCCGTCAGTTCCTCGTTAGTATAGTGGTGAGTATCCCCGCCTGTCACGCTGGAGACCGGGGTTCAATTCCCCGACGGGGAAGCAGTTGTTTCAAGATGTCGAATTTTACTTCTGTTTCTTGGAAGAGATGCATATTAAAAAGTTCCAGAGTAAGATGGAACTGTAAAAATACAGGTGGATGAGATTGCCTCGTCCAGATTTTTAGCAAACGGAGAATTTTTCAGGAGTCTTTGGCCGTCTGCCACACAGAGATGGATGACTGAGTTTTTTCTGAGTAAAGTTTAAAAAGGCAGCGACATAGTAGTCGTGGCCGAGTGGTTAAGGCGATGGAATAGAAATCCATTGGGTTATCCCGAGCAGGTTCGAATCCTTCCGACTACGATTCTCAGCATTTTTCATTCCATTTCACAATTTAACCGGTTCTCTGCCAAACTGATCCTGAGATGGATGGAATAACGTCCCACACCTTTCAACTTTGACATTTTTTTCTCATTTTTATTAATCTGCAATATTCACGATACATCCGTTTCAAAAATCGCAATCATCAGTCAAAGTTGCCACAGTGATTCAGCCTGTCTATTCCTCGAGATGTCTGAGGCATCTGTGCATGCCCGTTGGTGCGTGCAAATTTCTGGATATGTGTGTGTGGGTCTCTGTGTCTGTCTATCTATTTATATGTCTCTGTGTATGTGCAACTGTCACTGGAAATCATCACCATGAATTTGATATGTCCAGGAACTTATAAAAACGACTTGGGGAAAATAATACGGTTGTGAACTTTTGTATCGGCTTTGGTTCATTGGCCGCATTCTCGACTGAATCGGGAGTTTGTCTGTTCAAGTCGCACTTCTGAGACTTGAGCATATCATCTTGGCTAACACTCAAGTGCAGCACTTGGGGAATTTTGCAATGTTGAAGCTGTTGTCTATCGGATGAAATGTTAAATTGAAGCTCCGTCTGCACCCTCGGGTGGATATGAAAGTTCCCATTGCATTATTCGAAAAAGAACAGGAGAGTTGCCCCCGTGTCAATATTACTAAAAATGTTCGTAAATGCTCACTGAAAGTCGATGTGCATCTGTTTGTATGTGGGGTTGGGGTTGAAGGCCAGATTCTCACAGAGACAGAATCCAGGTTCTCACAGGACCAGAATAGCCGAGTGGTTTAGGCGTTGGCCTTAAATCTCAATGGGTTTGTCCCGCGTGCGTTTGTCCCCCACTCCTGGTATCTCTTTAATTTAACACGGATATCCTCCCATTCTGATCAGTGAGACCGGATTTTCATCGGTTGAATCAGCAATTTTCTGTAACAATGTGACACTCTGAACCGATAATGAAATGAAATTGTGAAATGTATCTGTGTCGCTCGGTTTCTGCCTCTCTCTCTCTCTCTTCAGAGAGTTTTGTATGTTTGAATCTTTGTCTCTCTCAGTCTGACTCACTCTGTCTGTCCCTGTTTCTCTGTTTGTCTCTGTCTCTCAATCTGTCTCTTTCTCACGGTGCCACGTCTGTTCCAATGGGATTCTCTCAGACTCTTTGTCTGACTGGCTCTCTCTTTCCCATCATTTCGGTCTGTCCATGTCTTTGCCTGTCTCTGTTAGTCTCTGCCTGTAAGCTGAGAAGTATTTCCATCATTTTCTGTTTTAGTCTATATCGCTCTCTCTCTATCTGTCTCTCTCCTTGTCACTGTCTTTATCGTTGTCTTTCTCTCACTCTTTCCCTCTCTCTCTGAATAGATCACTCACACACATCTCTGTATATGTATATATTTGAGTCTTTTTCTCACTCAGTCTTCCTCTCCTTCTCAGTCTCACACTTTCTGTCTCTCGTTGTCTCTATCTCGCTGTCTGTCTCTCCCTGTTTGTCGGTTTGTCTCTGTCTCTCAATGTGTCTATCGACTTCTCCTGGTGTCCAGTTCTGTTCACAGTGACTCGATTACTGCTCTGACAGAATTGGTACACGTCAGTTCCACGTTAGTATAGTGGTGAGTATCCCCGCCTGTCACGCGGGAGACCGGGGTACAATTCCCCGACGGGGAGGCAGTTGTTTCTAAATGTCGAATTTTACTTCTGTTTCTTGGAAGAGATGCATGTTAAAAAGTTCCAGAGTAATATGGAACTGTAAAAATACAGGTGGATGAGATTGCCTCGTCCAGATTTTTAGCAAACGGAGAATTTTTCAGGAGTCTTTGGCCGTCTGCAACACAGAGATGGATGACTGAGTAAGCCGTCTGCAACACAGAGATGGATGACTGAGTTTTTTCTGAGTCAAGTTTAAAAAGGAAGCGACACAGTAGTCGTGGCAGAGTGGTTAAGGCGATGGACTAGAAATCCATTTGGTTTTCCCGCGCAGGTTCGAATCCTGCCGACTACGATTCTCAGCATTTTTCATTCCATTTCAAAATTTAACCGGTTCTCTGCCAAACTGATCCTGAGATGGATGGAATAACGTCCCACACCTTTCAACACTGACATTTTTTTCTCATTTTTACTAATCTGCAATATTCACGATACATCCGCTTCAAAAATCGCAAACATCAGTCAAAGTTGCGACAGTGATTCAGCCTGTCTATCCCTCGAGATGACGAAGGCATCTGTGCATGCCCGTTGGTGCGTGCAAATTTTTGGTTATGTGTGTGCGTGTCTCTGTGTCTGTCTATCTCTATATATGTCTCTGTGTATGTGCAACTGTCTGTGGAAATCATCACCATGAATTTGGTATGTCGTGGAACTTATAAAAAAGACTTGGGGGAAATAATAAGGTTGTGAACTTTTGTATCGGCTTTGGTTCAGTGGCAGCATTCTCGACTGAATCGGGAGTTTGTGTGTTCAAGTCACACTTCTGAGACTTGAGCATTATCATCTTGGCTAACACTCAAGTGCAGCTCTTGGGGAATTTTGCAATGTTGAAGCTGTTGACTTTCGGATGAAATGTTAAATTGAAGCTCCGTCTGCACCCTCGGGTGGATATGAAAGTTCCAGTACATTACTCGAAAAAGAATAGGAGAGTTGCTCCCGTCTCAATATTACTAAAAATGTTCGTAAATGCTCACTGAAAGCCGATGTGCATGTGTTTGTATGTGAGGTTGGGGTTGAAGCCCAGATTCTCACAGAGACAGAATGCAGGTTCTCACAGGACCAGGATAGCCGAGTGGTTGAGGCGTTGGCCTTAAATTTTAATGTTTTTTTCCCGCGTGGGTTCGTACCCCACTCCTGGTATCTCTTTAATTGAACACGGATTTCCTCCCATTCTGATCAGTGAGACGGGACTTTCATCGGTTGAATCAGCAATTTTCTGTAACAATGTGACACTCTGAACCGATAAAGAAATGAAATTGTGAAATGTATCTGCGTCGCTCGGTCTCTACCTCTCTCTCTCTCTTCTGAGAGTTGTGTATGTGCTTGTATGTTTGAGTCTTTGTCTCTCTCAGTCTGACTCACTCTATCTGTCCCTGTTTCTCTGTTTGTCTCTGTCTCTCAATCTGTCTCTTTCTCACGGTGCCACGTCTGTTCCAATTGGATTCTCTCAGACTCTTTGTCTGACTGGCTCTGTCTTTCCCATCATTTCGGTCAGTCCATGTCTTTGCCTGTCTCTGTTGGTCCCTGCCTGTAAGCTGAGAAGTATTTCCATCATTTTCTGTTTTAGTCTCTATCGCTCTCTCTCCATCTGTCTTCTTGTCACTGTCTTTATCATTATCTTTATATCACTCTTTCCCTCTCTCTCTTAATAGATCACACACACACATCTCTGTTTATGTATATGTTTGAGTCTTTTTCTCACTCAGTCTGCCTCTCCTTCTCAGTCTCACACTTTCTGTCTCTCGTTGTATCTATCTCGCTGTCTGTCTCTTCCTGTTTGTCAGTTTGTCTCTGTCTCTCAATGTGTCTGTCGAATTCTCATGGTGTCCAGTTCTGTTCACAGTGAATCTATTCCTGCTCTGACAGAACTGGTACATGTTAGTTCCTCGTTTGTAAAGTGGTGAGTATCCCCACCTGTCACGCGGGAGTCCGGGATTCAATTTCCCGACGGGGAGGCAGTTGTTTCAAAATGTAGAATTTTACATCTGTTTCTTGGAAGAGATTCATATTTAAAAGTTCCAGAGCAATATCGAACTGTAAAAATACAGGTAGAGGCGATAGCCTCGTCAAGATTTTTAGCAAACGGAGAATTTTTCAGGAGTCTTTGGCCGTCTGCTGCACAGAGATGGATGATTAAGTTTCTTCTGAGTAACGTTTAAAAAAGCAGCGACACAGTAGTCGTGGCCGAGTGGTTAAGGCGATGGACTAGAAATGCATTGGGTTATCCCGCGCATGTTCGAATCCTGCCGACTACGATTCGCAGCATTTTTCATTCCATTTCACAATTTAACCGGTTCTCTGCCAAACTGATCCTGAGATGGATAGAATAACGTCCCACACCTTTCAACACTGACATTTTGTTCTCATTTTTACTAATCTGCAATATTCACGATACATCCGTTTCAAAAATCGCAAACATCAGTCAAGGTTGCGACAGTGATTCAGCCTGTCTGTCCCTCGAAATGACGAAGGCATCTGTGTATTCCCGTTGGTACATGCAAATTTTTGGTTATGTGTGTGCGTGTCTCTGTGTCTGTCTATATCGATATATGTCTCTATGTGTATGTGCAACGTCTGTGGAAATCATCACCATGAATTTGGTATGTCCTGGAAATTATAAAAAAGACTTAGGGGAAATAATAAGGTTGTGAACTTTTGTATCGGCTTTGGTTCAGTGGCAGCATTCTCGACTGAATCGGGAGTTTGTGTGTTCAAGTCGCACTTCTGAGACTTGAGCATTATCATCTTGGCTAACACTCAAGTGCAGCTCTTGGGGAATTTTGCAATGTTGAATCTGTTGACTTTCGGATGAAATGTGAAATTGAAGCTCCGTCTGCACTCTCGGGTGGATATGAAAGTTCCAGTACATTACTCGAAAAAGAATAGGAGAGTTGCCCCTGTCTCAATATTACTAAAAATGTTCGTAAATGCTCACTGAAAGCCGATGTGCATGAGTTTGTATGTGGGGTTGGGGTTGAAGCCCAGATTCTCACAGAGACAGAATGCAGGTTCTCACAGGACCAGGATAGCCGAGTGGTTGAGGCATTGGCCTTAAATTTTAATGGTTTTTTCCCTCGTGGGTTCGTACCCCACTCCTGGTATCTCTTTAATTGAACACGGATTTCCTCCCATTCTGATCAGTGAGACCAGATTTTCATCGGTTGAATCAGCAATTTTCTATAACAATGTGACACTCTGAACCGATAATGAAATGAAATTGTGAAATGTATCTGCGTCGCTCGGTCTCTACCTCTCTCTCTCTCTTCAGAGAGTTGTGTATGTGTTTGTATGTTTGTGTCTTTGTCTCTCTCAGTCTGACTCACTCTATCTTTCCCTGTTTCTCTGTTTGTCTCTGTCTCTCAATCTGTCTCTTTCTCACGGTGCCACGTCTGTTCCAATTGGATTCTCTCAGACTCTTTGTCTGACTGGCTCTCTCTTTCCCATCATTTCGGTCTGTCCATGTCTTTGCCTGTCTCTGTTAGTCCCTCCCTGTAAGCTGAGATGTATTTCCATCATTTTATGTTTTAGTCTCTATTGCTCTCTCTCCATCTGTCTCCTTGTCACTGTCTTTATCATTGTCTTTCTATCACTCTTTCCCTCTCTCTCTTAATAGATCACATACACACATCTCTGTATATGTATATATTTGATTCTTTTTCGCACTCAGACTGCCTGTCCTTCTCAGTCTCACACAAACTGTCTCTCGTTGTCTCTATCTCGCTGTCTGTCTCTCCCTGTTTGTCGGTTTGTCTCTGTCTCTCAATGTGTCTGTCGACTTCTCCTGGTGTCCAGTTCTGTTTACAGGGACTCGATTCCTGCCCTGACCGAACTGGTACTCGTTAGTATAGTGGTGAGTATCCCTGTCTGTCACGCGGGAGACCGGGGTTCAATTTCCCGATGGGGAGGCAGTTGTTTCAAGATGTCGAATTTTACTACTGTTTCTTGGAAGAGATGCATATTAAAAAGTTCCAGAGCAATATCTTGTGTTGGGGGACTTTACGAACAGAGCTGCCATTACCAGTCGCTCTCTTCTGTACTGTGCAATGATTGTAAATCTAATTCAGTGACTTAAGCCATTCTAAAATGTCTCACTGTTTTTGATGATGCATTTCACTTGTTTGTCTAATTTGGAAAGAGTTCAGAATTGTGCATTGTGACGAAGTTTTCCTTCACAGGTGGAGTCAAATTTGTTTCAAAATATTCTGTTCCCACCCTTCACCAACCACCCCCCCACGCACCCCCAACCCCCAATTTTTAGAACACTGCAGTGCTGACTGGGACGGTCACAAGTTCGATCCTTGATCTGGGCTGTTAGTTGAGCTCAGCCAAGGCAGCAGTTCACAGGTTATAATTGTCCTCTGTACAACTGGGAAGTGTGTGGATGTCATTTGAGGACAGGAGTTGGGGCTGTGATGCCTACCGCAGTGGACATCCTGCTGGCACTCACTGAATAGACTGACCGTGAGGCACTAGAGGTTAACTAATGTCTGTGTAATTGCACCGAGCCAGATTCAGCACTTTCTGGAGATAATAAAGCTCTGGCGATGAAATGAATTTGATTTTAGACAGTAAATGTCTAGAATAAGGAATTTAGGAGGGACAGGAGGGGACAGAATGTTCCATAGAATCTAGAATTGTCTATTCTTAATTTATATCCTGTACTTAAAGTAACAATGTTTGTAACCACCATTTATTTGCAGGGTATTAGAAGGGGAGGATCTGCAATTGGGAAACGCAATCCAGACATTGCGTCAAGATTTGACAGATTCCCAAGATTGATCAGGATCATCTTATCATCAGCCTTTGTGAAAACACCAATCACAGCGGGGAGAAACAGGACACCTGTTCTGTGGGTGGATGCTCCCCCAACCAATCGTTCAGCCTGTGAGACTCGTGCACCCACCTGACTCAACACTGTAAATGTGGGGACAGCGGGAATGGATGCTGTTGTGCGTGGAAAGAGATTCAGTCACTCATCTCACCAACTGTCATTCGAGCAGATAGATAACAAACTTTCTCCTGTGAATATAGAGCTGGGTTATTAGTCCGTGATGTGTTCACTTATTCATCTTGGTGACTCTAAACCTTTGCCAATTATTTCATGTGATCAGTTTACATGTACATAATTTTAAAAATGCATTTGCTGAGTGGATTCGAATTTAAATTGAACCCAGGTTTGCAGGCGGGGTGCTCCATTCACACATCGAAGGTGAGAGAGATGCTGTGGGGCACACGCTAAGTCCAGTATCTGAAAGTGATTACCAGACTGGGAACTTGTCCCGGAGAGTAACTGATGGCATGATAACTGTAATAATCCAGAATTAGAAAGGAGAAAAGGCCCAAATTGGTGCAGTCAGTAAGGGCATCAGTTAGTCCCCTCTGGTCTTGGATATATCAAATATCGACACACTGTGTTATTTGAAAAATGAAAACATTAAGCTCTAGCCCAGTTATAGGTTATTCACATCAACAGAAACAAACCCCAAGTGATACAACGCACATGATTCAATCAGGATGCGATTAACAGCAGCAAAATCAATAGAATCCAACCCCTGCAGTCACTTGTGAACTCGCTGGTGTCTCAGCAGGTGGGATGACTGAGTGAATCCCTTCCCACACTCAGAACAGGAGAACGGCCTCTCCCCAGTGGGAATTCGCTGATGTGTCAGCAGGTGGGATGACTGAGTGAATCCATTCCCACACTCAGAGCAGCTGAACGGGATCTCCCCAGTGTGACTGTGACTATGCATTTTCAGCTTACAAGGTAGGGTTCAGTTCTGCAACCGCTGTGCGCAGAGTGAGAATAAAATCAATGAGCTGCCGATTCTCTCCGCTGGACAATGGGTCTTTTGTGCTGGCCCAATAGGGTGAGACGGGCTGGCCGAATAGGGTGAGCCCAGGCTGGCCCAATAGGTGAGTCCATGCTGGCCCAATAGTGTGAGCCGGGCGGGCCCAATAGTGTGAGCCGGGCTGGCCTAGTAGGGCGTGGCCAGGCTGGCCCAATAGGTGAGCCCGGGCTGGCCCAATAGGGTGAGCCAGTTTGGCCCAGTGTCACCAGAAAACAATCACCAGAACAACAAGGTTCCCTTTCAGGGGCCACTGATCTGGGCACAAACATGATGTCCAATAAAACTGACAGACACCCTGAAGCCCCGCCCACCCAATGTCCCTGCCGTGTCGAAACTCCGAATGGAACACTTGCTTTAGGAGGCTTGTATTGGGAATATGGACAGCAGAAATTTTAGAGTACACTCCCTAACGCCTCATGGTTGACCTTGTCAAAGGCCTTCGTCATGTCAAAGAATGTTGAACCAAAGCCTCAGTCACTGACACCAAGTTCCTCCCATGTGATATAAACCAACCCTTGTCACTGACAACAAGTGGACTGGGAAAATATGTTAGAGGATAAGACTGTAGAAATGCAATGGCAAACATTTAAGGAGATATTTCATAACTCTCAACAAAGGTTTATTCAAGTGAGAAATAAAGATGCTAAGAGAAGGATGAACCATCCCTGCCTAACTAAGGAAGTAAAGGATGGTATCAAATTGAAAAAAGGCATATAATGTTGCGAACGACAGTGGAAGGCCTGAGGATTGGGAAATTTTTAGAAACCAGCAAAGGACGACGAAAAAATGATAAAGACAGTGAAGATAGCAGATGGAAGCAAATTAGCAAGGAATATGGAAACAGAAAATAAGAGCTTCCACAGGGATATAAAACGGAAACGAGCAGCTGAGGTCCCTGAGAAGGTGAAACTGGACAATTAATAATGGGAAACACGGAAATGGCAGAGACTTTAAAAAATAATTTTGAATCGGTCTTCATGGTAGAGGGCACCTAAAAACGTCCTAATAGTTGATAACCAAGGAGCTATTGCGGGGGGCGGGGGAGCTGGGGAGCAATCACTATCAGTAGAGATCAAGTACTAATCAAACTAATGGGACTAAAGACGGACATGTCCCCTGGACTTGGTTACATGCATTCTAGGTTCTGAAAAAAGTGGCTGCAGAGATAGAGGGTGCATCGGTTGTAATCTAACAAAATTCCCTAAATTCTGGCGAGGTACCAGTGGACAGGAATACCGCAAATGTAACACCCCTAATTAAAAAAGGAGTGAGACAGAGAGCAGGAACCTATAGACCAGTTAGCCTACCATCTGTCAGTGGGAAAATACTGGAGTCCATCATTAAGGAAAAGTAGCAAGACATTTAGAAAATCATTTTGCAGTCAAGCAGAGTCAGCATGATTTTATGAAAGAGAAATCATGTTGACAAATTTCCTGGAGTTGTTCGAGGATGTAACGAGCGAAGTGGATACAGGAGATCCAGTTGATGCTGTATATTTGGATTTCCATAAAGCATTCCATATGTTGCTACACAAAAGGCTAATGCACAAGCTAAAAGCTCATGGGGTTGGGGTTAATGTATCACCGTGGATGGAGGATTGGCAAACTAACAGAAAACAGAGAGTCGGGATAAATGGATCATTTTCAGGTTGGCAAACTGTAACTAGTGGAGTGCCACAGGGATCAGTGCTGGGGCCTCAACTATTTACCATTTATATTAATGACTTGGATGAAAGGACCGAGTGTAACATAATCAAATTTGCTGATGATACAAAGATAGTTGGGAAAACAAGCTGTGAGGAGGACGCAAATAATCTACGAAAGGATATAGCAAGGCTCAGTGAGTGGGCAAAATCTGGCAGATGGACTGTAATGTGTTAAAATGTCAGCTTATCCCCTTTGGTAGTACAAATAAAAAAGCTAATTAATTTTTAAATGGGGACGATTACAAAATGCTGCAGCACGGAGGGATCTGGCGGTTCTTGTACATGAAATGCAAATATTTAGCATGCAGGTACAGCAATAATCAGGAAAGCAAATGGTATGCTGGCCATTATTGCAAGGGAGATGGAGTATAAAAGTAGGGAAGTCCTGCTATAAATGTACAGGGCGTTGGTAAGACCACACCTGGAGCACTGCACACTGTTTTGGTTTGGACTTGACTCCATTGCCGTGCCAGGGGTTTTGCTACACCAGATGGGGCACATCATTTGGGGATACTGATTCCCCACCAATTCCCATTCCCCTTCTTTCTGGTGGATAATGGAGGGGCCGCTGTGTGTAATGTGCAAGTCAGTAAGAATTGTCAGCAAGCTCTATCTAATTGGAGATTATATTCAGTACAAACGTTTACATTATTGCAGATTGTGTACCAAAGATCAAAGTAGGATTAAAGTAAAAGTTCATAATTTTATTTTTGAGAATTGCTGAATTAAGGGGAAAGATAACACACAGAGTTTTTAAATGGACACTGCAGCCCCGAGAACACAATCAGCAATATATCCAGAATATTAAGGTCCAGCCCATTTTCAGGGTTATTATCACCAGAAACAAACCACAACTGTGAGAATGAACATGGTTCAGTCGGGATGTGATTAACAGCAGCAATAACCGCAGATTCTAACCCCTTGTGTTACTTGTGAACTCGCTGGTGTGGCAGCAAGTCGGATGACTGAGTGAATCCCTTCCCACACTCGGAGCAGGTGAACAACCTCTCCCCAGTGTGAACTCACTGGTGTGTCAGCAGGTGGGATGACCGAGTGAATCGCTTCCCACACTCAGAGCAGGTGAACATGTTCTCCCATGTGTGAACTCGCTGGTATTTCAGCTGGTGGGATGATGCAGTGAATCCCTTTCCACACAGAGAGCAAGTGAATGGCCTCTCCCCAATGTGACTACGTCGATGAATTTCCAGTTCTGACGGCGATCTGAGTCCATTCCCACAGTCACCACATTTCCACGGTTTCTCCGTGGTGTGGGTGTCCTTGTGAATCTCCACGGTTGGTCGATCAGTTGAAGCCTAACCCATGTGCACAAAACGTTTACAGTTTCTCGGTGATTTGTATGCTGCGATGTTTTCTTCAGGCTGTGTAACTGGTTAAAGCTCTTTCCACAGTCCGTGCACTGGAACACTCACTCGGGAGTGTGTGTCTCGGTGCCTTTCCAGTCAAACTGATGTTTGAAATCTTTTCCCACAGGCAAGACAGACAAACATTTCTCCTTTCACTTTCAAAGGCCGATGATATTCAGGTCCTGATGCATCGAGTGACTCTGTCAGATCTTGACATGATGTTTGGTTTGTGTTTCCTGTCTGAAAATCTCCCCTTCTAATACGCTGTAAAATGGGATAACAAAACTCATCGCTGTCAGGACAGGACAGAAATTCAGGATATACTCATCTAGTTTCCATGGAACATGCTTATCTCCCTTGTCCTTCCAAAGCTATAAATCCCTCTCCCACACGTTGGCCCACCTGCTGTGCTGAAATCCAAATCAACACAAATTTCGAGACAGTTTCTCCTCCGCTCCCAGTTTTCACTACCAATTTTGGTTGGGTTCAGGTTTACACTCACTGGTACCCCTCCTTCTCCTTCCCAGAATGTGCTGACACTGGCTGGGTTCAGTTCTACACTCACAGGTACACTTCCTTCTCCTAAAGGTGCTGACTCTGGCTGGGTTCAGTTCTACACTCACTGGTTCCCCTCCCCTGAATGTGTTGAATGTGGCTGGGTTCAGTTCTACAATCACTGGTTCCCCTCCCCTGAAGTTTCTGACTCGAGCTGGGTTCAGTTCCAGACACTGATATCATTCACTTTGTACCTGCACCAAGATGGCCGCACATTGCACTGTGAGACTGACTGAATCAAGATGGCGGAGCGCTGAACCTGCCTTCCTGCACCAAGATGCCCGCTGTTAGCCTGGGCCTGTGATTGGGAAAAAGACCCGAAGCTGCAATCGCCGATATTCCGGTTACTATTCCGGGCTTGCGGCGGGTACCGGTTGTTAATGAAGCCTCCCTTACTCCCTGGTGGTCCATTATTCCCCTTCGTCCCACTGAAAAGGATACTTCTGTGGAGCTTGCCCGAAATGTGTCTCCTCCACTATTACACGAACCGCGCATACTCCAAACACAGCCAGGACCAGCACCGGCGCACTGAGGTCCTGGACTCTGCGTGCGGCACATTCTCCCCCACGGGGCATGCTCGGTACATAAGACCATGAGAAATAAGAGCAGGAGGGGGCCAGCCGGCCTCCGGAGCCTGCTCCCTATTCAATAACATTGGACGGGACAGTCTAGGGGGGGCTTTCCTCCATATCTAACCCGTGCTGTACTTGCTGTGGGAGTATTTGACGCGACATTATCGAGGGAGCTTTACTCTGTATCTAACCCGTGCTGTAGCTGCCCTGGGAGTGTTTAATGGGACAGTGTAGAAGAAGCTCTAATCTGTATCTAACCAATGCAGTATCTGCTCTGGAATGCTTGGGGCAGGGTTGAGGAAGATATACTCTGTATCTAACCTGCTTTGTACCTGCCCTTGCAATGTCTGGTGGGAGAGTGTTGAGGGAGTTTTACTCTGTTATTAAGCAAGGCAAATATATCCTTCCTTAGATAAGGCGACCAAAACTGTGCACAATTCTAGAGAGATAAAAGAGAGAATTACACTGTATCTACATTGTGCTGTAGCTGTCCTTGGATTGTTTATTTCGACAGTGTAGAGGGAGCTTTACTTAGTGTATAACCAATGCAGTACCTGCTCTGTGAGTGTTTGATCGAACAGTGTAGAGGGAGATTTACTTTATATGTAACAAATGCTGTATCTGCAACGGAATGGCTGGGTCAGGGTGGAAGGAGATGTACTCCGTGTAACCTGTGCTCTACCAGTCCTGGGAGTGTTTGATGGGGCAGTGTAGAGTGAGTTCTACTCCGTATCTGACGCTGCTGTACCTGCCCTGCGAGTGTTTGATGGGACAGTGTAGAGGGAGCTTTACTCTGTATCTAAACACGTGCTGTACCTGCACTGGGAGTGTTTGATGGGACAGTGTTGAGGGAGCTTTACTCTGTATCTAACCCGTGCTGTACCTGCCCTGAGAATGTTTTTTGGCAGGGTTGAGGAAAATATACTCCATGTCTAACCTATACTGCACCTGCCCTGGGACTGGTTAATGGCAAAGTGTAGAGGGAGCTTTACGCTGTATCTAAACCATGTTGTACGTGCCTTGGGAGTATTTGGGGTATTGTAGTCTGAGATTTACTCTGTATCAATCCTGATAGTGTTTGGGACAGGATGGAGTGAGATTTACTCTGTATCTAACCCGTGCAATACTGGTAGTTCTGATATCAGTAGCAGTTAAAATGCTAAAATCTATTATTAAGCACGTAGTAAGTAATAACACGATTGGGCAGAATGAACACGGATTTATGAGAGGGAAATTGTACTTGACAAATCTGTTAGCATTTCTTGAGTTTGTCACTGGCAGGATAGACAAGGGCGAACCACTTGACGTGGTTTATTTAGATTTACAAAAGGCATTCAATGAGGTGCCACAAAAGGGATTATTAAACAAAATTATCGCTCGTGAGATTAGGGGTAATATATGAACAAGGATTGGTTAACGGTCAGAAAACAGAGAGTAGGAATAAACGGGTAATTTTCGGGTTGGCAGGCTGTAACTGGTGGGTGCTGCAAGGATCGGTGCTTGGGCCCCAGCTATTCACAATCTATATCAATAATTTGGATGAGGGGACCAAATGTAATATATCGAAGTTTGCTGAGGCTACAAAGCTAGTTGGGAATGTACGTCTGAGGAGGATGAAAAGAGGTTTCAAAGGGATAGAAACAGGCTCAGTGAGTGGGCAAGAACATGATAAATGGAATATAATGTGAAGAAATGTTAAGTTAGATACTGACAGTAAAAATAGAAAGGCAGAGTATTTATTTTAAATGGTGAGTAATTGGGAAATGTTGGTGTTCAGAGGGTCCTGGTGTTCTTGTCCACAAATCGCTAAAAGATTATATGCAAGCAATTAAGAAAGCAAATGGTATATCGGCCTTTATTACAAAAAAGATTTGAGTATAAGAGTAAAGACATCTTACTGCAATTATAAAGGGCTCTGGTGAGACCACACCTGGAGTATTGTGTGCAGTTTTGGTCTCCTTACGTAAGGAAAGATAAACTTGCTATAGAGGGAGTGCAATGAAAGTTCGCCAGACTGATTTCTGGGATGGGGGGATTGTCCTATGAGAGATTGAGTAGACTAGGCCTATATTCGCTCTCGTACAGAAGAATGAGAGATGAGAGGCGAAGCCC
The DNA here is from genome assembly GCF_044704955.1 of Pristiophorus japonicus. Taxonomy (NCBI): domain Eukaryota; kingdom Metazoa; phylum Chordata; class Chondrichthyes; family Pristiophoridae; genus Pristiophorus; species Pristiophorus japonicus. Next base: position 55,504,496 of record NC_091999.1, read on the forward strand.
ACATCCCATGAACGAATTTTTAAAAAGAGATGTGAGGTGTTGAAATTTGATCAAGGATACCAGCCAAATTATTAGAGACACTCCCTGTCCTTCAGGACCTGTGTCCAGGGGTGAAGCTGATGGGTTTATCTGATCATCTTTGGATTAAATATTGTGATTATTAAATATTTGGATTAAACCTCGTGCTAGCATCAAACACTCCCCAGTCGGGCACAGCGCGGGTTAGATACAGAGTGAACCCATCGGTCGCTCCCCGACATAGATACTGAGGGACAGGTAGTGTCTGGGACAATGACATTTCGCACTCAATAAGGTATAAATTGATCCTGTACCTCTCCCCATTGATCCTGAGCTTCACAAGGGTCAAATACTGCTCCTGCTTCCCTTCCTGTAACAACACTGAGCTCAACACAGACCAAAATGATCAGGGCTCAGGGAGGTTGGTTGTTAGGCACTTTAGTGATGCCATAACGCAGGGCCATCAGCCCAGCTAGTCCTCTCCATGTTCCTTTAAAGGAGGAGAACTGGGACATCCTGTCTCAACACACATCCCTCTGTTCATACTGAGAATCCCCAGGAAAGACCCAAGGCCCATAGTGTGGAACACAACCAAGGGGGAAAGAGGTGGAGAGCTGGGATATACTGTCTCAACACATATCCCCTGTTCATACTGAGAATCCCCGGGGAAGGCCCAAGGCCCAGAGTGTGGAACACAACCAAGGGGGAAAGAGGAGGAGAAAAGGGGACGTAAATCAAGGAGTGGGGACTGAGGGCCACCAAGCTTCAGTTTTAGAGCCTGTAGACTTTAGGAGGGATCAGCGAGTTCTGTAGTTTCAGGATCCAGGAAGAGAACAAGGAGCAGATGGGGAGACTGGTGTGGATTCCAGCACAGTGAGGATGCAGGGCGAGAGAGATTGTGTCGGGCCGTGTATTAGGGATGGAGGAGGGACAAGAGAGGAAAGGTCAGAGGAGCAATTACTGCAGCAGTGTCCATCAATAGTGAGAGAGAGAGAAGGTGGGGGTCAGAGTGGGCCCTGGACAGGCCGGTAAACTGTTTCTTTGCTGTGACCAGCTTTCCTTCTGTCACAAATAGCCTCCTGTAGCCCACTGACAAAAACAGCCCATTAAACGCCCAATGTCCTTTGGTCTGGTGAGGTCTCCCTTTGTGAAACATGGGTTGTTGTTAAAGCTTCTCATTCTGACTCGCTCAAAGTGAGACAGTATCCGCTGTCCCTTTTATTACATGGACTTCATCTTTGCCGGTATTGGTAACACGCCCGGGATCACTAAACACAAAACCCAGTCTGTTCATCACTTTCAGCTACTTGACTTATTGTGTGCTCCACAGCATCTCTCTCACCTTCAATGTGTGAATACAGCATCACGCCCGCAAAGCTGGTTTAAGTTTATTTCCACGCAGCAAATCTATTTAAGAAAAGCCTGTCGGCCGATGAGACACTGTTCAGGTGCCAGTGTGCTGCTGGTTTGTCCGGCATTTGCCTGTAATGGAAAATAACTGAACATTTCTCCCAGTGTAACCATTGCTGTAATGAAATGTGCCTTTTAATCAGCCTCACGTCCTTGCTCATGTCTGTTGCAATTGTGCAGAAAGGGGATGTGTGAAGAGATGGTGTTTGTATTGAGATGTGAAACAAGGAAACGGTATCTGTGTGTGGCAGTGACACAGCTTTGTGGTCAGAGGCAGAACCATGCGCCAATATCCTTGTGATTATGGTTTGAGCAGGGTCAGTTCATGAATGCTCAAGCTAAGAGGTGCCAGGCATTGGGAGCAGCGGCAGTAAATAAAATCTAAATGCAAATTCCGATGTAGTTTATCTTCATTTATTCCTATTTTAATGGCTTTTGCTGAATGTGTCCCATGCCAAGTGCCAGGATATTGGATCAGGCCCACCCGAGAAAATGAGTTTGACATCCTGAGGTAGACAATGTCAACCGGATTCCCCCATCCACATCCTGACAACTTCTTTACAAACTCAAGCTAGTTTGTAAGACATGACCTTGTTTTCCGGAATCCATGTTCAGTATCTCTAATGGCCCCTTCACTTTCCCCATGATGGAAAACAGCATCTCTCAGGATCCGTTCAAGTACCTTCCCAGTGATGGAGGTCACGTTGATGGGCCTTCAGTTCCCGAGCTCTGACTTGTGCGCAATTGAAAAATGGGATCTACATCGGCTGCCTTCCAATCTCAGGCAACAACCCATGAATCTACTGAGCTGTTGGCGATATGGGCAAGTGGCTGGCAGAGCACCCATCCCATCTCTTTTAGCACCCTTGCGTGGATATCATCCACACCTTACACTGTCAAGATTAACCCGCACGGGTTGCTGTCAGTGAAGAGAGATGAGAAAGTCCAAAGTGCCATTTGCCCCTCTCAGTATGACCCTGAAGAGCTGTGTCCATGCTGAAGTTCTTCCCCCATATGATCCTCCCCCCAGCTTGTCCTCTCTGAGCTCCAGCCAGGTGATGCTAAACACTCGGGTAGGAAAGAGAAAAATCTACAACAATGTGTTGAAAGCAACACGAATGTATTTGTCTCCATCCCTAATATTAAACTGCAGTCCAGTTACAGGAGTTTTCATCAGCGGAAACAAACCCCAACTGTCAGAATGAGCATGGTTCAGTCGGATTGTGATTAACAGCAGCAATAACAGCATAATCCAACCCGGACAATCATTTGTGAATTCGCTGGTGCCTCAACACATGGGATGACCGAGTGAATCCCTTCCCACACTCAGAGCAGGTGAATGGCCTCTCCCCAGTGTGAGCTCGCTCGTGCCTCAACAGGTGGGATGACTGAATGAATCACTTCCCGCAATCAGAGCAGGTGAACGGCCTCCCCCGGTGTGAATTCGCTGGTGTGTCAGCAGGGTGGATGACTGAGTGAATCGCTTCCCACACACGGAACAGGTGAACGGCCTCTCCCCAGTGTGAATTTGCTGATGTATCAGCGGGTTGGATGACTGAGTGTATCCCTCCTGACACTCGGAGTGGGTGAACGGCCTCTCCCCACTGTGAACTCGCTGGTGTGTTTCCAGCTGGGACGGGTAGTTGAAACGTTTCCCACAGTCCTCACATTTACACAGTTTCTCCCCAGTGTTACTGCACTTGTGTCTCTCCAGGTTGGATGATCGGCTGAAGCCTTGTCCACACACACAGCACGTGTACACTTTCTCCCCGCTATGAACAGTGCTTTTTGTATCCATAGTTGCTGGATGATAATCCATTCCCGATGAATCGAGTGATTTCGTCAGATGTTAATGTGATGTTTGGTTTGAGCCTCCGGTCGATAAATCCTCCCATTTTAATACCCTGAAAAGTGAATTTCAGTCAAGAAAAAGGGTGGATGAGAGAGAATCCACAAAAACACAAAGGCACTTTGAGAAATTCAGCTTAATGAACTTGGTAATTTGTGGGGCCAGCACTCGAAATAGTAACCATGAAAATTGCCAGTTTGTGGTAAAACCCAACTGGTTTATCAATGTCCTTCAGGAAATGGAACACACCTCCATTGACAGCCCCACATGGGGAATTGTTGGTCCCACTGGGCCCGCAAATACTGGGGGTGAAACCCAGCAGCTTCTCCTCCATCTCCACTCCAGCTCAAACAGATGCAACAAACAGACCCACACAGGAGGCCAGGTATCCAAAGCGTCTTTCTAACATTTGCAGCATAGTTGAGAGGCGATTTATTCTAATTTGTCCGAGATTTGTAGAATTCAGATTCTAGATTTTACATAAGAACATAAGAACAGAAGAATTAGGAAAAGGAGTCGGCTATCTAGCCCCTCGAGCCTGCTCCGCCATTCAATAAGATCATGGCTGATCCGGCCGTGGACTCAGTTCCACTTACCCACCCTCTCACCGTAACCCTTAATTCCCTTATTGGTTAAAAATCTATCTATCTGTGACTTGAATACATTCAATGAGCTAGCCTCAACTGCTTCTTTGGGCAGAGAATTCCATAGATTCACAACCCTCTGGGAGAAGAAATTCCTTCTCAACTCAGTTTTAAATTGGCTCCCACGTATTTTGAAGCCTTGCCCCCGAGTTCTAGCCTCCCCTACCAGTGGAAACAACCCCTCTGCCTCTATGTTGTCTATCCCTTCCTTGATTTTAAATGTTTCTATAAGATCACCCCTCATCATTCTGAACTCCAACGAGTAAAGACCCAGTCTACTCAATCTATCATCACAAGGTAACCTCCTCTTCTCCGGAATCAGCCGAGTGAATCGTCTCTGTACCCCCTTCAAAGCCAGTATATCCTTCCTTAAGTAAGGTGACCAAAACTGCAAGCAGTACTCCGGGTGCAGCCTTACCAATACCCTATACAGTTGCAGCAGGACCTCCCAGCTTTTGTACTCTATCCCTCTCGCAATGAAGGCCAGCATTCCATTCGCCTTCCTGATTACCTGCTGCACCTGCAAACTAACTTTTTGGGATTCATGCACAAGGACCCCCAGGACCCTCTGCACCTCAGCATGTTGTTATTGCTCGCCATTCAAATAATATTCCCCTCTGCTGTTTTTTTTCCCAAGGTGGATGACCTCACACTTTCCGACATTGTATTCCATCTGCCAAACCTTAGCCCATTTGCTTAACCTATCCAAATTTCTTTGCAGCCTCTCTGAGTCCTCTACAAAACCCGCTTTCCCACTAATCTTAGTGTCATCTGCAAATTTTGTTACACTACACTCTGTCCCCTCTTCCAGGTCATCTATGTATACTGTAAACAGTTGTGGTCCCAGCACCGATCCCTGTGGTACACCACTAACCACCGATTTCCAACCCGAAAAGGACCCATTTATCCCGACTCTCTGCGTTCTGTTCGCCAGCCAATTCTCTATTCATGCTAATACATTTCCTTTGACGCCACATACCTCTACCTTGTGCAGTAACCTTTTGTGTGGCACCTTATCGAATGCCATTTGGAAATCTAAATACACCACATCCATCGGTACACCTCTATCCACCATGCTCGTTATATCCTCAAAGAATTCCAGTAAATTAGTTAAACATGATTTCCCCTTCATGAATCCATGCTGCGTCTGCTTGATTGCACTATTCCTGCCTAGATATCCCGCTTATTTCTTCCTCAATGATTTTGCTTTGTACTGGAATCCAGGTCAGCGATTGGAGCATGGGCAGGACCATCGGAACGGCCCAGGTACAGCAGGCGATGCGGCAAGCAGCAGAGGAGTGGTGAAGTCGGGGTGGAGTAGCGCCGGGAGATCGGGCCTGAGAGATTGCGGCCTACAAGATGCGAGAGTTCGGGGCTGAGAGTTTGGGGCCAAGGAGAGGCAAGAGTTCGGGGAGGAGAGATTGGGGCCAAGGAGAGGCGAGAATTTGGGGAGGAGAGATTGGAGTCAAGGAGAGGCGACAGTTCGGGGAGGAGAGATTGGGGCCAAGGAGAGGCTAGAGTTCAGGGCATAGAGATTGGGGCCCACAAGCGGCGAGAGTTCTGGGTGGCGACATTGGGCCCCATGAGAGGCGAGACTTCGGGCCGAGAGATTGGGGCCCACGAAAGGCGAGAGTTCGGGGCGGAGAGATTGGGCCCCACGAGAGATGAGAGTTTGGGGCGGAGAGATTGGGGCCACAAGAGGTGGGAGTTCGGGGCCCGGAATCGGCAAGGGTCCAGGGACAGCATGGGCCAGACCGCACTGCGATCTATGGGCATTGCAAATATGTGCACCAGGTCTGTGCAACAGAGCTTGGTCTCCAATCGTCTTGGTTAACCTTTGCCACTGGACCAAGACCTCACTCTGTTCAGCCCGTGTGGTGGCTGGAGTGCAACGGTTACCCACGTTAAAAGAATCCACACACAAGCTTCTTCCACACTTTAATATGTTGTTCGGGACCTGGAATATCAGGTCTCATCGTGAAACATCTGTGAACTCATCCGTTTTGGTGTGGAAGTGGGTCATCATCGATTCAAGGGACTGCCTAATTCTATACTGTACAGGAGGCCAGGGAGTGACTTCCGCATTCAGTGCCCACCCTGATACGGAGCAGCTGGGAATTGCTGGACATGCTGTATAAACGCAAGTATTTGTTTTCGTTGTGTGGGGGAGGCACTGCCCCCGGGATTTGCTGGTGCCAGGCCCGGAGTCTTTGACACGCAGGCTGAGAGCCGCATTCGGTGTTGCCCGGGACCTGAGAGACACACTCGGTGTTGCCCGGGGCCTGAGAGCCGCACTCGGTGTTGCCCGGGGCCTGAGAGCCACTCTCGGTGTAGACCGGGGCCTGAGAGCCGCACTCAGTGATGCATGGGGCCTGGTGCATGGGGCCTGGGAGCCACACTCAGTGCTGCCCGGGACTGAGAGTCACACTTGGTGTTGCCTGGCGCCTAAGAGCCACACTTGGTGATGCTAATGCCGTGCTCGCTCCAATCAGTTCCCGGGAGCCTCTCCGAACAGGGGCGTGCTCTCCAGGGACCAGCTCTACCCAAGTTGCCCCCCTGCTGATGGAGATAGGGCGTATTCCGACGGGCGGAGCACTCTGGGTAAGATCATCCGCCATTGTCCCCGAGAGGACGGCACAGGAGGCCATGCAGCCCATCCTTTTGTACCGGCTCTTTGGTGGGCTGTTCAATGAGTCTCACTCCTCTGCTCTTTACCCATTGCTAGATATATTTTTCCCAGCAAGTATTTATACAATTCCCTTTTAAAAGTTACAATTCAATCTGCTTCCACCACCATTTCAGACAGTGCAATCTGGATCATAACAATTCGCTGAGTAACAAATGATCCCACATCTCACCTCTCGTTATTTTGCCAATCATCGGAAGTCTGACTCCTTTGGTTACCTACCCTAATGCCACTGGAAACACCTTCTCCATATTTACTCTATCTAAATCGTTCATAATTTTGTACATCTCCATCAAATCTCCTTTTACCATTTACTGCTCTCTGTAGAAAACGTCACCAGGCTCTGCACATCACGGAAGTCTCATCTCCCTGGCACCATTCCTTCTGCACCTTCTCTAAAAGCTTGCCATCATTACGAAAGTTTGGAGCCCAAACTTGAACACAATTCTCCAGCTGAGGCTTAACCAGTGTTTTATAAAGGTTGAGCAAATTAAACATCAAATGCTGATATTTCTCTGATGGGGTATAAAGGGCGAGGTCCATCTCGTCACTTGGATGTGTCAATGAGACTGTGAACCTAAAGAAGTGCATTTAGAGTGGAGAGCCAGGACATGCTGTGTAACCGGGCGCAAACACTCCTGCACAGCCCACACATCACTTGTTTCCCATTTGGCATGAAAGTAATGTGTTAATTGCAACAATTCATTTGATTTGATTTCAAATAGTTTAGGATAGAAATTAAATCATGTTTCTATGATTTTTCCCCAACTCAGATTCAAGGCCTCAATCTCAAAACCTGAGACTGTACATTGGGATTCCAATCCTGGGACTGTACATGGGGATTCTAACCCTGGGAGAGTACTTGGGCATTCTAACACTGGGAGAGTACATGGGGATTCTAACCCCGGGACCATACATGGGGGTTCTAACCTAGGCACTGTAAATGGGGATTCTAACCCTGGGACTGTACATGGGGATTTTATCCCTGGGTGAGTATGTGGGCATTCTAACCCTGGGAGAGTATATGGGGAATCTAAACCTGGGACTGTAAATGGGGATTCTAATGCTGGCATTGTACATGCGGATTCTGACACTGCGAATGTACAGAGGGATTCTAACCCTTGGATTGTACATGGGGATTCTGACCCTGGGAATATACATGGCGTCCAGGCATTCGGGCCCCTTTCAGAGATGACTGAGCCTCTACTTCCCCGCAGTGCTCCAGGTGTGGTCTAGCCAGGGCTTTGTGCAGCTGCAGTGGGATGGCAGCACCCATGGAACAGTACGAAGTCAGGTAGGTTACTACTGACTTTCATTTTAAACTTTTAATCAACTTGGGAAAACTTTTAAAACTTCAAGAGAAACTTTTAAACAACTTGGGGAAACTTTTAAAAACTCTGGAGAAAATTTTAAATAATTTGGGAAACCTTTTTTAAAACTCCTGGAGAAACTTTTAAAACTTCTGAAGAAACTTTTAAACAACGTGGAGGAACTTTTAAGAATAATTTTCTTTTAAAAATGTTTTATTAAGCAATTGAATACTGTACCCCAATCTAAATAGAAAATAGTTTGGTGTGTTTTATTAGCATCATTTTCAGCCGTTTGAAAGCAGGTTACTCACGACGACGCCCAGCAAGCAGGTGTGCCTCCGACCCGGCGACTGCGACATCACCGGGCCCCTCCTGCGGCGGGCCTACATCCCTCGAGCGGCGGGTTTTCGTCCCTTCAGCAGCGGGCCTATATTTCTCTCCTCGTCGATGGCTGGACGTCCCCTTCCCCACTGGTGGCCTGGCTATGATTCTTTCACCCTCCTACTCCTTGCTGACCTCCCACTTGGAACTCCAGCAGATAACTGACTTCCTAATGCCTGCCCCCAACGAAGCCTCGAACCACTTACCAACAAGGGTGCTCCTCAACGCCGAGCTTGCAGCCAACATTTCGCCTTAGGCAATTCGGCTCATACAGAAGTGTCTGGTCTCCAGTCGTCTTGGATCCCTTGCCACTGGACCAAGACCTTGCTCAGCTATGACGCCCCACGTTAAAAGAACTCACACACAGGCATCTTCCATTTCGTTAACATGAAGTTCGGGACCTGGAACGACAGGACTCCCATTGGACAGGCCAGAATTCCGCACCACCATAGTTGCCCAGGAACTTAGAAGCTTTGACATCGACATCGCCACCCTAAGCGAGATCCGGCAGGCAGGGGAAGGCTAGCTCAAGGAACAAGATGGAGGTTACACCTTTTTCTGGAAAAGAAAACCAGAGGAAGAACGCCACCTTCATAAAGTCGGCTTCGCCATCAAAATGAGCTGGTCGACAGCCGCAAATACATCCCTGTGAGGTTAACGAACGCCTCTTGATGCTTCAACTCACCATATCCCGGAACCAATGCGCCACAGTCATCGGTGCGTATGCCCCAACACTGGAGGCAATGGATGAGACCAAAGAGGGTTTTTATTCCAACCTCGAAACATCCCTGTCCTGTGTCCCCGCAGGTGACAAACTGATCCTCCTCGGTGACTTCAATGCCAGGGTCGGCAAAGATACAGTCCTCTGGGGAGGTATGATTGGCAGTGAGGAGGTAGGGAAAACAACTCCAGCAGTATCCTACTCCTGACAAAAAATCTAGAACATGAACTTCTCATCACCAACACCTTGTTCCGCCAGAAGGAAAAATACAAGGCATCGTGGCAACACCCTTGCTCCAAATGCTGGCACCTGCTCGACTATGTCATCGTCCGAGCCAGGGATCGCAAGGGTGTGCACATCACCAACGTCATGACAGGAGCTGACGACTGTTGGCCGGACGACCGCCTGACTCATCATCGACATTAGCCCAAAATGGAGGGGACAGCAGAAGCAGTGCCACAAGAAAGTCAATGCCGGGGCACTTAAAGATCCAGCTAAGATAGCCCTATACAGCCAACGCTACACAGCTAACCTGACGTGCCTTGATGACGCTGAGATGCTGAATGCCCACAGTTCTTGGTCTGCCCTCCAGGCCTCATAACCAGTGCCTGTGAAGAGACACTTGGTCAGTCAACCAGAACACACGAGAACTGGTTTGATAAGAATGATCAGAGATCCAAGAATTTATATTTCTGAGGCTCAAGCAAAAACCCAACTCAGGAGCAGCAAAGCAACACTACAGGCGGCTCAAAGCTGAGGTCCAACAAAAAACCTGGCACCTAAAGAACATGTAGTGGATGGAGAAAGCACAGGAGATACAATAACTGGCCAACAGCCATGATGTGCGAGGATTCTTCATATCAGTCAAGGCCACCTACGGTCCAAACGCCCAAGGCCCCACCCGACTGCTGGCCAAGAATGGGGAAACACTCATCAAGGACACCGAGGTTGTCAAGGCCCGCAGCAGGAGCACTTCGAAGATCTCCTCAATCGACATTCTGACTTTGACTTGAGTGTTCTTGACTCCATCCCACAGCATGCGTCCCGCCCCCACTTCAGTGAAACACCAACGGTGCATGAGGTAGGAAAAGCCATAAGACAGCTCAAGAACAACAAGACAACGGGAGCGGATGGAATCCCTACTGAGGCGCTAAAGCATGGCGGAGATGTGCTGTTGGCATGGATACATGACCTCATCGCTCTCATCTGGAGGGAGGAGAGCATGACGGGAGATCACAGAGATGCAGTGTTCGTGACCATCATTAAAAAAAGGGGGGCAATTCCAACTGCAGCAACTACAGAGGGATCTCACTGCTAATCAGGCACTGGGAAAGTTTTTGCTCGAGCCCTCTCCCTGTGGCCGAGGAGCTCCTCCTGGAATCACAGTGCCCCACGGGGCACTTCGGACATGATCTTTGCAGCGCGATAGCTGCAGGAAAAATGCAGGGACCAGCGCCAGACGTAATACATGGGCTTTTTCAACCGTACAAAGGAATTTGATACTGTGAAACATGAGGCTCTATGGAGCGTCCTCCTCCATTTTGGATGCCCTCAAAAATGTGTCAACATCCTTCACCTGCTCCATGATGACATGCAGGTGATAATCCTTACCAACGGATCCATTACAGATCCAATCCACGTCGGGACCAGTGTCAAACAGGGCTGCGTCATTGCTCCCACCCTCTTCTCAATGTTCCTCGTTACCATGCTCTACCTCACAGTCAACAAATTCCCTGCTGGAGTGGAACCAAACTACAGAACCAGCAGGAAGCTGTTTAATCTTCGCTGCCTCCGGGACAAAGTCCAAGATAACCCCAACCTCTGTCGTTGAGCTACAGTACGTGGACAACGCCTTTTCTGCGTACATTCTGAGGCTGAACTCCAGGATATAGTCGATGTATTTACTGAGGAACACGAAAGCATGGGCCTTACGCTAAATATCCGTAAGACAAAGATCCTCCACCAGCCAGTACTCAACGTACACCACTGCCAGCCAGTCATCAAGATCCACGGCGCAGCCCTCGACAACATGGACCATTTCCCATACCGCGGGAGCGTCTTATCAACAAAAGCAGACATTGATGAGGAGATTCAACACCACCTCCAGTGCGGCAGTGCAGCCTTCAGCCGGCGGAGGAAAAGAGTGCTCAAAGACCAGGCCATCAAAGCTACCATCAAGCTCATGGTGTACAGGGCTGTAGTAATACCCACCTTCCTGAATGGCTCAGAGGCACGGACCATGTACAGCAGACACCTCAAGTCGTTGGAGATATATCACCAATGATGTCTCCACAAGATCCTACAAATCCCCTGGAATGACAGGCGCACCAACATCAGTGTGCTCGTCTAGGCTAACATCCCCAGCATTGAAGCACTGACCACTCTCGATCAGCTCCGCTGGGCAGGCCACACAGTTTGCATGCCAGACATGAGACTCCCGAAGCAAACGCTCTTTGTAGAGGTCCTTCATGGCAAACAAGCCAAACGTGGGCAGCAGAAAGGTTACAAGGACACCCTCAAAGCCTCCCTGATAAAGTGCGACATCCCCACTGACACCTGGGAGTCCCTGGCCAAAGACCGCACTAAGCGGAGGAAGTGCATCCGGGAGGGCGCTTGAGTCTCAATGCAGAGAGCATTCAGAAATCAAGTGCAGGCAGCGGCAAGAGTGTGCGGCAAACCAGTCCCAGCCACCCCTTCCCTCAACGACTATCTGTCCCACCTTTGACAGAATCTGTGGCTCTCGTATTCGACTGTACAGCCGCCAATAAACTCAGTTCAGGAGTGGAAGTAAGTTTTCCTCGATTCCGAGGGACTGCCTATGATCATGATGAGATGGGGATTCTAACCCTGGGACTGAACATGGGGATTCTAACCTAAGGAGTGAATAATTCTGGGCCTTCTCTGTTACAATTATGTAGGACTTAAACCATATGGTCGGTACTAAGCATCGCCTTTAGGGGAGATGTTGAGAAATTCGAGGTGTGGAGAGTGAGAATAAAATATCTGAAATATCTTTTACCCACTGGGACCCGGTTGGAAACAGACACTGACATCGCTCACTTTGTTCCTGAACCAAGATGTTCGCGCATGCGCGGTGCGACTCACCGAATCAACATGGCGGAGCGCTGAACCCGCCTTCCTGCAAGAAGATGGCCGCCGTTAGCCTGGGCCTGTGACCGGGAGAAAGACCCGAAGCTGCAACCGCCGATATTCCGGTTTTTATTCCGGGCTGGCGGCGGGCACCGCTGGTTTATGAAGCCTCCCGCGCCATCCGCTGGTCCATTGCTCCCCTCCACCCGCTCAAATTGAGCGCTTCTGCGGAGGGCATGTTACCCATTTCTCCTTCGCCACTCCATTCGCCGCGCATGCTCCAAACCCAGCCAGGATACGCGCCTGCGCACTGAACTCCTGCAGTCTGGGATCGGCATTTTCTTGCTCGTGGTGCATACTGGGTAAATACGCCGCCATTGCAATACTGCGTTGGTGAATTGAACAGGAATTACTGGGATTGCATTGGGCATTGAACCATATTCATTCTGGCAGTTATTGTTTGTTTCTGCTGATCTTAATAACCCCTATATCTGCGCTGGAGATTAATGTTCTATATTAATGGCCTGTGATAATTTGAACTGGTACTCTCCTCGCTCTATCCTGTGACAGTTGGAGCTGGTGCTCTCCACTCTCTCTCCTGCGACATTTGGAGCTGGTGCTCTCCACTCTCCCGTTGGTGTAGGAGGGAGGGCTTTACTTTCCTGAACAATTGGGACCGCTTCTGGGGAAGGTGTGACCTGTGCAAGTCGGGACAGGATACACCTCAACAGCGATGGGACCATTGTTCTCGCGGGTGGTTTTGAAAGTACAGTTGGGAGGGCTTTGAATTAGCTTTGCAGGGGGATGTGAACCCAGGAGAGGTCTCTGAGCTAGCAGGAGTGGGTGAGTGCTCAGATGAACAGAACCCCAAGAAAGAATGCAAAAGCCAGGAGGCAACAAAGCAGAGTAGCACTGGTGGAAGTGGAAACCACAAGGTGATAAGAAGGTACAATATGTATGAATATAAAGGGGGTGCAGGAGGGGTCAAAACTAAAAATCATGGTTTAAAAACTAGTATTAAAATACTCTACCAAAACGCACGCAGCATTCGAAATAATGTAAATGAGTTGACGGCACAAATCATTACAAATGGGTATGATTTCGTGGCCATTACAGAAACGAGGTTGCCGGGTGGCCAAGACTGGGAATTAAACATACAGGTGTATCTGACAATTCGGAATGATAGACAAGAAGGGAAATGAGGGGTGTTAGCTCTGTTAATAAAGGATGATATCAGGGCAGTTGTGAGAGACGATATTGGCTCTAATGAACAAAATGTTGAATCATTGTGAGTGGAGATTAGAGATAGTAAGGGGAAAAAGTCACTGATGGGCATAGTTTATAGGTCCCCAAATAATAACTTCACGATGGAGCGGACAATAATCAAGGAAATAATGGAGGCATGTGAAAAAGGAACAGCAGTAATCATGGGGGATTTTAACCTACATATCGATTGGTCAAATCAAATCACACGGGGTAGAAACATAGAAACATAGAAAATAGGTGCAGGAGTAGGCCATTCAGCCCTTCTAGCCTGCACCGCCATTCAATGAGTTCATGGCTGAACATGAAACATCAGTACCCACTTCCTGCTTTCTCGCCATACCCCTTGATCCCCGAGTAGTAAGGACTTCATCTAACTCCCTTTTGAATATATTTAGTGAATTGGCTTCAACTACTTTCTGTGGTAGAGAATTCCACAGGTTCACCACTCTCTGGGTGAAGAAGTTTCTCCTCATCTCGGTCCTAAATGGCTTACCCCTTATCCTTAGAGTGTGACCCCTGGTTCTGGACTTCCCCAACATTGGTAACATTCCTCCTGCATCTAACCTGTCTAAACCCGTCAGAATGTTAAACGTTTCTATGAGGTCCCCTCTCATTCTTCTGAACTCCAGTGAATACAAGCCCAGTTGATCCAGTCTTTCTTGATAGGTCAGTCCCACCATCCCGGGAATCAGTCTGGTGAATCTTCGCTGCACTCCCTCAATAGCAAGGATGTCGTTCCTCAAGTTAGGAGACCGAAACTGCAAACAATACTCCAGGTGTGGCCTCACCAATGTCCTGTACAACTGTAGCAACGCCTCACTGCCCCTGCACTCAAATTCCCTCGCTATGAAGGCCAACATGCCATTTGGTTTCTTAACCGCCTGCTGTACCTGCATGTCAACCTTCAATGACTGATGTACCATGACACCCAGGTCTCGTTGCACCTCCCCTTTTCCTAATCTGTCACCATTCAGATAATAGTCTGTCTCTCTGTTTTTACTACCAAAGCGGATAACCTCACATTTATCCACATTATATTTCATCTGCCATGCATTTGCCCACTCACATAACCTATCCAATTCACTCTGCAGCCTCATAGCATCCTCCTCGCAGCTCACACTGCCACCCAACTTAGTGTCATCCGCAAATTTGGAGATACTACATTTAATCCCCTCGTCTAAATCATTAATGTACAATGTAAACAGCTGGGGCCCCAGCACAGAACCTTGCGGTACTCCACTAGTCACTGCCTGCCATTCTGAAAAGTACCCATTTACTCCTACTTTTTGCTTCCTGTCTGCCAACCAGTTCTCAATCTACGTCAGCACACTACCCCCAATCCCATGTGCTTTAACTTTGCACATTAATCTATTGTGTGGGACCTTGTCGAAAGCCTTCTGAAAGTCCAAATATACCACATCAACTGGTTCTCCTTTGTCCACTTTACTGGAAACATCCTCAAAAAATTCCAGAAGATTTGCCAAGCATGATTTCCCTTTCACAAATCCATGCTGAATTGGACCTGTCATGTCACCATTTTCCAAATGCGCTGCTATGACATCCTTAATAATTGATTCCATCATTTTACCCGCTACTGAGGTCAGGCTGACCGGTCTATAATTCCCTATTTTCTCTCTCCCTCCTTTTTTTTAAAGTGGGGTTACATTGGCTACTCTCCACTCCATAGGAACTGATCCAGAGTCAATGGAATGTTGGAAAATGGCTGTCAATGCATTCGCTGTTTTCAAGGCCACCTCCTTAAGTACTCTGGGATGCAGTCCATCAGGCCCTTGGGATTTATCGGCCTTCAATCCCATCAATTTCCCCAACACAATTTTCCGACGAATAAGGATTTCCCTGAGTTCCTCCTCCTTACTAGACCCTCTGGCCCCTTTTATATCCGGAAGGTTGTTTGTGTCCTCCTTAGTGAATACCGAACCAAAGTACTTGTTCAATTGGTCTGCCATTTCTTTGTTCCCCGTTATGACTTCCCTTGATTCTGACTGCAGGGGACCTACGTTTGTCTTTACTAACCTTTTTTTCTTTACATACCTATAAATACTTTTGCAATCCGCCTTAATGTTCCCTGCAAGCTACTTCTCGTACTCCATTTTCCCTGCCCTAATCAAACCCTTTGTCCTCCTCTGCTGAGTTGTAAATATCTCCCAGTCCCCGGGTTCGCTGCAATTTCTGGCCAATTTGTTTGCCACTTCCTTGGCTTTAATACTATCCCTGATTTCCCTGGATAGCCACGGTTGAGCCACCTTCCCTTTTTTATTTTTACGCTAGACAGGAATGTACAATTTTTGTAGTTCATCCATGCGGTCTCTAAATGTCTGCCAGTGCCCATCCACAGTCAACCCCTTAAGTATCATTCGCCAATCTATCCTCGCCAATTCACGCCTCATACCTTCAAAATTACCCTTCTTTAAGTTCTGGACCATGGTCTCTGAATTAACTGTTCATTCTCCATCCTAATGCAGAATTCCACCATATTATGGTCACTCTTCCCCAAGGGGCCTCGCACAATGAGATTGCTATTTAATCCTCTCTCATTACACAACACCCAGTCTAAGATGGCCTATCCCCTAGTTGGTTCCTCGACATATTGGTTTAGAAAACCATCCCTTATGCACTCCAGGAAATCCTCCTCCACCGTATTGCTTCCAGTTTGGCCAGCCCAATCTACGTGCATATTAAACTCACCCATTATAACTGCTGCACCTTTATTGCATGCAGTCCTAATTTCCTGTTTGATGCCCTCCCCAACATCACTACTACTGTTTGGAGGTCTGTACACAACTCCCACTAACGTTTTTTGCCCTTTAGTGTTCTGCAGCTCTACCCATATAGATTCCACATCATCTAAGCTAATGTCTTTCCTATTGCATTAATCTCCTCTTTAACGAGCAATGCTACCCCACCTCCTTTTCCTTTTATTCTATCGTTCCTGAATTTTGAATACCCCTGGATGTTGAGTTCCCAGCCCTGATCATCCTGGAGCCACGTCTCCGTAATCCCAATCACATCATATTTGTTAAGATCTATTTGCACAATTAATTCATCCACCTTATTGCGGATACTCCTTGGATTAAGACACAAAGCCTTCAGGCTTTTTTATTAACACCCTTTGTCCTTTTAGAATTTTGCTGTACAGTGGCCCTTTTTGTTCTTTGCCTTGAGGAGGAATTCTTAGAATGCATACGGGATAGTTTCTTAGAACAGTATGTTACAGAACCTACAAGGGAGCAAACTATCTTAGATCTGGTCCTGTGTAATGAGGCAGGAATAATAAACGTTCTCCTAGTAAAAGATACTCTCGGAATGATTGATCACAGTATGGTTGAATTTGTAATACAGATTGAGGGTGAGGAAGTAGTGTCTCAAACGAGCGTACTATGCTTAAAACAGGGGACTACAGTGGGATGAGGGCAGAGTTAGCTAAAGTTGACTGGGAACACAGACTAAACGGTGGCACAATTGAATTACAGTGGAGGACTTTTAAGGAGCTCTTTCATAATGCTCAACAAAAATATATTCCAGTGAAAAAGAAGGTTGGTAAGAGAGGGGATAACCAGCCGTGGATAACCAAGGAAATAAAGGAGAGTATCAAATTAAAAACCAATGCGTATAAGGTGGCCAAGGTTAGTGGGAAACTAGAAGATTGGGAAAATTTTGAACGACATCAAAGAATGACTAAGAAAGCAATAAAGAAGGGGAAGATAGATTATGAATGTAAACTTGCACAAAACATAAAAACAGATAGTTAAAGCTTTTACAGATATATAAAATGGAAAAGAGTGACTAAAGTAAATGTTGGTCCCTTAGAAGATGAGAAAGGGGATTTAATAATGGGAAATGTGGAAATGGCTGAGACCTTAAGCAATTATTTTGCTTCGGTCTTCACAGTGGAAGACACAAAAACCATGCCAAAAATTGCTGATCACTGGAATGTGGGAAGGGAGGACCTTGAGATAATCACTTTCACTAGGGGGGTCGTGCTGGACAGGCTAATGGGACTCAAGGTAGACAAGTCCCCTGGTCCTGATGAAATGCATCCCACGGTATTAAAAGAGATGGCGGAAGTTATAGCAAATGCTTTCGTTATAATCTACCAAAATTCTCTGGACTCTGGGGAGGTGCCGTCGGATTGGAAAGCAGCTAATGTAACGCCTCTGTTTAAAAAAGGAGGCAGACAAAAAGCAGGTAACTATAGGCCGGTTAGTTTAACATCTGTAGTGGGGAAAATGCTTGAAGCTATCATGAAGGAAGAAATAGCGGAACACTTAGGTAGGAATACTGCAATCAAGCAGACACAAGATGGATTCATGAAGGAGAAATGATGTGTAACTAATTTATTGGAATTCTTTGAGGATATAAAGAGCATGATGGATAGAGGTGTACCGATGGATGTGGTGTATTTAGATTTCCAAAAGGCATTCGATAAGGTGCCACACAAAAGGTTACTGCAGAAGATAAATGTACACGGAGTCAGAGAAAATGTATTAGCATGGATCGAGAATTGGCTGGCTAACAGAAAGCAGAGAGTCGGGATAAATGGGTCCTTTTCGGGTTGGAAATCGGTGGTTAGTGGTGTGCCACAGGGATCGGTTCTGGGACCACAGCTTTGGAAGGGGTACAGAGACGATTCACGAGGCTGATTCCGGAGAAGAGGGGGTTACGTTATGATGATAGATTGAGTAGACTGGGTCTTTACTCGTTGGGAGTTCAGAAGGATGAGGGGTGATCTTTTAGAAATATTTAAAATAATGAAGGGGATAGACAGGATAGAGGCAGAGAGGTTGTTTCCACTGGTCGGGGAGACTAGAACTAGGGGGGGAAGCCTCAAAATACGGGGGAGCCAATTTAAAACCGATACGAGAAGGAATTTGTTCTCACAGAGGGTTGTGAATTTGTGAAATTCTCTGCCCAAGGAAGCAGTTGAGGCTAGCTCATTGAATATATTCAAATCACAGAGAGATAGATTTTTAACCAGTCAGGGAATTAAGGGTTATGGGGAGCGGGCACGTAAGTGGAGCTGAGTCCACGGCTCGATCAGCCGTGATCTTGTTGGGTGGCGGAGCAGGCTCGAGGGGCTAGATGACCAACGCATGTTCCTAATTCTTATGTTCTTCTGTTCTTATGTTCTTATTAATGTTGGGGAAGTCCAGAACCAGGGGTCACAGTCTTATGATAAGGGTAAGCCATTTAGGACCGAGATGAGGAGAAACTTCTTCACCCAGAGAGTGGTGAACCTGTGGAATTCTCTACCACAGAAAGTTGTTGAGGCCAATTCACTAAATATATTCAAAGAGGAGTTAGATGTAGTCCTTACTACTCGGGGGATCAAGGGGTATGGTGAGAAAGCAGGAATGGGGTACTGAAGTTGCATGTTCAGCCATGTACTCATTGAATGGCGGTGCAGGCTCGAAGGTCCGAATGGCCGACAACTGCACCTATTTTCTATGTTTCTATAAATATTGAATAAATCAGCTTGGTTCAAACACAGTGTGTCGAATGTTTGATTTCTCCATAATAATAACGAATTAATGTTCTGTTAACGACTGTTCCATTTTGGGCCTTTTCTTACTGTAGATTATTTCACTTCTCCCCCAGTTGATCTTTTATGATATCACATACCAAGGTTGTTCTCTATGAGTATACGGCTTGTGGGTGTCATAAACTGAACCGGAATGTTTCACATTACACTCATATGACAGTCCTTTCAAGCAACCATTGAAAGTACTATGTTGCTTAAGACTGGAAATCTATTATTTTGTACATTGTCTAACGCTTTTTGAATGTGGTTACTCTATGTAATCGTCTTTGAAATGTGTGATCTTTTTAACTGTCTTTCCTGATGTAATAGTTTGTAGATATAATTTCTTGTTACTAACATAGCTCGCAGAACTTCTTGTATCAAGATAATTGTTTAAATACTTCCATTATCGGGTCTTTAGCTACTCCACTGATCCATGTGAACAACCTTTGATTCGGGACTGGGTTTGGGCGCGGGTTTAGGGTTTAGTGGTTGTGCTTATTTGTTAGGATTGGGGTTAGTGGTTGGGATAGTCAGTCGGATATTAGGCACCTTGGAATCCCTGGCCAAAGTCCACCATAAGCAAAGGAAGAGCTTCCAGGAGGGCGCTGAACACCTCGAGTCTCATCGCCGAGAGCATGCAGAAAAAAAGCGAAGGTAGCGGAAGGAGCCTCTGACAAAGCAGACTCCTCACCCAGATTGTCCATCAACGACTGTCTGTCCCACCAGTGACAGTGACTATAATTCCCATATTGCACTGTACAATCACCTGAGGACTCACTTTTAGAGTGGAAGCATTTCTTCCTCAATTTCGAGGGATTGCCTATGATGATGATGATGAGGCTTAGGAGATAGTAATTCTCTGAACACCTCGAGTCTCAACGCCGAGAGCATGCAGAAATCAAGTGCAGGCAGCTGAAAGAGCGTGCACAAACCAGTCCCACCCACCCGTTCCCTCAACGACTATCTGTCCCATCTGTGACAAGTCAGTGCCTCTCGTATCGGACTGTTCAGCCACCAAAGAACTTACTACAGGAGTGGAAGCAAGCCTTCCTTGATTCCGAGGAACAGCCTATGATGATGAGTAATTAACACAGAAACCATTATTGACAATATAAGTGTCACTGGACGTGTCCTTTTCCATTTCATGCCTTTAACTTCATGCAGACGAGTCACAAACCTGCCTCACAAACTGTTCATTCAAAGAACCTTCTTTCCTGCAAGCCTCATTTCCTCCCTTCTCTACAAAGCTCACCGAACATTTAATTAGGGACATTAGATTTTGGTATTTTGGAACAAGAGCAGACGGATACGTTTGCTGTGCTGGTTACATCAAATTATCAGCCTGTCTGAAAAGTGCTTCTGACAATAACCTATTACAAAATTGAAAAAAATAGAAAAGCAAATTATAATTTAAATGGAGAAAAATTGCAAAGTGCTGCAATACAGAGGGAGTTGGGGGTCCTTGTGTATGAAACACAAAGCGTTAGTATGCAGGTACAGCAAGTAATCAGGAAGGCAAATGGAATGTTGGACTTTATTGCAAGGGGGATGGATTAGATAAGCTGAGAATTCCTGCTGCAACTGCATAAGGTATTGGTGAATCCAAACCAAGAGTACTGCATACAGTTTTCATCTCCGTATTTAAGGAGGAATACACTTGCATTGGAGGTGGTTCAGTGTAAGTTCACTGGGATGATTGCAGTGATAAGGTGATTGACTTATGAAGATAGGTTGAGTAGGTTGGGCCTATGCTCATTGGAGTCCAGAAGAATGAAAGGTGATCTTATTGAAAAATATAGGATCATGAGGAAGCTCGACAATATGCTTGCAGAGAGGATATTTCCACGCACAGGGGAAACGAAAACGAGGGGGCAAAGTCTCAGAATAAGGAACCGTCCATTTAAAACTGAGATGAGGAGGAATTTCTTCTCTCAGATGGTTGTAAATCTGTGGAATTCTCTGCCCCCGAGAGCTGTGGAGGCTCGGTTATTGAATATATTTAAGGCGGAGATACATAGATTTTTCTGCAATAAGGTAATAAAGTTTTATGGGGAACGGGCAGGAAAGTGGAGCTGAGTCCATGATCAGATCAGCCATGAGGGGCCAGGTGACCGACTCCTGTTCCTACTTCTTATGTTCCTGTACCAGGCCACACCAATCACCATGTGATTCCACCGTCATATCTTCATCCATTACTCAGCTTTTGCCCTCACTAGAGCTGGTTTCAGCATCATGACCATTGCCCACACTAAGACTCTCTAATTCCCGAATGGTGCACAAACGCCAGCATGGACTGGTTATTCCGAATGGCCCATTTGTGTACCGTATATCCTATGTAATTTTGTAGTCTCAGTGTAAGTGATCCCTGGATTTGGTGCCTCAGTGTAAGTGGTCCAAGGATCTCGTGTCGCAGCGTAAGTAGTCCCTGGATTTGGTGCCTCAGTGTAACTGGTCCAAGGATTTGGTGTCACAATGCGAGTAGTTTTTGGATTTGTTGTCGAAAGCACCTCGTCACTGGGACTGAGTGCAAACCCGCAGCCCAGCAT
Organism: Pristiophorus japonicus; assembly: GCF_044704955.1. NCBI lineage: Eukaryota > Metazoa > Chordata > Chondrichthyes > Pristiophoridae > Pristiophorus > Pristiophorus japonicus. The sequence continues at coordinate 55,525,959 of NC_091999.1, forward strand.
TGCATTCAGCACAGAATGATCCCACTCAGTCTATTCCCAATTAACACGGTCCACATTAATTCAACAGAAACAACCCAGTGCCCACAAGTAACTGCTGCCCCGCATTTAACTTCAGTGAATTATAAACATTTTAAAATAAAAATGAACCGCATCATAGCACAACAGAGGTAATTAATTTCAGTAAATCCCTTTCACTCATACACTTCCTTCACTCCGACTCTTCAACTCCCTCTCTAAATACAACTCCTCACCCCAGCTCCTCTTTCCCACTGGAGGTAAATCTCAGGAGCTTCTGTGTGACGGTGCGATGATCACTGGACAATAAAGCGCAGAGACGGCGTGGAGGGGGGGTGGGGGCTGCTCATTATCCTCGATTTGATTTAATCCGCTTTCCCACTGATTACTGCAGACAGACATCGTCACCTTGTAACAGAATGGTCAATGTGACGTCACTTTTTGAACACGAGCACACAAGACAATGTGTTATCAATAAATGGTAAAGTTATTAAACACCCCGCAATTGCATTGTAAACAGAATGGAAATAGATTGTTGGAAAATAATTGGTGAAGATAATTATTTATCTCTGTGGAATTGACTAGCAAACATTAAGAGTGTCGTGTTTTGTTTACAAACACACATCAATATTTCTATATATAGCAAAGACTCTGTGTTTGCCCTTTTCAGTTGTTCTGCTCAACCCGACCGTTTTTACGATGTGCATTTTAGGACCCTGCTGAAGCCCATCCGGCGGTGCTTGCCGGGTCGCGATATAAAGAGACCGTGTGCTGTTCCTCCTCCCACTGCCTGGGGGAATGGGCAGGTATTTAAAGGGACAGGGACTCCCCTTTCTCTGCTTCTTTATAGTTAAAGGGACAGTCCAGTTTATCTTGGGGTGTCGGAGGACTTCACTAACAGAGCTCCCATTGACAGTCGCGCCCTTCTGTACTGTGCAGTGATTGTAAAGCTGTCCATTTCAGTTACTTGAACATTTCTAAAATGTCTCACTGATTTTGATGATCCAATTGTATAATTTGGAACGAGTACAGAATTGTGCAGTGTGAGGAAGATTTCATTTAAAGGTGGAGTAAAATTTGTTTCAAAATATTCTGTTCTAATCCTTCCCCAACCCCCCAAATTTTAGAACACTACAATACTGACTGGGAAGGTCACAAGTTCAATCCTTGATCTGGGCTGTTGGTTGACCTCAGCCAAGGCAGCAGTTCATGTCCTCAATACCATTGGGCGAAATAAGAGTAAAAATCAGAGACTGCCCCTTCTCTTCAGACCGATCAAGTGACGTCAACTGGGAAGTGTGTGGATGTCATTTGAGGACAGGATTTGAGGCTGTGATGCCTACCAAAGTGGGAATCCTGCTGGCACTCACTGTGTCGACTGACGGTGAGGCACGAGAGGTTTTCTAATGTATGTGGAATTGCACACAGCCAGATTCAGCACTTTCTGTAGATAATACATCTCAGGCGATGAAAGGAATGTTGATTTTAGAGAGTGAGGATGGAGGGTAGAGTCTTGAATAAGGAATTTACAGCTTATGGGGGACAGGGGAGGACAGGATGTTCTGTAGAATCTGGAATAGTGTGTTCTGAATTTCATTCCTTTACTTAAAGTAACAACGTTTGTAACCACCATTTGCAGGGTATTAGAAGAGGAGGATCTGCAGCTGGGAAACTCAAACCGGACATCACGTCAAGAGTTGAGAGATTCCCTGGATTGATCAGGATCACCTTATCATCAGCCTTTGTAAAAACACCAATCACAGCGGGGAGAAACAGAACACATGTTCTGTGTGTGAATGTACCTTCAACCAATCGTTCAGCCTGTGAGACTCGTGCGCCCACCTGACTCAACACTGTAAATGTAGGGATAGTGGGAATGGACGCTGTTGCAGGTGGAAAGTGATTCAGTCGCTCATCTCACCAATTGACATTCGAGGCGTTAGATAACAGACTTTCTACTGTGAATATAGAGCTAGGTTATTCGGCTGTGATTTGTTTATTTATTCATCCAGTTGATTCTAAACCTTTGCCAATTATTTGATATGATTGGTTTAGAGAGAGATGATGTGGGGTGTTGTGGAAAAATATTTCCGAGATTGTATAATATATAAAAAGAGGTTTATTAAATCGGAGACAAAGCTTTGGGAGAAGTGTTAGATACCCCTGTCTCTGAACCAGCTTCTCAATTTGATATCTCCAGTGAGCTTCTTTTATCTTACAAATTACGTCACTTTACATCACGTGCTTTAGCACTAGTCCTTAAGTCGCATTACAAAGTTTACAAAGCTTTTCATACAATTACTGTCCAAGGCTGAGCTCTTGATATAAACCAGCCTCGCATTGTGAAAGGAATTATATACATCCAAGAGGACTAGTTCCCCTTTTATCAACAAATAAACAAGTGGCAGGCTTTTTGGCACTGGTATAGACAAACATACCCCCACTTATCTTTCCAGTCGTTCATTATCTCACTTTCCTATCTCCATAACTCAAGGTCAGCATACCTTGAAGTCTAACAGTGTTTTTTTGGATAAAGCATATTACATCAGTATTGTCCCTTACAAAATTAATTCAAGGGGAAAATAAAGACAAATGTTTGGTCCCGTATACTAGTCAAGTATATGTCCAAAAATCCGCTCCAACAATATTCCCCCTTTTGGTCCTGGAGGATGTTCACAAAATCTAGATGACCACAATGATAGTAGCATGGTGTCATATATTCGTCCTTTGGGGTATGTTACTTCCCTGATGTTCCGTATGTCCACCTTGCCTGTAGCTCTAGGCTACCCTTCAAAGATAGTGGTCGGTGTCAACGTCGTCTGTTTCTTCATCCTTGGTGTCTTCAGGTATTTCCATCAGGTGTGCTGCTGCTTCTTCGGCGATTACACTGGCTACTGGATCAGTCGGGCCATCATAACTTTACAGCAGGTATTAAAACACCCGATAATCAGACAGCAAGTAGTTATTATTACAACCAGAATAATTACTCCATGCATAAGTTAGGACCCCCAGGATTCCCCTAACAGCCAGTCAAACCAGCCAGATCCTCCTGCTGTCGTGGATAACGTCTTTACGTTCCTTCTTATGTGATCAGCGAGGTTGGTTATGTTTTCTGAATTATCGGGAATGTAAGTCTCCAATTAAAGCACATGTGCCCCCACTTTGTGCTAGTATCTAGGGCCATTCGTTTCTGGAGTACCATTGTGCGCATGGCTACCATTTCAGCCGTTATGCCCTCCATTGCTTCAGCAGTGTCGTTAACTATCTGTTCCAATACCCTCCCTAGGTTGCGTAATTCATCCATGGTGCGTCCTATCCCGAATGGGAGCATCATGACCCCAAATAGCCTCTCTACCGGGGTAAGAGTTCGTCTTATTCGACCTGGTGTCTGTACTTCTGCTAAAGTATGTACCCGTCTGACAAAGGTGACCACATATCCCAAATAACAGGACCCCCTCCAGTCCTGTGGCAACCAGGGTTAGGCCTTGTGCCCGCACACAAAATAAGTGCCATTGTATGCTTTTAGATTCGATCCCAATCTCTCTCTCTCAGCCCCCGTCGCCACCTAATCTCAGTGTCCCAGTCCTGGCTACTTGTCTGATTCTTCAAACCCTCCATTTCAAGGAACCCCTGGTTTATTGTTTCGCTGTCTGTTATGTTCCACCTGGTGAGATTAAAGTATTGCGTACAATTGCTATATCCTGCTCAAAATCTGTTTCCTCACCAGTCAGGTTTCTAGTGAAACAAATGTCAGCGGTGAGCCTTCCAACTCCTGAGGTGTTGGTCAAAACCATGAATGGGGGTCGTACCGACCTATTGTATTCCGGCTGGTACCATCCGTCAATGCATCCAAAAGGTAACCCCCCCATCTCCACGTTTCTTTATTACCCACTCCACTACTTCCGAAATGTTGAGGGAGATTGACCGCAAAGGAATGCCTCCTTTGCTATGTATGGGGATGTGCGAACATACCCAGCAACCAGAAAAGTTCCCATTTTGCGCGTAAACATAAGACATGTATGAAAAGGTATTCACAGGTAACTCTCGTTTCGGTCTAGCTAGCAGGCCGGACCAAACACGAACTATGATAATTGCACCGATAACAATATATAGTTTCATCTTATTACTGTACATTAACAAATAGTCAAAGGCAAAATGGCCATATGGCTTGCTTGAAGAATCTCTCGCTGTCAATCTGTAAATAGACAAACAACAACAACTAATACGTGTGCTAAACGGCTGGTTCAAAAACCTTAAGCTGGTTCCAATGCTTCCATTGTCCGTTCCCTTTAACATCGATGCAGGCACAAGTGCCCCCGCTGATTATAACCTCATATGGTCCTATCCATTTTGGGGCAAACCCCAGTTTTCCCGGGAGGACCCTTACCAGAACGCGACTTCCCGCCAACGGGACTTCAGGGAGCTTTGTAAGCTCTGCTTCCGCGTATCTTTCTTGCTGATTGTTCCTACCTAATTTACACATCCCTTTTAATTGAGTACTTAATTCCAAGACATACCGTTTTATTGTGTCTTTTAATGGGCCTACATCGGACCCCCCTGTTATGATGTTCTCTGGTAATTGCATCGCCCTTCCTGTTATTAGTTCATAAGGGGTTAATCCGGTTGTCCAGTTTGTCGTTGCTCTTGACTTCATCAATATAATGGGTACTACTTCCGTCCACGTTTTTCCTGACGTTTGCATGGCCTTTGCCAGGGCGTTCTTAAGGGTATGGTTCATGCGCTCTACCATCAAAGAACACTGCGGGTGGTAGAGGATGTGGAATTTTTGTTTTATGCCCATCAGCTGGCATATTGTTTTTACAATCTTCCTGGTGAAGTGGGTGCCTTGGTCAGAATATCCTTACCACTGTTGAGGCAGTGCAATCACGTGTGGGGAAAACTTCTACCCACCGGGTAAGTTGATCTATAATCATTAGGCAATATCTTGTTTCCATGGGATGGGGACAAAGGACCTGTGAAATCAATTTGTACATGGTCCCATGGCCGCCGTTGACGGGGCTGGTGTCCCATTTTAATTTTAATGGGCCGGCCTGGATCATATTGTGCGCACGTAATGCATCGATGGCAATGTTTGGTGATATTTCTCCCCATCCCTTTCCACCACCAATCTCTCCCAAGACTCCCGGTCATGGCCTCTCATACTGAATGAGACAGGCCATGATGCAACTCCAATAAGGTATTCTGTATGCATTCAGGCGCAACTACTTTGTCGTTTCGTCTCCAAACGTTATCCTTCCCTTGCGTTGCGCCCTGCTTTGTCCACATACCTATTTCCTCCTCAGAAGTGTCCTGGTGTAGTTTCTCAATACTTATCTGTTCGTCTCGGGCCCCAGCAGCACTGACTTAATTTTAATAATTTAAAATCATTATCAATGGAGAGTGTTTTTTACCTCTTCAAATTTTTTTTCCCCAATTAAACCAATATCTTTTTCACAGCTGATATCAACTGGTATTTAGTAAGTTATGTCTTTATCCATCGCAAACACCCCTTTTTTTTCCAGATCCTAATTAGTGCATTACGTCTTTTTTTTTTAGATCACCTTTCTTCAAATTAGGTTTTGTATTGAAAATCATCAGACAATCGAAGACAGTTTTTCTTTCCAATCGATCAATTTGTTCATTTTCAAAGTTGCGTCTTGATCTTTTTCTTTTCTAAACTGCTAAAGCTTACTGTTTTATCCTTTTTCAAAAGTCCCTTTTACACCTTCACAGATAGCTCACCACTAGCCCAGGAGTTTGACCTGATCCCTGAAGGTATTTCTCAATTTAAATCTTTTTTTTTACTGAGCTAGAAGCTTTTGTGTCAAGGTTTTACACAAAGGAAAATGGGAGCGTTTTAAAAGGCATTCTTTATCTCATTCCTCGACTAAATTTATGTCTTTCAACCCAATTGCATGTTTTCTTTCGACAAGTAAGTGAGCGTGTCAAATAAATTCTTTTTTTTTTACTACCGGGACCATGTATTTTTTATCTTTTATTCAATAAACCTATCCTTTGTGCATTTCCTAGTTCTGTAACTTATCATCCGAATATATCCACACCAGCGTTTCTAACTTAAAATGTAATACCATAAGGTTCACACTTTCTTAAACTTCCCATATACAGGACAACACTGCTAAGGGTTAAAAAAACTTTCACCCTGTTTGGAAACGGTGTGTGGAGCTAAAACAGTCAGCCACTCCATACCTTCCCAAGCAGGCTTTTCATTCATTCCGCAGTCAAAATCACTCAAGTATTCTCATTCAAAATAGACATTCACAAAAGTCTCTCTTCATTCAACAAAGCTTAAGTCTGGCCAGTTCTATTTTTGGATCCATATGTCACTTAAGATAGTCACTATCAGCTTTCTTATGGCATTATGTCATTACGCAAGTTACAATTAATGATAGGAATTAATTAATGACCCGGGCAGCCCGCGTTTTACATTCCCTTCCTTACCTTCCATGTTCGCCAGTCTTGGGCGTTTCCCTTTGTTTCTGTAATACTCACGGCCATGACTACTCTGTGGAGACCCTTTGTCTTCGCAACAAAGCTAGCGTGTTTCCTTACCACCGGAGTTTCGGCTCTAGGTTGGAGTGATCAGCTCCCTTCTGCACCGACCTTATTTACGAAAGGGACAACTCAAACTGGTTAGTCAGCCTCCTCCTGCTATCTACTTACTAGTATCTTATACTCTATCCCGTCGTGCTCATACACCTCTCTCTCAGTCTCTAACATCAGATTCCAAATACTGTCTTAAGTGATCACGTCAGATCGGACAGTATCCTGTTTGTGACGCCATTTTGTTGTGGAAAAATATTTCCGAGACTGTATAATATTAGAGAGAGGTTTATTAAATCGAAGACAAAGCTTTGGGAGAAGTGTTAGAGACACCTGTCTCTGAACCAGCTTCTCAATTTGATATCTCCAGTGAAGTTTTTTATCTTACAAATTATGTCACTTTACATCACGTGCTTTAGCACTAGTCCTTAAGTCCAATCATCGCATTACAAGGTTTACAAAGCTTTTCATGCAATTACTGTCCAAGGCTGAGCTCTTGATATAAACCAGCCTCGCATTGTGACAGGAATTATATACATCCAAGAGGATTGTTCCCCTTTTATCAACAAAAAAACAAGTGGCAGGCTTTTTGGCACCGGTATAGACAAACATACCCCCACTTGTCTCTCCAGTTGTTCATTATCTCACTTTCCTATCTCCATAACTCAATGCCAGCATACCTTGAAGTCTAACTGCGCTTTTTTTTTATATAAAGCATAATGCATCAGTATTGTCCCTTACAAAATTTATCAAGGGGAAAATAAAAACAAATGTTTGGTCCCGTATACTAATCAAGTATATGTCCAAAAATCCGCTCCAACAGGGGCACACACTCAGTCCAGTATCTGAAAGTGATTAAGAGACTGGGTTTTGTGTTTAGTGATCCCGGGCGTGTTTCTGACACCTTTGCTCGATACCAAGGCAAGGAGAGGTACTCTGGAAGGTAAGAAGAACTGGGACTTGTCCCTGAGTGTAACCAAAGATACGAGACTGAAATAATGTAGAATTAGAAAGTAGAAAATGCACAAAATGGTGCAGTCGGTAACAGGAAATAACTTTGTCCCCTCTTATCTTGGAGACATCAAATATCGACACACTCTGTTATTTAAAATATCAAATTATTAAACTCCAGCCCAGTTATAGGGGTTATTCACATCAGCAGAAACAAATTCCAACCAACACAAGAAACAAGATTCAGTCAGGAAGCCATTAACACCAGCAATAACAGCAGAATCTAACCCCTGCAGTCACTTGTGAACTCGCTGGTGTGTCAGCAGGTTGGATGACTGAGTGAATCACTTCCCACAATCAGAGCAGGTGAACGTCCTCTCCCCAATGTGACTGTGATGATGCATTTCCAGTTTACAAGGTTGGGTTCAGTTCTGCACCCGCTGTGCGCAGAGTGAGAATAAAATCAATGAGCTGCTGATTCTCTCTGCTGGACACTGCGTCTTTTGTGCTGGTCCAATAGGGTGAGCCCATGCTGCCCCAATAAGGTGAGCCCGGGTTGGCCAGTAGGCTGAGCCTGGGCTGGCCCAAAAGAGAGCAATTGAGTGGCCCAATAGGGTGAGGCCGTGCTAGCCCAATAGGGTCAGCCCGTGCTTGCCCAATTGGATGAGCCCATGCTGGCCCAATAGTAAGATCCTGGGCTGGACCAATAGGGTGAGCCCAGGCTGGCCCAATGGGGTGAGCCCAGACTGGCCCAATAAGGTGAGTCGGGCTGGCCCAGAGTCACCAGGCAACAATCAGCACAAGAAGAATCCCTTTCAGGGGCCACTGACCTGGTCACAAACATCTGTTCCAATCAAACTGACAGACAACCTGAAGCCCCGCCCACCCATTGTCCCTGCTGAAAAAGCCACGCATGCGCCGCGAGACCCGCCCAGACCAAGATGGCGGCCGCTCAGCACGATCTCCAACGCCCCACCCTGACCAAGATGGCGGCCGCTCAGCCCGCACCCTCCACCCTGACCAGTATGGCGGCCGCTGAGCCTGCTCGCCCCGCCCTGACCAAGATGGCGGCCGCTGAGCCCACTCCCCCGGACGCTGATTGACCGTGTCTGTAACCGGTGGGTAAACACGGGGTCTGCAGGCTGTGATTCGGGGCCTGGGGACGAGCCCGGGTGTGGGTGAAGCGGATGGTGCGGAGTGTTGTCTCTCGGGCTGGGCCCACACTCGGGCTGTGTGACCCCTCTCACTCCCCGGGTTTATTAATCCAGGAAACTATTGGTGCTGCACTTTGTGATTGACAAGTGGCAAGCCCCGCCCCCTCCTGGCCCGAATCATTCCATGCAGGTGGTGCAGAGAAATAGGACTTGGGGAAGGCACTTCGGCTGGGGGAGACATGTACTGGGACTGGGGTAAGGCACTTCGGCTGGGGGAGACATGTACTGGGACTGGGGTAAGGCACATCGGCTGGGGGAGACATGCACTAGGACTGGGGTAAGGCACATCGGCTGGGGGAGACATGCACTAGGACTGGGGTAAGGCACATCGGCTGGGGGAGACATGCACTAGGACTGGGGTAAGGCACATCGGCTGGGGGAGACATGCACTGGGACTGTGCTAAGGCACATCGGCTGGGGGAGACATGCACTGGGACTGTGGTAAGGCACATCGGCTGGGGGAGACATGCACTAGGACTGGGGTAAGGCACATCGGCTGGGGGAGACATGCACTGGGACTGGGGTAAGGCACTTCAACTGGGGGAGGGATACATTGGGACTGGGAAAAGGCACATCGGTGGGGGAGGGATACATTGGGACTGGGGTAAGGCATTTCAACTGGGGGAGGGATACATTGGGACTGGGGTAAGGCACATCGGTGGGGGAGGGATACATTGGGACTGGGGTTAGGCACTTCAACTGTGGGAGGGATACATTGCGACTGGGGTAAGGCACTTCAGCTGGGGAGGGATGCATTGGGACTGAGGTAAGGCACATCGGTGGGGGAGGGATACATTGGGACTGGGGTAAGACACATCGGCTGGGGGAGGGATACATTGGGACTGGGGTAAGGCACTTCAACTAGGGTAGGCATGCATTGGGACTGGGCTAAGGCACTTCAACTAGGGCAGGCATGCACTGGGACTGTGTTAAGGCACTTCAACTAGGGTAGGCATGCACTGGGACTGTGTTAAGGCACTTCAACTAGGGTAGGCATGCACTGGGACTGGGTTAAGGCACTTCAACTAGGGGAGGCATGCACTGGGACTGGGGTAAGGCACTTCGGCTGAGGAGCGATACACTGGGACTGGGGTAAGGCACTTCAAATGTGGGAGGTATACATTGGGACAGGAACAACGTACTTCAACTGGGGGAGGGATACACATGGACTGGGGTAAGGTACTTCGGCTGGGGAGGGATACACTGGGACTGGGGTAAGGCACTTCAAATGTGGGAGGGATACATTGGGACAGGAACAAGGTACTTCAACTGGGGGAGGGATACACATGGACTGGGGTAAGGTACTTCGGCTGGGGAGGGATACACTGGGACTGTGGTAAGGCACTTCAAATGTGGGAGGGACACATTGGGACAGGAACAAGGTACTTCAACTGCGGGATGCATACACTGGGACTGGGGTAAGGCACTTCAACAGAGGGAGGCATGCGCTGGGACTGAGGTAAGGCACTACAGCTGGGTGAGACATATACTGGGACTGGGGTAAGGCACTTCAACTGTGGGAGGGATAAACTGGCACTGGGGTAAGGCACTTCAACTGGGGGAGGGATAAACTGGCACTGGGGTAAGGCACTTCAACTGGAGGAGGCATACACTGGGACTGGAGTAAGAAACTTTGGCTGGGGAGCGATACAATGTGACTGGAGGAAAGGCACTTCAACTGTGGGAGGGATACACTGGGTCTGGAATAAGACACTTCAACTGCGGGAGGCTTACACCAGGACTGGGCAAAGGCACTTCAGCTGGGAGGGATACCCTGGGACTGGGGTAAGGCACTTCAACTGGGGGATGCTAACACTGGGACTGGAGTAAGACACTTCAACTGGTGGAGGGATACACTGGGACTGGAGGAAAGGCACTTCAACTGTGGGAGGGCTACACTGGGTCTGGAATAAGACACTTCAAATGGGGGAGGCATAAACTGAGACTGGGTTAAGGGAACTTCAACTGGGGGAGGGATAGACTGGGATTGGGGTAAGGCACTACGGTTAGGGGAGGCATACACTGGGACTAGGGTAAGGCACTTCGGCTGGTGGAGAATATATCGGGACTGGGGTAGGGTACTTCGGCTGGGGGAGGCATGCACTGCGACTGGGGTATAATACTTTGGCTGGGGGTGGCATGCACTCATACTGTGGCAAGGAACTTCGGCTGGGGGAGGCATGCACTGGGATGGGGTAAGGGACTTCGGTTGTGGGGGAGGTGTGCACTGGGTCGCGGGTAAGGCACTTTGGCTGGGATAGGCATAAACTGCGACTGGTTTAAGGCACTTTGGTTGGTGGAGGCATATACTGGGACTGGGACAAGGCATTTTGGCTGGGAGAGGCATGCACTGGCACGGGTGTAAGGGACTTCGGCTGGCAGAGGTGTGCACTCGGACTGGAGTAAGGCACTTCAACTGGGAGAGGCATGCACTGGGAATGGGGTAAGGCACTGCATCTGGGTAGGGATACAGTGGGACTGGGGTAAGGTACTTCGGCTGGGGAGGGATACACTGGGACTGTAACAATGTACTTCAACTCGGGGAGGCATGCACTGGGACTCGGGGTAGGCTCTTCAACTGGGGGAGGTATATACTTGGACTGGGGTAATGCACTTCGGCTGGGGAGGGATACACTGGGACTGGGGTAAGGCACTTCAAATGTGGGAGGGATTCATTGGGACAGGAACAAGGTACTTCAACTGCGGGAGGCATACACTGGGACTGGGGTAAGGCACTTCAGCTGGAGAGGGATACCCTGGGACTGGGGTAAGGCACAATGGCTGGGGGAGGTACTTCAACTGGGGGAGGGATAAACTGGCACTGGGGTAAGGCACTTCAACTGGGGAGGCATACACTGGGACTGGAGTAAGAAATTTCGGCTCGGGAGCGATACACTGTGACTGGAGGAAAGGCACTTCAACTGTGGGAGGGATACACTGGGTCTGGAATAAGGCACTTCAACTGCGGGAGGCTTACACCGGGACCGGTCTAAGGCACTTCAGCTGGGGAGGGATACCCTGGGACTAGGGTAAGGCACTACGGCTGGGGGACGCATATACTGGGACTGGGGTAAGGCACTTCAACTGGGGCAGGGATACACTGGACCAGGGTAAGGCACTTCAACTGAGGGAGGGATACACTGGCACTGGGGTAAGGCACTTCAACTGGGTGTTGCTAACACTGGGACTGGAATAAGACACTTCAACTGGTGGAGGGATACACTGGGACTGGGGTAAGGCACTTCAACTGGGGGATGGATTCCCTGGGACTGGAGGAAAGGCACTTCAACTGTGGGAGGGCTACACTGGGTCTGGAATAAGACATTTCAAATGGGGGAGGCATAAATTGGGACTGGGCTAAGGCACTTCAACTGGGGGAGTGATACACTGGGTTTGGGGTAAGGTACTTTGGTTGGTGGAGGCATGCACTCGGATTAGGGTAAGGCCCTTTGGCTGGGATAGGCATAAACTGCGACTGGTTTTCGGCACTTTGGTTAGTGGATGCATATACTGGGACTGGGACAACGCATTTTGGCTGGGAGAGGCATGTAATGTATTTCGGCTGGCAGAGGTGTGCACTCGGAATGGAGTAAGGCACTTCATCTGGGGAGGGATACAGTGGGACTGGTGTAATGTACTTCAGCTGGCGGAGAAATACACTGGGATTAGGGTAACGCACTTCAACAGGGGGAGGGAAACCTGGGACTTGTGAAAGGTACTTCAACTGGTGGAGGGATACACTGGGACTGGGGTAAGGCACTTTGGCTTGGCGAGGCATTCACTGGGTCTGATTTAAGGCACTTTGGCTGGGTGAGGCATATACTGGGACTGGGGTAAGGTACTTTGGCTGACGGAGGCATGCATTTGCACTGAGAAACGCTACTTCGGCTGGGGGAGGCATATATTGTGTCTTGATAAGGCACTTCGGCTGGGGGAAGCATGCACTGGGACGAGGGTAATGCACTTCAACGGGTGGAGGGATACACTGGGACTGTGGTAAGGTACTTCAACTGGGGGACGCTAACACTTGGACTGGGATAAGGCACTTCGGCTGGGGGAGGCATGCAATGGGACTGGGGTAAGGCACTTCAACTGGGGGATGCTAACACTGGGACTGGAGTAAGACACTTCAACTGGTGGAGGGATACACTGGGACTGGAGGAAAGGCACTTCAACTGTGGGAGGGCTACACTGGGTCTGGAATAAGACACTTCAAATGGGGGAGGCATAAACTGAGACTGGGTTAAGGGAACTTCAACTGGGGGAGGGATAGACTGGGATTGGGGTAAGGCACTACGGTTAGGGGAGGCATGCACTGGGACTAGGGTAAGGCACTTCGGCTGGTGGAGAATATACTGGGACTGGGGTAGGGTACTTCGGCTGGGGGAGGCATGCACTGCGACAGGGGTATAATACTTTGGCTGGGGGTGGCATGCACTCATACTGTGGCAAGGATCTTCGGCTGGGGGAGGCATGCACTGGGATGGGGTAAGGGACTTCGGTTGTGGGGGAGGTGTGCACTGGGTCGCGGGTAAGGCACTTTGGCTGGGATAGGCATAAACTGCGACTGGTTTAAGGCACTTTGGTTGGTGGAGGCATATACTGGGACTGGGACAAGGCATTTTGGCTGGGAGAGGCATGCACTGGCACGGGTGTAAGGGACTTCGGCTGGCAGAGGTGTGCACTCGGACTGGAGTAAGGCACTTCAACTGGGAGAGGCATGCACTGGGACTGGGGTAAGGCACTGCATCTGGGTAGGGATACAGTGGGACTGGGGTAAGGTACTTCGGCTGGGGAGGGATACACTGGGACTGTAACAATGTACTTCAACTCGGGGAGGCATGCACTGGGACTCGGGGTAGGCTCTTCAACTGGGGGAGGTATATACTTGGACTGGGGTAATGCACTTCGGCTGGGGAGGGATACACTGGGACTGGGGTAAGGCACTTCAAATGTGGGAGGGATTCATTGGGACAGGAACAAGGTACTTCAACTGCGGGAGGCATACACTGGGACTGGGGTAAGGCACTTCAGCTGGGGAGGGATACCCTGGGACTGGGGTAAGGCACAATGGCTGGGGGAGGTACTTCAACTGGGGGAGGGATAAACTGGCACTGGGGTAAGGCACTTCAACTGGGGAGGCATACACTGGGACTGGAGTAAGAAATTTCGGCTCGGGAGCGATACACTGTGACTGGAGGAAAGGCACTTCAACTGTGGGAGGGATACACTGGGTCTGGAATAAGGCACTTCAACTGCGGGAGGCTTACACCGGGACCGGTCTAAGGCACTTCAGCTGGGGAGGGATACCCTGGGACTAGGGTAAGGCACTACGGCTGGGGGACGCATATACTGGGACTGGGGTAAGGCACTTCAACTGGGGCAGGGATACACTGGACCAGGGTAAGGCACTTCAACTGAGGGAGGGATACACTGGCACTGGGGTAAGGCACTTCAACTGGGTGTTGCTAACACTGGGACTGGAATAAGACACTTCAACTGGTGGAGGGATACACTGGGACTGGGGTAAGGCACTTCAACTGGGGGATGGATTCCCTGGGACTGGAGGAAAGGCACTTCAACTGTGGGAGGGCTACACTGGGTCTGGAATAAGACATTTCAAATGGGGGAGGCATAAATTGGGACTGGGCTAAGGCACTTCAACTGGGGGAGTGATACACTGGGTTTGGGGTAAGGTACTTTGGTTGGTGGAGGCATGCACTCGGATTAGGGTAAGGCCCTTTGGCTGGGATAGGCATAAACTGCGACTGGTTTTCGGCACTTTGGTTAGTGGAGGCATATACTGGGACTGGGACAACGCATTTTGGCTGGGAGAGGCATGTAATGTATTTCGGCTGGCAGAGGTGTGCACTCGGAATGGAGTAAGGCACTTCATCTGGGGAGGGATACAGTGGGACTGGGGTAACGTACTTCAGCTGGCGGAGTAATACACTGGGATTAGGGTAACGCACTTCAACAGGGGGAGGGAAACCTGGGACTTGTGAAAGGTACTTCAACTGGTGGAGGGATACACTGGGACTGGGGTAAGGCACTTTGGCTTGGCGAGGCATTCACTGGGTCTGATTTAAGGCACTTTGGCTGGGTGAGGCATATACTGGGACTGGGGTAAGGTACTTTGGCTGACGGAGGCATGCATTTGCACTGAGAAACGCTACTTCGGCTGGGGGAGGCATATATTGTGTCTTGATAAGGCACTTCGGCTGGGGGAAGCATGCACTGGGACGAGGGTAATGCACTTCAACGGGTGGAGGGATACACTGGGACTGTGGTAATGTACTTCAACTGGGGGACGCTAACACTGGGACTGGGATAAGGCACTTCGGCTGGGGGAGGCATGCAATGGGACTGGGGTAAGGCACTTCGGCTGGGGGAGGCACATACTGTGACTGGGGTGAGGCACCACAGCTGGGGGAGGCATGCACTTGAACTTTGGTAAGGCACTTCGGCTGGGCGAGGCCTATACTGGACTGGGGTAAGACGCTTCAACTGAGGGTGGGATACACTGGCACTGGGGTAAGCCACTTCAACTGAGGGAGGCATAAACTGGGACTGGGATAAGGCACTTCAGCTGGGGGAGGCATGCACTGGGACGAGGGCAAGGCACTTCGGCTGGGCAAGGCATGCACTGCAACTGGGGTAAGGCACTTCGGCTGGGGGAGGCATGCACTTTGATTGGAGTAAGGCACTTCGGCTGGGAGAGGCATGCACTTGAACTTTGGTAAGGCACTTCGGCTGGGGGACGCATATACTGGGACTGGGGTAAGGCACTTTGGCTGTTGGAGGCATATACTTCGACGGTGGTAAGACACTTCGGTGGGAGGAGAAATGCAATGGGACTAGTGTCGGGCACTACTGCTGCGTGAGGCATGCACTGGGACTGGGGTAAGGCACTTCGTCTGGGGGAGGCATATCTTGGGACTGGGGTAAAGCCCTTCGGCTGGGGGAGGCATGTATTGGGACTGGGGTAAAGCCCTTTGGCTGGGGGAGGCATGTTTTGGGACTGGGGTAAAGCACTTCTGCTGGGGGGGGCATGTATTGGGACTGGGGTAAAGCCCTTCTGCTGGGGGAGGCATGTACTGGGACAGGGGTAATGCACTTCGGCTGGGGGAGGCAGATCTTGTGACTGGGGTAATGTACTTCGGCTGGGGGAGGCATGCACTGGGATGGGGGCAAGGTACTTTGGCTGGCCCTTGCTATCTTATGGGGAGCTCTGTCCTCTGTCACTTCAGGAATTCAAAGTGGATTGAGTTACAATTTGCAAAGTCAGTGAGACCTTGGGATGGGCGGTTCCAGTTACACATTCCAGTGAAATCTCAGGGTGCGGCTTATCCTCCAAGGGACCAATCATAGACAAATGGTGCGGCGTGGCGGCCATTTTGGCAGTACAAATAAGCGCGTTCTTTATTAACCCGCTCCCTCCCTCCGCCCATCTCTCACCTGCTGACTCACCCACTGTGCATGCTCAGCTCACACTGCCCAACTGATTGACGGCAGCTCCCGACCAATAGGGAGAATGGGGGCGGGGCTGGAGGACCAGGCAGGCGGTTGGTCCTCCAGCCAATCAGAGTGTGTGAGACGTGAGGCTTGCAGCCCCGCAGTGGGCGGGGCTGGGTCTGGATCTCGCTCATTGGCTGAAACTCTGCCCCATTGTTAAAGCTGATGTCCCTCAAACTCCAGGAGGAAATGGGACATTTCTGTCGTGGCTTTAAACAGATGGAACTCTGTGGGGTGGAGGAAACATTGCAGCATTTGGTAGTGACATGGATTCATTCAGGCCAGACAGCGGGGATTATTTCTGGAAATAACACAGTGTAGTTGTTTCTGTTGAAACAGATGAAACCCTGTTGTTGTGGAGCAACCACACTTCTCGTGTCCTGGTCAATCACGTGTGCAACAAGTGTCGTCATGGAAGTAAAGGATGGTATCAAATTGGAAAAAATGGCAGATAATGTTGTGAAGGACAGTGGAAGGCCAGAGGATTGGGAATTATTAGAAACCTGCAAAGGATGACGAAAAATGAAAAAGATAGAGAAGATAGCAGGTGAGAGCAAACTAGCAAGAAATATAAAAACAAACAGTAAGAGCTTCTGCTGGGATATAAAAAGGAAACGAGTATCTAAAGTAAACATTGCTCGCTTAGAGGATGACATTGGAGAATTACTAATGGGAAACACGGAAATGGCAGAGATTTTGAACGAATATTTTGTATTGGGCTTCACGGTAGAGGACACTAAAAACATACCAACAGTTGATAACCAAGGAGCTATTGCGGAGGGGGAGTGGGGGGGATGACTTAAAACAATCACTATCACTACAGATAAAGTGCTAATCAAACTAATGTGACTAAAGGTGGACAAGTCCTCTGGACCTGACGGCATGCATCCTCCGGTCTTAAAATAATTAGTTGCAGAAATAATGCATGCATTGGTTGTAATCCACCAAAATTCTCTGAATTCTGGAGAGGTCCCAGTAGACTGGAAAACTGCAAATGTACATGCCTATTCAAGTAAGGAGGGAGACAGGGAGCAGGAAACTATACATCAGTTAGCTTACCATCTGTCAGTGGGAAAATAATCAAGTTCATCATTAAGGAAGTACTAGCAGGACATTTAGAAAATCATACTGCAGTTAGGCAGAGATAGCATGGTTTTATGAAAGGGAAATCATGTTTGACAATTTGCTGTAGTTGTTTGAGGATGTAACTAGCAGAGTGGATAAGGGAGAACCACTTGATGTTGTATATTTTAATTTCCAGAAAGAATTCAATAAGGTGCCACACAAAATATTACTGCACATGCTAAGAGCTCACGGCGTTGGGTGTAATATATCAGCATGGATAGAGGATTGTCGAACTAACAGAAAATAGAGAGTCCGGATAAATGGGTCATTTTCAGGTTGGCAAACATTAACTAGTGGGGTGCCGCAGTGATAAGTACTGGGGCCTCAACTAATTACAATTTATATGAATGACTTGAATGAAGGGACCGAGTGTAACGCAGCCAAATTTGCCGATGGTACAAAGATAGGTGGGAAAGCAAGTTGTGAGGAGGACGCAAAGAATCTACAAAGGGATATAGATAGGCTCAATGAGTGGGCAAAAATCTGGCAGATGGACTATAATGTGGTAAAATATCAGGTGATTTCCTTTGGTAGGAAAAAAAAAGCAAATTATTATTTAGATGTGGACGATTATAAATTGCTGTTATACAGAGAGATCTGGGGATTCTTGTACATGAAACTCAAAATGTTTGCATGCAGGTACAGCTGGCCTTTATTGCAAAGGGGATGGAGTCTAAAAGTAGGGAAGTCCTGCTACAACTGTAAGACCACACCTGGGCTACTGCGCACAGTTTTGGTCTGGACTTGTCTCCATTCTCGTGCCGAGAGGATTGATACACCCAGATGGGAAGGACAACATTTGGGTACACTGATTCCCCACCAATTCCCATTCCCCTTCTTTCTGGTGGATATGGAGGGGCCACTCTGTGTAATGAGCAAGTCATTAAGAATTGTCAGCAAGCTCTTTCCAATTGGAGATTTTATTCAGTGGAAACTTTCACACACTATTGTAGATTTTGTACCAAAGATCAATTTAGGATTAAAGTAAAAGTTCATAATTTTATTGCAAACTAAATTTCTTTTGAGAATTGCTGAATTAAGGGGAAAGATAACCCACAGTGTTTCTTAAATGAACACTGCAGACCCAAGAACACAATCAGCAATATATCCAGAATATTAAAGACCAGCCCAGTTACAGGGTTATTAACATCAACAGAGACAAACCCCAACTGTCAGAATGAACATGGTTCAGTCAGGATGTGATTAACAGCCTCAATAACAGCAGAATCCAACTCCTGTCGTCACTTATGAACTCGCTGGTGTTTCAGCAGGGTGGATGACTGAGTGAATCCCTTCCCGCACTCCGAGCAGGTGAACGGCCTCTCCCCAGTGTGAACTCGCTGGTGTTTCAGCAGGTTGGATGATGCAGTGAATCCCTTCCCACACTCCGAGCAGGTGAACGGCCTCTCCCCAGTGTGACTGTGTTGATGAATTTCCAGGACAGATGGTGATCTGAATCCCTTCCCACAGTCCCCACATTTCCACGGTTTCTCCATGGTGCGGGTATCCTTGTGACTCTCCAGGTTGGACGATCAGTTGAAGCCTCGCCCACACACACAACACTTTTACAGTTTCTCCCCGCTGTGAATGGTGCGATGTTTCTTCAGGCTGTGTAACTGGTTAAAGCTCTTTCCACAGATATTTGAATTCTTTTTGCACAGACAGAACAGACAAACATTTCTCCTTCCACTTTCAAAGGCCGATGATATTCGGGTCCTGATGAATCGATTGACTCCGTCAGATCTTGACACGATGTTTGGTTTGTGTCTCCTGTCTGAAAATCTCCCCTTCTAATACGCTGTAAAAGGAGATAACAAAACTGATCACTGTCAGTACAAGACACAAATTCAGGATAGACACATCTAGTTTCCATGGAACATTCTTTTCTCTCTTGTTCTTCCAAAGCTGTAAATCCCTATCCCACACATTGTCCCTCCTGCAGCGCTGACATCCAAATCAACACACATTTCTAGCCTGTTTCTCCTCTACTCCCAGTTTTCACCACCAATTCTGGTTGGGTTCAGTTCTACACTCACTGGTTCCCGTCCCTCTCCTCCCCTGAATGTTCTGACGGTGGCTGGGTTCAGGTCGACACTCACTGGTTCCCCACCTCCCCTGAAGATGCTGAGTCTGGTTGTGTTCAGTTCCGCACTCACTGGTTCCCTACCTCTGCTCCCCTGATGGTGCGGTCTCTGGCTGGGGTCATTTCTGCAATCACTGGGTCCCCTCCGTCCCTCCCCTCTTTCCCCACAACTGAAGATGCTGACTCTGGCTGGGTTTACTTCTACTGTCACTGGTTCCTCTCCCTTGAAGGTGCTGACTCTGGCTGGGTTCAGTTCTACACTCACTGGTTCCCCTCCCCTGAAGGTACTGACTCTGGCTGGGTTCAATTCTACACTCACTGGTTCCCCTCCCCTGAAGGTACTGACTATGGCTGGGTTCAGTTCTACACTCATTGGTTCCCCTCCCCTGAAGGTGCTGACTCTGGCTGGGTTCAATTCTACACTCACTGGTTCCCCTCCCCTGAAGGTGCTGACTCTGGCTGGGTTCAGTTCTACACTCACTGGTTCCCCTCCCCTGAAGGTACTGACTCTGGCTGGGTTCAGTTCTCCACTCACTGGTTTCCCTCCCCTGAAGGTACTGACTCTGGTTGGGTTCAGTTCTACACTCACTGGTTCCCCTCCCCTGAAGGTACTGACTCTGGCTGGGTTCAGTTCTACAGTCACTGGTTCCCCTCCCCTGAAGGTACTGACTATGGCTGGGTTCAGTTCTACACTCATTGGTTCCCCTCCCCTGAAGGTGCTGACTCTGGCTGGGTTCAATTCTACACTCACTAGTTCCCCTCCCCTGAAGGTGCTGACTCTGGCTGGGTTCAGTTCTCCACTCACTGGTTCCCCTCCCCTGAAGGTACTGACTCTGGTTGGGTTCACTTCTACACTCACTGGTTCCCCTCCCCTGAAGGTACTGACTCTGGTTGGGTTCAGTTCTGCACTCACTGGTTCCCCTCCGCTGAAGGTACTGACTCTGGCTGGGTTCAGTTCCAGACACTGACATCATTCACTTTGTTCCTGCACCAAGATGGCCATGCCTGCGCTGTGCTGCTCAGTGAATCAAATTGGCGGCGTGAACATGCCTTCCTGCACCAAGATGGCTGCCGTTGGCCTGGGCCTGTGACCGGGAGAAAGCCCCAAAGCTGCAACCGCCGATATTCCGGTTATTATTCCGCGCTTGCAGTGAGCACCGATTGTTTATGAAGCCTCCCCAGCTCCCCGCTGGTCCATTAGTTTCTATAGGTATGTAAAGAGAAAAAGGTTAGTAAAGACAAACGTAGGTCCCTGCAGTCAGAATCAGGGGAAGTCATAACTGGGAACAAAGAAATGGCAGAACAATTGAACAAGTACTTTGGTTCGGTATTCACTGAGGAGGACACAAACAACCTTCCGGATATAAATGGGGTCAGAGCGTCTAGTAAGGAGGAGGAACTGAGGGAAATCCTTATTAGTCGGGAAACTGTGTTGGGGAAATTGATGGGATTGAAGGCCGATAAATCCCCAGGGCCTGATGGACTGCATCCCAGAGTACTTAAGGAGTTGGCCTTGGAAATAGCGGATGCATTGAGAGTCATTTTCCAACATTCCATTGACTCTGGATCAGTTCCTATGGAGTGGAGGGCAGCCAATGTAACCCCACTTTTTAAAAAAGGGAGGAGAAAACAGTGAATTATAGACCGGTCAGCCTGACCTCAGTTGTGGGTAAAATGATGGAATCAATTATTGAGGATGTCATAGCAGTGCATTTGGAAAATGGTGACATGATAGGTCCAAGTCAGCATGGATTTGTGAAAGGGAAATCATGCTTGACAAACGTTCTGGAATTTTTTGAGGATGTTTCCAGTAAAGTGAACAAGGGAGAACCAGTTGATGTGGTATATTTGGACTTTTAGAAGGCTTTGGACAAGGTCCCACACAAGAGATTAATGTGCAAAGTTAAAGCACATGGGATTGGGGGTAGTATGCTGACGTGGATTGAGAACTGGTTGGCAGACAGGAAGCAAAGAGTAGGAGTAAATGGGTACTTTTCAGAATGGCAGGCAGTGACTAGTGGGGTACCGCAAAGTTCTGTGCTGGGGCCCCAGCTGTTTACATTGTACATTAATGATTTAGACGAGGGGATTAAATGTAGTATCTCCAAATTTGCAGATGGCACTAAGTTGGGTGGCAGTGTGAGCTGCGAGGAGGATGCTATGAGGCTGCAGAGTGACTTGGATAGGTTAGGTGAGTGGGCAAATGCATGGCAAATGAAGTATAATGTGGATAAATGTGAGGTTATCCACTTTGGTGGTAAAAACAGAGAGACAGACTATTATCTGAATGGTGACAGATTAGGAAAAGGGGAGGGGCAATGAGACCTGGGTGTCATGGTACATCAGTCATTGAAGGTTGGCATGCAGGTACAGCAGGCGGTTAAGAAAGCAAATGGCATGTTGGCCTTCATAGCGAGGGGATTTGAGTACAGGGGCAGGGAGGTGTTGCTACAGTTGTACAGGGCCTTGGTGAGGCCACACCTGGAGTTTTGTGTACAGTTTTGGTCTCCTAACTTGAGGAAGGACATTCTTGCTATTGAGGGAATGCAGCGAAGATTCACCAGACTGATTCCCGGGATGGTGAGACTGACCTATCAAGAAAGACTGGATCAACTGGGCTTGTATTCACTGGAGTTCAGAAGAATGAGAGGGGACCTCATAGAAACGTTTAAAGTTCTGACGGGTTTAGACAGGTTCGATGCAGGAAAAATGTTCCCAATGTTGGGGAAGTCCAGAACCAGGGGACACAGTTTAAGGATAAGGGGTAAGCCATTTAGGACCGAGGTGAGGAGAAACTTCTTCACCCAGAGAGTGGTGAACTTGTGGAATTCTCTACCACAGAAAGTAGTTGGTGCCAATTTACTAAATATATTCAAAAGGGAGTTAGATGAAGTCCTTACTACTCGGGGGATCAAGGGGTATGGCGAGAAAGCAGGAATGGGGTACTGAAGTGCATGTTCAGCCACGAACTCATTGGATGGCGGTGCAGGCTGGAAGGGCTGAATGTCCTACTCCTGCACCTATTTTCTATGTTTCTATGTTTCTATTACTCTGCTCCGTCCCACTGAAAAGGACACTTCTTAGGAGCCTGTAAAAAACGTGTCTCCTCCGCCATTACATGCACCGTGCATGCTCCAAACACAGCCAGGACCCGCGCCTGCACACTGAGCTCCTGTCGTCTGGGTGCGACTCATTCTCCCCTGTGGGGCATGCTGGGTACGTATGACCATGAGAAATAGGAGCAGGAGTGGGCCACCCAGACCCCCGGGCCTGCTCCCCATTCAATAAGGTCTGGCTGGTCTGATCATAGGCTCAGCTCCATTCCCTGCCCACTGCCCAGAACCCTTTACTCCCTTATCGCTCAAAAATCTGGCTATCTCCGCCTTAAATATATACAATGACCCAGCCTCCACTGCTCTCTGGTGCAGAGAATTCCACAGATTTACAACCCTCAGAGAAGAAATTCCTCTTCATCTCAGTTTTAAATAGGTTGAGGAGAAAGTTTGCATTTGTAACTAGAACACGATTTACTGTGATTGCATTGGGCACTGAACCATGTTCATTCTGGCAGCTCTTGTTTGTTTCTGGTTATCTTAATAACCTCTATACCTGAACATAAAACATAAGAAATAGCAACAGGAGTAGGCCGTATGGCCCCTCGAGCCTGCTCTGCCATTCAATAAGATCATGGCTGATCTGATCATGGACTCAGTTCCACTTCCCCACCTGCTCCCCATGCCCCCATATTTCCATATCTTTTAAGAAACTGTCTATTTCTGTCTTAAATTTATTCAATGGCCCAACTTCCACAGTTCTCTGAGGCAGTGAATTCCATAGATTTACAACCCTCGGAGAGAAGAAATTGCTCCTCATCTCTCTTTTAAATGGGCGGCACCTTATTCTAAGATCATGCAATCTAATTCTAGACTCCCCATTATCAGTGGAAACATCCTCTCTGCATCCACCTTATCAAGCCCCCTCATAATCTTATACGTTTTGATAAGATCACCTTTCATTCTTCTGAATTCCAGTCAGTAGAGGCCCAACCTACTTAATTGTTCCTCATAAGTCAAACGACTCATGCCCAGAATCAACCTCGTGAACCTTCTCTGAGCTGCCTCCAAAGCAAGTATATCCTTTCATAGATATGGAAACCAAAACTGCACGCAGTATTCCAGGTGTGGCCTCACATATAGCTGTAGCAAGATTTTCCTGCTTTTGTACCCTATCCCTTTTGCAATAAAGGCCAAGATACCATTGACCTTCCTGATCACTTGCTGTACCTACATACTATCCTGTTGCATTTCATGCACAAGTATCCCCAGGTCCTGCTGTACTGCGGTACTTTGCAATCTTTCGCCATTTAAACAATATGTTGCTCTTTGATTTTTTCTGCCAAAGTGCATGACCTCACACTTTCCAACATTATAGTCCATCTGCCAAATTTTTGCTCACTCACTTAGCCTGTCTATGTCCTTTTGCAGATTTGGTGTGTACTCCTCACACATTGCCTTTCCTTCGATCTTTGTATCATCAGCAAACTTGGCTATGTTACACTCAGTCCCTTTTTCCAAGTCGTTAATATAGATTGTAAAGCTGGAGATTAATACCCTCTATAAATGTTGAATAAATTATCTTCGTTTCAAACACAATTTGTTGAATATTTGATTCCTTCATGATCAAAGGAGATTAATTTGATGTTCTGTTACGGACTGTTCCCTTTTCGGGCTTTTTCTTCATCTAACTTATATCACTTCTCACCTAGTTCGCTTTCTAGCATATCAAACTCCAAACTTGTTCCATTTGCATACATGAGTTGTGGTTGTAGTAGACTTAACTGCAGTATCTCACTTTAAACTCAGCTGAAATCTTTTGAACCACCCCTTTATTGAACTGTCTTGCATAAGATTTGAAATCCGTTACTTTCTCGACCAGTTAACCTGTTTTTGAAACCAATTGAATATTAAAAACGCATCCACATATTTTGCATGTGATAGCCTGTGAAATATTCTGATATTTGTAATCATCATTACCACAAGCTCCATTCCCTAGTGACCGACTCCATCCCTCTCCCCAACTTCTGTCTGAGCCTGAACCAGACTGTTCACAACCTTGGTGACATACTTAACCCTGAAATAAGTTTTTGACCACATATCCACAAAATAACTAAGAATGCCTATTTCCACCTCTGTAACATCGCCCATCTCCGCTCATGCCTCAGCTCATCCACTGCTGAAGCCCTCATCCATGCCTTTTTTTACTTCTGGATTTGACTATTCCAATGCACTCCTCCCACATTCTGACCTACATAAACTAGTGTTGATCCAAAACTCGGCTGCCCATGTCCTAACTCGCACCAAGTCTAGCTCACCCATCACCTCTATGCTCGCTGACCTACAGTCAAGCAATGCCTTGATTTCAAAATTTCAGCTCACACTGCCCCCACAACACCCCCACGCCCGCCGCTCCCGCCCATGAGATATCAGTCTTTCTGAGTATCCCTGATTATAATTGTTCAACCATTGGTGGCTTTTGTGGCTGTGCCTTCTGTTGCCCAGGCCTCAATTCTGGAACATCCAGCCTAAACATTTCTGTCTAACCCCTGCTGTACCCGCACTGGCAGTTTTTGATGGGATAGTGTAGAGCACGTTTTTCTCTGTATCTACTCTGTGCTGTATCTTCGCTCAGATTGTTTGACGGGACAGTGTAGAGTGATTTTTACTCAATATGTAACCCGTGTTGTTCCTGCCCTGGGTGTGTTTGAAGAGACAGTGTAGAGGGAGATTTACTCTGTATCTAACCCGTGCTTTACCTATCCTGGGAATGGTTAATGGGACAATGTACAGGGATATTTACTTTGCATTATAACCCTTTCTGTACCTGCCGTGGAGTGGCTGATAGGACAGTGTAGAGGGAATTTACTCTGTATCTATCATTTGTGTACTTGCCCTGGGAATGTTTGCTGGGACAGTGTAGAGGGAACATTAGTCTGTTTGTACCCAGTGCTGTACGTGCCCTAGGAGTGTTTGATGGACAGTGTAGAGGGAGTTTTACTCTGTATCTAACCCGTGCTGTACCTGTGATGGGAGTGTTTGATAGATCAGTGTAGAGGGTACTTTCCTCTATATCTAACCCGTGTTGTACCTGCCCTGGGAATGTCTGGTTGAACATTATAGAGGGAGTTCTCCTCAATATCTAATAAATGCTGTATCTGCCCTGGAATGCCTGGGACATTAGAGGGAGATGTACTCTGTGTCTAACCTGTACTGTACTTGCCCTGGGAACTGTATAGCGGAAGCTTTGGTCTGTATTTAATCCATGTTGTACCTGCCCTGGGAGAGTGTGATGGGACAGTGCATTGGGATCCTTACTGTGTACCTACTCATATCCGTTATACCCCTTGGAGGACGAAATGCGCACTGTGACTCCGGGAGGAGCTACTCAGCCGGAGTGACTGGAGTGCATCATCACCCCCAGCAACCAAATTTTAATTTGATTTAAGTTTACTGTCCAAAGTTTAATTGGTTTATTTTGTTGGTTATAGTGCCCCCCCCAACCCCAGCTTTAATCAGGGGGCACTTGATTTACAGATCAACAACGAAATAGTTGTGCTATATCTGCCCTGGGATTTTTTTATTGGAACAGTGTAGAGGGAGAAATTACTCTGTAATTATTCCGTGCTGTTCCTGCCCTGGAGTGTTTGTAGGACATATACTCCATATGTGCTGTACCAGCCCTCGTCTGTTTGTTGCGACAATGTTGAGGGAGCTTTATTCTGGATATAACCCATGCTGTACCTGCCCTGGGACTGTTTAATGGGACCGTGTAGAGAGAGATTTACTCTCTGTTTAAACCATGCTGTACTTCACCTGAGAGTATTTAATGTGGCAGAGTAGACGAGCGGGAGCTCTACACTGTATCTAACCCATGTATCACATCATGGGCCACCCCAACCTGCGAGAGAACATCTCCACAGGTTTGGGCTGGAGTGAGCCACTGCAGCTTCAGTGTGAGCTGACACAAATGTGTGACGGCTTCGAGGTAGACGACTGGGTGACATCATCAGGGCCCAGATTGCCATTTGGAGCATGGGCAGGAGCATCGGCAGAGCCCTGGTACAGCAGAGGAACATGGAAGGTTGTGCTGGACTTGTGACGAGTGATCAGGACAGAGGAGTGATGAGGGAGCATGCCTGAGATTTGGTGGGTGATCGTGATGGAGGTTCAGTGAATGTTTGTTGCAGAGATGGGGCAGGAGATTGTGGCGGAGGTGCGGCGAGTGTTTTCTTGGAGGGGGAGCGGAGAGGGATCGTGGCGGAGGTGAAGCGAATGTTTGTGGTGGAGGAGTGGCGAGAGATCGTGGCGGAGGTGCGGCGAATGAGGGTACCAGGTGCAAAAGAGGCGAGAGCCCAGGGGCAGCACGGACCAGCCCACACTGTTATATTTGTGCACACGAGCTCCGTACAGCAAAACAGGTCTCCAGTAATCCTGATTAACCCTTGCCACTGGACCAATCCTAGCTCTGTCATGCCCGTGTGGTGGCTGCTGTGCAACGGTCACCACACGTTAAAAACAATCCACCCATAGGCATTTTCCACCTCCTCAATTGGAGGTCAGGACTGGAACATTGGGTCCTTCATTGAAACATCTGTGAACTCATGTGGAAGAAAATCATCCTCGTTCGAGGGACCGGCTATGATCATCTAACCCGTGCTTTACCTGCCCTGGGATTTATTCTGTATCTATCCCATGCTGTAGTTTCCTCTGGCACTGACTCTCACTGGGTTCCAGTTCCTTTGGCACAGATTTACTGTATATTTAATTCGTGCTGTACCTATCCTGGGAGTGTTTGATAGGATAGTGCAGAGTGAGCTTTATTTATTATCTAACCAATGCAGTATCCACTCTGGAATGCATGGGACAGGTTGAGGGAGATATACTCCATATCTTACCTTGGAATGTCTCGTGGGATAGTGTTGAGGAAGCTTTACTCTGTATCTAAGTAAGGCAAGCCTATCCTTCCTGAGAGAAGGAGACCAAAGCAGTGCACAGGACTCCAGGTGTGGTAAGGAAGTGAAGGGTTCTGGGGAGCGGGCAGGGAATGGAGCTGAGTCTATGATCAGACCAGCAATGACCATATTGAATGGGGAGCAGGCTCGGGGGTCTGGGTGGCCCACGCCTGCTCCTATTTCTCATGGTCGTATGTACCCAGCATGCACCGCGGGGGAGAATGTGCTGCACCCAGACTACAGGAGCTCAGTGCGCAGGCACGGGTCCAGGCTGTGTTTGGAGCAGGCGTGGTGCGTGTAATGGCGGCATCGACACGTTTTGGATATGCTCCTCAGAAGTGCCCTTTTTAGCGGGACAGAGCGGAGTAATGGACCAGCGGGGAGCCGGGGAGGCTTCATAAACAACCGGTGCCCGCTGCAAGCCCGGAATAATAACCGGAATATCGGTGGTTGCAGCTTCGAGGCTTTCTCCCGGTCACAAGCCCAGGCTAACGGCGGCCATTTTCGTGCAGGAAGGCAGGTTCAGATCACCGCTATTTTGATTCAGTGAGTAGCAGAGCGCATGCGTGGTCATCTTGGTGCAGGAACAAAGTGAATGATGTCAATGTCTGGAACTGAACCCAGCCAGAGTCAGTACCTTCAGGGGAGGGGAAGCAGTGAGTGTAGAACTGAACCCAGCCAGAGTCAATACCTTCAGGGGAGGGGAACCAGTGAGTGTAGAACTGAACCCAGCCAGAGTCAGCACCTTCAGGGGCAGGGGGTGGGTGGGGGGCAAACCAGTGAGTGTAGACCTGAACCCAGCCAGAATCAGTACCTTCAGGGGAGGGGAAGCAGTGAGTGTAGAACTGAACCCAGCCAGAGTCAGTACCTTCAGGGGAGGGGAACCAGTGAGTGTCAAACCGAACCCAGCCAGTGTCAGCACCTTCAGGGGAGGGGAACCAGTGAGTGTAGAACTGAACCCAGCCAGAGTCAGTACCTTCAGGGGAGGGGAACCAGTGAGTGTAGAACTGAACCCAGCCAGAGTCAGTACCTTCAGGGGAGGGGAACCAGTGAGTGTCAAACCGAACCCAGCCAGAGTCAGCACCTTCAGGGGAGGGGAACCAGTGAGTGTAGAACTGAACCCAGCCAGAGTCAGTACCTTCAGGGGAGGGGAACTATGAGTGTAGAACTGAACCCAGCCAGAGTCAGTACCTTCAGGGGGTGGGGGGGACAGGGAGGGGATAACATTTCACGGGGTTGGGGGTAATATATTAGCATGGATGGAGGATTGGCTGACTGACAGAAAACAGAGAGTCAGGATAAATGGTTGCTTCTTGGGTTGACAATCAGTAACTAGTGGGGTGTTGCAGGGATCAGTGCTGAGACTCCACTATTTACAATCCATATTAATGACTTGGAAGAAGAGACAGAGTGTAACGAAGCCAAGTTTGCTGATGATACGATGGGAAGAAAAGCAAGGTGTGAGTTAGGGACACAAATTCTGCAAAAGGACACAGGCAGGCTGAGTGAGTGAGCATAAATTTGGCAGATGGAGTATAATGTTGGAAAGTGTGAGGTCATGCACTTTGGCAGAAAAAAATTAAACAGCAAGTTATTATTTAAATGTTGAAAGGTTGCAAAGTGCTGCAGTACAGCGAGACCTGGAGGTACTTGTGCATGAAACATAAAAGGATAGTATGCAGGTACAGCAAGTGATCAGGAAGGCCAATGGAATCGTGCCTTTATTGCAAAGGGGATGGAGTATAAAAGCAGGGAAGTCTTGCTACAGTTGTACAAGGTATTGATGAGGCCACTCCTGGTATGTTGCGTGCAGTTTTGGTTTCCATATTTCCGAAAGGATATACTTGCTTTGGAGGCAGTTCAGAGAATTTTCAAAAGGTTGATTCCAGGGATGAAGAGGTTGACTTATGAGAAAAGGTTGAGGTTGGGCCTCTACTCATTGGAATTCAGAAGAATGAGCGGTAGTCTTAACGAAATGTGTAAGATTATGAGGGGGCTTTGACAAGATGGATGAAGAGAGGAATTTCCACTGATAATGGGAAGACTAGAACTACGGGACATAATCTTCGAATAAGGGGCCGTCCACTTAAAAGAAGAAATTTCTTCTCGCAGAGGGTTGTGGATCTGTGGAATTCACTGCCTCAGAGAGCTGTGCAAGCCGGGACATTGAATAAATTTAAGACAGAAACAGAGATTCATAAACGCTAAGGGAATAAGTGGTTATGGGGAGCGGACAGGGGAGTGGTCTCGAGTCCATGATCGGATCAGCCATGATCGTATTAAATAGAGGAGCAGGCTCGAGGAGCCGTATGGGCTATGCCTGCTCCTATTTCTTATTTTCTTATGTTAACTAGTGAGTGCAGAACTGAAACCAGACAGATTCAGCATCTGCATTGGATGAGAGGGGAGCCAGTGAGTTTGGAACAGATTCCAGCCAAAGTCAGCACCTTCAGGGGAGGGGACCAGTGATTGTAGAACTTGTTCCAGCCAGAGCCGACACCTTTAGGGGAGGAGAGGGAGGGGAACCAGTGAGTGTAGAACTGAATCCAGACAGAGTCAGTACCTTCAGGGGAGGGTAACCAGTGAGTGTAGAACTGAACCCAGACAGAGTCAGTACCTACAGGGGAGGAGAGGGGAACCAGTGAGTGTAGAACTGAACCCAGCCAGAGTCAACACCTTCAGGAGTGGAACCAGTGAATGCAGAACTGAACCCAGCCAGAGTCAGCACCTTCAGGGGAGGGGAACCAGTGAGTTTAGAACTGAACCCAGCCAGAGTCAGTACCTTCAGGAGAGGGGAACCAGTGAGTGTAGAACTCAACCCAGCCAGAGTCAGCACATTCAGAGGAGGAATGCGAAGGGAACCGAATGTCGAACTGAACCCAGCCAGAGTCTACACCTATAGGAGACGAGAGGGAGGGGAACCAGTGAATGGAGACCTGACCCCAGCCAGAGTCAGGACATTCAGGGGACGGGAAACCAGTGATTGCCGAACAGAACCCAGCCAGAGTAAGCACCTTCAGGGGAGGAGAGGGATGGGAACAAGTGAGTTTAGAACTGAAACCAGACAGTCAGCATCTTCAGTGGAGGAGAGGAGGCAGTTCAGAGAGGGTTCACAAGGTTGATTCCGTAAATGAGGGGGTTGACTTATGAGGAAATATTGAGGAGGTTGGGGGCAATATATTAGCAGGTACAAAGGATTGGCTAACTAACAGAAAACAGAGTATTGGGAGAAATGGTTCATTCTCAGGTTGGCAACCAGTAACTAGTGGGGTGCTGCAGGGATCAGTGCTGGGACCCCAACTATTTACAATCTATATCAACAACTTGGAAGAAGGGGCCGAATGTAACGCAGCCAAGTTTGCTGATGAAACAAAGATCGGAGGAAAAGCAATGTGTGAGGAGGACACAAAAAATCTGCAAAAGGGCACAGACAGGCTAAGTGAGTGGGCAGAAATTTGACAGATAGTATATGATGTTGGAAAGTGTGAGGTCATGCACTTTGGCAGAAAATAATGAAAGAGCAAGTTATTAATTATTGGAAAAAAATTGCAAACTGCTGCAGTACACGAGACCTGGGAGAACTTGTGCCTGACACGCTAAATGTTAGTACGCAGGTATAGAAAGTGATCAGGAAGGCCAATGGACTCTTGGCCTTTATTACAAAGGGGATGGAGTATAAAAGCAGGGAAGTCTTGCTACAGTTATACAGGGTATTGGTGAGGCCACACCTGGAATACTGCATGCAGTTTTGGGTTCCATATTTACGAAAGGATAGACTTGCTTTGGAGGCAGTTGAGAGAAGATTCAGTAGGTTGATCCGGAGATGAGGGGGTTGGCTTATGAGGAAAGGTTGAGGACGTTGGAGTTCAGAAGAATGAGAGGTGATCACATCGAAACGTATAAGATTATGAGGGGACTTCACAAGGTGGATGCAGAGAGAACGTTTCCACTGATGGGGGAGACTAGAACCAGAGGGCATAATCTTCGAATAAAGGGCCGCCCATTTAAAACTGAGATGAGGAAGAATTTCTTCTCAGAGTTGTAAATCTGTGGAATTCACTGCCTCAGAGAGCTGTGGAAGCTGGGTCATTGAATAAATTTAAGACAGAAACAGACAGTTTATCAACCGATAAGGGAATAAGGGGTTATGGAGAGCGGGCAAGAAAGTGGACCTGAGTCCATGGTCAGATCAGCCATGATCGTATTTAATGGCGCAGTAGGCTCGAGGGACCGTATGGCCTACTCCTACTCCTATTTATGTTCTTCTGAGTTTGGAACTGAACCCAGCCAGAGTCAGCACCTTCAGGGGAGGGGAACCAGTGAGTGTAGAACTGAACCCAGCCAGAGTCAGTACCTTCAGGGGAGGGGAACCAGTGAGTGTAGAACTGAACCCAGCCAGAGTCAGTACCTTCAGGGGAGGGGAACCAGTGAGTGTAGAACTGAACCTAGCCAGAGTCAGTACCTTCAGGGGAGGGGAACCAGTGAGTGTAGAACTGAACACAGCCAGAGTCAGTACCTTCAGGGGAGGGGAACCAGTGAGTGTAGAACTGAACCCAGCCAGAGTCAGCACCTTCAGGGGAGGGGAACCAGTGAGTGTAGAACTGAACCCAGACAGAGTCAGTACCTTCAGGGGAGGGGAACCAGTGAGCGTAGAACTGAACCCAGCCAGAGTCAGTACCTTCAGGGGATGGGAACCAGTGAATGTAGAACTGAACCCAGCCAGAGTCAGTACCTTCAGGGGATGGGAACCAGTGAATGTAGAACTGAACCCAGCCAGAGTCAGTACCTTCAGGGGAGGGGACAGAGGGCAACCAGTGATTGTCGATGAAATGGGATTTTAGAATCTCACTGTCGAAAGACCCTGGCAATAGTCAAAGTCGGACAGCAGCAAACCCGGTTGCCTGAGCAACAGGAGGATGGAGCTGTAATAATAAAGTACATCACAGACAATGTTCCAAGAAATCGCATGGGACAGGATGTTCGGCTGCGAGAATGTAAACCAGTCAGCTGAGACCGCGAGGTGTGCACGTCTCTATAAATGTCACAAACATTGTGGTTGAGATGTACAAACCACACAATTCGAGCAAAGTTGTATTAATACACTGTCAACACCATGTTTTAGAAGCAATGTTAAATGTCATGAAACCTTGCGTTGGGCCGAGCAGGTGTCTCTGACCAAAATAGGTCAATGTCGCTGTAAAACTGAACCCAGCCAGAGTCAGCACCTTCAGGGGAGGGGAGAGATGGGAGGGAGGGGGAGAGATGGGAGGGAGGGGGGGGGAAGAGATGGGAGGGAGGGGGGGGGAAGAGATGGGAGGGAGGGGGGGGGGGAAGAGATGGGAGGGAGGGGGGGGGAAGAGATGGGAGGGAGGGAGAGAGATGGGAGGGAGGGAGAGAGATGGGAGGGAGGGAGAGAGATGGGAGGGAGGGAGAGAGATGGGAGGGAGGGAGAGAGATGGGAGGGAGGGAGAGAGATGGGAGGGAGGGAGAGAGATGGGAGGGAGGGAGAGAGATGGGAGGGAGGGAGAGAGATGGGAGGGAGGGAGAGAGATGGGAGGGAGGGAGAGAGATGGGAGGGAGGGAGAGAGATGGGAGGGAGGGAGAGAGATGGGAGGGAGGGAGAGAGATGGGAGGGAGGGAGAGAGATGGGAGGGAGGGAGAGAGATGGGAGGGAGGGAGAGAGATGGGAGGGAGGGAGAGAGATGGGAGGGAGGGAGAGAGATGGGAGGGAGGGAGAGAGATGGGAGGGAGGGAGAGAGATGGGAGGGAGGGAGAGAGATGGGAGGGAGGGAGAGAGATGGGAGGGAGGGAGAGAGATGGGAGGGAGGGAGAGAGATGGGAGGGAGGGAGAGAGATGGGAGGGAGGGGGAGAGATGGGAGGGAGGGGGAGAGATGGGAGGGAGGGAGAGAGATGGGAGGGAGGGGGAGAGATGGGAGGGAGGGGGAGAGATGGGAGGGAGGGGAAGCATGGAGTATGGAACTGAACCCAGCCACAGAAGGTACCTTCAGGTTCACTCCCTGGTTGCCCTCCCGTCTGGTGTAGCAATCCCCTCAGCACGGGAATGGAGACAAGTCCAGACCAAAACTGTACGCAGTACTCCAGGTGTGGTCTTACCAACGCCCTGTCCAGTTGTAGCAGGACTTCCCGACTTTTATACTCCGTCCCCCTTGCAATAAAGGCCAGCATTCCATTTGCCTTCCTGATTACTTGCTGAACCTACATACTAACTTTTTGAGTTCCATGTACAAGAAACCCCAGATCCCTCTGTATAACAGTATTTTGTAATCGTCCATTTAAATAATAATTTGCTTTTTTATTTTTCCTACCAAAGGAGATAACCTGACATTTACCACATTATAGTCCATCTGCCAGATTTTTCCCCACTCACTGAGCCGGTCTATATCCCTTTGTAGATTTGTTGCGTCCTCCTCACAACTTGCTTTCCCACCTATCTTTGTATCAGCAGCAAATGTGACTGCGTAACACTGGGTCCCTTCATCCAAGTCATTGATATAAATTAGAAATAGTTGAGGTCCCAGTGGCACCCCACTAGTTACAGTTTGCCAACCTGAAAATGACCCATTTATCCCGACTCTGTGTTTTGTGTGTTACCCAATCCTCGATCCATGCTGAAATAGTATCGACAACCCCGTGAGCTCTTAGACTGTGCAGTAACCTTTTGTGTGGCACCTTATCGAATACTTTCTGGAAATCCAAATATACAACATCAACAGGTTGTCCTTTATCCACTCTGCTCGTTACATCTTCAAACAACTCCAGCAAATTTGTCAAACATAATTTCCCTTTCATCAAACCATGCTGACTCTGCTTGACTGCAATATGATTTTCTAAATGTCCTGCTACTACTTCCTGAATGATGGACTCCAGTATTTTCCCATTGTCAGATGGCAGGCTAACTGGTCTATAGTTTACTGGTTTATGTCTCCCTCTTTTCTTCAACAAGGATGTTACATTTGCAGTTTCCAGTCCACTGGGACCACTCCAGAATTCAGGGAATTTTGTTAGATTACAACCAATGCATCCACTATCTCTGCAGCCACTTCTCTTAAGACCCTGGGATGCATGCCATCAGATCCAGGGGACTTGTCCACCTTTAATCCCATTAGTTTGCTGAGTACTTTATCTCCAGTGATAGTGATTCTTTTAATGTCCCCGCCCCCAGCAATAACTCTTATCAACTATTGGGATGTTTTTAGTGTCCTCTATTGTGAAGACCGATAGAAAATATTTGTTCAAAGTCTCTGCCATTTCTGTGGTTCCCATTATTAATTCTCCAGTCCCATCCTCTAAGGGACCAACGTTTACTTCAGCTACTCTCTGCAGAAGCTCTTACTGCCTGTTTTTATATTTCTTGCTAGTTTGATCTCGTATGCCATCATCTCGTCTTTATCATTATTTTTAGTCGTCCTTTGCTGGTTTCAAAACATTTCCCAATCCTCTGGCTTTCCACTGTCCTTGGCAACATTGTATGTGTTTTTTTTTCAATTTGATACCATCCTTTACATCCTTAGTTAGCCAGGGATGGTTCATCCTTCTCTTAGTATCTTTAATTCTCTGCTGAGATTGTGAAATATCTCCTTAAATGTTTCGCACTGCATTTCTACAGTCTTACCCTTTTACATATTTTCCCAGTCCACTTGGTGTCAGTGACAAGGATTGGTTTGTATCACATGGGAGGAGATTGGTGTCAGTGACTGTGGGGTTAATTAAACCTTATTTGACTGTCAACCGTGAGGGATTATGGAATGTACTTTTCAAATTCGGCTGTCCTCAAAATGTGTCACCAT
This sequence comes from Pristiophorus japonicus, assembly GCF_044704955.1. Taxonomy (NCBI): domain Eukaryota; kingdom Metazoa; phylum Chordata; class Chondrichthyes; family Pristiophoridae; genus Pristiophorus; species Pristiophorus japonicus. The sequence goes on from NC_091999.1 coordinate 55,561,240, forward strand.
CCTCCACTTGCTTGGTGATAACATGCAAGCTGTGATCCTGAGCAATGGATCCACCAGAGACCCAATTCATGTACGGACCGGGGTGAAGCAAGGCTGTGTCACTGCACCCACGCTCTTCTCCATCTTCCTTGCTGCATTGCTGCATCTCACCGTCAGTAAACTTCCCGCTGGAGTGGAGATAATCTACAGAATAAACGGGAAACTGTTCAACTTCCATCACCTTCAGACCAGATCCAAGGTCGTGCCATCCTCTGTCATCGAATTACAATATACAGATGATGCTTGTGTCTGCGCTCACTCAGAGGACGAGCTCTAAACCATCGTCAACACGTTCACCGTAGTGTCTGAGAGCCCTACACTAAACATCTCCGGAAAAGAAAGGTGCTCCATCAACCTATCCCCACCACACAGCACTGCCCTTCACCCCCACCCCACCCCGGTGATCAAAATCCACGATGAGCCCTTTGGCAAAATGGTCCATTTTTCATACCTCGAGAGCCTCCTGTCAACAAGGGCACATATCAATGACTAGGTCCAACACCACCTTCTGTGTGTCAGCACAGCCTTTGGTCACCTAAGTCATAAGTCAAGGACACCATCAAGGCCTCCTTGAAGAAGTTCAACATCCCCGCCGACACCTGGGAATCCCTGGCTCAAGATCGCTCAAAGTGGAAGAGAATAATCTGTGAGGGCGTCGAACACTTCGAGTCTCTCCACCTGGAGCAAGCGGAGACCAAGTGCTGACAGCGGGAGGAGCACATGACAACCCAAGCACTTCAACAAACCGGCACTTCAACCAATGTACTTTCAACCACCGTCTGTCCATCCTGCGACAGAGACTGTAGCTCCCGCATTGGACCCAACAGACATCTGAGACCTCATTTGTAATGTGGAAGCAAGTCATCCTCGACTCCAAGGGACTGCCTATGATGATGGTTGGTTTATATCAGACAGGAGGGGATTGGTGTCAGTGACTGTGGGGTGGGTTTATATCAGACAGGAGGGGATTGGTGTCAGTGACGGTGGGGTTGGTTTATATCTGACAAGAGGGGATTGGTGTCAGTGACTGTGGGGTGGGTTTATATCAGACAGGAGGGGATTGGTGTCAGTGACGGTGGGGTTGGTTTATATCAGACAGGAGGAGATTGGTATCAGTGACTGTGGAGTGGGTTTATATCAGACAGGAGGAGATTGGTATCAGTGACTGTGGGGTGGATTTATATCTGACAGGAGGAGATTGGTGTCAGTGACTGTGGGATGGATTTATATCAGACAGGAGGGGATTGGTGTCAGTGACTGTGGTGTGGGTTTATATCAGACTGGAGGGGATTGGTATCAGTGACTGTGGGGTGGGTTTATATCAGACAGGAGGGGATTGGTGTCAGTGACTGTGGGGTGGGTTTATATCAGACAGGAGGGGATTGGTGTCAGTGACTGTGGGGTGGGTTTATATCAGACAGGAGGGGATTGGTATCAGTGACTGTGGAGTGGGTTTATATCAGACAGGAGGAGATTGGTATCAGTGACTGTGGGGTGGATTTATATCTGACAGGAGGAGATTGGTGTCAGTGACTGTGGGGTGGGTTTATATCAGACAGGAGGGGATTGGTGACATGGAATCATAGCAGTTTACAACACAGAAGGAAGCCATTTAACCTGCCCCTGTAGTTCCAGTTCTAGTGCACACCTCTATTATTATAACTGTAGATTGTGTCTCTGTTGTATTCTATAGAGTATGTTTCTGGTATTGTTAAAGTGTTAAAGGCTTCTGTTAGAGGGGATAGTGTCACACTTTGTTATTATTGCAAAAACGCTGTTTCAATTATTAAATACTTGTTTACAGTGTAAAACTAGGCCTTGTCTCTGTTTGTTACATGCCAGATCCTGTCTCTTACATGCCAGATCCTGTCTCTGTTTGTATTACGCCGGACCCTGCCTCCGTTTGTATTACGCCGGACCCTGCCTCCGTTTGTATTACGCCGGACCCTGCCTCCGTTTGAATTACGCCGGACCCTGCCTCCGTTTGAATTACGCCGGACCCTGCCTCCGTTTGAATTACGCCGGACCCTGCCTCCGTTTGAATTACGCCGGACCCTGCCTCCGTTTGAATTACGCCGGACCCTGCCTCCGTTTGAATTACGCCGGACCCTGCCTCCGTTTGAATTACGCCGGACCCTGCCTCCGTTTGAATTATGCCGGACCCTGCCTCTGTTTGTATTACGCCGGACCCTGTCTCCGTTTGTATTACGCCGGACCCTGCCTCCGTTTGTATTACGCCGGAACCTGTCTCCGTTTGTATTACGCCGGACCCTGGGTCTTTTGTGCTGCCCAATAGCGTGAGCCCAGGCTGGCCCAATAGCGTGAGCCCAGGCTGGACCAATAGCGTGTGCCCGGGCTGGAAACAGGGGTGCAAACACTGGGCCTGCGGGCCTGGGACCGAGCCCGGGTGTGTGTGTAACGGACCGAGCACGTGTGTGTGTGTAACGGATGGTGCGGAGTGTTGTCTCTCGAGCCTGGGCCCGCGCTCGGGCTGCGTGACCTCCCGAGATTTATTAACGCAGGGAACTATTTGTTCTGCACTTTTCTGATGGACAGGCGACAAGCCCCGCCCCGTGTCCTGGCCCGCCCCCTCTAAGCGCAAATCATTCCATGCAGGTGGTGCCGAGAAACAGGACTGGGGTAAGGCATATACTGGGACTGAGGCAAGGCACTTCAGCTGGGGGAGGCATATACTGGCACTGCGGTAAGGCACTTCAGCTGGGGGAGTCATGCACTGGGAGTAGGGTAAGGCACTTCAGCTGGGGGAGGCATGCTTGAGCATGGGGTTTGTGAGCTTGAGCAGCAGCGAGTGTCACTGCATCCGCGAGGCTGAGAGCTACGTGGATAGCACCTTTCAGGGGGTCGTCACCTCGCAGCATAAGAGTGTGCAGGCAGAGAGGGAATGGGTGACTGCCCAGACAGACATTGAGGACCAGGCAGGTAGTGCAGGACACCTCTCAGTGCATCTCACTCTCTGTACTGGTGGTTCCTCAGGGAGTACAGCCACAGCCAAGTCCAAGTCTTCATGGGTGGCTCATCTGTAATGGGGGGGGGGGCAGTGGGAAGAGGAAGGTCAGAGATACAGAGGGGTGTCGGGCTGGAGGAGGTTAGAGAGATAGAGAGGTGTGTAGGTGCTGGAGGAGGTTAGAGGGATAGGGAGGGTGTAAAAGCTGGAAGAGGTTACAGAGGGGGAGGGGTCTAGTGCTGGAGGAGGTTACAGAGGGGGAGGATTGTAATGCTGGAGGGGGTTACAGAGATAGGGAGAGGTGTCGGACCTGCAGGAGGTTAGAGATAGGGCGGGGTTTAGGGCTGGAGGAGATTACAGTGAGGGAGGGATGTAGGGGATGGAGGTTACAGAGATAGGGAGGGGTTTAGGGCTGGAGGAGGTTTTCGAGAACAGGATGAGTGTAAGGGCTGGAGGAGGTTAGAGAGAGAGAGAGAGATGTTTGTAGGGTCTGGAGGAGATTACAGAGATAGGGAGGGTTGTAGGGCTGCAGCTGGTTACAGAGATAGGGAGGTGTGCAGTACTGGATGAGGTTAGAGAGATAGGGAGGTGTGCAGTACTGGATGAGGTTACAGAGATAGGAAGGGGCTGGAGGAGATTGCAGAGATAGGGAAGATTCTGGTATTGGAGGTGGTTATGGAGATAGAGAGGGGTGGAGGGCTGGAGGAGATTACAGAGATAGGGAAGGGTGTAGGGGCTGTAGGTTACAGAGATAAGGAAGGGTGTAGGGGCTGTAGGTTACAGAGAGAGGAAGGGGTGTAGGGGCTGGAGTAGGTTGCAGAGATTGGGAGGGTTGTAGGGGCTCAAGGAGGTTACAGATAGGAAGGGGTATAGGGCTGGAGGAGGTTACACAGATAGGGAGTGGTATAGGGCTGGAGGAGGTTACAGATATAGGGAGAGGTGTAGGGCTCGAGGAGGTTACAGAGAAAGGGAGGGTTGTCGGGCTGGAGGTGGTTACGGAGATAGGGAGGGGTGAAGGGGCTGGAGGAGGTTCGAGATAAGGAGGGGTGTAGGGGTAGGAGGAAGTTAGAGATAGGGAATGGTTCAGGGCTGGAGGAGGTTACACGGATAGGAAGAGGTGTAGTGCTGAAGGAGGTTACAGAGATATGGAGGAGTGTAGGGCGGGAGGAGATTAGAGGGATATGAGGTTAGAGGGATATGGAGGAGTGTAGGGCTGGAGGAGCTTACAGAGATAGGGAGGCTTGTAGGGGCTGGAGGTTGTTACAAGGGAAAGGGAGGGTTGTCGGGGCTGGAGGTGGTTGCAGAGATTGGAACGTTGTAGGGGCTCGAGGAGGTTAGAGATAGGGAGTGGTGTAGGGGCTGGAGGAGGTTACACGGATAGGAAGAGGTGTAGTGCTGAAGCAGGTTACAGAGATAGGGAGGGGTGTAGGGGCTGGAGGTTACAGAGATAGGGAGTGGTGTAGGGGCTGGAGGAGGTTACAGAGATAAGGAGGGGCTTAGGCTGGAGGAGGTTAGAGATAAGGAGGGGTGTAGGGTTGGAGGAGGTTACAGAGATAGGGAGGGGTTTAGGACTGGAGGAGGGTAGAGAGTTCGGGACGGGTGTAGAGACTGGAGGACGTTAGAGATAGGGAGGGTTGCCGGGGCTAGGGGAGGTTACAGAGATAGGGAAGGGTGTAGGGCTGGAGGATGTTGCAGAGATAGGGAGGGGTGTACGTCTGGAGGATGTTGCAGAGATAGGAAGGGGTGTACGGCTGGAGGAGGTTACAGAGATAGGTAGAGGTGAAAGGCTGGAGGTGGTGAGAGATAGGGAGGGGTGCAGGGGCTGGAGGAGGTTTGAGAGATAGGGAGGGGTGCACGGGCTGGAGGAGGTTGGTGAGATAGGGAGGTATGTAGGGGCTGGAGGAAGTTAGAGAGATAGCGAGGGGTGTCGGTCTGAAGGAAGTTAGAGATAGGGAGGGGTTTAGGGCTGGAGGAGGTTACAGAGATAGAGAGGGGTGTAGGGGCTGGAGGAGGTTACAGAGCTAGCGATGGGTGTAGTGGCTGGAGGTTACAGAGATAGGGAGGGGTTTAGGGCTGGAGGAGGTTACAGAGAGAGGGAGGGGTGTAGGCGCTGGAGGGGATTACAGAGAAAGAGAGGGGTGCAAGGGTTGGAGGGGATTACAGACAAAGGGAGAGGTGTAGGGTCTGGTGGAGGTTGTAGATAGTGAGTGGTGTAGGGACTGGAGGTTGCAGAGATATGGAGGGCTGTAGGGGCTGGAGGACATTACAGGGAGAGGGAGGGGTGTATGGCAGGAGGAGGTTATAGAGATAGCGAAGGGTGTAGCGCCTGGAGGAGGTTAAAGAGATAGGGAGGGGTGTATGGGCTGGAGGAGGATATAGAGGGGGAGGCTTGTAGTGCTGGAGGACGTTACAGATAAAGGGAGGGTTGTCGGGGTTGGGGGAGGTTACAGAGATAGGAAGGGTTGTCGGGGCTGGAGGAGGTTACAGATAGGGGAGGGTGTAGGGGTTGGAGGAGACTACAGAGATAGGGAGGGATGTAGGGGCTGAAGGAGGTTCCATAGATACGGAGGGCTGTAGGGATGGAGGAGGTTACAGAGATAGCGATGGTGTTGGGGCTGGAGGTTACAAAGATAGGGAGGGTTGTAGGAACTGGAGGTGGTTACGGAGATAGGGAGGGGTGTTGGGCCTGGATGAAATTAGAGGTAGGGAGGGAATTAGGGCTGGAGTTGCTTACAGAGATAGGGAGGGGTCTCGTGCTGGAGGAGGTTAGAGATCGGGAGCTGTGTAGGTGCTGAAGGTTACAGCGATAGGGACGGGTGTAGGGGCTGGAGGAGGTTAGAGAGATGTGGAGGTGTGTTGCACTGGAGGTGGTTACAGATGGGGAGGGATGTAGGGCTGGAGGAGATTGCAGAGATAGCGAGGGGTGGAGGGTCTGGAGGAAGTTACAGAGATAGGGAGGGGTGTAGGGTCCGGAGGAGGTTACAGAGATAGGGAGGGGTGTAGGGGCTGGAGGAGGTTAGAGATAGGGAGAGATGTCGGGGATGGAGGAGATTAGAGATAGGGAGGGGTGTATGGGCTGGAGAGCTGACAGAAATAGGGAGAGGTGTCGGTCTGAAGGAGATTGCAGAGATAAGGAAGGGTCTAGAGGCTCGAGGAGGTTACAGAGATCGGGAGGGGTGCAGCGATTGGAGGAGAGTACAAACATAGGGAGGGGTCTACGGGCTGGAGGAGGTTACAGAGATAGGGAGATATGTAGGTGCTGAAGGAGGTTAGAGATAGGGAGGTATGTAGGTGCTGGAGTAGGTTGGAGAGATACCAAGGTGTGTAATGCTGGAGGAGGTTACAGAGGGGGAGGGTTGTCGTGCTGGAGGAGGTTGCAGACGTAGGGAGGGATGTAGGGACAGGGGGAGGTTAGAGAGATAGCAAGGGGTGTAGGGCTGGAGGAGGTTACAGAGATACGGAGGTGGATAGTGGCTGGATGGGGTTAGAGATATGGAGGGGTGTAGGGGCTGGAGGAGGGTCAGAGAGATAGGGAGGGGTGTAGGGGCTGGAGGAGGTTTAGAGAGATAGGGAGGGGTGTAGGGGCTGGAGGAGGTTTAGAGATAGGGAGGGATGTAGGGCAGGAGGAGGTTCGAGAGATTGGAAGGGATGTCGGGCTGGGGCTTTGGGGCTGGAGGAGGTTTAGAGAGATATGAGAGGTGTCGGTGCTGGAGGAGGTTGAGAGAGATAGGGAGGGGTGCAGGGCTGGAGGAGCTTACACAGATAGGGAGGGTTGTAGGGCTGAGGAGGTTACAGAGATAGGGAGGTGTGTAGGGGCTGGAGGAGGTTCAGAGAGATAGGGAGGGATGTAGGGCTGGGGCTTTGGCGCTGGAGGAGGTTTAGAGAGATACGAGAGGTGTCGTTGCTGGAGGAGGTTAGAGAGATCGGGAGGGTTGTAGGGCTAAGGAGGTTTAGAGAGATAGGGAGGGGTGCAGGGCTGGAGGAGGTTACAGAGATGGGGAGGGGCTGGAGGAGGTTACAGAGATGGGGAGGGGAGGGGAGGGGAGGGGAGGGGAGGGGAGGGGAGGGGAGGGGAGGGGAGGGGAGGGGAGGGGAGGGATTTGAACACGAGGTTGAGAATTTTAAATCAGCGCCTCACTGGGGCCGAGGAGGGGGGAGAAGTGCAGGAACACAACCCCCTCACTACCTACCCTGCACTAATCCCCATCATCTGTTAAATCACCTGGAGTTCCAGCGACACTCCTCCCCCTCTCTCTCGGTATTTATCCACTCACTGCCTCACTCAAAGCTTATCTCCCATTGACAGTCCGTGTGAGGACCCTTGTTGTCCCAGAATTGCTCCCCGTGGACACCGACTGACCTTCCCCGTGCCTCCACCACCCTCCTCCTGTTCCGTGACGGCCGACAAATTCAGGTTGTGTTCCAGTCAGCAAGCGAAAGATCGGCGGTGGGGTGTATAAATTAAAACACTTGGCAGCCGGAGGAAGGGGCTTGGGGGGCCGTGTCCTGCCCACGGGCCGTATGTTTGACACCCCTGAGCTACACTGTCAAGCCCTGTAAGAATTTTCTATGTTTCAATGAGATCACCTCTCATTCTTCTAAACTGTAGAGAATATCGGCCTGGTCTACTCAATCTCTGCTCACTGGACAATCCCCCCATCCCAGGATTCAGTCAGGTGAACCTTCTTTACCATCCTCAATGGTCTGTACATCCTTCCTTAGTTAAGTAGCCAAACTGTACACAATACTCCAGGTGTAGTCTCACCAGGGCCCGATATAATTGCAATAGGATATCTAGGAGCAAGTTATTTTTTAAATGGAGAAAGATTACAAAATGCTGCAGTACAGTGGGACCTGGGGTCACTTGTGTATGAAGCACAAAAGGATAGTATGCAGGTACAGCAAGTGATCAGAAAGGCCAATGGTATCTTGGCCTTTATTGCAAAGGGGATGGAGTATAAAAGCAGGGAAGTCTTGCTACAGCTATATAAGGTATTAGTGAGGCCACACCTGGAATACTGCATGCAGTTTTGGTTTCCATATTTACGGAAGGATTTACTTGCTTCGGAGCCCGTTCAGAGAAGGTTCACTCGGTTGATTCTGGGGATGAGGGGGTTGACTCATGAGGAAACGTTGAGTAATTTGGGCCTCGACTCATTGAAATTCAGAAGAATGAGAGGTGATCTTATCGAAATGTATAAGATTATGAGGGGGCTTGACAAGGTGGATGGAGAGAGGATGTTTCCACTGATGGGGGAGACTCGAACTAGAGGGCATGATCTTAGAATAAGGGCCACCCATTTAAAGCAATGAGGAGGAGGAATTTCTTCTGAGGGTTGTAAATCTGTGGAACTCGCTGCCTCAGAGAGCTGTGGAAGCTGGGACATGAAATAAATTTAAGACAGAAATAGACAGTTTCTTAAACGATAAGGGAATAAGGGGTTATGGGGAGTGGGCGGGTAAGTGGAGCGGAGTACATGATCAGATCAGCCATGATCTTATTGAATGGCGGAGCAGGCTCGAGGGGCCATACGGCCTACTCCTGTTCCTATTTCTTATGTTCTGATGTTTACTCTTATCCTCAAATCCTCTTGTAATAAAGGCTGACATACCATTTGGTTTCTTCATTGCTTGCTGTACCTGCATATTAACTTTCAGTGATTCGTGTACAAGGACACCAAGGTCCCTCTAAACACCAACATTTCCCAATCTCTCACCATTTCAAGTAGCTGTTTCCAGTCCACTTTGGCTAAATCACATATCAGCTTAGTAAAATTGGCTTTTCCCCAATTGAGAACTTTTATTCCTGGTCTATCTTTGTCCTTTTCCATAACTACCCTAAATCTAACTGAATTACGATCACTCGCACCAAAATGCTGTCCCATCGATACCCCTTCCACCTGCCCAGCTTCAGTCCCTAATACTAAGTCCAGAACTTCCTCCTCTCTTGTTGGGCTTGCTACGTACTGGTTAAAAAGTTCTGCTGGTTGCTGACCCCTCTGCGAAGGGAAATAGGTCCTTCCTATCCACTCTATCTAGACTGATCATAATTTTATACACCTCATTAAGGTCTCCCCTCAGTCTCCTCCGTTCCAAAGAAAACAAACTATTAAGAGGGTTGGTGGGCTGGAGGAGGTTACCGAGATAGGAGAGATTTGAACAAGAGGATGAGTATTTTAAAGACTGATGCCACCAGTCATCTCGCCGAGCACAGAATGTAACTCACTACCAACAGGAAGGATGTTACTTTAACTACTAAATATGCATAATGCGGGGAAATCAATCTCTGTCCCTTTAACGAACAGCGACATGGAAAGAGGGAAATGAATGACCTTTAAACACCAGGTCCACTTGGCACGGAAGTATCTGAAACTCATAATAGGAACTCATAAATAGAAATAAAATACTGACAAATGTTAAACTGTATTGTTGACAAAAGAAATCTCGATTTAACTTTAAAAGATGAATTGTTTAACAGAGATTCACACAGACTCACCTGACAGGCTGACTCAGGATCCACCCCTCAAGCACTGTGATTGGTTGCAGAACACGCTGCTCCCTGGGCCCTCCGGCCTCTGACCTCTCTTCCTGTTGGTTCCCAGGGCAATCAATCACCACTCGCTAACATTGCGCTGCCACATTAAGTTGAGGGGCTCGGAGGAAGAAATAAAATGAGGCCGTGAATGAGTTAAAAAATAAAATTAGAAAAGCATGATTAAATAAACAAGGAGAGGCAATGTAAATGAAAGGGTACAATCCGAAAGGGGGTGCATGAACAGTGAGATCTGCGGGTATATGTGGACAAATCACTGAAGGTGACAGGACAGGTTGGGAAAGCAGTTAAAAAAACTGACAGGATCCTGGGCATCACAGAGTACAAAAGCAAGGAGGTTATGATGAACCTTTGTAAAACACTGGTTCGGTCTCAACTGGAGCATTGTGTCCAATTCTGGGCACCGCACATTAGGATGTGAAGGCCTGAGAGAGGAAGCAGAAAAGATTGACAAGAATGATTCACGAGATGAGGGACTTCAGTTCCGTGGTTGACTGGAGAAACTGGGGTTGTTATCCTTGGAGCAGAGAAGGTTGAGAGGAGAATTGATAGAAGTGTTCAAAATCATGAGGGGGCCGGACAGAGTAGATAGAGAGATACTGTTCCCATTGGTGGAGGGGTCGAGAACCAGAGGAGACGGACTTAAGGTGAATGGCAAAATAACCGAAGGTGACATCAAAAAAATCTATTTTATGCAGCGAGTGGTTAGGATCCGGAAAGCACGGCCTGAAAGGGTGGTGGAGGAATACACAATCACAGCATTCAAAAAAAAAGGAACTTGGATAAGTATCTGAAAAAAAACATTTTGCAGGGCCGGGGGAAAAGGGAGGGGAGTAGGCAAAGGTTCGATGGGCCGAATGGCCTTCCGTGCTGTAACCATTCTCTGATTGTGTGAGCAGAACCACTCTGTTCCCAACTCAATCTAAAGCCTTCCTGATTGTGAGCACCTCTGTTAAACCTGCCCTGCACCTTCACTGCTCCAAGGATAACCACCCCAGATGCTGCAGCCATCATCTTAATGAATGGCGGCAGGCTCGAGGGGCCAAAGGGCCGACTCATCTCCTATTTCTGATGTTCTCATGTATTCATGTCACTGGTCCCCATCCTGCACCTGCTCCCTGCAGTAAGATGGCCGCCGTGCATGCTCCTTGCCCTGCAGTGGGACAATGGAAAGTATTGTGACGTCAAGGAAGCCCCGCCCCTGTTGCTCCCTGCTCCCCGAGGCGGGCGGACCCGTGCTGCCTAAAGCTGGCGGCCGAACTCCCGGCAAACCCCGACAGTAACCAAGGCCCGTCCCCGCCCGAAGGTGCCCCGCAGCCGCCACCCAAATCTCACCGCCCGCGCGTGTCCGTGAGTCTGAGTCCTCAGGGAGGCTGGGCGCACTGCCCGGGCTGCTCATCCATCCTGCGCGTGGGGCAAAACGTCGCCCGTCGGCAGCTAATCTCCCACAATAGGCTGGCCCCGCGCCTGCGCACAACTCCGCCTCGCCTCACCTGGGCCCCGAGCTCAAAGGCTGCGAGCGGAGCCCACCAACAAACCCCCCAACCGCCCGCCCGCAACACTCAGCCCGCAGCCAATGGCGAGGCGCACTAGCCCACCCAGCGCCCTGCTCCGCGCCAATCAGTGGCGGGGAGGCAGGGCACCAGTCAATCACTGGTCCCTGAAGGTGCTGACTCTGGCTGGGTTCAGTTCTACACTCACTGGTTCCCCTCCCCTGAAGGTACTGACTCTGGCTGGGTTCAGTTCTACACTCACTGGTTCCCCTCCCCTGAAGGTGCTGACTCTGGCTGGGTTCAGTTCTACACTCACTGGTTCCCCTCCCCTGAAGGTGCTGACTCTGGCTGGGTTCAGTTCTACACTCACTGGTTCCCCTCCCCTGAAGGTGCTGACTCTGGCTGGGTTCAGTTCTACACTCACTGGTTCCCCTCCCCTGAAGGTGCTGACTCTGGCTGGGTTCAGTTCTACACTCACTGGTTCCCCTCCCCTGAAGGTACTGACTCTGGCTGGGTTCAGTTCTACACTCTCTGGTTCCCCTCCCCTGAAAGTACTGACTCTGGCTGGGTTCAGTTCTACACTCACTGGTTCCCCTCCCCTGAAGGTACTGACTCTGGCTGGGTTCAGTTCTACACTCACTGGTTCCCCTCCCCTGAAGGTGCTGACTCTGGCTGGGTTCAGTTCTACACTCACTGGTTCCCCTCCCCTGAAGGTACTGACTCTGGCTGGGTTCAGTTCTACACTCACTGGTTCCCCTCCCCTGAAGGTACTGACTCTGGCTGGGTTCAGTTCTACACTCACTGGTTCCCCTCCCCTGAAGGTACTGACTCTGGCTGGGTTCAGTTCTACACTCACTGGTTCCCCTCCCCTGAAGGTGCTGACTCTGGCTGGGTTCAGTTCTACACTCACTGGTTCCCCTCCCCTGAAGGTGCTGACTCTGGCTGGGTTCAGTTCTACACTCACTGGTTCCCCTCCCCTGAAGGTACTGACTCTGGCTGGGTTCAGTTCTACACTCTCTGGTTCCCCTCCCCTGAAGGTACTGACTCTGGCTGGGTTCAGTTCTACACTCACTGGTTCCCCTCCCCTGAAGGTACTGACTCTGGCTGGGTTCAGTTCTACACTCACTGGTTCCCCTCCCCTGAAGGTGCTGACTCTGGCTGGGTTCAGTTCTACACTCACTGGTTCCCCTCCCCTGAAGGTACTGACTCTGGCTGGGTTCAGTTCTACACTCACTGGTTCCCCTCCCCTGAAGGTACTGACTCTGGCTGGGTTCAGTTCTATACTCACTGGTTCCCCTCCCCTGAAGGTACTGACTCTGGCTGGGTTCAGTTCTACACTCACTGGTTCTCCTCCCCTGAAGGTACTGACTCTGGCTGGGTTCAGTTCTACACTCACTGGTTCCCCTCCCCTGAAGGTGCTGACTCTGGCTGGGTTCAGTTCTACACTCACTGGTTCCCCTCCCCTGAAGGTGCTGACTCTGGCTGGGTTCAGTTCCACACTCACTGGTTCCCCTCCCCTGAAGGTACTGACTCTGGCTGGGTTCAGTTCTATACTCACTGGATCCCCTCCCCTGAAGGTACTGACTCTGGCTGGGTTCAGTTCTACACTCAATGGTTCCCCTCCCCTGAAGGTACTAACTCTGGCTGGGTTCAGTTCTACACTCACTGATTCCCCTCCCCTGAAGGTACTGACTCTGGCTGGGTTCAGTTCCAGACACTGACATCATTCACTTTGTACCTGCACCAAGATGGCCGCGCATGCGCTGTGCTACTCACTGAATCAAGATGGCGGAGCGCTGAACCTGTAGGAAGATGGCCGCCGTTAGCTTGGGCCTGTGACCGGGAGAAAGCCCCGAAGCTGCATCCGCCGATAATCCGGTTATTATTCCGGGCTTGCGGCGGGAACGGGTTGTTTATGAAGCCTCCCCAGCTCCCCGCTGGTCCCTTACCCCGCTCCGTGCCGCTGATAAAGAGAATCCTGAGGAGCCTGTCCAAAACACGTCTTCTCCGCCATTACACGCACGGCGCATGCTCCGAACACAGCCACGGCCCGCGCCTGCGCACTGAGCTCCTGCAGTCTGGATGCAGCACATTTTCCCCCATAGGGCATGCTGGGTAGATAAGACCATGACAAACATGAGCAGGAGTGCGTTAGATACTGCACGGGTTATATCCAGAGTGAAGCTCCCTCTGTACTGTCCTAAACAATCCCAGGGCAGGTACAGCACGGGTTAGTTACAATTTAAAGCTTGCTGTACGCTGACTTTCATCAAACACTCCCAGGGCAGGTACAGCACATGTTAAATACACAGTAAGGGTCCCTGCACACTGTTCCACCAGGTATTCCCAGGGCATGTACAGCACGGGTTAGATAAAGAATAAAGCTCCCTCTGCACAGTCCCAAGAAACAATCCCAGGGCAGGTACAACGCAACTATTTTGTTGTTAATCTGTAAATCAAATGCCCCTGATTAAAGGGAGGAGGGCACTATAACCAACAAAATAAACTAATTAAACTTTAGATGGTAAACTTAAATCAAATTAAAATTTGGTTGCTCGAGGTGACGATGCACTCCAGTCCCTCCAGTGCCGACCTCTTACAGAAGGCCGCAAGCGTACCGGTAGCAGGTACAGCAGGGGTTAGAGACAGAGTGAAGCTCCCTCTACACTGTCCCATCAAACACTCCCAGGGCAAGTACGGCATAATTTAAATGCTTGGGTAAACGTCTTTCAAAACAGCCAATCCAAAAATTCACAGGACAAGCACAACACAGGTTAGGTACAGATTATCATCATCATAGGCAGTCCCTCGAAATCAAGGAAGACTTGCTTACACTCTAAAGGTGAGTTCTTAGGTGACTAAACATTCCAATACGGGAATTACAGTCTCTGTCACAGGTGAGACAGCCGGTCATTGAAGGAAATGGTGGGTGGGACTGGTTTGCCGTATGCTCCTACGCTTGGTTTCTGCATGCTCTCAGTGATGAGACTCGAGGTGCTCAGCACCCTCCCGGATGCACTTCCTCCTTTTTTAGGCGGAATTTAGCCAAGGGCTCCTAGGTATCAGTGGGGATGCTGCATTTTTATCAAGGAGGCTTTGAAGGTGTCCGTGAAAAGTTTCATCTGATCACCTTGGGCTCGCTTGCCATGTAGGAGTTCTGAGCAGAATGCTTGCTTTGGGAGTCTTTTGTCAGCCATGTGAACAATGTAGCAAGCCAGGGTATCTCTGGAGATGGAGCACGCCGTGTCCACAAGAGATGGACACTGCAGAGACTGGAGTGCATCATTTCAAGAGAGAACAGAATTTTTATTTTTATTAATTTAATTTGATTTGACAAAGGTTCCCTTTATGTTGAATTATTAAGTTGTGTTTTTGGGGCCCTCAAAAAAAAAACAAAGGGGCATTTTAATGAAAGTTTGTGGAGTGTGACCACCCTCCCCCCCTTTAATCAGGAGGCACTTGATTATTGTTCTACTTAAAATAGTTGTGAACAATGTGGCCCACCCAACGCAGCTGGTCGAGTGTGGTCAGTGCTTCGATGCTGAGGATGTTGGCCTGATCGAGGAAACACCAGGAATGGTTTGATGAGAATGACCAGGAGATCCAGGAGCTAATAAATCGCAAGCACAGGGCATTTCTGAACCTAAAACAACAACCCAACTCGGGACCAGCAAAGCATCATTACAGGTGGCTTCAGGCCGAGATCCAAGAAAAAAACTGTGACCTAAAGCATAGATGGTTCGTGGAGAAATCACAGGAGGTTCAGCAGCTGGCTGACAGCCATGATGTGTGAGGATTCTTCACATCAGTCAACGCCACCTACAGCACAACAACGCAAGGCTCCACCCCACTGTTGGCCAAGAATGGGGAAACACTCATCAAGGACATCGAGGCAGCCATGACCCGCTGGAAGGAACACTTCGAAGATCTCCTTAGCCGACACTCTGCCTTTGACTCGAGTGTCCTCGACTCCAACCCACAGCATGCTACCCACCACCATCTCAGCAAAACCCCAGCCTTGTACGAGGTGGAAAAGGCCATCCGCCAGCTCAAAACCAACAAGGCAATGGGAGTGGACGAAATCCCCACTGAGGCACTAAAGTATGGCGGAGAGGCACTATTGGCACAAATGCATGACCTCATCTCTCTCATCTGGAAGAAGGAGGGCATGCCTGGAGATCTCAGAGATGCAGTAATCGTGACCATCTTTAACAAAGGGGACAAGTCTGACTGCGGCGATTACAGATGAATCACCCTGGGAAAGCCATCACTTGAATCGTCCTCAACCATCTTCTCCCTGTGGCTGAGGAGCTCCTCCCGGAGTCACAGTGTGGTTTTCATCCTCTGCGGAGTATAACGGACCTGAGTAGTTACACAGTAAGGATCTCAATAAACTCTCCCACCAGACACTTGCAGGGAAGGTACAGCATGGGTTAGAGACAGAGTAAAGCTCCCTCTACACTGTCCCATCAGACGTTCCCAGGGCAAGTACAGCAGAGGTTAGACACAGACTACATCTCCCTCTGACGTGTCCAGCCATTCCAGGGCAGATACAGCATCAGTTCGATATAGAGAAAATTTCCCTCTATACTGTTCTGCTGGACATTCCCAGGGCAGGTACAGCACGGGGTAGATACAGATTAAAGCTCCCCTTACACTGTCCCATCAACCATTCCCAGGGCAGGTACCACCAAGCTCATGGTCTACAGGGCTGAAGTAATACTCGCCCTCCTGTATGGCTCAGAGGAATGGACCATGTACAGTAGCCACCTCAAGTCGCTGGAGATATATCACCAATGATGTGTCCGCTAGATCCTACAAATCCCCTGGGAGGACTGGCACAGCAACATCAGCGTCCTTGTCCAGGCTAATGTTCCCAGCATTGAAGCACTGACCACATTTGATCAGCTCCGCTGGGCAGGCCACATAGCTCGTATGCCAGACACGAGACTCCCAAAGCAAGTGCTCTAGGTGGAGCGCCTTCACAGCAAATGAGCCAAAGGCGGGCAGCGGAAACATTACAAGGACACCCTCAAAGCCTCCCTGAAAAAGTGCGACATCCCCACTGACACCTGGGAGTCCCTGACAAAGACTGCCCTAAGTAGAGACAGTGAATCCGGGAGGGCGCTGAGCACTTCGAGTCTCAGTGCCGAGCGCATGCAGAAATCAAGCGCAGGCAGTGGAAGGAGCATACGGCAAAGCAGTCCCACCCATCCCTTCTCTCAATGACTATCTGTCCCACCTGTGACAGAGTCTGTGGCTCTCATAGTGAACTGGTCAGCCACCAAATAACTCACTTCAGGAGTGGAAGCAAGTCTTCTTTCTATTTTTCCTCGATTCCGAGGGACTGCCTGTGATAATGATGATGATGATGACAACACAGGTTAGATGCAGAGTAAAGCTCCCTCTACAATGTCTCACCAGACATTCCCAGGTCGGTACAGCGTGGGTTATTAAAGGTTAAATCTCACTCGAGCGTGTCCCAAACACTCCCAGGGTAGGTACAGCACAGTTTAGTTACAGAGTTAATCTCCCTCTACGCCGTCCAATCAAACACTCGCACAACAGACACAGCATGGGTTAGTCAGAGAGTAAAGCTCTCCATGGACTGATCCATCAAACACTCCCATCGCAGGTACAGCACGAGTTAGATACAGAGTGAAGCTCACTCTACACTGTCCCATCAAACACTCCGAGGGAAGATACAGCACGGATTAGATAATAGAGAAAAGCTTGCTCTCCACTATCCCATCAAAAACTGCCAGAGCAGGTACAGCATGGGTTCGACAGAAAGGTTTAGGCTCGATTTTCCTGGACTTGGGACATGGGCAACAGAAGGCATAGTCACCAATTATAATCAGGGATGATCAGGAAGACAGATATCTCATGGGTGGGGGCAGGATGGTGGTTGTGGGGCTGGAGGAATTTACAGAGCTAGGGAGGGACGAGGCAATTTAGGGGTTTGAAAATATTAGAATTTTCAAATCAAGGCGTTGCTTAACTAGAAGCCAATGTAGGTCAGTGAGGACAGGTGTGGTGGTGAGCTGGACTTGGTGCGAGTTAGGGCATGGGAAGCCGAATTTTTGATTAACTCTCTAGTTTATGTAGAGTCGAATGTGGGAGGAGTGCATTGGAATAGTCAAGTCCAGAAGTAACAAAAGCATGGATGAGGCCTTCAGCAGTGGATGAGCTGATGCAAGAGCGGAGACGGATGATGTTACAGAGATGGAAATAGGCAGTCTTAATTATGCCGCGGATATCTGGTTAAAAAACCTATTTCAGTGTTAAGTATGACACCAAGGTTGCAAAAAGTCTGGTTCAGGCAGAAGTTGGGGAAAGGGACGGAGTCTGTGGCTAGGGAACGGAGGTTGTGGCAATGACAATTACAAATATCAGAATATTTGACAGGCTATCATGTGCAAAATGTGTGGATGAGTTTGTAAAATTCAATCGGTTACAAAAACGGGTTACAGAAAGTAACAGATTTCGAACCTTATGCAAGATGGTTCAATAAAGGGGTGGTTCAAAGGAGTTCAGTTGAGTTTAAACTGACACACTGCAGTTAAGTCTACTACAACTACAACTCGTACTCAAATGGAACAAGTTTGGGGTTTTATAGAAGGTGAACTAGGTGAGAAATGACATAAGTTAGATTAAGAAAAAGCACTAAAATGGAAGAGTCAGTAACAGAACATCAATGAGTCTCCTCTGATCATGGAGGAATCAAATATTCGACAGACTGTGTTAGAAACAAAGATAATTTATTCAACATTTATACACAATATTAATCTCCAGCTCAGGTATAGGGGTTATTAAGATCATCAGAAACAAAGTAGAGCTGCCAGAGTGAACATGTTTCAGTGCCCAATGCAATCACAGTAAATCCTGTTCTATTCACAAATGCAGCCTTTCTCCTCAGCCCATTCAAAACTGAGATAAGGAGAAATGTCTTCTCTCAGAGGGTTGTAAATCTTTGGAATTCTCTGCCCCAGAGAGCAGTGGAGGCTGGGTCATTAAGGCGGAGATAGCCAGATTTTTGAGCGATAATGGAGTATCGGGTTCTGGGGAGCGGGCAGAGAGGTGGAGCTGAGTCTATGATCAGACCAGCCATGATCTTATTGAATGGGGAGCAGGCTCGGGGGTCCGGGTGGCCCACTCCTGCTCCAATTTCTCATGGTCTTATGTACCCAGCATGCCCCGCGCGGAAGAATGAGCCGCATCCAGACTGGAGGAGCTCAGTGCGCAGGCGCGGATCTTGGATGTGTTTGGAGCATGCGCGGAGCGTGTAATGGCGGAGGATGCACAGTTTGGACAGGCTCCTTAGAAATGTGCTTTTCAGCGGGACGGAGCGGAATAAGGGACCAGCGGGGAGCCGGGGAGGCTTCATAAACATCCGGTGCCCGCCGCAAGCCGGAATAATAACCGGAATATCGGCGGTTGCAGCTTCGGGTCGTTCTCCCGGTCAAAGGCCCAGACTAACGGCGGCCAGCTTTGTACAGGAAGGCAGGTTCATCGCTCCGCCATCTTGGTTCAGTGAGTAGCATAGCGCATGCGCTGCTATCTTGGTTCCGGAACAAAGTGAAAGATGTCAGTGTCTGGAACTGCACCCAACCAGAGTCAGTACCTTCAGGGGAGGGGAACCAGTGAGTAGAACTGAACCCAGCCAGAGTCAGTACCTTCAGGGGAGGGGAACCAGTGAGTGTAGAACTGAACCCAGCCAGAGTCAGCACCTTCAGGGGAGGGGAACCAGTGAGTAGAACTGAACCCAGCCAGAGTCAGTACCTTCAGGGGAGGGGAACCAGTGAGTGTAGAACTGAACCCAGCCAGAGTCAGTACCTTCAGGGGAGGGGAACCAGTGAGTGTAGAACTGAACCCAACCAGAGTCAGCACCTTCAGGGGAGGAGAAGCAGTGAGTGTATAATTGAACCCAGCCAGAGTCAGTACCTTCAGGGGAGGGGAACCAATGAGTGTAGATCTGAACCCAACCAGAGTCAGCACCTTCAGGGGAGGAGAAGCAGTGAGTGTAGAACTGAACCCAGCCAGAGTCAGCACCTACAGGTAAGGAGATGGAGGGGAGCCAGTGAGTGTCGAACTGAACGCAGCCAGAATTGGTGGTGAAAATTGGGAGTGGAGGGAAAACAGTCTATAACATAAGAAATAGAAGCAGGAGTAGGCCATTTGGCCCCTCGAGCCTGCTCCCCATTCAATAAGATCATGGCTGATCTGATCATGGACTCGGCTCCACTTCCCTGCCCGCTCCCCACAACACTTTATTCCCTTATCGCTCAAAAATGTGTCTATCTCCACCTTAAATTATTCAATGACTCAGCTTGCACAGCTCTTTGGGGCACAGAATTCCAGGGATTTGCCACCCTCAGAGAGGAAATTCCTCCTCATCTCACTTTTAAATGGGCGGCTCCTTATTCTGAGACTATGTCCCCCGAGTTTTAGCTTCGCATATGAGTGGAAATATCCTCTCTGCATCCACCTTGGCGAGCCCCCTCATTATCATTAAGTTTCAATAAGATCACCTCTCATTCTTCGAAACTCCAATGTGTATAGGCCCAACCTACTCAACCTATCCTCAGAAGTCAACCCCCTATCTCCAGAATCAACCTAGTGAACCTTCTCTGAACAGCCTTCAATGCAAGTATATCCTTCCTTCAATATGGAGACCAAAACTGTACGCAGTACTCCAGGTGTGGCTTCACCAATACTCTTTACAGTTGCAGCAGGACTTCTCTGCTTTTATACTCTATCCCCCTTGTAATACAGGCCAACATTCCATTTGCCTTCCTGATTACTTGCCGTACCTGCATACTAACTTTTTGTGTTTCATGCACAAGACCCCCAAGTATCTCTGTAATGCAGCTCTTTGCAATTTTTCTCCATTTAAATTATAATTTGCTTTTCTATTATTTCTGCCAAAGTGGATAACTTCATGTTTTCCCACATTATACTCCATCTGCCAAATGTTTGCCCTCTCACTTAACCTGTCTATATCCCTTTGCAGATTTTTTGTGTCCTCCGCACAATTTTTGTAACAACAGCAAACTCGGTCCCTTCATCCAAGTCATTAATATGGATTATAATTAGTTGAAGACCCAGCACCGATCCCTGCGGCACCCCACTAGTCATGTTTGCCAACTGGAAAATGACCATTTATCCCGACCCTCTGTTGTCTGTTGGTTTGCCAATCCTCTATCCACGTTAATACATTACCTCCAACCCTGTGAGCTTTTATCTTGTGCAGTAACCTCTTATGTGGCACCTTATCGAATGCCTTCTGGAAATCCAAATACACCACACCCACTGCTTCCCCCTAATCCACCCTGCTCATTACATCCTCAAAGTACTCCAGTGAATTTGTCAAACATGATTTCCCTTTCATAAAACCATGTTGAATCTGCTTGATTGAATCATGCTTTTCCAAATGTCCTGCTACTGCTTCCTTAATAATGGACTCCAGCATTTTCCCAATGACAGATTTTAGACTAACTGGTCTAAATTGTCCTGCTCTTTGTCAGCTTCCTTTTTCAAATAGGCAGGTTACATTTGCGGCTTTCCAATCTGTTGGGACCGCCCTAGAATCCAGGGAATTTTGGTAGATTACCACCAATGCATCCATGATCTCTGCAGCCACTTCTCTTAAGATCCGAGGATGCAAGCCATCAGGTCCAGGGGACTTGTCTGCCTTTAGTCCTGTTATTTTACCTAGTACTACGTCATTAGTGATAGTGATTGTATTGCGTTCCTCCCTATCTATAGCCCCTCGCTTATCCACTGCTGGGATGTTTTTAGTGTCTTCTACCATGAAGGACTCTTACTATCTGTTTTTATATTTTGTGCTAGTTTTCTTTCATAATCTATCTTCCCTCTCAATCATTTTATTTGCCGTTCTCTGCTGGCTTTTAAAAATGTCATACATCTCTGGCCTCCCACTAGACTTGGCCACACTGTATGCCTTTGTTTTCAATTTGATACCTCCCTTATTTCCTTAGTTAGCCACGGATTGTTATCCTGTCTCTTACAGTCTTTGCTTCTCCTTGGGATATATTTTTGTTGCAGGTTATGAAATATCTCCTTAAATGTCTGCCACTGCTCATCAACCATCCCATTCTTTAATCTATTTTCCCAGTCCAATTTAGCCAACTCTGCCCTCATACCATTGTAGTCTCCTTTATTTCAGCTTGGGACCCTGGTTTGAGAACCAACTTTCTCACCAACCAGAATATGGTTGAATTTGAAATTCAACCATATTATGGTCACTCATTCCGAGAGGATCTTTTAGTACCAGATCATTTATTAATCCTTCCTCATTACACAGTACTAGATCTAAGATAGCCTGCTCCCTGGTTGGTTCCACAACATACTGTTCAAGGAAACTATCCCAGATACACTCTATGGACTCCTCCTCAAGGCTACCCTGGCCAATTTGCTTTGTCCAATCAATATGAAGTTTAAAATCACCCATAATTATTGCCGTTCTTTTATTACAAGCCTCCATTATTTCTTGATTTATACTCCGTCCAACAGTGTAGCTACTGTTAGGGGCCTATAGACTCTGTCCACCAGTGATTTTCCCTTTATTATTCCTCATCTCCACCCAAACTGATTCAATATCTTGATCCTCTGAGCAAATATCGTTTCTCACTAACGCACTGATCTCATTCTTTATTAACAGAGCTACCCCACCTCCTTTTCCTTTCTGTCTGTCCTTCCGAATTGTCAAATATCCCTGAATATTTAGTTCCTAGTTCTGTCACCTTCCAACCACATCTCTGTAATGGGTATCAGATCGTACCCATTTGTATATATTTGTGCCGTCAACTCATCTATTTTGTTACAAATGTTATGTGCATTTAGACAAAGAGCTTTTAAATTTGTTTTTTTTCCTGTTTTTCCTGCCTTTTTCCTCTGTCCTTCCAACTCACTTTCTATATTTTTGCTTTCTAATTCCAGCTTTACTTCCCTCCCACTGAATCTATTCTCAGGTTCCCATCCCCTGCCAAGCTAGTTTAAACCCTCCCCAACAGCACTGACAAACCCCCCCACCCCCCACCCACCCCGGAAGAGGATATTGGGCCCGGCTCTGTTCAGGTGCAACCCGTCCGGCTTGTACAGGTCCCACCTCTCTCCAGAAGTGGTCCAAATGCATCAGGAATCTAAAGCCCTCACTCCTGCACCATCTTTCCAGCCAGGCATTCATCTGCTCTATCCTCCTATTTCTGTACTCACTAGCTCATGGCACCAGGAGTCATTCTAAATATTACCCTAGACCATGTCACTGTTTATAATTACACATGACCCAGTCTCGGTTTATATTACATTCGACCCTGCCTCTGTTTATATTACACTAGACCCTGTCCCTGTTTATACTACACTTGACAGTATCTCTGTTTACAAATAGAAGTATCGAGTACAAACGCATGGATATTATGATGAAGCTGTACAAAACAGGAGCAGCTGGGTTTGCAAGGGGTATAGAGTATAAAAGCAGAGAAGCCCTGCTACAACTGTACAGGGTATTGGTGAGGCCATACCTGGAGTACTGCGTACAGTTTTGGTCTCTGTATTTAAGGAAGGATATACTTTCATTGGAGGCAGTTCAGAGAAGATTCACTAGGTTGATTCCTGAGATGAGGGCATTGACTTATGAAGAAAGGTTGAGTAGTTTGGACCTATACACATTGAAGTTCAGAAGAATGAGAGGTGATCTTATTGAATCTTAAAACATACTGGAGGGCTTGACAAGGTGGATGCAGAGAGGATATTTCCACTCATAGGAGAATCTAGAACTAGGGGGCATAGTTTCAGAATAAGGGGTTGCCCATTTAAAACTGAGATGAGGGGGAACTTCTTCTCTCTGAGGGTTCTAATTCTGTGGAATTCTCTGCCTCAGAAAGCTGTGGAGGCTGGATCATTGAATATATTTAAGGCGGAGATAGACAGATTTTTTGAGCGATATGGGAGTAAAGGTTTATGGGAGCGAGGGGGAAGTGGAGTTGAGTCCATGATCAGATCAGCCATGATTTTATTGAATGCTGGAGCAGACTCGAGGGGCCAAATGGCATACTCCTGCTCTTATTTCTTGTGTTCTCCTTAGAGCAGGGAAGATTGAGAGGAGATTTGATCGAGGTGTTCAAAATCATGAGTGGTCGAGAGATACTGTTCCCATTGGCAGAAGGGTCGAGAACCAGAGGACACAGATTTAAGGTGATTGGCAAAAGAACCAAAGGCGACACAAGAAAAAACCTTTTTGCGTGGCGAGTGGTTAATATCCGGATTGCACGGCCTGAAAGGGTGGTGGAGGCAGACTCAATCACGGCTTTCAAAAAGGAGTTGGATAAGTACCTGAAAGAAAAACATTTGCATGGCTGTGGGGTAAGGGTGGGGGAGTGGGACTAGCTGAGGTGCTCTTGCAGAGAGCTGGCACGGGCTCGAAGGGCCGAATGGTCTTGTTCCGTGCTGTAACCATTCTCTGATTCTATGGTTCTAACTCTCTCAGCATAAGCCTCTATTCCCTTCTCCCTCATATGCTGATCTTCAGTGCATCGATACTGGAAACACAGAGCGACCAATCCAGAGCCGCTCTGTATCAGGGTGGGTGCTGGATACGGAAGTCGCTCCCTGTCCTCCTGTGTGCGTCTGTTTGTTGCATCAGTTTGACCTGGAGTGGAGAGGGGGAGAAGCTGCTTGGTTTAACCCCCAGAACCTCTGGGCCCAGTTGGGACCAACAATTTCCGATGAGAGACTCTCAACGGTGGTGGATTCTAGGGGAGATTAGGTTGTGAAACAGACACTGCCCGCACAATGTAGAAGAGTATTGTTTTAGGAACAAGTATTTCTGCAGAGGCTTTCAATATACAGATTTGTTTTAATCCATTCTTAGGATGTGGGTGTTGCTCATAGGGCCAGAATATATTTCCAATTTCCATTTGCCCCTTGACAAGGTGATGGTGGGCCTTCTCGAACTGCTGCAGTCCGTGTGGTGAAGGCCCTCCCACAATGCTGTTAGGTGAGGAGTTCCAGGATTTTCACCCAGTGATGATGGAGGAACGGTGATATATGCCCAAGTCAGGATGGTGTGAGACTTGGAGGGGAACTTGGAGCTGATGGATTTCCATGCACCTGCTGCCCTGGTCCATCTAGGCGGGATAGGTTGCGGGTTTGGGAGGTTCTGTCAAAGTTCTGGTCGAGTTGCAGATGTTTAAATTTCCTCCCCTTCACCCCGCCCACCTCTCCCTCCTCCCATAGAGGCCAGAGTCTTGTGTCGGCCCAGACCTGTTGGTGGGTTCCCTTCCCTGCAGGACATTAGTGACCAGTTGGGTTATTACAACAACCCGTCAGCTTTCATGGTCACTTTTCTTCTGCTGATGGCTGCACAAATAGCCAGGTTCATTCAGCTCAATTTCACAACCTGCCTTTGTGTTTTTGTGGGTTCTCTCTCACCCACCCTTTTTCCTGTTTGAAACTCACTTTACAGGGTATTAAAAGGGGAGGATTTGTCAACCAGAGGCCCAAACCAAACATCACATTAAGATCTGACGGAGTCACTCGATTCATCGGGAACGGAATATCATCGGCCTTTGATCATGGAAGCAAAAAGCACTGTTCACAGCGTGGAGAAACAGTACACGTGCTGTGTGTGGACAAGGCTTCAGCCGATCATCCAACCTGGAGAAACACAAGTGCAGTCACACTGGGGAGAAACTGTGTAAATGTGCGGACTGTGGGAAATGTTTCAACTACCCATCCCAGCTGGAAACACATCGGCGAGTTCACCCTGGGGAGAGGCCATTCAGCTGCTCTGAGTGTGGGAAGGGATTCACTCAATTATCCAACCTGCTGATACACCAGCGAGTTCACACTGGGGCGAGACCGTTAAGCTGCTCCGATTGTGGGAAGGGATTCACTCGGTCAGCCGACCTGCTGAGGCACCAGCGAGTTCACACTGGGGAGAGGCCATTCACCTGCTCCGAGTGTGGGGAAGGATTCACTCAGTCATCCAACCTGCTGATACACCAACGAGTTCACACTGGTGAGAGGCCGTTCACCTGCTCCGATTGTGGGAAGGGATTCCCTCGGTCCTCCCACCTGCTGAGGCACCAGCGAATTCACGCTGGGAAGAGGCCATTCACCTGCTCTGAGTGTGGGAAGGGATTCACTACATCATCCCACCTGCTGGCACACCAGCCGGTTCACACTGGGGAGAGGCCATTCACCTGTTCTGAGTGTGGGAAGGGATTCACTCAGTCATCCCACCTGCTGACACACCAGCGAGTTCGCACCGGGGAGAGGCCGTTCATCTGCTCTGAGTGTGGGAGGGGATTCAGTCAGTCATCCACCCTGCTGAAACACCAGAGAGTTCACAAGTGACTGCAGGGGTGGGATTCTGCCATTATTGCTGCTGTTAATCACATCCGGATTGAACCATATTCATTCTGACAGTTGGGGTTTGTTTCCGCTGATGTCAATAACTCCTGTAACTGGACTGGAGTTTAATATTTGGGAGAAAGACAAATAAATTCTTGTTGCTTTCAATACATTGGTGTGGATTTCTTTCTTTCCCAACCAAGAGTTCAGCATCACCTGGCTGGAGCTCAGTGAGGACAATTTTGGCGGAGGATCGTATGGGGGGAGAACTTCAGCCTGGACACAGTCCTTCAGGGTCACACTGAGAGTGGCAAATGGCACTTTGGTCTTTCTAATCACTCTTCATTGACAGCAAAGTCGCTATGCGGGTTCACCTTGACATTGTAAGGTACGGATGATATCCACCCAAGGGTGTTTAAAGAGATGGGACGGCTGCTCTGTCAGCCCCTTGCCCAGATCTCCATCAGCTCAGTAGAGTCATGGGTTGTTCCCCGAGATTGGAAGGTAGCACACATAGTTCAAGTTTTGCAAATTGGCCACAAGTTGGGAACTGAAGGCCCATCAACGTGACCTCGATCACTGGGAAGGTGCTTGAAGGGATCCTGAGAAATGCTGTTTTCGATCATGGGGAAAGGGAAGGGGCCATTACAGACACTGAACATGGATTCCGGGAAACATGGTCATGCCTTACAAACTAGCTTGAGTTTGTAAAGAAGTTGTTCGGTTGGTGAATGGGCGAATCCGGTTGACATTGTCTACCTCAAGGTGTCAAACTCATTTTCTATGGTGGGCCTGATCCGATACCCTGGCACTTGGCATGGGCCACATTCAGCAAAAGCTATTATAATAGGAATAAATGAAGATAAACTACATCGGAATTTACATTTAGATTTTATTTACTGCCGCTGCTCCCGATCCCTGGCACCTCTTAGCTTGAGCATTCATGAACTGACCCTGCTCAAACCATAAGCTCAAGGCTATCGGTGCATGGTTCTGCCTCTGACCACAAGGCTGTGTCACTGCCACACACCGATACCGTTTCCTTGTTTCACATCTCCATACAAACACCATCACTTCACACATCCTCTTTCTACACAATTGCAGCAGACATGAGCAAGGACATGAGGCTTATTAAAAGACACATTTCATTACAGCAAAGGTTGCACTGGGAGAAATGTTCAGTTACTTTGCATTACAGGCAAATACCGGACAAACCAGCAACACACTGGCACCTGAGCAGTGTCTCATCGGCCTTCAGGCTTTTCTTAAATAGATTTGCTGCCTGGATATAAACTTAAACCAGCTTTGCAGGCGTGATGCCCTATTCACACATTGAAGGTGAGAGAGGTGCTGTGGGGCACACACTAAGTCCTGTAGCTGAAAGTGATTAACAGACTGGGTTTTATGTTTAGTGATCCCGGGCGTGTTACCAATACCAGCAAAGATGAAGCCCATGGAATAAAAGGGACAGTGGATACTGTCTCACTTTGAGCGAGTCAGAATGAGAAGCTTTAACAACAGCTGATGTTTCACAAAGGGAGACCTCACCAGACCAAAGGACATTGGTGGCGTTTAATGGGCTGTTTGTGTCACTGGGCTACAGGAGGCTATTTGTGACAGAAGGAAAGCTGGTTACAGCAAACAAACAGTTTCCCGACCTGTCCAGGGCCCACTCTGACCCCCACCTTCTCTCTCTCACTATTGATGGACACTGCTGCAGTATTTCCTCCTCTGACCTTTCCTCTCTTGTCCCTCCTACACCCCTAATACACGGCCCGACACAATCTCCCTCCCCCGACATCATTACTGTGCTGGAATCCACACCAGTCTCCCCATCCGTTCCTTATTCCCTCCCTGGATCCTGAAACTACATTCTGAATCCCACTGTACTTAAGGAAGTGGCCATCGAAATACTGAATGCATTGGTGATCATTTTCCAACAGTCTATCAACTCTGGATCAGTTCCTATGGACTGGAGGGTAGCTAATGTAACACTACTTTTTTAAAAAGTCGAGAGAGTGAAAATGGGGAATTATAGACCGGTTAGCCTGACATCCGTAGTGGGGAAAATGTTGGAATCAATTTTTAAAGATGAAATAGCAGCACATTTGGATCGGTCCAAGTCAGCATGGATTTATGACAAGTCTTCTAAAATTTTTTGAGGATGTAGCTAGTAGAGTGGACGAGGGAGAACCAGTGGATGTGGTGTATTTGGACTTTCAAAAGGTTTTTGACAAGATCCCGCACAAGAGATTGGTGTGCAAAATTAAAGCACAGGGTATTGGGTGTAATGTATTGACGTGGATAGAGAACTGGTTGGCAGACAGGAAGCAGAGAATTTGGATAAACAAGTCCTTTTCAGAATGGCAAGCAGTGACTAGTGGGGAGCCGCAGGGCTCAGTGCTGGGACTCCAGCTACTTACAATATGCATCAATGATTTAGATGAAGGAATTGAGTGTAATATCTCCAAGTTTGCAGATGACACTAAGCTGGATGGTGGTGTGAGCTGTGAGGAGGATGCTAAAAGGCTGCAGGGTGACTTGGACAGGTTAGGTGAGTGGGCAAATGCATGGCAGATGCAGTATAATGTGGATAAATGTGAGGTTATCCACTTTGGTGGCTAAAACATGAAGACAGAATATTATCTGAATGACGACAGATTAAGAAAAGGGGAGGTGCAATGAGACAAGGGTGTCATGGTACATCAGTCATTGAAAGTTAGCATGAAGGTCCAGCAGGTGGTGAAGAAGGGAAATGGCATGTTAGCCTTCAAAGCTAGGGGATTTGAGTGTAGGAGCAGGGAGGTCTTACTGCAGTTGTATAGACTTTTGCTGAGGCCTCACCTGGAATATTGTGTTCAGTTTTGGTCCCCTAATCTGAGGAAGGACATTCTTGCTATTGGGGGAGTGCAGTGAAGATTCAACAGATTGATTCTCGGGATGGCAGGACTGACCTTTGTTGAGAGACTGGTTCGACTGGACTTGTATTCACTGCAGTTTAGAAGAATGAGAGAGGATCTCATAGAAACATATATAATTTTGACGGGACTGGACAAGTTAAATGCGGGAAGAATGTTCCCAATGTTGGGGAAGTCCAGAACCAGGGGTCACAGTCTAACGATAAGGGGTAAGCCATTTAGGACCGAGTTGAGGAGAAACTTCTTCACTCAGAGACTTGTTAATCTGTGGAATTCTCTACTGCAGAGAGTTGTTCATGCCAGTTCGTTAGATATATTCAAGAGTGGGTTAGATATGGCCCTTATGGCTAAAGGGATCAAGGCGTATGGAGAGAAAGCAGGAAAGGGGTACTGAGGTGAATGATCAGCCATGATCTTATTGAATGGTGCTGCATGCTCGAAGGGACGAATGGCCTACTCCTGCACCTATTTTCTATGTTTCTTACTCACTCTTCCCCTCCTGAAGCCTACAAGCTCTAAAACTGAAGCTTGATGGCCCTCAGTCCCAACTCCTTGAGTTACCTCCCCTTCTCTCCTCCTCTTTCCCCCTTGGTTCTGTTCCACACTGTGGGACTTGCGCCATCCCCGGGGATTCTCAGAATGAACAGGGGGATGTGTGTTGAGATAGGATGTCCCAGCTCTCCTCCTCTTTCCCCTTTGGTTGTGTTCCACACTCTGGACCTTGGGCCTTCCCTGGGGATTCTCAGTATGAACAGGGGGATGTGTGTTGAGACAGGATGCCCCAGCTCTCCACCTTTAAAGGGACAAGGAGATGACCAGCTGGGCTGAATGGCCCTGCTTTATGACATCACTGCAGTGCCTGGCAACCAAACTCCCTGAGCCCTGCTCATTATGGGCTGAGTTGAGCTCAGTGCTGTTACAGGAAGGGCAACAGGAGCAGGGTGCGACCCGTGTGGAGCCCAGCATTAATGGGGAGAGGTACAGGATCAATTTATACCTTATTGAGTGAGAAATGTCAGTGTCCCTGACACTCCCTGTCCCTCAGTATCTGTGTCGGAGAGCGACCAATGGGTTCACTCTGTATCTAACCTGTGCTGTGCCCGACTGGAGAGTGTTTGATGCTGGCACGAGGTGCTCAGCTCGATAAGCACAACATTTAACCCAAAGATGATCAGATAACCCATCACCTTGTCTCTGGACACAGGTCCTGAACGACAGGAAGTGTTTCTAATAATTTGGCTGGTGTCCTTGATCAAATTGAAACACCTCCGATCTCTCTTTAAAAATTTGTTTATGGGATGTGCGTGTCACCTCTCACCTCTCCTTCTAAATGCTGGAGAATATAGGCCATGTCTACTCATTCTCTCAGGACAATCCCCCCATCCGAGGAATCAGTCTGATGAACCTTCATTGCACTCCCTCTGCAGCAAGTTTACCTTTCCTTAGGTAAGGAGACCAAAACAGTACACAATACTCCTGGTGTGGTCTCACCAGGGCCCTGTATAATTGCAGTAAGACGTAAGTACTCAAATCTTTTTGTACAAAGGCCATTATAGCATTTGCTTTCTTAATTGCTTGCTGGACTTCATATTAACTTTCAGCGATTTGTGTACAAGAACACCCAGGTCTCTCTGAACACCAACATTTCCCAATTTCTCACCATTTAAAAAAAATACTCTGCCTTTCTATTTTTACTATCAATGTCTAACTTAACATTTCTTCACATTATATTCCATTTACCATGTTCTTGCCCACTCACTGAGCCTGTATATATCCCTTTGAAACCTCTTTTCATCCTTCTCACACTTACATTACCAACTAGCTTTGTATCCTCAGCAAACTTCGCTATATTACATTTGGTCCCCTCATCCAAATTATTGATATAGATTGTGAATAGCTGGGGCCCAAGCACCGATCCTTGCAGCACCCCAACAGTTACAGCCTGCCAACCTGCAAATCACCCGTTTATTCCTACTCTCTGTTTTCTGTCCGTTAACCAATCCTCAATCCTTGCTCGTGTATTACTTTCAATCTCATGAGTCCTAATTTTGTTTAATAATCTCTTGTGTGGCACCTCATTGAATGCCTTCTGTAAATCTAAATACACCACATCCGGTGGTTCCCCCTTATCTATCCTACGAGTTACAACCTCAAAAAACACCAACAGATTTGTCAAGAACAATTTCCCTTTCATAAATCCGTGTTAATTCTGCCCAATCCTGTTATCACTTCCGAAGTGTCCTGTTACCACGTGCTTAATAATAGATTGTAGCATTTTCCCGCTACTGATGTCAGGATTACCGGTACTGGACGAGTTAGATACAAAGTAAATCTCACTCCAGCCTATCCCAAACACTACCAGGGTTGATGTCGAGTAAATCTCAGTCTACAACATCCCAAACACTCCCAGGGCAGGTACAGCACTTGTTGGATATAGAGTAAATCTCCCTCTGCATAGTCCCATCAAACTCTCCCAAGGCAAGTACAGCATAATTTAGATAGAGGGTAATCCTCTCTCTAACCTCGCTCTGCAATTGCACAGGACCTTGGTGAGACCACACCTGGAGTACTGTGCACAGTTTTGGCATCTTTATCTGAGGAAGGGTATACTTGAGTAGCTTTGATACAGAGTACAGCTTCCTCATCACTGTCCCACCAGACTTTCCAAGGGCAGGAGAAGGCCACCTGGCCCCTCGAGCCTGCTCCATCATTTAATAGGATCATGGCTGATTTCATCATGGACTCAGCTCCAGTTCCCTGCCCACTGCATATAAACCTTTATTTCCTTATCGCTCAAAAATCTGTCGATCTCCGCCTTAAATATATTCAATGAACCAGACTCCTCAGCGCTCTGGGAAGAGAATTCCATAGATTTACAACCATCTGAGAGAATAAATTCTTCCTCATCTCAGTTTTAAATGGGCAGCCTTTTATTCTGATACTATGTCTCCTAGTTTTAGTTTCCCTGATGAATGGAAATATCCTCTCTGCATCCACCTTATCGAGGCCCCTTATTTTCTTATCTGTTTCGATAAGATCAGCTCTCATTCTTCTGAACTCCAATGGGTATAGGCCAACCTACTCAAACTATCTTCATCAGTCAACCCCCTCATTTCTGGAATCAACCTAGTGTCCCTTCTCTGAACAGCCTCCAATGCAAGGATATCCTTCCTTAAATACGGAGACCAAAACTATACGCAGTACTCTAGGTGTGGCCTCACCAACACCCTGCACAGTTGTAGAAATACTTATCTGCTTTTATACTCCATCTCCCTTGCAATAAGGGCTAATATTACATTTGCCTTCCTGATTACCTGCTGTACCTGCATACTAACTTTTTGTGTTTCATGCACAAGGACCCCCAGGTCCCACTATAATGCAGCACTTTGCAATTTTTCACCATTTAAACTATAATTTGCTTTTCTATTTTTTCTGCCAAGGTGGATTACCTTACATTTTCCTACATTGTAACAATTTTGCCAAATATTTTCCCACTCACTTAGCCTGTCTATCACTTTGCACATTTTTTGTGACCTCACAATTTGCTTTCTCACCCATCTTTGTATCATCAGCAAACTTGACTACATTACAGTTAGTCCCTTCATCCAAGTCATTAATATAGATTGTAAATAGTTGAGGACCCAGCACCGATCCCTGCAGCTCTCCACTAGTCACTGTTTGCCAAAAGAAAAATGACCCATTTATCTTGACGCAGATACAAAGTAAATCTCAGTCTACACTGCTCCATTAAACACTCCCAGGGCAGGTATAGTACAGGTTAGCTACAGCAAAAAGTTATCTCTCGACTGTCCCATCAAACACTCCCAGGGCAGGTATGGGACGGGTTGGATACAGAGTAAAGCTGCCTCTACACTGTCCCATCAACCACTCCCAGGGCATGTGCTGCATTGGTTAGATAGTAAGTAAAGCTCCCTCTACACTTTCCAAATAAACACTCCTAGGGCAGGTACAGCATAATTTAGATTAAGGTAACCCTCTCTCTAACTTCGCTCTACAATTGTACAGGGCTTTGGTGAGACTACACCTGGAGTACTGTGCACAGTTTTGCTCTCCTTATCTAAGGAAGGATATATTTGCCTTGCTTAAATACAGAGTAAAGCTCCCTCAACACTGTCCCACCAGACATTCCAAGGGCAGGGACAACACAGGTTAGATACGGATTATATCTCCCTCTACTCTGTCCCAAGCATTCCAGAGTCGATGCTGCATTGGTTAGATACAGAAATAAAGCTCCTTCTACACTGTCTCATCAAACACTGCCAGGGCAGGTACAGCACAGGTTAGCTACAAAATAAAGCTGCCTCTACACTGACCCATCAAATCATAGGGCAGGTACAGAATGGGATAGATACAGAGTAAAGCTCCCTCTACACTATCCCATCAAACACTCCCAGGGCAGGTCCAGCACGGGTTAGAAATCTGACACAAACACCCCAGAGAGCACAACCCCGGGGAATGATTCCCAGAGCCCGATGCCTATCAGACACACACACGCTCTCTCGATCGTTTTCTGTTATACACACCGACTCTCTCAATTTTCCACTTGAACACACAGAAAGGCTCCAGCTTTTAGACAATATTTCAGGGAGATGAGAGGCGGCGCCAGACGATGCCTGCGAGTATTATTGACCCTTCTCCGCTGGTGGGCACAGTGGGGGTGTTGATTCCTGGATTCTTTTACCTCAATCTGGTTCAGCAAAATTACTGAAACGAATACCATTTGTGCTTTAAACAAAGCAAGCTTTTATTTAAAAAGCAAATCCCGATCGGGGACTTTCTCAGACAGAAGGAATGCAAGTCTGTTCGAACGCACTCACTTCCTACGGACAAAGTGACGTTACATTGTAAAGGGACGATGGTTATACATTTTCGGCAAAAGATAACAAGATAGGGCCAGAGTGACATCCCAGCTCAGCCCATCTCTTTTGATCCCTCCTTCCCTTTGTCCACTCATAAGCCGACCCAAGCATGGTCCGATTTTAAACAAAGACCTTCTGTCAATGTTTCAGGTTAATAACATGATTTAATAAGACCTTAAGGTTTTTCTGCAAGCTGTGGGTTTTGTTTCAATATGTGTTAGTGTTGTAACATTTCGCAGTCTCGAGTCTGAGATGTCATGGCTATTCCACCATGAATTGTTTGTTAGCTTATACTGTCCCTATACAATTCCCACGTTCTCAAATTCAATGTCTCTATACATTTTTAAACATTCACATTCCCCCATTTTATCATTCCATGATAACACTTAGGATCATTCTAGGAATATCGCATTCATCCTTTCACACTCTATTTCCTGACAGTCTCAGTTAGGGTTAGTGGAACTCCCCCTTTGGAATGTATAGGGAATGTATGGGGAATGTGAACACACCCAACATCTAGAAAAGTTCTCATTTTGCGCATAAACATAAGACATGTAGCTCTTGTCTCTGTCTCCCCTCCCATGCGCCGAAACTGTCATATATCAACACTATTATACAGACTGTGGCATGCAGACAGTTTCATCTTATGGCTCAGGATTCAGATAAATAGTCCAATTATTTTGCTGATTAAAAGAGTTCAGTTTTCCCGTCTCTCTTCTCAGGTCACCGTCGGTGTAGCTGGCTGTCTATCACTACGGGTAAAAGTTCAAACTGGTCCACGTTCCAATTAGGATGCCAATGGCCTTGTTCAGCTATGGAGAAGAGGAAGTCTGGAACAGAAACAGGAGTTAGAATAACCAGTAAAATAGGTTCGTTAGAGGGTGGTGAGCTTGCAGTGGTGCAGGTGTACCCAGGCACTTTTCCCCTCAACCTTGGCTGCAGTGGGGGTAGTGAGTAACACCTGAAAAGGCCCCTCCCATGGTGGCTCTAATCCCTTCTGAATCCATACTTCCCTGGTGCCACGAGGGACAATTCGGGTAAAACTGGGAGGTCGAGGTGAGCATCTTGAACCTGGTTGTGAGCTAGTCGCAGAGCCTGAGTCAGAGAAAGAACATAGGTGGTCATCAGTCGAGCTGAGATACCATAACTAGGAACAATTTCCCTCATTAACACCTTAACAACAGTTTGAGCCTTATTGTCCAGGGTAGGGTAGGCTTCAATCCATCTGCTAAGCACATCTACTATTACTAACACATATTTGTAACACTGAACCTTTTGCAACTCAATATAGTCCAACTGAAATGTCTCAAAGGGACCTTCGGGTAGTTGCGTTTTACCCCAATCACAGGGGACTCCCTTCCCTGGATTATGTTGCTGGCAAACCAGGCAACGACTACTGATGTTCTGGGTGAGCGCCTGGAGTCTAGGGTGCCACCAAGTAGCCAAAAGTGTGTCACTCGTGGTCCTTGCTCCACAATGAGTAGCAAAACGCATACATTCAATAACCCATAGAGCCAACTCGTCAGACATGCAAGTCTGTTCCGCGGGAGTGGTCCAGAGTTTAGAAACATTGTCATAAGTACATGCATAATATTTCCACAAAAGTTTATCTTTTTCAGGAGCGTCCTCCTGTGCTTTTATAACATCTTGGATGGTGGGCATTGGTTTTTCCGAGGCTAACTTATCCTTCGCAGGATTTTAAGTCTGACTCATAATTTTGGGCACTACCATCTGTTGGTCACGAGAGCCCTGTTTGGCCTCTTGGTCAGCACAACGATTCCCTATATCAACCGGACAACTTCTGGTAGTGTGGGCAGTACATTTGACAATGGCAATGCGTTTGGGGAACATGAGGGCTTGCAACAAATCAGATACTAGCTGTTTATGGGATATCTCATTCCCCTGTGAGGTTAGGAATCCCCTATTTTTCCATCGTTGTCCGAAATCATGGGCCACCCCAAAGGCATGCCTAGAGTCGGTATAGGCAGTTTCAAAAGCGGCAGATTCCAAGACCTGATTCTCCTGGTTTACTATGGCGTATCCTGAGATTCGTGTACCTTCTGGATTAATTCCGTCAACGTACATAACACAGTCTGGATCTTCAATTGGTACATCAACAAAATCTTCCCTGACTGATGTGGCCTCTTAAATTAAAGATAAACAATCATGACTGGGTTCTTCCTCATCTTGGGGTGGCTCAGTAAGAAAACAGGCCGGATTAATTGCAGTACAGTGCCGAAAGGTCAGCTTAGGATTGTTTAGTAAGTAGATCTCATATCTGCTTTGCCTGGCCATGGTAAAGTGTTGAGTCTGCAGTTGGCCCAGGAGGGCAGCTACGGAGTGAGATGTGTTAAGACAACGGTAGCACAGTCTTTCAGAATTGTACAATACAGTTGAAAGGGCCGGGCATAGAAGGGCCGGCCCAAAGCCGGAGCTTGCAGCGGGGCTGTCTTCATTTCCTTAAAGGCTTGGACGTCTACGGTTTCTATTTCAAAGCTGCCTTACTTATTTGCATACGGAATGAGGTGCTTAGTCATTAGGGCAACATTAGGGATCCAGGATCTGCAGTAATTGATCATCCCCAAACACTGTCGCATTTGTTTAGCCGTGCTAGGGACTGAAAACTGGCAAATTGGTTCAACTCGGCTAGCCTCCAAACCTCGGTGGATACTCTGTATTGCCTGTGATAACCCACTTGGGAGGGGTCCTCTGCCCACACATGAGGATCCACATAGTCAGGTATGTCAGAGCCAGTATGATGCTGCAGAGTCGTTAAGATCTTCTCGGGGTCCCCGTGGAATTGGACTGTTCGGCCATGTTTTAAAATTTGCACATCCCGGCTGGTAGGATCAGCCTCGTCTATAGCCTTGTGCACCATAACTCCCAAATCTTTAGCGTGGTGGGGAGGTAATACTTCACGAGTAATATGTGGTGCCACCGTTGGGGGCTGTCCATTTCCACCAAATCTGCCTTCCCTTCCGGTCCAGTCACTCTAGCCCGTAATAGAATTTCCTTCACTTCCCCTTCGTGATCCTGATAAAAGTTCTGCAGGTCCTGATTCTTTCCACTGGGATCGTATGCTAGGGTCACGTGATAGGGTGCCTGCCGCAGGTCCAGAGACCACCACTGAGGGGTTCTAGTGGTATAATACTGCCGATTAAGGGTTCCCTGTTTTACAATGATCCCATCATCTCCACACTCCAAATGCAACTGGAATTTGCAGAGGAGGTCTCTAGCCATAAAGTTACCGTCCAGATTGGTTGTGATAACAAATCGATGTTCCACCGATTCTTCCTGGTAACCCATTTTAACCGGTTCTGACACCGGGAATGTCGAGATTTGTCCCAGGAATCCTGAAAGTTCCTGTGTTTCACAAGAGGCAGGGAGTTTAAGCTTTGATTGTACAGAAGACATGAAGGCTCCCGTATCTATCAAAAAGGGTTGCCACTCATTCAGAATCTTTAACAATATCATTGGTTCGTCGTCCGGGGAGGATCCCTGCACAATCAAGCTGCGTAGTCAATCGTGGGACAATTGACCAAAGGGGTTGTTCTGGGAGAAGTTAGTGTAAGATCCTCCTCTCCCCCCTTGCCCCCCTCCTCTTCCTTTTCCATGTTGACGGTAGGGGCAATTTTTATTCCAATGTCCTTCCTGCCCACAATTAAAACAGTCAATTCCTCTTACCCAGTCCAGGCCTCTTCCCATACCATGCCGGGGACAATAGGGAGGTTTATTAGCAGGGCTCGGGCCGTTTGGTTGTTTAGTATAACCGTATCCTTGCTTATCCATCCAATCCTTTATGCAACACTGCGGTTCTATTGATCCTTCCTCCCGAGATGGCTCTTCCTTTCTAGTCACATATTCAGTCTTGACCCGGCTTGGGGGCGAACCTCCCCCTTCCCCTTTCTTTTCCTGCCAATAATATCTAACTGCCCTTTCCATTTGTCCGGATAGCGTGTGCAATCGAATAGTTGTTCGAAGATCACATCGACATCTATAGTGGGGTGGTCTGCAGCTTGTTGTGCATCAGGGTTTCGCATTGGTCTGACAGGGAATTGGTGTCGGGATTTTGAGATCCTGGAAATCATTTCTAGGTCGGAGGATGTTTCGGAGCTGTCTGACTGCTTGTCAGTTCTGCGTCTCGATCAGCGGGGGTGTTTGCTATGTCTTTCACAACTTGGACTGGTAGATTGACTAGAAGGTTTACGGGACTGTCTGTGATATCGAGATATAGTTCTGCCCTTTCGAGTGTGATATCTGATACTGTCGGCTATATTGCTTGTGAACTGGGGATCCGAATCGCTATCAGATGATGAGGAGTCAGTTTGGGTTTGTTGCTTTGGTGGTATGGGGTTATTTTTAACTCCTCTCACCGGAGTGTAGGGTGGAGGGTGTTGGGAAGAGGACTGGAGCCAGGGGCCAGGGTTGCGGGAGGCGCCGTTGGGCGCTGAGTCAGTGACCACTCACCAATTTCATCATCAGCCTTGGTTAACACAAAGCCAGCCATTTGACTACGTAGTCGGTCAATACCTTTCTCAGAGGTCCCAGAGGATCTCTTAGTAAGTTTCTCGTGCACACATTCTTTTTTTTTTAAGACGTCTACAGTTTTAACATGTGTTCCCTCTGTCAATGAGAATCCCAATTTAATAGCATTTATTTGACAACTTGACAGAAGTGATGCATCTTTTAATTTTTGACAATCCCTGTGCTTTTTTTTTGCTACCTCTACGCTTCTAGTGGCACCTAGAGGCCACTGGTCATCTCCTAATAATTTGTTCAGGGCTCCTGATAATTTTCTAAAGTCTTCAGCTCTTTCAGGGAATTCCTCACGTTACTTTTGTAGCGGACTGTCCGCATCCGTTGTTTTATCCAACTGATTACCCATTTTCACGCTGCCCCTCGTATTACCGTGTCGTTACGCGTTCGTGTCATCGTGCAATTTGAACATACTTAAAATAAACACAGACTTAATGAAACTAACACTGACTTTGAACAAACTCAAAATAAATAGACTTCACTAAATCTAACACTGATCCGCGTCGCCCCGCGGTTCACGTCGCCGCGCGATTTAAAACCCTTAAAATAAACAAAGACTCCTGCGTCGCCACGCGATTTAAAACACTTAAAATAAACAAAGACTTACTGACACCAGCACTGACTTTGATATCACCCCGCGGTTCGCGTTGCCGCGTGTCCGCGTCGGCCCTACCTTTCGAGTTGCTGCGTGATTTAAATTCAATCAGTGCCGAGACGGGCCAAGTGATATACGAGGTCGACGTCACACCTGACTTGAACACCTATACTCTATTTAATTCCCCATAAGCCTTACTGAATTTCCTGTGAGCCTAATTTTCTAAATTTGATTTCTTATGAGCCTTATTTAATTTCTTTTAGTCTCCAAATTTCCCTATCCTTGCGTGTCACTGCGCAGTTTAAATCCAATCAGTCAATGAAAGCCCTAATTTAATGGAGTTTTTCTGCCAATTGGACAGGAGTGATTTTTTTTTTCGACTGCAGTGGAATTTTTCTCATAATTTAAAATATCAGAACATTTTTTTTCCAGCACCTATTTAGTACGTTACTTTTATTTGTCTTTTCCATAACTAGAGAGAAGTCTGGCACGTAGGCTGCGGACTGCTTTTCGTTATCTCAATTGTTCCAGCCTCAAGGTCATGTTATTTAACATAATATTTTTTTTTGAATCCTTTTGAATCCATCTCAGTTGTTTTGCTATGCCTTCTCTGAATGTAACTGAAACTGTTACATCTTTTTTTTTAACCACCGGGACCATGTAATATTTTTTCTTTTTTTTTTACTCAACAACCCTATCCTTTGTGCATTTCCTGGCTCCGTAACTTATCATCTGAATATACGTAATTCAATAAGGTTCACACTCTTAAACTTCCCACATACAGGACAACACTACGAAGTGTTAAAAAAAACTTTCATTCTGTTTGAGATAAAACAAACCACAACTCCCCGGCTTTTTTTTACAGTAAAAATCACAGAAGCATTTCTCATTTAAACAGACGTTCACAAGAGTCTCTTTTCTTTCCTATTAATTTTTAGATCCATGATTGTTCATCTATCCCTATCTAGCTCTAACTATAACCTATCTTTCCAAGTCGCCGCTTGGTTTGCGTTATCGTGCAATTTCCCTATCTCTATCCCTATTCTAAGTTTGAAAGGTATTCACCAGATTGTCCTGGATCTCGTTCAGACACTACCTGGGAACCAGCGAGTGGCTAAACTTTCCTCAGACTTTTGGAACCGGGGGAAACTGGAGCAGTATTGAAATCATACTCACTCCAGTGGCCACTTTCCCCTCGTCTCGTCCAAGGCCAGTCTGGCTCTTAATTCGCAAGTTTTCGGCAGTTGTCCGTTGAGATCCCACTTCTGACACCAAATGTTGATTCCTGGATTCTTTTACCTCAATTTGGTTCAGTAAAATTACTGAAACGAATACCGTTTGTGCTTTAAACAAAGCAAGCTTTTATTTAAAAAGCAAATCCTGATCGGGGACTGTATCAGACAGAAGGAATGCAAGTCTGTTCGAACGCACTCACTTCCTACGGACAAAGTGACGTTACATTGTAAAGGGATGATGGTTATACATTTTCGGCAAAAGATAACAAGATAGGGCCAGAGTGACATCCCAGCTCAGCCCATCTCTTTTGATCCCTCCTTCCCTTTGTCCACTCATAAGCCGACCCAAGCATGGTCCGATTTTAAACAAAGACCTTCTGTCAATGTTTCAGGTTAATAACATGATTTAATAAGACCTTGAGGTTTTTCTGCAAGCTGTGGGTTTTGTTTCAATATGTGTTAGTGTTGTAACATTTCGCAGTCTCGAGTCTGAGATGTCATGGCTATTCCACCATGAATTGTTTGTTAGCTTATACTGTCCCTATACAATTCTCACGTTCTCAACTTCAATGTCTCTATACATTTTTAAACATTCACATTGGCAGGGTGTGTGATCGCTGGGAAAAGTCCAATTCTGATCTAATACCATTTAATTTTGACCAGGCCAAATATGCGATTGGAGCCCTCCTGTTGGGGAGGGCACTTGTACAATGATTTTTGGTTTTGGATTAGCCTCTTTAAATAACTCCCATGTCCAAACGTTTTAACAGACTGAGGAGCAAAGTAACTACCTCCAATCCTGCTCTAATCTCAACAACACCAATTAACCCTAACATTCAGTCTCCTATTTCCAGACTAAAGTTCGCCCTACTGGAATTAGTAATGGGGAACATGGAGATGGCAGAAACTCTGAACAAATATTTTGTATCAGTCTTTAAGATAGAGGGCACTAGCAATAATACGGCAGTGGATAGTCAAGGGGCTGTGTGGGTGGGGGGTGGGGGGTAGGGGGAGGAACTTAACACAATCACAATCGCTAAGGAGGTGGTACTCAGTAAGATAACGGGACAAAAGGAAGATAAATCCCCTGGACCTGATGGCTTGCATCCTAGGGTCTTAAGAGAAATAGTGGCAGGGATAGTGGATGCATTGGTTTTAATTTACCAAAATTCCCTGGATTCTGGGGAGCTCCCAGCGGATTGGAAAACTGCAAATGTAACACCACTATTTAAAAAAGGAGGCAGACACCAAGCAAGAAACTATAGACCAGTTAGCCTAACATCTGTCGTTGGGAAAATGTTGGAGTCCATTATTAAAGAAGCAATAGATGGAGATTTGGAAAAGCAAAATTCGGTCAGACAGTGTCAGCATGGATTTATGAAGGAGAAGTCTTGCTTGACAAATTTGCCGGAGTTCTTTGTGGATGCAATGAAGAGGGTGGATAAAGGGGAACCAGTGGATGTGGTGTATTTGGACTTGCAGAAGGCATTTGTCAAGGTGCCACATAAAAGGTTACTGCACAAGTTTAAGTTCACGGGGTTGGGGGTGATATATTAGCATGGATAGAGGATTGGCTAACGTAAAGAATACAGAGAGTCGGGATAAATGGTTCATTCTTGGGTTGGCAACCAGTAACTAGTGGGCTGCTGCAGGGATCAGTGTTGGGCTCTCAAATATTGACTATCTATATTAACGATTTGGAAGAAGGTACTGAGTGTAACGAAGCCAAGTTTGCTGACGATACAATGATGGGAGGAAAAGCAATCTGTGAGGACACAAAAAACCTGACAAAGGAAATAGACAGCCTAAATGAATGGGCAAAAATTTGTCAGATGGAGTATAATGTTGGAAAGTGTGAGGTCATGCACTTCGGCAGAAAAAATTCGAAGAGCAAGTTATTGTTTAAATGGAGAAACATTGCACAGTGCTGCAGTGTAGCGGGATCTGGGGGTACTTGTGCAGGAAACACAAACAGAGAATATGGAGATACAGCAAGTGATCTGGAAGGCCTTGTCATTTATTGCAAAGGGGATGGAGTATAAAAGCAGGGAAGTTTTGCTACGGCTACATAAGGCCACACCTGGAATACTGCGTGCAGTTTTCGTTCCATATTTAAGAAAGGATATACTTGCTTTGGAGGCAGTTCAGAGATGATTCACCAGGTTAACTCCGGGGATGAGGGGTGGACTTATGAAGAAAGGTTGAGTAGGCTGGGCCTCTCTACTCATTGGAATTCAGAAGAATGAGAGGTGATCTTATCGAAACGTATAAGATTATGATGGGGCTTGACAAGGTGGATGCTTCCATTGATGGGCGAGACTAGAACTAGAGGGCACGATCTTCGAATAAGGGGCCACCCATTTAAAACAGAGATGAAAAGAAATTTCTTCTCTCAGTGGGTTATAAATCTGTGGAATTCGCTGACCCAGAGAGCTATGGAAGCTGGGACATTGAATCAATTTAATGCAGAAATAG
Source organism: Pristiophorus japonicus (assembly GCF_044704955.1). Lineage (NCBI taxonomy): Eukaryota > Metazoa > Chordata > Chondrichthyes > Pristiophoridae > Pristiophorus > Pristiophorus japonicus. The sequence continues at coordinate 55,603,305 of NC_091999.1, forward strand.
ACAGTTTCTAAAACGATAAGGGGATAAGGGGTTATGGGGAGCGGGCAGGGAAGTGCAGCTGAGTCCATGATCAGATCAGCCATGATCTTATTGAATGGCGGGGCAGGCTCGAGGGCCATATGGCCAAATCCTGTTCTTATGTTCTTATGTTCTACTCTGCTCCGTTCCCTCTGATACCATCTCCCTGAACTCACTGATCATCACTCTGGGGATCCTGTCTCCCTGCTCTGCGCCATTCCCTCTGATACAATCTCCCTGAACTCACTGAAGATCACACAGGGATCCACCAGTGACATTCGCTCCCTGTTTCCCTGAAGTTTGGGAACCCTGTCCTTCACCATCTGAACTTTCATTCGGAGTCACCCGACCATGGAACACCTACTGCGGTTTCTGGTCACACCCGAGTATCTTCCGGAATTTTCCATCTGATGCCACGCTGCTCTTCCTCTAAGATCATGGGGTCCAGGCCTGAGGCCTCCTGTAGTAGAATAGTGCTTCGGGTTGGCGGGAGGGAAGAATCATCGGTGCTGCTGAAGAGGCTTGCAAGTGAATTTGGGAATGTGTGGAGTTGGTGAATATTGTTATATATCACCTATTGACAGATATTAGAAGTTAGTATTAAGAAGCTTATTTTACAAATCTTTAATGAATGAATAATATTTATGGTTGTAACCTCCTGTATATGCATTGATTGTCTGTAAAACTAGTTCATAAAGATAGAAAATGGCAGTAAAACATAAAATGGGTTTTAAAATGGCCAAAGGCAGAGAAGCAAAGCATCATGGTAAATTGAGCCATTATTATGATATCCATTTTTGTAACTGCTGATACAGCTTCACTTAGAACTGGAAGGATCATGGCCAAAATTATTAATAGGTAAGATAAAGGTATGCAGCATGTACCATTTATTTACATAATTTTGTAAAGCCAAGCTCAGTAATGAATTCTGTGTGACATGTTCTGTATAATTGTTCTCAGAGAACTGATTCCTGCTACAGAGAGGGAGAGGGGATAGAGATAACATAGAAGGTCAAAGGCATTAGATAATATGATCTATTGTAAGGCGACAACAGCTACAGATTTTCACAGCATTTGAATGGGAGAAAAGGGGTATAAAGTAACAGCTCTTCTACTCAGAAGGCAGTGCGAATCAAGAGAACAGGAGATAAGGAGTCGGCACCACGGTCAGCTCGAGAGGACGCTATCGAGAATTAGGCTGTGACTATAATTTGTTAAATATTACTTTTTATAACATAAGGTATTTATTTGATAAAACTCTGTTGTTTTTACTCACTATACCTGTATTAAAAGCAATTGGTATGATCTGAACAAGAGTATCCTAGTTTGAATTATATATAAACCCTGAGAATAGTTGAATTGCTATAGTTAGCAAAGCGGCAAAAAGCTGCTAAGTAGTTAAAAACTACATCTGGCCACCACGAAGGGACAAAACAAAGAGATAGCTGATAAAATACAATATATTTATTAAACAAGTTAATTGGGGACTCTTGTATTTTTTTCTCTCCATTTAAAAACAGATTGTTGTGTATAAACAGCAGACGCAAGGCAGCTAGTTTGATCACCGATCGAACCTTACGTGGGTTGATTTACGTCAAATGATAGTGACTATTATCTTCGGTTAGGAAGCTTAATTAAAAATAATTAATTTGAAAATGCCAGAGGAGTGTCTTTGGGAAGAGTATCAGAAAAAGTTAGAAAAAAGATGTGGCGAATCGCAAGTGTAGACACTTTTGGTAGATTGCCTAGGGAGAAACCCGAAAGTGTCGCTTAAGGATGCGGTCATTTTTGTTGATGAACAGATTAAAGGTAAGAAATGGAAGCTGGGTAAGGCGATGAGTCTAGTCACCTATGCAGCTTCATATTGCGCAGAACGTGAATCAAAGGCCAAGAAACATAGAAAAAAAACATAGAAACATAGATCATCGGTGCAGGAGTAGGCCATTCGGACCTTTGAGCCTGCTCCACCATTCAATAATATCATGGCTGACCATTCGCCTCAGTACCTTTTCCTGCTTTCTCTCCATAACCCTTGATCCCTTTAGCCGTAAGGGCCATATCTAACTCCCTCTTGAATATATCCAATGAACTGGCATCAACAACTCTCTGTGGAAGGGAATTCCACACGTTAACAACTCTGAGTGAAGAAGTTTCTCCTCATCTCAGTCCTAAATGGCCTACCCCTTATCCTAAGACTGTGTCCCCAAGTTCTGGACTTATCCAACATTTCCATGAGACTCCCTCTCATCCTTCTAAACTCCAAAGGCCCAGTTGATCCAGTCTCTCAACATAGGTCAGTCCAGCCATCCCGGGAATCAGTCAAGTGAACCTTCGCTGCACTCCCTCAATAGCAAGAACCGTCCTTCCTCAGATTAGGAGACCAATTCTGAACACAATATTCCAGGTGAGGCCTCACCAAGGCCCTGTACAATTGCAGTAAGACCTCCCTGCTCCTATATTCAAATCCCCTAGATATGAAGGCCAACATGCCATTTGCCTTTTTCACTGCCTGCTATACCTGCATTCTAACTTTCAATGACTGATGAACCATGACACCCAGGTCCCATTGCACCTCCCATTTTCCTAATCTGCCGCCATTGAGATAATATTCTGCCTTCGTGTTTTTGCCACCAAACTGGATAACCTCACATTTATCCACATTATACTGCATCTGCAATGCATTTGCCTACTCATCTAACCTGTCCAAATCAACCTGCAGCCTCTTAGCATCCTCCCCACAGCTCACACCGCCACCCAGTTTAGTGTCATCTGCAAACTCCAAGTTACACTCAATTCCTTCATCCAAATCATTAATATATACTGTAAAGAGCTGGGATCCCAGCCCTGCGCCCTGCGGCACTCCACTAGTCACTGCATCGCATTCCGAAAAGGACCTGTTTATACCGACTCTCTGCTTCCTGTCTGCCAACCAATTCTCTATCCACGCCAGTACATTACCCCCAATACCATGTGCTTTGATTTTGCACACCAATCTCTTATGTGGGACCTTGTCAAAGGCCTTTTGAAAGTCCGAATACACCACATCCACTGTTTCTCCCTTGTCCACTCTACTAGTTACTTCCTCAAAAAATTCCAGAGGATTTGCCAAGCCTGATTTCCCTTTCATAAATCCATGCTGACTTGGACTGATCCTGTCACTGCTTTCCAAATGCGCTGCTATTTCATCCTTAATAATTGATTCCACCATTTTCCATACTACTGATGTCAGGCTAACAGGTCCATAATTACCTGTTTTCTCTCTCCCTCCTTTTTTAAAAAGTGGTGTTACATTAGCTTCCTTCCAGTCCATAGGAACTGATCCAGAGTCGAAAGACTGTTGGAAAATGATCACCAATGCATCCACTATTTCTCGGGACACTTCCGTAAGTACTCTGGGATGCAGACAATCAAGCCCCGAGGATTTATCAGCCATCAATCCCATCAATTTCCCCAACACAATTTCCCGCCTAATCAGGATATTCTTCAGTTCCTCCTTCTCACTAGACCTTCAGTCCCCTAGTACCTCCGGAAGGTTATTTGTGTCTTCCTTCGTGAAGACAGAACCAAAGTATTTGTTCAATTGGTCTGCCATTTCTTTGTTCTCCATTATAAATTCACTGAGTCCGACACAAGGGACCTACGTTTGTCTTCACTAATCTTTTTCTCTTCACATATCTATAGAAGCTTTTGCAGTCAGTTTTTATGTTCCCGGCAAGCTTCCTCTCGTACTCTATTTTCCTCCTCCGAATCAAATACTTTGTCCTCCTCTATTGACTTCTTAATTTCTCCCAGTCCTCAGGTTTGCTGCTTTTTCTGGCCAATTTATATGCCTCTTCCTTGAATCTAACACTATCCTTAATATACCTTGTTAGACATGGTTGAGCCACATTCCCCGTTTAATTTTTACTCCAGACAGGGATGTCCACTTGTTGAAGTTCATCATGTGATCTATAAATGTTTGCCATTGCCTATCCACCGTCAACCCTTAAAGTGTCATTTGCCAGTCTAGTCTAGCCAATTCACACCTCGTGCCATCGAAGTTAGCTTTCCTTCAGTTCAGGACCCTAGTTAGCGAATTAACTGCGTCATTCTCCATCTCAATAAAGAATTCTACCAGATTATGGTCACTCTTCCCCAAGGGGCCTCGCACAACAAGATTGTTAATTAGTCCCTTCTCATTACACATCACCCAGTCTAGGATGGCCAGCTCCCTTGTTGGTTCCTCAATATATTGGTCTCGAAAACCATCCCTAATACACTCCAGGAAATCCTCCTCCACCGCATTGCTACCAGTTTGTTTAGCCCAATCTATATGTAAATTAAAGTCGCCCATGATAACTGCTGTACCTTTATTGCGCACATCCCTTATTTCTTGTTTGATGCTGTTCCTAACCTCACTACTACTGTTTGGTGATCTTTACATAACCTCCACCAGCGTTTTCTGCCCGTCGGTATTCCGTCGGTCTACCCATACCGATTCCACATCATCCAAGCTAATGTCCTTCCTTACTATTGCATCAATTTCCTCTTTAACCAGCAACGCTACCCCACATTCTTTTCCTTTCTGTCTATCCTTCGTAAATGTTGAATACCACTGGATGTTGAGTTCCCAGCCTTGGTCACCCTGGAGCAATGTCTCTGTGATGCCAATTACATCATATCCATTAACTGCTATCTGCACAGTTAATTCATCCACCTTATTCCGAATACTCCTCGCATTGAGGCACAGAACCTGAGGCTTGTCTTTTTAACATACTTTGCCGCTTTAGAATTTTGCTGTAATGTGGTCCTCTTCATTTTTTGCCTTGGGTTTCTCTGCTCTCCACTTTTACTATTCTACTTTCTATCTTTTGCCTCTGTCTCCCTTTTATTTCCATCCCCCTGCTATATTAGTTTAAATCCTCCGCAACAACTCCCCCAAAGACATTGGTTCTGCTCCTGCCCAGATGCAGACCATCCGGTATTTACTGGTCCCACCTCCCCACAGAACCGGTTCCAATGTCCCAGGAATTTGAATCCCTCCCTTCAGCACCACTCCTCAAGCCACGTATTCATCTGAGCTATCCTGCGATTCCTGCAGTGACTAGCTCGTGGCACTGGTAGCAATCCTGAGATTACTACTTTTGAGGTCCTACATTTTAATTTAGCTCCGAGCTCCCTAAATTCATCTCGTAGGACCTCATCCCGTTTTTTACCTATATCTTTGGTATCTATATCTTTGGTACCTATTTGCACCACGACAACTGGCTGTTCACCCTCCCTTATCAGAATGTCATGTACCCGCTCCGAGACATCCTTGACCCTTGCACCGGGGAGACAACATACCATCCTGGAGTCTCGGGTGCGGCCGCAGAAACGCCTATCTATTCCCTTTACAATTGAATCCCCTATTACTATAGCTCTCCCAATCTTTTTCCTGCCCTCCTGTGCAGCAGGGGCACCCATGATGCCATGAACTTGGCTGCTGCTGCCTTCCCCTGATGAGTCAACAGTACCCAAAGCGGTGTATCTGTTTTGCAGGGCGATGACCGTAGGGGTCCCCTGCACTTCCTTGCTTGCACTGCTCTTCCTGTTGGTCTTCCATTCCCTATCTGGCTGTGGACCCTGTACCTGCGGTAAGACCAACTCGCTAAACCTGCTATTCACATCATGGATGCTCCAGAGTTAATCCACCCACAGCTCCGGTGCCGCAATGCGGTCTGTCATGATCTGCAGTCAGATACACTTCCTGCACACGTAGTCGTCAGGGACACCGGAAGCATCCCTGAGTTCCCACATAGTACAGCAGGAGCATAACACGTGCCCGAGCTCTCCTGCCATGACTTAATCCTTGGATTAACTTAATTAGGCAACAACAATGTTAAAAGGTTACTCACTGATAAAAGAAAGAAAAAGAAAAACTATCCCTTAACCACTTGGTTGTGACATCTCCTTTCGATTTCTTTCTACTTCTTTTTTGCTGCCCTGCTGCAGCTGCACCGGCTGGGCCTTTATAGGCCTCAGTGATCTCCTGCTCCACCTCTCCGACACTGCCGCCGATCCCCAGACTCCCGCTGGGCCTTTATAGGCCTCAGTGATCTCCTGCTCCGCCTCTCCGACACTGCCGCCGATCCCCAGACTCCCGCTGGGCCTTTATAGGCCTCAGTGATCTCCTGCTCCACCTCTCCGACACTGCCGCCGATCCCCGATCTCCCGCTGGGCCTTTATAGGCCTCAGTGATCTCGTGCTCCACCTCTCCGACACTGCCGCCGATCCCCGGTCTCCCGCTGGGCCTTTATAGGCCTCAGTGATCTCCTGCTCCGCCTCTCCGACACTGCCGCCGATCCCCGATCTCCCGCTGGACCTTTATAGGCCTCAGTGATCTCCTGCTCCACCTCTCTGACACTGCTGCCAATCCCCAGACTCCCGCTGGGCCTTTATAGGCCTCAGCAATCTCCTGCTCCACCTCTCTGACACTGCCGCCAATCCCCGATCTCCCGCTGGACCTTTATAGGCCTCAGTGAGCTCCTGCTCTGCCTCTCCGACACTGCCGCCGATCCCCAGACTCCCACTGGGCCTTTATAGGCCTCAGCGATCTCCTGCTCCGCCTCGCCGACACTGCCGCCGATGCCCGATCTCCCGCTGGGCCTTTATAGGCCTCAGCGATCTCCTGCTCCGCCTCTCCGACACTGCCGCCAATCCCCAGACTCCCGCTGGACCTTTATAGGGCTCAGTGATCTCCTGCTCCGCCTCTCCAACACTGCCACCGATCCACGGACTCCCGCTGGGCCTTTATAGGCCTCAGTGATCTCCTGCTCCGCCTCTCCGACACTGCCGCCAATCCCTGGTCTCCCGCTGGGTCTTTATAGACGTCAGCGATCTCCTGATCTGCCTCTCTGACGCTGCCGCTGAACCCCGGACTCCCGCTGGGCCTTTATAGGCCTCAGTGATCTCCTTCTCCGCCTCTCTGACACTGCCACCGATCCCCGGACTCCCGTTGGGCCTTTATAGGCCTCAGCGATCTCCTGCTCTGCCTCTCTGAGGCTGCCGCCGGTCCCCGGATTCCCGCTAAGCCTTTATAGGCCTCCCGAACTCCTACTCCACCTCTCCAATGCTGCCGCCGGAATTGAGGATAAGATATCAGCATTGAGAAAACAAAATTCGGCAGAAAATAGATTCAGACAGTAAACAAATTGAGAATTTGCAGAGTCAATTTGCCTCACCTACTGCATTAATGCAACAGCAGAATATCAATGAAAATCACGTCGGACTGCAATGCAAAAATTACGCAATCTTGAGATTCAAAACGAAGATCTAAGCAGAGAGAATAGCCATCTCACCAAACAATTAGAGAACTCATGGGGAGCTATGAGGGAGGTTTTGCATCGACCCCAAAGAGAGGCAGACCACCAACCTTGTCAGGTTACGATCCGACAGTTTTTCAACTCGTTGGGAGTAAAAACATGCAGTTGTAGCCGCAGTAACGATGGACTATACCTGCTCAGATCTTAATGAGAGTCTGGCTCGTTCTGGTTGAAATTTGTATGCATTTCACCTCGCTCTCTTATTGCTAAATACCACATCATGTGGTAATAATGATACAACAATTAAAAAGGATGAGAAAAAGGCTCCGCTCAAACCCCCGGCTATCGAAAACCAGTAAGTATCGTGACTTGAACTGATGTCACCTCAACTCAACACCAGATGACACTGCGGCAGATATTGATTGAGTTGCACCACCGGCACTCCTGTTTGGTAGGAGCTTATCAGCGTTCTCAGCCTTCAAAAACTAAACTTAAAAAAGCCAGTTAGAAACCAGAAAACACAGCATACCTCTGCGCGTAGCATAGAAACTTGTGAAACAGGATAAGCATGAAGTGCAGGAGAGAGAGTAGGAGGATCTAAGAACTCAGCAAAGGAAGAAAGAAACGGAACTAGAAAATATGTTGTTGAAATAAACTAATTGAAAAAAAAATGAAAGTATGAATAAATTGAGCGTTAAAATATTCATTGTGTACTTAAAATTGAATTAGATTTTAAGTTAGAAACGCAGGTGCCTAGTTAGTTTAATTATGATTTATGCAGCAATGGGTTTGTAAAATGGATGGGTTTGTTTAACAAAAGATAAAATTTAAGCCTCGAAGTTACAGTTGCTAAAAAAATGATTTGGAAGTTTTAATTGGATTTCAGTAAAAAAATAAATGCGTGGTCTCATTTTAAATTAATTCAGATTGTAACAAAGCACTGTCTTTTCAATTGTGTTATTACAAGCTGAAAAGTTCCGAGATGCTCACTTATCTATCAAAATAAAACTTAAAAATTGATTACATTGGTTTGAAAGAGAAGTGCCTTTAAAAAAAGCCTGCATACATTTCTCGAAGCTACAAGCTAAGGGAAAATCCCCTCTCTTTTGCCTTTTGTGTAGAATGTGTTTCTGATGTTTGTTAAATACAAAAGCGATTGTTTCTCCAGTTACATTCACAATTTTAAAATTAACCTGGTCAGCAGGAAGTCGACACCATTTGAACGCTTCCGCTGCCTGTGTCAAAGACAGTGCTGTGATCCTTCTTGGGACTGATAGGATATCAGAGGAATTTAATTCTGCATTTTGCAAACAAAACAAAACCTCTGTATGAACAGTTGAAAAATGAGTATGGGGAAGACTTTCGACCGGCCTGGGGTGATATCCAGACAAATTCAGTAAAATGCTTTAAAACAAGCTACAATACAGGCAACTGCTCTTATCTCTCTAGATGGGATTCAGAGTGAACACCCACTCATCTCAGCAAGCAGAATTGGTAGCCATTATTCGCGCCACCCACTATACAGTATCTGAAGCAATAAACATTTGGTCTGACAGAAGCTATCTATGCCATGCAGTTATGGCCTTGCACCGATACCAAAAACTGTGTACTATTTGTTAGATAGTAAAATTCTAATACATTCTGGTCTCCTCCGTAAACTTTGGAAAGTGCTCCAGAAATGACTCGCCCTTGTCATATAGGCCACCAGAAAGATTCCTCACCCCATAACAATGGCCATAATGCAGCTGATCAGTTGGCTAAAGAATCTGCAATAACCGGATTAAATGTACCAGGTTGCGTTTTTGAAACTCCCCATATATCTGCTGTAGCGGCTGCCACTAAAACACAAGCCATCGACTTGCATAAACTCCAGTCAAAGCACGACACTACATGCGAGACGAGTAAGTCCATATGAGGCTATGACTGGGAACCAAATGTGGATACCAATAGACATAAACCTGGGGAATAACATACCACTCAAATGGACGGGTCCACATCAAATAATTGATAAATTAAATCCCGTTCTGTGCCTATTGAAACATACATAGAAACATAGAAAATAAGTGCAGGAGTAGGCCATTTGGCTCTTCGAGCCTGCACTGCCATTAAATAATATCATGGCTGATCTTTCCCTTAGTACACCTTTCCTGCTTTCTCAACGTACACCTTGATCCCCTTAGCCGTAAGCGCCATATCTAACTCCATCTTGAATATATCCCATGAACTGGCATCAACAAATCTCAGCGGCAGAGAATTCAATACGTTAACAACTCTCTGAGTGAAGAAGTTTGTCCTCATCTCAGTCCTAAATGGCCTACCTCTTATCCTAAGACTATGTCCCCTGGTTCTGGACTTCCCCAACATCGGGAACATTGTTCCCGCATCGAACCTGTCCAGTCCCATCAGAATCTTATTCATTTCTATGAGATCCCCTCTCATCCTTCTAAACTCCAGTGAATAAAGGCCCAGTTGATCCAGTCTCTCCTCATATGACAGTTCAGCCATCCATGGAATCAGTCTTGTGAACCTTCGCTGCACTCCCTCAATAGCAAGAATGTCCTTCCTCCGATAAGGACACCAAAACTGAACACAATATTCCAGGTGAGGCCTCATTAAGGTCCTGTACAACTGCAGTAAGACTTCCCTGCTCCTATACTCAAATCTCCGAGCTATGAAGGCCAACATACCATTTGTCTTCTTCACTGCCTGCTGTACCTGCATGCCAACTTTCAATTTCTGATGGACCATGACATCCAGGTCTCGTTGCACGTCCCCTTTTCCTAATCTTCCACCATTCAGATAAAATTCTGCCTTCGTATTTTTGCCCCCAAAATGGATAACCTCACATTTATCCTCATTATACTGCATCTGCCATGCATTTGCCTACTCACCTAAGCTGTCCAAATCATCCTGCCGCCTCTTAGCGTCCTCCTCAAAGCTCACACCGCCATCCAGTTTTGTGTCATCTGCAAACTTGGAGATATTACACTCAATTCCTTCATCTAAATCGTTAATGTATATTGTAAACAGCTGGGGTCCCAGCACTGAGCCCTGCGGCACTCCACTAGTTACTGCCTGCCATTCTGAAAAGGACCCATTTAACCCGACTCTCTGCTTCCTGTCTGCCAACCAGTTCTCGATCCACGTCAGTACATTACCCCCAATACCATGTGCTTTGATTTTGTACACCAATTTATTGTGCGGGACCTTGTCAAAAGCCTTTTGAAAGTCGAAGTACACCACATCCACTGCTTCTCCCTTGTCCACTCTACTAGTTACATCCTCAAAAAATTCCAGAAAATTCGTCACGCATGATTTCCCTTTCAAAAATCCAAGCTGCTGTGGACTGATCCTGTCACTGCTTTCCAAATGCGCTGCTATTTCATCCTTAATAGAAACATAGAAACATAGAAAATAGGTGCAGGAGTAGGCCATTCGGCCCTTCGAGCCTGCACCATCATTCAACAAGATCATGGCTGATCACCCACCCCAGCACCTCCCACCACGACCCCTCCACCCCCCCCCCCCGACTCCCACAGCCGCAAGGACCACATCCAACTCCCTCCCGAACACATCCAATGAACTGGCATCAACAACTCTCCGTGGAAGGGAACCCCACAGGCCAACAACTCCCTGAGTGAACAAGTCTCTCCCAATCCCAGCCACAAACAGTCCAACCCCAATCCCAAGAGCGTGCCCCCGCCGGTTCCGGACCCACCCAACACCGGGAACACTCCACCCACACCCAACCCGCCCCGTCAGAATCCTTCCCAAACACCCCTGGATATCGAGCCCCCAGCCCCGGCCACCGCGGAGCCATGCCCCCGCGACGCTAACCACACCACATCCACCAACCGCCATCTGCGCAGTCAACCCATCCACCCCACTCCGAACACTCCCCGCACTGAGGCACAGACCCCCCAGGCCCGCTCCTCCAACACACTTCGCGCCCCCACACATCCGCTGCAATATGGCCCCTCCTGTCCCCCGCCCTGGATTTCTCCACACCCCCCACCTCCACCACTCTCCCCTCCATCCGACACCCCCATCTCCCCTGAACTTCCCTCTGCCTCCCCGCACAGGCTCCCATCTTGGGGGCGGTAACCTTCTGGGGCAGGGAATTTTATCCCCCAGCGTGTAAGTCCTGCTCCCGCCGCAGAATTGGCCTTACCACCCCTCAATGGAAGCGGAGTGCAATTTCCCACACTCCACTTCCTTTGGGGGCAGTTACCAGGGCACGATTGGATGCTCCTGTGAAATTTGGAACTGGTGCTCTCCACTCTCCGTCTTGTGACAGTTGGAACTGGTGCTCTCTGCTCTCTCGTCCTGTGACAGTTTGAACTGGTGATTGATTCAAATTAATGATTGATTCCAACATTTTCCCCAATGCTGATGTCAGGCTAACCTATCTATAATTACCCCTTTTCTCTCTCCCTACCTTTTTAAAACGTGGTGTTACATTAGCTGCCCTCCAGTCCATAGGAACTGATCCAGAGTCGATAGACTGTTGGAAAATGATCACCATTGCACCACTATTTCTAGGGCCACTTCCTTAAGTACTCTGGGATGAAGACCTTCAGGCCCCAGGGATTTATCGGCCTTCAATCCCATCAATTTCCCTAAAACAATTTCCTGCCAAATAAGGATATCCTTCAGTTCCTCCTTCTTACTCGACCCACTCTCCCTGAGTACATTCGGAAGGTTATTTGTGTCTTCCTTCGTCAAGACAGAACCGAAGTCTTTTTTCAATTGGTCTGCAATTTCTTTGTTCCCCATTATAAATTCACCTGAATCCGACTGCAAGTGACCTACCTTTCTTTTCACTCATCTTTTTTCCCTTCACATGTATATAGAAGCTTTTACAGCCAGTTTGTCTGTTCCCTGCAAGCTTCCTCTTGTACTCTATCTTCCCCTCTTAAATAAACCCTTCGAACTCCTCTGTTGAATTCTAAATTTCTTCCAGTCCTCTGGCTCGTTGCTTTTCTAACCAATTTGTATGCCTCTTGCTTGGTTTTAACACTATCCTCAATTTCCCTTGTTAGCCGTGGTTGAGCCACCTTCCCCGTTTTATTTTTACTCCAGACAGGGATATACAATTGCTGAAGTTCATCCATGTGATCTTTAAATGTTTGCCGTTGCTTATCCACCATCAACCCTTTAAGAACCATTTGCCAGTCTATTCTAGCCAATTCACGCCTCATACCGTCGAAGTTACCTTTCCTTACGTTCAAGATCCTGGTTTCCGAATTAACTATGTCACTCTCCTCTTAATAAGGGATTCTACCATATTATGGTCACTCTTCCCTAAGATGCCTTACACAACAAGATTGCTAATTTGTCCGTTCTCATTGCACATCACCCAATCTTGGATGGCCAGCTCTCTGGTTGGCTCCTCGACATATTGGTCCAGAATACCATCCCCAATACACTCCAGGAAATCCTCCTCCACCATATTGCTACCAGTTTGGTTCACCCAATCAATATGTAGATTAAAGTCGCCAATGATAACTGCTGTACCTTTATTGCACACATCCCTTATTTCTTGTTTGATGCTGTCCCCAACCTCACTACTACTGTTTGGTGGTCTGTACACAACTCCCACTAACGTTTTCTGCCCTTTGGTATTCCTAAGCTCCACCTATACCGATTCTCCATCGTCCAGGCTAATGTCCGTCCTAACTATTGATTTAATTTCCTCTTTAACCAGCAACGTCGCCCCGCCTCCTCTTCCTCTCTGCCTATCCTTCCTAAATGTTGAGTTTCCAGCCTGGAGCCATGTCTCCATGATGCCAATTACTTCATAACCGTTAACTGCTGTCTGTGCAGTTAATTCATCCACCTTACTCCGAATACTCTTCGCATTGAGGCACAGAGCCTTCAGGCTTGCCTTTTCAGAATTTTGCTGCAATGTGTCCCTTTTTATTTTTTGCCTTGGGTTTCTCTTTCCTCCACTTTTCCTATTCTCCTTTCTATCTTTTTCTTCTGCCACCATTTTATTTCCATCTGTCTCACTGCATAGGTTCCCATCCCCCTGTCATGTTAGTTTAACTCCTCCCCAACAGCACTAGTAAACACTTCCCCTCGGACATTGGTTCCGGTCCTGTCCAGGTTTAGACTGTCTGGTTTGCACTGGTCCCTCCTCCCCCAGAACCGGTTCCTATGCTCCAGGAATTTGATTCCCTCCCTTTTGCACCACACCTCAAGCCACGTATTCATCTGAGCTATCTTGCGATTCCCAATCTGACTTACATGTGGCACTGGTAGCAATCCTGAGATTACTACTTTTGAGGTCCTACTTTTTAATTTAGCTACTAGCTCCCTAAATCCGTCCCGTAGGACCTCATCCCGATTTTTAACGATATCATTGGTACCTATATGCACCACGACAGCTGGTTATTCACCCTCCCTTTTCAGAATGTCCTGCACTCGCTCCGAGACATACTTGACACTTGCATCAGGGAGGCAACATACCATCCTGGAGTCTCGGTTGCGCCCGCAGAAACGCTTATGTATTCCCCTTACAATTGAATCCCCTATCACTATAGCTCTCCCACTCTTTTTCTTGCCCTCCTGCGCAGCAGAGCCACCCACGGTGCCATGAACTTGGCTGCTGCTGCTCCCCTCTGATGAGTCATCCCCCTCAACAGTACCCAAAGCGGTGTATCTGTTTTGAATGTTCCGCATGACCTAAAGGAAGAACCAAAACTGAAATGGTTCCATATCAATCAGATGAAACCTGTTCAGAATGAAAAAATATTATGCTTGGTTTTCTTGCACGTGAATGATGTGGATCTATACGCTTCTATTGCTACTAGGAAGTTTGGGATAGACAACGAATGAAGAGCAGGACTGCAGAGCACTCTCAGACGATAAATGTACCCAGCCCCTCTTTTTTGGAACATTTCCACTGGTTCTTGGTGGACATAAAAAATGACATAATGAATCTTAAGGATGGCATTTCCCATTGTGGATGAAGCAGGATAATAATGTAACAACAGAATACACGACAGGTTGTGGTGCTATAACGGAAGGTGTAGATCAGTGGAAAATAAAAGAAGTATACGGAGTATGTATGAGATGTCCGTTTAGAGATACGGAAGGCCGACAGGTATGGAGATTTCTGAAAAAGAGTGGGGGATTGTGGGGAGAAAAAAAAAACAAGGCACAATAGCATCAGAAAGGAAATCATACAACCAATTGTTTTTGCCTAGATGGTGGAAAAAACATGAAGGGCAGTACTCATGCACTGGGACACATATTAATCCTACCCACCCGGAAAATAAACCTGTCATGACGACATTCAAGGCTTGTGGAAAATATACCGACCTCACACGTGACGGAAGTGGGATAGGTGCACAGATGGTGAAATTTGAGGATGCTGTAGAAGGTGGTTCAAATGATAGAGGGGAATTCTGTAGTATTAGGTTTGAATCGTAAACAGAAAATAATGACTCAGGTCAGGATCAGAGATGCGGAACTGTGTAAAATTTAAAGTTTGATTAAAGTATATTCAGTCAAGCACGAATGCCACAAGGTAGGGAACCAAAAATTATAGGGATTAATATAGAAAATCTTTCCTGGATTAGAATAATTTCACATTTATTGTTAATTGTTCAACTCACATTGTTAATATGTTTAATAGTGCACATCTTCAATTTATAGCATCTCATACGCCAGACACAAACATGACTTAACGTTATAACCGCCCAAAACCTATTAGACAAGAGTCAAAATGAAAACTTAGGAAGTCCCTCCACCTCAAGGTAGGGATTGTAAGATATCAGCTATTGACAGATATTCGAAGTTAGAATGAATAAGCTTATTTTACACGTCTTTAAATAATGAACAGCCTTTACGTTTGTAACTTCCTGTATGTGCATTGATTGTCTATAAAACTAGTTTATAAATGATAGAAAATGGCCATCTAATATAACGTATTTCAAAATGGCCAAAGTCTGAGAAGCAAAGCATCATGGTAAATTGAGCCATTATTATGTTATTCATTTTTATAACTGCTGATAGAGCTTCATTTAGAACTGGAAGGATCATGGCCAAAATTATTAATAGGTAAGATAAAGGTATGCAGCATGTACCATTTCTTATCATAATTTTGTAAAGCCAAGCACAGTATAATTGTGTGTATAAAGGTCTGTATAACTGTTCTCAGAGAAGTGAGCCCTGCCACAGAGAACGAGGAAAGATAGAGATAACATAGTAGGTCAAAGGCAGTAGTCAATATGATCTATTGTAAGCTTAAAACGGCTGCAGATTTTCACAGCATTTGAATGGGAGGAAAGGGGTATAAAGCAACAGCTCTTCTACCAGGAAGGCAGTGCGAATCAAGACAACAGGAAAAAATCATCTTCAGAAGGAAAAGAGGATAACGGGTCGGCACCACGGTCTCGCAAGAGGACGCAATAGAGAACAGGATGTGACGATCATTTGTTAAGTATTGCTTTTTGTAACAACGTAATTCACTTGAAAAATCTCTGTTGTTTTTACACAATATCCATGTAATAAAAACATTTGTTCTCATCTGAACAAGATTCTCCTAGTTTGAACTGAATATAAACCATGAGAATAGTTGAATTTCGAGAACTTGCAAAGTGGCAAAAAGCTGTTAAGTAATTAAACATGTGAACGGCCTCTCATCAGTGTGAACAAGCTCGTGCCCCTTCAGCTTCCCAGAGCTTTTAAAGCTCTTCCCACAGTCAGAACACTGAAATAGTTTCTCGTCAGTGTGAACTCGCTGGTGTATCTGCAGGCAGGATGAATAAAAAAAGTCCCTTCCCACACTCAGAATAGTTGAACGGACTGTCCCCGGTGTGACTGCACCGATTAACTTTCAACAGAGACGAGGAACTGAATCCCTTCCAACCGTGCCCACCTTCACCCGGTTTCTCCCCAGTGTGACGGTGCACGTGTCTCGCCAGGTCAGGCGATCGGGTGAATCCGGGTCCACACTCGGGACACGTGTTTGATTTGTTCGTGCTGCGATCGCTGCCCTCCCGTTCCATGAGCAAAGCCGATGATATTCACGTCCGAATGAATGACGTTACCCTGTCAGATCCTGATGTAATGTTTGGTTTCAGCTTTCTGTCTGTAAATGCTCCACTTCTAAAACCTTTCAAATACAAGTTTCGAAAAGTGATAAATGTTGCTAAATGTCCCCACCTCCCAGTCCGGGGGCAGTGAAGCTGATTTTCAGCCGCAGCTGCTGCACAGGTTGGTTGAAAGGACCAACAGTAATGGCGGCTGCACTAACCACAAGCCCCCGCGCTCCGGTCACCGCCCGGAGTTGTGACTGACACCGCGCATGCGCCCCTGGCCCCGTCCACTCCTCCAAAGGCACCGGGTCCGCACCGCGCATGCTCAGCACACACACAAACACACACACACACACACACACACACTGGGACCCTGTCAATCATCCTCCCCCCCACCCCCGCCCGCCTGCTCGCTGGGCCCCTGAGTTTCAGGCTGCCGCGCCGGCATTTCTTTGTAAACATAGAAACAAAGTAATTTACAGCGCAGAAGGAGGCCATTTCGGCCCATCGTGTCCACGCTGGCCGACAAAGAGCCACACACCCCAGTCAGCAGCGCTGAAGTTACATATAAACCTATGTACAATGAACAATGGTGGACAGATAAAGAGTACCCGGTCCAACCAGTACGCCCCCCACAACTGCGATACTCCATGTATCGCAACATTTTACACTCCACAAGTCCCGGAGCCATACGCTCTCCAGGGAGAGGCAAAAAAAACAGATAAAAACTCAGGCCAATTGTAGATCAGAAAAAAATCTGGGAAAATTCCTCTCCGACTGCTCCAGGCAATCGAACCGATTCCAGGAGATCACTCTGGCCATATTAGATTCCCTGAAGTACTTACTATTGTATCTGCACCAGCCAACAAGAGGTTATCCAGTCTAATCCCACTTACCAGCTCTAGTTCCTTAACCCTGCAGGTTATGGTACCTCAAGTGCCCATCCATGCACGTTCTAAATGTGGTGAGCGTTTCTGCCTCTCCCTCCTTTCCAGGCAGTGAGTTCCAGACTCCCACAACCCCTGAGTGAAGAAGCTTTCTTTAAATCCCCTCTAAACCTTCGGTACTGGTGAAGAGTCGCAATCAGTGAGGGAAAGTGAGTTTTCCCCGAGATAGAAAATAGAAAATAGGAACAGGAGTATGCCGTTCGGCCCATCGAGCATGCCACGCCATGCAATATGATCATTGCTGATCCTTTTATTCAAAACCTTATTCCCGCTTTCTCTCATTATCCCTTGATGCATTTTGTGTCTAGAAATCTATCTATCTCCTTCTTAAATATATTCAGTGCCTTGGCCTCCACAGCCATCTGTGGTAGGGAATTCCACAGGGTCACCACCCTGTGAGTAAAGAAATTTCTCCTGATCTCAATCCTAAATTTCCTATCCCGTATCCTGAGAGTGTGACCCCTTGTTCTAGACTTCCCAGCCAGGGGAAACCTCTTCCCCGCATTCGGTGTGTCCAGCCCTGTCAGAATTTTAAATGTTTAAATGAGATCCCCTTTCATTCTTCTAAACTCGAGTGAATACAGGCCTAGTCGATCCAATCGCTCCTCTTACGACAGTCCTGCCATCCCAGGAATCAGTCTGGTAAACATTCGTTGCGCTCCCTCTAGGACAAGTATATCCTTTCTTGGATAAGGAGGCAAAACTGCACACAATACTCCAGCTGTGGTCTCACCAAAACCCTGTATAACTGTAGTAAGAGATCCTTGCACCTGTACTCAAATCATGTTGCTGCTTGTTGCACCTGCATGTTTGCGTTCAATAACTGGTGTCCAAGGACACCCAGGTCCCTTTGTACATTGATATTTCCCAAGCTATCACCATTTAAATAATACGTTGTCTTTATATTTTTCCTACCAACGAGGATAACTTCACATTTATCCATTTTATACTGCATCTGCCAAGTGTTTGCCCACTCACTAAACCTATCTAAATTGCCTTGCAGCGTCTCTGCATCCTCCTCACAACTCACAATCCCATCTAGTTTGTGTCGTCAGCAAATTGGAAATATTACATTGATTCCCTCATCCAAACCATTTATATATATATTATGAATAACTGGGACCCAAGCACTGATCCCTGTGGTACCCCTCTAGTCACTGCCCGCTACGCCGAAAAAGAACTGTTTATTCATACTCACTGATTCTTGTCAGTTAACCAATCTTCAATCTATGTCAGGATATTACCCCCAATCCTATGTGTTTTAATTTTGTACACTAATCTCAAATTGGCAATTTATCAAAGTCCTTCTGAATATCCAACTCCACTGCATCCCCTGGTTCTCGCTTATCTATTCTCAGTTACTTCCTGAAAAACACCAGTAGGTTTGTCAAGCACGATTTTCCTTTCATAAATCCATGTTGACGTTATCTAATCCCGTTGATATTATCAAAGTGTCCCGTTATCCCATCCTTTATAATAGACTCTATCATTTTCCACACGACTGATGTTAGGCTAACTGGTCTGTACTTCCCTGTTTTCACTCTACCCCTTTTTTCAATAGTGGGGTTACATTTGCCACACTCCAATCTGCAGTAACTTATCCATATTTTGTAAAATTTTGGAAGATGTCAACCAATGAATCCCTTATTTCCATGGCTACCTCTTTTAGTATTCTGTGATGCAGACCATCAGGCACTGGGGATTTATCGACCTTCCGTCCCATTAGTTTCTCCAGCAATATTTTCTTACTAATAATCATTTCCTTTAATTCCTCTTGCTCCCTAGACCCTTGGTTCCCTAGCATGTCTGGGACGTTATTTGTCTCCTCTTCTGGGAAGGCAGAATCGAAGCCTTTATTTAGTTGTTCTGCCGTTTCCTTTTTCCCCATTATAAATTCTCCGGTTTCTGACTGTAAAGGACCTACATTTGTCTTCACTAATCTTTTTTTCTTTTTACATACTTGTAGAAACGTTTGCAGTCGTTTTTTATGTTTCTTGCAATTTACTCCCATACTCTAGTTTTATGCTCTTAAATCAATCTATTGGTCCTTTTTTGTTGCATGCTAAACTTTTCCCAATCCTCAGGCTTGCTACTTTTTCTGGCAACTTCGTATGACTTCTTTTTATATCTAATACAATCCTTAATTTCTTTTGTTAGCCATGGTTGGGTCACTTTTACTTTTGTGTTTATGCGCCAGAAAGGAATGTATAAATGTGGCAAATCATGCATTCGTTCCTTAAATGATAGACATTGCATATCCACCACCATGCCTTTTAATGAATCTGCACATTCTATCATCGCAATTAATTTCTCATACCTTCGTAGTTTGCTTTGTTTAGATTTAGGACCCTAATTTCGGATTGGACTACTTCACTTTCCATTTAATAAAGAATTCAATCATGTTATAGAAACATAGAAACATAGCAAATGGGTGCAGGAGTAGGCCATTCGGCCGTTCGAACCTGCACCATCATTTAATAAGATAATGGCTGATCTTTCTCCTCAGTACCCCTTTCCCGCTTTCTCTCCATACCCCTTGCTCCATTTAGCCGTAAGGACCATATCTAACTCCCTCTTGAATATATCCAATGAACTGTCATGAACAACTCTCTGCTTTAGAGAATTCCCCAGATCAACAATTCTCTGAGTGAAGACGTTTCTCCTCATCTCAGTCCTAAATGGCTTACCTCTTATCCTTAGACTGTGTACCCCTGGTTCTGGACTTCCCCAACTTCGTAACAGTCTTCCTGCATCTAACCTGTCCAATCCCGTCAGAATTTTATATATTTCCATGAGATCCACTCTCATCCTTCTAAACTCCAGTGAATACAGTCCCAGACTATCCAATCTCTCCTCATATGTCTGTCCTGCCATCCTGGGAATCAGTCTGGTGACTCTTTGCTGCACTCTCTCAATAGCAAGAACGTCCTTCCTCAGATTAGGAAACCGAAACTGAACACAATATTCCAGGTTAAACCTCACCAAGGCCCTGTACAAGTGCAGTAAGACCTCCCTGCTCCTATACTCAAATCCCCTAGCTATCAAGGCCAACATGCCATTTACCTTCTTCACCGCCTGCTGTTCCTGCATGCCAGCTTTCAATGACTGATGTACCAAGACACCCAGGTCTCGTTGCACCTCCACTTATCCTAATCTGCCGCCATACAGATAATATTCTGCCTTTGTGTTCTTGCCACCAAAGTGCATTACCTCACATTTATCCAAATGATACTGCATCTGCCGTGCATTTGCCCACTCACCTAACCAGTCCAAGTCCGCCTGCAGTCTCCACAAATCTGACACCGCCACCCAGCTTAGTGTCATCTGCAAACTTGGAGATATTACACTCAATTCGTTTATCTAATCATTGATGTACATTGTAAATAGCTGTGGTCCCAGCAGTGAGCCCTGCGGCATCCCACCAGTCACTGCCTGCTATTCTGAAAAGTACCCGTTTATCCCGACTCTTTGCTTCCTGTCTGGAAACGAGTTCTCTATCCACATCAGTACATTACCTCCAATAACTTGTGCTTTAATTTCGCACACGAATCGCTTGTGTGGGACTTTGTCAAAATCTTATGAAAGTCCAAATAAACCACGTCCACTGGTTCTCCCTTGTCCACTCTACTAGTTACATCCTCAAAAAAATCCAGAAGATTTGTCAAGCCTGATTTCCCTTTCATAAATCCATGCTGATTTGGAACGATCCTATCATTGCTTTCCAAATGCGCTGCTATTTCATCTTTAATAATTGATTCCAACATTTCCCCCACTACTGATGTCAGGCTAACCGGTTTATAATTACCTGTTTTCTCTCTCCCTGTCACTCTTCCCTAAATGACCCCGCACAACAAGACTTAATTAATCGCTTCTCATTGCACAATACCTAATCTGTTGTGAAGGTAAATGGTATGTTGGCCTTCATAGCTAGGGGATTTGAGTATAGGAGCAGGGAGGTCTTACTGCACTTGTACAGGGCCTTGGTGAGGTTTCTCCTGGAATATTGTGTTCAGTTTCGGTCTCCTAATCTAAGGAAGGACGTTCTTGCTATTGAGAGAGTGCAGCGAAGGTTCACCAGACTGATTCCCGGGATGGCAGGACAGACATATAAGGAGAGGCTGGATCATCCGGACCTGTATTCACTGGAGTTTAGAATGATGAGAGTGGATCTCATGGAAATATATAAAATTGGGTATGGTGCCTGTTTCCGCATAGGCTGCTCAACATACAGGTCGAAAGAAACCACCTCGTATACACTCCAAAAATTTATCTTCCACGGTATTATTGCTAATTTGGTTTGGCCAGTCTAAGTGCAGGTTAAAGTCACCTACGTTTACTGTAGTACCCTTGTTACACGCATCTCTAATTTCCTGTTTGATGCAATCCCCTACATTACCACCATTGTTTAGAGGCCTATAGATAACTTCCACCAATGTTTTCTGTCCCTTGGTGTTGCCTAGCTCCACCTAGACTGATTCTACATCTTGATTTTCTGAGCCAATATCCTTTCTCACTCTTGATCGGATTTCATCCTTTACTAACAACGCCACACCACCCCCTTTTCTATTTTGCGAAATATCGAATATCCTGGGCGATCGAATTCATAGCCCTGATCTCCCTGCAACCAGGTGCCGTAATTGCAACTATATCGTATCCACTTACATCTATTTGCGCTGCTAATTCATGTACCTTATTACGGATGCTTCGTGCATTTAGATACAGTGCTTTTAGATTAGTATTTTTAGCATCATTAGACATCTTAACATTATTTTGTACTATAGCCCTATTTGTCTTATCGCTATTTTTTCTTACCTGGACCCTATTTGCAAGAGCAGTTTTTTGTTTGTATGCTCTAACCCTTCCTGACGTAAACTGTGTATCATTACCACAGTCAGTTTCCTGCATTGCTTCCTTTTCTTTTCTCTAGCATTCTGGATTTCACTTTATTGTGAACCTCTCCCCCATTATTTACTTTAAAGCCCTATCTACCTCCCTGGTTATTCGATTCACGAGAATTGTGCTCCCAGCATAGTTCAGGTTTAGTCTGTCCCCACGGAACAGCTCTCTCTTTCTCGAGTATTGGTGCCAGTGCCCCAAGAATCGAAACCCACTTCTTCGACACCAACCTCTGAGCCACGTATTCATCTCCCGGATTCGACTGACCCAATGCCAGTTTGCTCGTGGCTCAGGTAATAATGCAGAGATTATTAGCTTTGTGGTTCTGTTTTCCGATTTAGTACCTAGCTGTTCAAACTCTCTCAGCAGAAACTCTTTCTTAGTCCTACCTATGTCATTAGTACCTACGTGCAACACGACAAATGGACCCTCCCCCTCCCACTAAAACTATTTCTCCAGCCCGGAAGAGTTGTCCGTTATCCAAGCACCGGGTATGAAACAAAATCTTCGGGACCCATGCTCTAGGTTGCAGAGAACCCTATCTATCCTCCTAAAATTAGTGTTCCCTACCACAACCACTTTCATAGAAACATAGAAACATAGAAAATAGGTGCAGGAGTAGGCCATTCGGCCCTTCTAGCATGCACCACCATTCAATGAGTTCATGGCTGAACATGCAACTTCTGTACCCAATTCCTGTTTTCTCGCCAAACCCCTTGATCCCCCGAGTAGTAAGGATTACATCTAACTCCTTTTTGAATATATTTAGTGAATTGGCCTCAACAACCTTTTGTGGTAGAGAATTCCACAGGTTCGCCACTCTCTGGGTGAAGAAGTTTCTCATCATCTCGGTCCTAAATGGCTTACTGCTTACCCTGAGACTATGACCACTGGTTCTGGACATCCCCAACATTGGGAACATTCTTCCTGCATCTAACCTGTCTAAACACATCAGAATTTTAAACGTTTCTATGAGGTCCCCTCTCATTCTTCTGAACTCCAGTGAATACAAGCCCAGTTGATCCAGTCTTTCTTGATAGGTCAGTCCAGCCATCCCGGGAATCAGCCTGGTGAACCTTCGCTGCACTCCCTCAATAGCAAGAATGTCCTTCCTCAAGTTTGGAGACCAAAACTGTACACAATACTCCAGGTGTGGCCTCACCAAGGCCTTGTACAGCTGTAGCAGCACCTCACTGCCCCTGTACTCAAATCACCTCGCTATGAAGGCCAACATGCCATTTGCTTTCTTAACCGCCTGCTGTACCTGCATGCCAACGTTCAATGACTGATGTATCATGACACCCAGGTCTCGTTGCACCTCTTCTTTTCCTAATCTGTCACCATTCAGATAATAGTCTGTCTCTCTGTTTTTTCCACCAAAGTGGATAACCTCACACTTATCCACATTATACTTCATCTGCCATGCATTTGCCCACTCACCTACCCTATCCAAGTCGCTCTGCAGCCTCATAGCATCCTCCTCACAGCTCACACTGCCACCCAGCTTAGTGTCATCCGCAAATTTCGAGATATTACATTTAATCCCCTCGTCCAAATCATTAATGTACAATGTAAACAGCTGGGGCCCCAGCATAGAAACTTCCCTCCCTCCCCCTTCCTCCCTCCCTCCCCCTTCCTCCCTCTCTCCCTCTTCCTCCCTCCCTCTTCCTCCCTCCCTCTTCCTCCCTCCCTCTGCCCCGCTCCCGCTCCCTCACTCTGCCCCACTCCCGCTCCCTCCCTCTGCCCCGCTCCCGCTCCCTCCCTCTGTCCTGCATCTTCCCTCCTACCCCGCTCCCTCCCTCTGCCGCGCTCTCAGATGTTGCCCCGCACAAAGATGGCGTGTTCTTTCCTCTTTCCTCACCTGACTTGAACGGCGTTATGCACCACGGTGCCTTGGTCAATCTGCTATTCCACACCGCAGTCTGCACCCTTGTCCACAAGCGTTTCAAGAACTTCAAATCTATTGGAGAAGTGCAGGGACTGAGGCTCCAGCAATACTAACTCCTGGATCCCCGTACCTGCCTCACTCGCATTCACACCCTCCTGTCCCTGACTACGTGCCAATTCTAAAGTATTTAATTTACACGGTGTAGCTGCCTCCTGGAGGAAAAGGTCCTGGTAACTTGCTCCTGTCCTGATGTCTCGCGATGTTTGCAGCTCGGACTCCAGCTCCTCAACTTGGAGTCGAATTTTGTCGATTCGCAGACACTTACCGCAGATGTAATCGCCCTGGACCAAAACTCCCAGAAGCTCCCACATATTGCAGCAGCTCCTGTTTAACCATTATTTAATTTAATGAATTAGTTTAATGTTAATCAAATTATTGACCATATATTTTTTATTCAATTAGTTAAACAAATATAGTCAGTTTTTAGAATGCAGTTATATGCTATATGTTAATTTAAAAGAAAAATTTATCCCGCTATCACTACCAATCATGTACCTGCCTTACCTGTGATGTCACATAGCAGAGTTCTCCCCATCCGGAGCCGTGCGATCTCCTGGGAGAGGCAAAAAAACAGGTAAAAACCCAGGCCAATTGCGGAATAAATCTGGGAAAATTCCTCTCGGTCCCGAACAGGTGATGTAAATGAGCCCAGGAAATCACACTGGCCGTCTTAAATTCCTTGAATTTGCAGATCTGCTTTTCTCCCCACTCCCGGGACTCAGTCTACTCCCGCAAATGAAATTGCCCAAGGTAGCCTTGAAGAAATGTTGATAGAGTGTTTTCATTCAACAGTATGTTACAGAACCAATCAGGTAGCAAGCTATCCTGGATCTGGTACTGTGTAATGAGTTAGGATTAATAAATGATCTCGTAGTAAGGGATCCTCGAGGAAAGAGTGATCATGGAAGGATTGAATTTTAAATTCAGTTGGAGGGTGAGCAAGTTGGATATCAAACCAATATCCTGAAGTTAAATGAAGGCGATTAGAAAGGTATGAAGGCAGAATTGGAAAAGTGGACTGGAAAAATAGATTAAAATGTAAGATGGTTGATAAGCAGTGGCAGACATTTAAGGAGATATTTCATAAGTCTCAAGAAAAATTTATTCCCGTGAAAAGAAAAGACGTTAAGAGAAGGGAGAAGCATCGTGTCTAACTAAGGAAGTAAAGGACGGTATAAAATTGAAAACAATGGCATACAAAGTGGCCAAGATTGGTGGGAGGCGAGAGGATTGGGAATTTAAAAATCCAAGAAAGTACGACTAAAAAATTAATAAAGAAAGGAAAGATAGAATATGAGAGTAAACTAGCAAGACATGTTAAATCAGATAGTAAGAGCTCCTACAGGTACATAAAAAGTAAGAGAGTAGCTAAAGTAAACGTTGTCCCTCAGAGGATGAGACTGGGGAATTAATAATAGGGAACAGGGAAATAGTGGAGATTTTAAATATATATTTTGTATCGGTCTTCACGGTAGCAAACAATAAAAACATCGCAATAATGGACAATCAGGGGGCTCCGGGGAGGGAGGAACTTAAAACAATCTCTATCACTAAAGAAAAAGTATTTGGTAAAATAATGGGACTAAAGGTAGACAAGTCACCTGGAACTGATGGCTTGCATCCTAGGGTCTTAAAATAAGTGACTGCAGAGATAGTGGATATATTGGTGGTAATCTACGAAAATTCCCTCGAATGCGGAGAGGTCCCAATGGATTTGAAAACTGCAAATATAACGCCCCTATTTTAAAAAGGAGATACACAGAAAGCAGGAAACTATGGACCATTCAGTCTAACATCTGTCGTTGGGAAAATGCTGGAGTCCATTATTAAGGAAGCACGAGCAGGACATTTGTAAAAGCATAATATGGTCATGCAGAGTCAGCATGGTTTCATGAAAGGGAAATCACATTTGACAAATGTGCTGGAGCTCTTTGAGGGTGCAACACGCAGGGTAGAAGGCTGGATAATGGGGAACCAGTGGATGTCATGTATTTAAATTTCCAGAAGACATTCGATAAGGTTACTGCATAAGGGGCTGGGGCAATGTATAATCCGGTTGGCAAACGGTACCTAGTGGGGTGGATCAGCGATCCGTGTTGGGGCCTCAAATATTTACAATTTACATTATTGACGTGGATGAAGGGACCGAGTGTAATGTAGTCAAGTTTGCTGATGATACAAAGTTGTTTGGAAAAGCAAGTTGTGAGGAGGATACAAAAGATCTGCAAAGGGACATAGACAGACTAACTGCGTGGGCAAGCATTTGTTGAATGGAGTATAACATGGGTAAGTGTGAGGCGATCCACTTTGGCAGGAAATATAAAAAAACAAATTACTATTTAATTGGTGAGAAGTTACAAAATTCTGCAGGAGAGCGGGACCTGGGGTCCTTGTGCATGAAACAAAAAAGATAAGTATACAACTGCATAGGTTACTGTGAGGCCACACCTGGAGGACTGTGTCCAGTTTTATTGTCCTTATTTAATAAAGCATATTTTGCATTGGAGGCAGTTCAGAGAAGGTTCACTCGTTTGATTCCTGAGATGAAGGGGTTGACTTCTGAAGAAAGATTGAGAAGGTTGGGAATTTACTAATTGGATTCTAGAGGAATGAAAAGTCATCTTAATGAAACTTATAGGATTTTGAGGGTCCTCGACTTGGTAAATGCAGAGAGGATGTTTCACCTCGTGGAGAAATCTACAACTAGGGGGCATACTTTTAGAATAATGATCGCCCATTTGGAAGTCAGATGAGAAGGAATTTCTTCTATCAGAGGCTTGCAAATCTGTGGCATTGTCTGCCCCAGAGAAACCAACCTTGATCTTCAAATGTAGTCACTGCAATGTTTGCAATATTGGAGGGCAGCATCGCTCCACCAATTGAACTAATGTAATACACACAGTCCAATCAGCTTGGCGATGGTTCCCTTAACCGAGACCAGTATATTTTTCTGTGGCATTATATGAGCGCAGTTCATGTTGATGGAGCACCATCAACATAACAATGTTTAAAGGACCATCAGACTGTTTTCCATGGGAGGCGTTTCTTGTTTTAGTTCAGTTATCTACTGGTGGAGTGCTGCACTATCAGAGGCGCCCTCCATCACTCCAGTCCACTACTGGTGGAGCGTTGCATTGTCTGAGGCGCCCTCCTTCACTGCAGTTCACAACTGGTGGAGCGCTGTACTGCCTCAGGCGCCCTTCTTCACTGCAGTTCACTACTGGTGGAGTGCTGCACTGTCAGAGGCACCCTCCTTCACTCAGTTCACTACTGGTGGAGCGCTGTACTGTCTGAGGCACCCTACCTGACTGCAGTTCACTACTGGTAGAGAGCTGCATTGTCAGAGGCACTCTCCTTCACTCCAGTTCACCACTGGTGGAGCGCTACATTGTCGGAGTCGTCCTCTTTCCAAGTTAGTGCTTGATCAGAGATTGCCTCGACCTTCTCTTCACATTCATGGTCGGTCAAATATAGGGCTATTTCAAGGAGAACATGGTGCTCTCGGTGTCCGCACCAGTATTGCCACACCAGCCAACATCAGCAAAACAATTTACCAGCTGCTGCGTGAAAAATTGCGGCTAATTTTCCTACACGTGCTCTTTACTTAAGGTGTGTAAAAGTAAAACACTTGCTACATTTCTCACAGATAGGATGCAAAGCTGTTTTAATAGATATTAGAGAGATATTTTAATTTAAAATGAGTGTTTCAAGTTCAAATATATATTGCAATACACGTTTCCACTCAAACCGGGAAAGGTTGAACGTATCAGTGCTCGGGGCACCGCTCCCACTGAATCAATGGAATTGAGAAATCAAAGGAGCAGCGTTATTATAAAAACATAAGAACATTAGAAATAGGAGCAGGAGTAGGTCCTTTGGCCCCCGACCCTGCTCCGTCATTTAATACCATCATGGATGATCTGATCATGGACTCAGCTCCGCTCATTTCCCGCTCGCCAAAACCCTGTATTCCCTTATCGTTCAAAAATTTGCCTATCTCCACCTTTAATGCATTCATCAACCGAGCCCTCACAGCTCTCTGGGGCAGATAATTCCACAGATTTTCAACCTCATCTCAGTTTTTAATGACCGGTCCCATATTCTGAGACTCTGCCGCTTAGTTTTGTGCCCAATGAGTGGAAATATCCTCTCTGCATCCTTCTTGTCGAGCCTCCTCATTGTCTGATATATTTCGATAAGATCACATCTCACTGTGGGACCCCAGCTATTTACAATCTACATTAATGACTTATGGGGTAGCGTGTGCCAATTATACCCATCTCTCTGATCATAATACAAGCAAGATTTTGGATTAGCAGAGGCACCACCTTCAAACTTCCTGGACCAGAACACAAAGCTCACCGACCGTACCCATTAACACCCGAAGCTGAGGTAGCGGTCTGTCAGATAGTGCAGGAAATAGAGGAGCAAAGTGAATTGAAACAGGTAATAGCCTCCACTAATTCACCTGTGTGGCCGCTAAAAAACCCGACAGGTCCTACCGACTGACTATCGATTTTGCCACGTTGAATAAGGCGACTCCCCCAGAACACACAATAGTGGCAAGTCCGGCCACAATTTTTAATGGCCTGGATCCAGACCATAAGATATTCACCGTGCTGGATATAGCGAATGGAACATGGGCCATACCCTTGGACAAAGAGTCGCAAGGAAAATTTGCCTTCATGGTAAAGGGAAAACAATACACATGGCCAGAGTACCACATGAAATCCATAACAGTCGGAGCATACTTCATCGAATATTGTCAGGGATGTTGGAATCAGTAGACGTAGGAGAAGAAAGGATCAAAGTAACATCTCTAGAATACATAATATCGTAAGGGAAGAGACAGATGCCCGCGGACAGAAAGGAAGCAATTCAATCAATCCCCAGGCCAGGAACCGTGAAAGGGGTCAGGCAGGTACTAGGGCTATTCAACTACTGCAGAAATGTTATTCCCGAATATGCCGAGATGGCCTAACCTATACAGGAGCAGGTAAAACCATCCCAAGAGCCAGTAAACTGAGGCCCAGATCAAGAAGCTGCATGTGTGCAGTTAAACAAGCTCTCACAAGTGCTACAGCCCTGTGACTACCAGACCAGAATAGGCCTTTTCACGTCTATACCTACCATATTAACCATCATTATAACGCGTTAGCGATTCAATTACATGGGGACAGGCAAATACCAGTGGCATATTACTCAGATAAATCGCAACCTGTAGCTGCAGGACTGTCCAGGTGCATTGCTGCCCCAGTCTGTGCGACTTGGGCCATCAGAGTTAGCGAACCAATAATAATGTCAGGGTGCTTTATTCTACATACCCAGCATACCTTTGTAGAATTACTTAACACTGGAAGGCTAAAAACGATGCACAAAGAGCAAGTTGGGAATCAATGCTCTTACCTCCCCAATGGGACGGTAACAATAATAAAAGACGACTGTAACGCCCCTGCAGGGTGGATCATTACAGAGAGAGAGGAACATCAGTGTACCGCAACAGAAGAAGACGAGGGAAGTAGTCAGGCAAGTGAAACACCGCTTGAGGAGGCAGACATGGATCTATATGTAGATGGAGCTCGGTGTGATATCAATGGCACACCAAGGACGTGATGGGCCATGGTAGTTAGCAGCGGACAGGTCAAAGTGGAAGGACGGTTAGAAGAGTCTATCAGCTCAAGTGGTTGAATTTGTGGCTCTCACTCTGAGGATAGCTAAAGGAAAAAGTGTAAACATCTATACAGGCAGTGAATATGCTTTTGGAGTATTGCATGATTATATGATAGCCTGGAGCAGGTGTAGTTGCATGACCTTTGGAGGAGCACCGATTAAAAATGAGATTGTTAAGCACCTAGTGGAAGCCTCCCTCTTACCCCAGGAGTGTTCGATATTAACGATCAAAGAGCACATAAAAATTAATGATCAGTATCAACAGGGGAATTCATGGACAGATGAAGCAGCAAAGCGAGTGACAGAGACAGGTACACTGGCCGGGGAAGCCCAAGGCGGAGCATGTATAATCGGACCTGAGGAAGTAAACATGCTTAAGGTATAGGAACCGGAGGGGTGGAAGCAGAGATGGGCCCAACAAGGAACCGACAGGATATGGAGGAAAGATGGGAATGTGCTGGCCCGGTATGCACTCAGGGGAGCCTATTAAATTCATACCACGGGTATTTCCATACAGGTAGAAACAACATGATAAGCTCGATGTCCAGATGCTGGTGGTGGAATGGATTGGGTAGAGATATAGGGGGCCACTGTAGAAGGCGCTTGATAAACATAAAATACAACCCAGGGGGAAAGTAAAGATCAGAATGGGACATCAGCCCCGACCGAAAGGACCTTGGGAAAACTTGCAGTTACATTTTACTAGTCAGTTACCCAGCAACAAGGGGAAAGCATGCTGCTTAGTTATAATAGACCAGTTTACGAAGTGAGTGAAAGCTTTTGCCACTTGAAATTGTTCAGCAAAAACCATGTCCAGGATCCTAGCAGAAGAAATAATGGCACTACAGCTGAACTCAGATCAAGGTACACAATTCACAGGGAAGATAATGAAACAGGCCTGCGCTTAGGGATTAGGCAAAAATATCCCATATCAAGGAGACTGGAAAGGGATGGATAGATAGCATACCCCGCGGACAAATGAAGCTCAAGGCAACCCCTAGTCGGACGACAGGACTGATACACTTTGAAGTAAATAAAATACAGGATATGGAAATTTGTAATGGAACTCTGTAAGCAGTTACATGATGTAAAGACACAGGCTAGAGATTAGCAAATCAAGGATTTAGAGAACGATACTAAGAAACAGAAGGTACAACCACCCCAAATAGGCAGCCAGGTGATTACTCCAGAGAGGTCCAGGCTGGCACCCAAATGGACCGGACTCTATCAAGTAATAATGGTAAGTTATGATAGTTATAAGGAGTATCGGCAAGTGGAAACACTGGACCCAATTAAAAAAGCATGCTCACTAACTAACCGGTGACGACCGGGAAATATTGCTTTTTGCAGGACTCTGGTGCTCGTGGAAACAACGTGGGGTAAGGTAGCCTCATATCAAGGACAACAGACTGAGGGGTGGCAAGGCCTGTATTACAGGAACTCGGGCGACATTAGTTTAATTAAGAATCAAAAACACTGATGGTGACGGATGGAGCAACAGTAGACTTAAATAACGGACATAAAACAAGGTAACAAGGAACGAAATAACATTGGGTATGGGCCAATAATACGGGACCATAATTAGTGGGAATAAGACCGCGGTGTGTTTTATAATCAGGAGGGACAAACATACTGCACCCGGGGAAGGGGGTGCAGATTTCACTCAACATCTATGAATGGTGGTGGAGGGATATCTCCATAGATAAACCCACCAACACGGCCCCACCCACTACTTTAGCAACATTGAGCACTACCAGTACCTTGACCATCACACACCCAGCGCCACAAACGTGCCCAACTCTGAACGCTGGGGCAAAAGAGAAATTAATAAGGCAGACCAAGGATAAGATACACTTCAGGGTACGTCAGCTAATTATTACTGTATTCCTAAATTTAAACAATATAACTACCCCCCAACATCTGCGGGTTAAAAAGTGTAAAAAGTATAAACCTAACCCTGCGAGCGCTTAAAGGCACTGAATCAAAAACCATGAAGATTAATGTGGAAAAAGGGACAGGTAAAAAACGGGACAGGGGAAAAAGAGGGATACTAGAAATGGTACGCCGCGGGATACACTGTAGGATACCCGGCGGGATACACGGCGGGTGTAGCGACACTATAGATCTACATACGATAGATGATTGAGTTAACGCCCTATCACGAACCTTACAGGGATTGCTGGAAAGGGATCAGGATAATGAAAAGATACAGGCACAACTGGGTAATGGCGCAGAAAGGGAATTGTTACAGAGGCCCACACATTGCGAGACCACGCCAGAATTTAAATGAATAGAGAAAAACGGAAGTTAAGTAAAACCATACAGACAGAACGAGTACGTACAGGATATGGAGCATGGTTGCTCAATGGAATACAACATAACATAGAGCAGCTTCAGAATGGAAAGGTGCCGGATTGGATAACACTCGATATATTTACCAACTGGACCTTAGTCAAAAACATGACTCATGCCTGCGAGATGTAGAGAAACAGTCATGATTGGGTCCCAAAGGCCAGCTGTGTATCCGGACATTTAAATAGATTTTGTATTATCTATACGACATATGAGATGACAAGGCAAGATCCTCTACAGCAAACAATGTAGGAGAAATAAGGAATCAAACTCGCACACGGTACCATGACAAATCAGAAATGTAACTGAGGAGAACAACAGTACGACGAGTCTCAGCAAATATAGATTGTTATAAAAATAACCAGGTTGCTTTATGTCGAGATCCACTACGAATGATCAAAGATGACTGTGGATATAACCAAGTGGACGGATGCACCTTGAGTATCACCCCGCTAACACATTACTACTAAATTACCGCTGTTCCACGAGGTTATGGAGATTGATGTGTGAGCACCACGGCAACTGAAATGAAGAAAGGAACATCTCATGCACCATTATGGATATTGACCTCGGCTTTACTTCAACTTGACGAGACAGATATAAACGTATTTATTATAACCCCTGAGCTAAAGGAGGAAAGATCGATGGGACAATGATGGACATTACCTGAGGAGGTTATGCGAAGGCCATCGGGCCATAAGGAAAACCGATAATCGAACTGAAAGAGAAACAAACTAGACTGAAATGGATATCCCAGGCGGGGCAGAAATTCGGCTTTCATCCGAAAGTCAACAGCTTTAACAATGCAAAATTCCCCAAGTACTGCATTTGAGTGTCAGCCAAGATGATGTGCTCAAGTCTGAGGAGTAGGACTTACACACACAACCTCCTGATTCAGTCGAGAATGGAGTCACTGAACCAAAGCCGATACCAAAGTTCACAACCGTATTATTTTCCACAATTCTTTTAAAAAGTTCAAAAGGACATACCAAATTCATGGTGATGATTTCCATAGACAGTTGCACATACACAGAGACATACATACAGATAGACATACACAGACACACACACAATAACCAAAAATATACACTCATCAACATAGAAACATAAAAACATAGAAATTAGGTGAAATAATCAGTCATTCGGCCCATCCAGCCTGCACCACCATTCAATAAGATCATGGCTGATCATTCAACCTCAGTTCCCCATTTCCTGCTTTCTTTCCATACCCCTTAATCCCTTTAGCCGTAAGGGCCATATCTAACTCCCTTTTGAATATATCTAACAAACTAGCCTCAACAACTTTCTGCGGTAAAGAATTCCACAGGTTAAGCACTCTCTGAATGAAGAAGTTTCTCCTCATCTCGGTCCTAAATGATTTACCCCTTATTCTTAGACTGTGATCCTTGATTCTCGAACTCCCCAACAACAGGAAGATTCTTCCCGCCTCTAAGCTGTCCAATCTCCTCATAATTTTATATGTTTCTATGAGTTGCCCTCTCATTCTTCTAAACTCCAGCCAGCCCAGTTGATCCAGTCTCTCTTCATATGTCAGTCCTGTCATCCCCATAATCAAGCTGTTGAAGCTTCGCTGTACTCCCTCAATTGCAAAAACGTCCTTCCTCAGATTTGGAGAACAAACTGACCACAATATTCCAGGAGTGGCCTCACCAAGGCCCTGTACAACTGCAGTAAAACCTCCCTGCTCCTATACTCAAATCCCCTCGCTATGAAGGCGAACATGCCATTTGCCTTCTTCACCGCCTGCTGCACCTGCATGCCCACTTTCAATGACTGATGTACCATGACACCCAGATCAATATATACACAGAGTACCTTAGACAAATAGAGGGATAGACAGGCAGGGTCATTATCGCTACTTTGGCTGGCTTTTGCTTTTTTCTATCCGTTTGTATCGTAATATTGCAGATTAATGAAAGCAAGAAATCAGCGGCTGTGTTAAAAGGTGTGGGACGTTGTTCCATCTATCTGAAAGTCACTTTTGCAGGAACCTGGTTAAATTGTCAAACAGAATGAAATATGCTGAGAAACGTAGTCGGCAGGATTCAAATCTGCACGGGGAAACCACAATGGATTTTTAGTCCATCGTGTTAACTACTCGGCCATGACTACTGGTCCGCTGCCTCTTTCAATGTTACTCAGATAAAACTCAGTCATCCATCACTGTGCAGCAGACGGCCACAGAATCCTGAAACAGTCTCCGTTTGCTAAAAATCTGGAAGAGGCAATCTGCTCTTGCTGTATTTTTACTGTTCTATATTACTCTGGAACTTTTTAACATGAATCTATACCAAGAAACAAAAATAAAATTATGCATTTTGAAAAAAACTGCCGCTTTGTTGGGGAATTGAACCTCGGTCTCTCGCGTGACAGGCAGGAATACTCACCACTATACTAACGAGGAACTGAAGAAACAAGCTCTGTCAGAGCCGGAATCGAGCTGTGAATAGAACTGGACACCATTAGAAGCCGATCGACACATTGAGAGACAGAGACAAACCGACAAACAGGGAGAGACAGACAGCGAGATCGAGACAACGAGAGACAGAAAGTGTGAATCTGAGAAGGAGAGGCAGATTGAGTGAGAAAAAGACTCAAACACACATATCCAGAGATGTGTGTGTGTGCTCTGTAAAGAGAGAGAGGGAAAGAGTGAGAGAAAGACAGTGATAAATACAATTACAAGGAGAGAGACAGATAGAGAGAGGGAGAGAGACAGATCGACAGAGAGACAGAGATAGAAACAGAAAATGATGGAAATACTCAGCAGGTTAGAGACAAGAACTAACAGAGACAGGTCAAAAGAGACAGACAGACAGAGACATAGACAGACAGAAATGATGGGGAAGAGAGAGACAGACAAACAAAGAGATTGAGAGAATGCCATTGGAACAGAATTGGACACCGTGAGAAAGAGACAGACACATTGAGAGACAGAGACAAACAGGGAAACAGGGAGAGACAGACAGTGATATAGAGAGAAAGAGAGACAGAAAGTTCAGACTGAGAGGGAGGGTCAGACTGAGTGAGACAAAAACTCAAACACATACATACACATAGATGTGTTTGCGTGCTCCATAACGAGAGGGAGGCAAATAGTTTTGGAATGACAGAGAAAAATACAGGGACAAAGAGAGAGACAAAGAGGGAGACAGAGAGAAAGACAGATAGAGAGAGAGAGATAGACACAAAAACAGAAAATGATGGAAATACTCTACAGGTTTGAGACAGGGACTAACAGAGACAGGCAAAGACATGGACAGACAGAGATGATGGGAAAGACAGAAACAGTCAGACAGAGTCTGAGAGAATCCCATTGGAACAGAACTGGACACCATGAGAAAGAGACAGATTGAGAGACAGAGAAACAGAGTGAGTCAGAGAGAGGCAGACTGAGAGAGACAAAGACTCAAACACACAAACACATACAAAGCTCTCTAAAAAGAGAGAGAGAGGCAGACACTGAGCGACACAGATACATTTCACAATTTCATTTCATTATCGGCTCAGAGTGTCACAGAGTTACAGAAAAATGCAGATTCAAAAGTTTAAAATTGGGTATCACTGAGCAGAATGGGAAGCAATCTGTGTTAAATTAAGAAGTTACCAGAACCGGGGTTTGAACCCACGCGGGTATCAAACCATCAGATCGCAAGTCCGACACATTCAACACTCATCCTTCCTCGTGCTGTCAGTAGCTGGATTCTGTGTCTATGAGGATCTGGGCTCTAACTCCACCCCCACAGGCACACACATGCACATAGGTTTTCAGTGAGCATTTTCGAACATTTTTAGTAATATTGACACGGGGGCAACTCTCCTATTCTGTTTCGACTAATGCTCTGGAAACTTTCACATCCACCCGAGTGTGCAGACGGAGCTTCAATTTAACATTTCATCCGAAGGTCAACAGCTTCAACAATGCAAAATTCCCCAAGTATTACATTTAAGTGTCAGCCAAGATTATTTGTTTAAGCCTCAGGAGTGGGACTTGAACACACAAACTCCTCATTCAGTCGAGAATGCTGCCACTGAACCAAAGTTCACAACCGTATTATTTTACCCAATTATTTTTTTTTTTTAAAGTTCCAGGACATGCCAAATTCACAGTGATGATATCCACAGACAGTTGCACATACACAGTGACATACATACAGAGAGACAGACACAGAGACACACACACACACAACCAAAAATATACACGCACCGACGGACATGCACAGAGTGCCTTAGATATTTCGGGGGATAGACAGGCAGAATCAATGTCGCTAATTTGGCTGATTTTTGCGTTTTTCTATCCGTATGTATCGTGAATATTGCAGATAAATGAAAATGAGAAAAAAAATGTCCGTGTTGAAATGTGTGGGTCGTAATTCCACCTAACTCAGGAACAGTTTTGCAGGTATCTGATTAAATTGTGAAATGGAATATAAAATACTGAGATCTGTAGTTGATAGGATTTGAACCTGCGCGATGAAACCCCAATAGAATTCTCGTCCATCACCTTAACCACTCGGCCACGACTACAGGTTCGCTAGCTCTTTAAATGTTACTCAGATAAAACTCAGTCATCCATCTCTATGCAGCAGACAGCCAAAGAATCCTGAAACAGTCTCCGTTTGCTCAAAAACTGGAAGAGGCAATCTGCTCTTGCTGTATTTTTACTGTTCCATATTACTCTGGAACTTTTTATCATGAATCTATGCCAAGAAACAAAAGTAAATTTCTGCATTTTGAAAAAACTGCCTCCCCGTCGGGGAATTGAACCCCCGTCTCCAGCGTGACGGACGGGGATACTCACCACTATACTAACGAGGAACCGATAAATATGAGCTCTGTCAGAGCTGGAATCCAGCTGTGAACAGAACTGGGCACCATGAGAAGCCGACAGACACGTTGAGAGACAGAGACAAACCGACAATCAGGGAGAGACAGACAGCGAGATAGAGACAATGAGAGACAGAAAGTGTGAGTCTGAGAAGGAGAGGCAGACTGAGTGAGAAAAAGACTCAAACACACACATATCCAGGTGTGGGACGTTATTCCACCGATCTCAGGATCACTTTTACAGAAACCTGGTTAAATTGTGGAATGGAAAATGCTGAGATCCGTCGTCGGCAGGATTGGAACTTGCACTGGGAAACCCCAATGTATTTGGGGTCCATCATCGTAACCACTCGGCCACGACTACTGGGTTTCTGCCGCGTTAAATGTTACTCAGATTAAAACGCAAGCATCCGTCTCTCTGCAGCAGAAGGACACAGAGTCCTGAAAAAGTCTCCGTTTGCTAAACCTCTGAAAGAGATAATCTCCTCTTGCTGTATTTTTACTATTTGAGATTGCTCCAGAACTTTTTAACATAAATCTATACAAAGGAACAGATGTAAAATTCTACATTGTTGAAAATGCTGCCTTCACCGTCGGGGAATTGTACACCGGTCCCCCGCGGGACAGGCGTAATTATTCACCACTATACTAATGAGGAACTGACGGGCACATACTCTATCACAGCAGCAATCGAGCTGCCTGCAGAACTGGACACTGTGAGAAAAAGACAGACATATTGAGAGACAGAGACAATCAAACAAACAGAGAGAGACAGACAGCGAGATAGTAACAAAGAGAGAGAGACAGTGTGAGACTGCGAGGGAGGGTCAGTCTGAGTGAGACAA
Organism: Pristiophorus japonicus; assembly: GCF_044704955.1. Classification (NCBI taxonomy): domain Eukaryota; kingdom Metazoa; phylum Chordata; class Chondrichthyes; family Pristiophoridae; genus Pristiophorus; species Pristiophorus japonicus. The sequence goes on from NC_091999.1 coordinate 55,641,159, forward strand.
AGACTCAAACACATACATATACAGAGATATGTGTGTGCTCCATAAAGAGAGAGGCAAAGAGTGATGAAAAGACATATGAAGACAAAGAGAAATAGAGATACAAAGAGAGAGACAGAAAATGAGAGAAATACTCAGCAGGTTAGAGACAGGGACTAACAGATAGGCAGAGAGATCGACAGAGGCAGTAATCTAAGGATTGCTACCAGTGCCACATGCTCGGCAGAGCACGAATCGCAGGATAGCTCAGATGAATACGTGGTTTGAGGAATGGTGCAAGGGGGAGGGATTCAAATTCCTGGGACATTGGAACCGGTGCAGGGGGAGAGGGGAAAGTACTTAACGGACGGTCTGCACCGGGGCAGAAACGGAACCGATGTCCTCGGCAGAGTGTTTGCTAGTGCTGTTGAGGAGGATTTAAACAAAAAAGGAAGTGGGTGGGAATCTGTGCAGGGAGGCAGAGGGAAGTAAAAAGGGGGCAGGAGCAAAAGGTAGGAAGGAAAAAAGCAAGTGTGGAGGTCAGAGAAATCAAGTGCAAATTCAAAAAGGGCCACATTACAACATAATTCAAAAAAGGACAAAGAATATTTAAAAAAACAAGGCTGAAGGCTCTGAGTATCAATGCGAGTAGCATTCGTCATAAGATGGATGAATTAACTGCGCAGATAGCTGTTAACGGATATGATGTAATTTGGATTACGGAGACATGGCTCCAGGGAGACCAAGGCTGGTAACTCAACATCCAGGGGTATTCAATATTCAGGACGGACAGAGAGAAAGGAAAAGGAGGTGGGGTAGCATTACTGGTTAAAGAGGAGAATCACGCAAGAGTAAGGAAGGATATTAGCTTGGATGATGTAGAATCTATAGGGGTACAGCTGCGAAACACCAAAGGGCAGAAAACGTTAATGGGAGTTCTGTACAGGCTACGGATCAGACTGAATGAGAAAAAAAACTCAAACACATAGATACACAGAGACGTGTTTGCATTGTCCATAAACAGAGGGAGGCAAATAGTGATGGAATGTCAAGAAAAATACAGGTACAAAGAGAGAGACAGATAGAGGCAAAGACAGATAGAGAGAGCGAGACATAGAAACAATAACAAAAAATGATGGAAATACTCATCAGGGTACAGTCATAGAAACATAGAAACATAGAAAATAGGTGCAGGAGTAGGCCATTCGGCCCTTCTAGCCTGCACCGCCATTCAATGAGTTCATGGCAGAAAATTCAACTTCAGTACCCCATTCCTGCTTTCTCGCCATACCCCTTGATCCCCCTAGCAGTAAGGACCTCATCTAACTCCTTTTTGAATATATTTAGTGAATTTGCCTCAACAACTTTCTGTGGTAGAGAACTCCACAGGTTCACCACTCTCTGGGTGAAGAAGTTCCTCCGCATCTCGGTCCTAAATGGCTTACCCCTTATCCTTAGACTGTGACCTCTGGTTCTGGACTTCCCCAACATTGGGAACATTCTTCCTGCATCTAACCTGTCTAACCCCGTCAGAATTTTAAACGTTTCTATGAGGTCCCCTCTCATTCTTCTGAACTCCAGTGAATACAAGCCCAGTTGATCCAGTCTTTCTTGATAGGTCAGTCCCGCCATCCCGGGAATCAGTCTGGTGAACCTTCGCTGCACTCCCTCAATAGCAAGAATGTCCTTCCTCAGGTTAGGAGACCAAAACTGTACACAATACTCCAGGTGTGGCCTCACCAATGCCCTGTACAACTGTAGCAACACGTCCCTGCCCCTGTACTCAAATCCCCTTGCTATGAAGGCCAACATGCCATTTGCTTTCTTAACCGCCTGCTGTACCTGCATGCCAACCTTCAATGACTGATGTACCATGACACCCAGGTCTCTTTGCTCCTCCCCTTTTCCTAATCTGTCACCATTCAGATAATAGTATGTCTCTCTGTTTTTACCACCAAAGTGGATAACCTCACATTTATCCACATTATACTTCATCTGCCATGCATTTGCCCACTCACCTAACCTATCCAAGTCGCTCTGCAGCCTCACAGCATCCTCCTCGCAGCTCACACTGCCACCCAACTTAGTGTCATCCGCAAATTTGGAGATACTACATTTAATCCCTTCATCTAAATCATTAATGTACAGTGTATTCAGCTGGGGCCCCAGCACAGAACCTTGCGGTACCCCACTAATCACTGCCTGCCATTCTGAAAAGTACCCATTTACTCCTACTCTTTGCTTCCTGTCTGACAACCAGTTCTCAATCCATGTCAGTACACTACCCCCAATCCCATGTGCTCTAACTTTGCACATCAATCTCTTGTGTGGGACCTTGTCGATCGCCTTCTGAAAGTCCAAATATACCACATCAACTGGTTCTCCCTTATCCACTCTACTGGAAACATCCTCAAAACATTCTAGAAGATTTGTCAAGCATGATTTCCCTTTCACAAATCCATGCTGACTTGGACCTATCATGTCACCTCTTTCCAAATGCACTGCTATGACATCCTTAAAGGACTAACAGAGACAGGCAAAGACATGGACAGTGATGATGTGAAAATGAAAGACAGTCAGACAGAGAGTCTCAGAGAATCCCTTTGGAACAGAACTGGACACCGTGAGAAAGAGACAGAGACAAACTGAGAAACAGGGACAGACAGAGTGAATCAGAGAGAGGCAGACTGAGAGACAAAACTCAAACACACAAACACATACACAGCTCTCTAAAGAGAGAGAGAGGCAGAGACTGAGCGACACGGATACATTTCACAATTTCATTTCATTATCTGCTCAGAGTGCCACAGAGTCACAGAAAAATGCAAATGCAACAAATGAAAATCGGGTATCACTGAGCAGGATGGGAAAAATCTCTGCTTAATTAAGAAATTACCAGGAGTGGGGTTCAAACCCATGCGGGTATAAACCCATTGGATCTTAAGCCAAAAGCCTTCAGCACTCGGCTATCCTTGTCCTGTCAACGCTTGGACTCAGCGACAGGCAAAGAGAGGCAGACAGACAGATGATGGGAAAGTGTGAGCCAGTCAAGCAGAGAGTCTGAGAGAATCCCATTGGTACTGAACTGGACAACGTGAGAAAGAGACAGATTGAGAGACAGAGACAAACAGAGAAACAGGGACAGACAGAGTGAGTCAGACTGAGAGAGACAAATACTCAAACACACAAACACATACACAGCTCTCTAAAGAGAGAGAGCGGCAGAGACCGAGCGACACAGATACATTTCACAATTTCATTTCATTATCGTTTCAGAATGTCACATAGTTACAGAAAATTGCAGATGCAACAGGTGAAAATCCGGTATCACTGATCAAAATGAGAGGAAATCCGTGTTAAATTAAAGAGATACCAGGAGTGGGATACGAACCCACGCGTAAAAAACTCATTGAATTTTAAGGCCCACGCCTCAACCACTCGTCCATCCTCATCCTGACAGAATCTGGATCCTGGCTCTGTGAGAATCTGGGCTACAACCCCACCCCCACATACACACACAAACACATAGGTTTTCAGTGAGCATTTAAGAACATTTTTTGTAATATTACACAGGGGCAACTCTTCTATTCTTTTTCGAGTAATGCTCTGGGAACTTTCACATTCACCCGAGGGTGCAGACGGAGCTTCAATTTAACATTTCATCCGAAAGTCAACAGCTTCAACAATGCAAAATTCCCAAGTGCTGCACTTGCGTGTTAGCCAACATTGCTCAAGTCTCAGGAATGGGACTTGAACACACAAACTCCTGATAGAGTCAAGAATGCTGCCACTGAACCAAAGCCGATACCAAAGTTCACAACCGTATTATTTTCCGCAAGTCTTTTTAAAAAGTTCCAGGACATACCAAATTCAAGGTGATGATTTCCATAGACAGTTGCACATACACAGAGATATATATATATAGATGGACAGACACACAGACACACACACACACACACACACACATAACAAAAAATATACATGCACCAACGGACATGCACAGATGCCTCAGACATCTCGCGGGATAGAGAGGCTGAATCACTGTCGCTACTCTGGCTGATTTTTGCGCTTTTCTATCCGTATGTATCGTGAATATTGCAGATTAATAAAAATGAGAAAAAATTGTCAGTGTTGAAAGGTGTGGGACGTTATTCCATCTATCTCAGGATCAGTTTTGCAGAGACCTGGTTAAATTGTGAAATGGAATGAAAAAAAGCTGAGAATCGGAGTCGACAGGATTCAAACCTACGCAAGCATAACTCAATAGATTTTTCGTCCATTGCCTTAACCACGCGACCACGACGACTGCGTCACTGCTTCTTTTAACGTTACTCAGAAAAAATGTAGTCATCCATCTCTGTGCAGCAGACGGCACAGAATCCTGAAAAAGTTTCCGTTCGCTAAAAATTTGGAAGAGGCAATCTCCTCGTCCTGTATTTTTACTGTTCTCTATTTCTCTGTAAATTTTTAATTTGAATCTCCACCAAGAAACAGAAGTAAAATTCTACATTTTGAAAAAATGACCTACCTTCGAGGAATTGAACCCCGGTCTCCCGCGTGGCAGGTAGGGATACGCACACCTATACTAACGAGGAACCAACGTGCATAGGATCTGTCAAAGCAGGAATCGATCTGTGAACAGAACTGGACACCTTGCGAAGGAGACAGACAAATTGAGAGACGGAGACAAACCGACAAACAGGGAGAGACAGACAGCGAGATAGAGACAACAGGGGACAGAAAGTGTGAGACTGAGAAGGAGAGGCAGACTGAGTGAGAAAAAGACTCAAACACAGACATATACAGAGATGTGTGTGTGTGATCTGTAAAGAGAGAGAGGGAAAGAGTGAGAGAAAGACAGTGATAAAGACAGTAACAAGGAAAGAGACAGATAGAGAGAGAGTGACAGGTAGAGAGAGAGAGACAAAGATATAAACAGAAAATGATGGGAATACTCAGCAGGTTAAAGACAGGATCTACCAGCGATAAGCAAAGAGAGACCGACAGGGAGAGACATAGACAGACAGAGATGATGGGAAAGAGTGAGACAGTCAGACAGAGAGATTGAGAGAATCCCATTGGATCAGAACTGGACACCGTGAGAAAGAGACAGACACATTGAGAGACAGAGACAAACAGGGAAACAGGAAGTGACAGACAGCGAGATAGAGACAAAGAGAGACAGAAAGTTTGAGACTGATAGGGAGGGTCAGACTGAGTGAGACAAAGACACAAATACATACATACACAGAGATGTGTTTGCATGCTCCATAAAGAGAGGGAAGCAAATAGTAATGGAATGACAAGAAAAAGCCATGGACAAAGAGAGAGACAAAGAGGGAGAAAGATCGAGAGAGAGGCAAAGAGACAAAAACAGAAAATGATGGAAATACTCATCAGGTTAAAGACAGGGAATAACAGAGACAGGCAAAGACATGGAAAGAAAGAGATGATGGGAAAGAGAGAGACAGTCAGACAGAGAGTCTGAGAAATCCCTTTGGAAAAGAACTGCACACCGTGAGAATGAGACAGATTGAGAGACAGAGACAAACAGAGAAAGAGTGACAGACATAGTGAGTCAGAGAGAGACAAAGGCTCAAACATACAAACACATACACAGCTCTCTAAAGAGAGAGAGAGCCAGAGACCGAGCGAAACAGATACATTTCACAATTTCATTGCCTTCTCGGCTCAGAGTGTCAAATTGTTACAGAAAATTGCAGATTCAACAGTTGAAAATCCGCTATTACTGATCATAATGGGAGGAAATGCGTGTTAAATTGAATTGATACCAGGACTGCGGTACGAATCCACACGGGAAAAATCCATTGAATTTTAAGGCCAACGCCTTAAAAACTCGGCCATCCTCGTCCTGTCAGGATCTGGATTCTGTCTCTCTGAGAACCTGGACTTCATCTCCACCCCCTCAGACACACACATACACAGAGGCTTTCAGTGAGCATTTACGAACATTTTTAGTAATATTGACACGGGGGCAACTCTCCTATTCTTTTTCGAGTAATGCTCTGGGACCTTTCACATCCACCCGAGGGTGCAGACGGAGCTTCAATTTCACATTTCATCGAAAGTCAACAGCTTCAACAAAGCAAAATTCCCCAAGTGCTGCACTTGAGTGTTAGCCAATGTCATATGCTCAAGTCTGAGGAGTGGGACTTGAACACACAAACTTCTGATTCAGTCGAGAGTGCTGCCACTGAACCAAAGCCGATACCAAAGTTCACAGCCGTATTATTTTCCCCATTAATTTTTTATAAGTTCCAGGACATACCATATTTATGGTGATGATTTCCACAGACAGCTGCACATACACAGAGACGTATATACAGATAGACAGACACAGACACACACACATACATAACCAAAAATTTACACGCACCATCGGACATGCACAGATGCCTTAGACATATAGAGGAAGAGGCAGGCTGAATCACTGTCGCCACTTTGGCTGATTTTTGCGTTTAATATCCGGATGTATCGTGAATATTGCAGATTAATAAAAATGTGGAAAAAAATGTCAGTGTTGAAAGGTGTGGGACGTTCTTCCATCTGTCTCAGGATCACTTTTGTCGAGACATGGTTAAATTGTGAAATGGAATGAAAAATGCTAAAAAATCATAATCGGCAGGATTCGAACCCCTTCGTAGGAAAACCCAATGGATTTCTAGTCCATCGCCTTAACCACTCGGCCACGACTGCTGCATCTGTGCATCCGAAGACGTGACTGAGAAAAAAAACTCAGTCATCCATATCTGTGCAGCAGACGGTCAAAGAATCCTGAAAAATTCTCCATTTGGTAAATATCTGCAAGAGGCAATCACCTCTACCTGTATTACTCCTGTTCTATATTGCTCTGGAACTTTTTAATATGAATCTTTTCCAAGAAACATTAGTAGCAAGCATAGGAGCATGTGGCAAACCAGTCCCACCCACTCATTCGTTCAACGACTCTCTGTCCCACCTGTGACAGAGACTCTCACTCCCATACTGGACTGTTTCGTCACCTCAGAACTCATCTTTAGAGTGTAAGCAAGTCTTTCTCGATTTTGACGGACTGCCTGTGATGATGATGATGTGTATCTCACCTGTGTTGTGCCTGTCCTGTGCATTTTTGGATTGGCTGTTTAGAGAGATGTTTACCCTGCATCTAAATTATGCTGTACTTGCCATGGGAGTGTTTGATGGGACAGTATAGAGGGAGCTTCACTCTGTATCTAACCTATGCAGTACCTGCACTGGGAGTGTTTAATGGGACAGTGTAGAGGGAGCTTTACTCCATATCTAACCGATACTGTACCTGACCTGGGAGTGTTTCATTCCTCACTGTAGATGGAGCTTTACTCTGTATCTAACATGTGCTGTACGTGCCCTGGGAGTGTTTGATGGGACAGTGTAGAGGGAGCTTTACTCTGTATCTAACCCGTGCTGTACCTGCCCTGGGAGTGTTTGGTAGGTCACTGTAGAGGGAGCTTTACTCTGTATCTAACATGTGCTGTACCTGCAACAGGTACGCTTGCAGCCTTCTGCAAGAGGTCGGCACCGGAGGGACTGGAGTGCATCATCACCTCCAGCAACCAAATTTTAATTTGATTTAAGTTTACCGTCCAAAGTTTAATTGGTTTATTTTGCCGGTTATAGTGTTCCCTCCCCCCTTTAATCAGGGTGCATTTGATTTACAGATCAACAACAAAATAGTTGTGCTGTACCTGCCCTGTGATTTTTTCTTGGGACAAGAGAGAGGGAGCTTTATTCTGTATCTAACCTGTGCTGTGCATACCCTGGGAATACCTGGTGGGACAGTGCAGATGGATCCTTACTGTGTATTTAATATGTGCTGCACCTGCCCTGGGAGTGTTTGATGAGTCAGCGTACAGCAAGCTTTAAATTGTAACTAACCCGTGCTGTACCTGCCCTGGGATTGTTTAGGACAGTACAGAGGGAGCTTTACTCTGTATATAACCGTGCAGTATCTGGCCCACTCCTGCACCGATTTAACATGGTCTTATGTACCCAGCGTGCCCCGCGGGGTAGAATGTGCTGCACGCAGACGACAGCAGCTCAGTGCGCAGGCGCAAGCCTTGTCTGGTTTGGAGCATGCGCGATGCTTTTCATGGCGGTGAAGAAATGTTTTGGACAGGCTCCTCACAAGTGTCATTTTCAGCGGACCGGAGCGGGGTAAGGGACCAGCGGGGAGGTGGGGAAGCTTCAGAAACAACCGGTGCCCGCCGGAAGCCCGGAATAATAACCGGAATATCGGTGGTTGCAACTTCGGGTCTTTCTCCAGTCAAAGGCCCAGGCTAACGGCGGCCATCTTGGTAAAGGATGGTAGATTCCGCGTTCCACCATTTTGATTCAGTGAGTAGCACAGCGCATGTTCGGCCATCTTGGTGCAGGAACAAAGTGAAAGATGTCAGTAGAACTGAACCGAGCCAGAGTCAGTACATTCAGGGGAGGGGAACCAGTGAGCGCAGAACTGAACCCAGCCAGAGTCAGTACCTTCAGGGGAGGGGAACCAGTGAGTGTAGAACTGAACCCAGCCAGAGTCAGTACCTTCAGGGGAGGGGAACCAGTGAGTGTAGAACTGAACCCAGCCAGAGTCAGTACCTTCACGGGAGGGGAACCAGTGAGTGTAGAACTGAACCCAGCCAGAGTCAGTACCTTCAGGGGAGGGGAACCAGTGAGTGTAGAACTGAACCCAGCCAGAGTCAGTACCTTCAGGGAAGGGGAACCAGTGAGTGTAGAACTGAACCCAGCCAGAGTCAGTACCTTCAGGGAAGGGGAACCAGTGAGTGTAGAACTGAACCCAGCCAGAGTCAGTACCTTCAGGGAAGGGGAACCAGTGAGTGTAGAACTGAACCCAGCCAGAGTCAGTACCTTCAGGGGAGGGGAACCAGTGAGTGCAGAACTGAACCCAGCCAGAGTCAGTACCTTCAGGGGAGGGGAACCAGTGAGTGTAGAACTGAACCCAGCCAGAGTCAGTACCTTCAGGGGAGGGGAACCAGTGAGTGTAGAACTGAACCCAGCCAGAGTCAGTACCTTCAGGGGAGGGGAACCAGTGAGTGTGGAACTGAACCCAGCCAGAGTCAGTACCTTCAGGGAAGGGGAACCAGTGAGTGTAGAACTGAACCCAGCCAGAGTCAGTACCTTCAGGGAAGGGGAACCAGTGAGTGTAGAACTGAACCCAGCCAGAGTCAGTACCTTCAGGGGAGGGGAACCAGTGAGTGCAGAACTGAACCCAGCCAGAGTCAGTACCTTCAGGGGAGGGGAACCAGTGAGTGCAGAACTGAACCCAGCCAGAGTCAGTACCTTCAGGGGAGGGGAACCAGTGAGTGTAGAACTGAACCCAGCCAGAGTCAGTACCTTCAGGGGAGGGGAACCAGTGAGTGTGGAACTGAACCCAGCCAGAGTCAGTACCTTCAGGGGAGGGGAACCAGTGAGTGTAGAACTGAACCCAGCCAGAGTCAGTACCTTCAGGGGAGGGGGACCAGTGATTGTAGAACTGAACCCAGCCAGAGTCAGTACCTTCAGGGGAGGGGAACCAGTGAGTGTGGAACTGAACCCAGCCACAGTCAGTACCTTCCGGGGAGGGGAACCAGTGAGTGTAGAACTGAACCCAGCCAGAGTCAGTACCTTCAGGGAAGGGGAACCAGTGAGTGTAGAACTGAACCCAGCCAGAGTCAGTACCTTCAGGGGAGGGGAACCAGTGAGTGCAGAACTGAACCCAGCCAGACTCAGTACCTTCAGGGGAGGGGAACCAGTGAGTGTAGAACTGAACCCAGCCAGAGTCAGTACCTTCAGGGGAGGGGAACCAGTGAGTGTGGAACTGAACCCAGCCAGAGTCAGTACCTTCAGGGGAGGGGAACCAGTGAGTGTAGAACTGAACCCAGCCAGAGTCAGTACCTTCAGGGGAGGGGAACCAGTGATTGTAGAACTGAACCCAGCCAGAGACAGTACCTTCAGGGGAGGGGAACCAGTGAGTGTGGAACTGAACCTAGCCAGAGTCAGTACCTTAAGGGGAGGGGGACCAGTGAGTGTAGAACTGAACCCAGCCAGAGTCAGTACCTTCCGGGGAGGGGAACCAGTGAGTGTAGAAATGAACCCAGCCAGAGTCAGCATCTTCAGGGGAGGGGAACCAGTGAGTGTAGAACTGAACCCAGCCAGAGTCAGTACCTTCAGGGGAGGAACATAGGAATTAGGAACAGGAGTAGGCCATCTAGCCCTTCGAGCCTGCTCCGCCATTCAATAAGATCATGGCTGATCTGGTCATGGACTCAGCTTCACTTACCCGCCCTCTCCCCGTAACCCTTATTGCTTTAAAATCTATCTATCTTTGACTTGAAAACATTCAATGAGCCACCCTCAACTGCTTCCTTGGGCAGAGAATTTCAGAGACTCACAACCCTCTTGGAGAAGAAATTATTTCTCAACTTGGTTTTAAATTGGCTGCTCCATATTTTGAGGCTGTGCCCCCTAGTTCTAGTCTTCCCCCATCAATGGAAACAACCTCTCTGCCTCTATCTTGTCTATCCCTTTCATAATTTTAAATGTTTCTAAAAGATCACCCCTCATCCTTCTGAACTCCAAGGAGTAAAGACCCAGTCTACTCAATCTATCATCATAAGGTAACCCCCTCATTTCTCGAATCAGCCTCGTGAATCGTCTCTGTACCCCTTCCAAAGTTAGTATATCCTTCCTTAAGTAAGGTGACCAAAACTGCACGCAGTACTCCAGGTGCGGCCTAAACAATACCTTATACAGTTGCAGCAACACCTCCCTACTTTTTACTCCATCCCTCTCGCAATGAAGGCCAGCATTCCATTTGCCTTCCTGATTACCTGCTGCATCTGCAAACTAACCTTTTGGGATTCATGCACAAGGACCAATTGGGGAGCTGTGGAGGCGTGTCCTGCTCAGTTGGAGCTGTGAGCAGTGAGGAGAGCAGCAAGCAACTTGAGCTCCTGCCTGTAGAGCCCTGAGACCAGCCAGGAAGAGAAGGAAGGAAGGGGCTTCACCTTCAACTTCACCCAGAGGGAGAGGAGGAAAAAGCAGAAAACATTAAACATCTTTTACCATTCTGCAAGGAGTTGGAGAGAGGGGGAAAGACAAACAACATCCAGTGTGGAAGGAGGGAGACTCTACAATTCTACAGGTGGGTGTTGGTGCATTTCCCCAAAAGACTTTGTTGTTTCGGTGGGGGGAGGAAAGAAGACCACTGAGGGCCGGAACATCGCGGGGTGTGTGTGTGTGTGTGTGTGGTAGTGTGTGTGGGGGCCTTGCTTACAACTAGGCCCCCCCCACAATTGGAACCCCCCCCACCCCCCACATTTGCCTAGCCTGGGATAGCTGGAGCTACCAGGCTGAAGATTGTTATTAATCACCCAATTAAAGATCGTTAGGAGTGCCTGGTGGCTCCAGCTACCCCAGGTGAAGACATCTTCTCCCCCCACCTGAAGACCACCCCAAAGACTTTTGTGTTTTGCCATCTGGGGAGTGCACCCACCCACAGCTGCGAGGGGAGACCTGCCCTCGCAGTCCCCCCCTTCCCACCCCCCCTCTCTCTTTCTCTGTTACTCTGTTTCTCCCCTCTCTCTCTGAGAGCCTCTTTCTTCCAAATTTAATTTAAAAAAAAAAACATTTAAGACAACTGAGCAGAGGGAGCAAGGCCCCTCCCCAATTGCCAACTAGGGGAGAGGTACCTCATTAAGGGCTCCTCTGCTCAGTCAATCTACAAGAGGCCTAATAAAGACCATTAAGGCCTGTGACTTTGGGGTGGGTGTAGCCCTTAAAGGGACCCCGTGATGGCGACCCCATCCACGCCGGTGGCAGGGCCAGCAAGGTCGTATGCGCAGGCGGTGTCCACATCCACGGCACCTCCTGCGCCAGCCGCTGCCCTGCCACCTTTCAGACTAATAACAAAAAAACACGGGGTCAAGAGCTACACTCACCCCACAATGAGCATCGAGGAGTGCGTGCGGGCGATGGCTGGGGTAGTCGGCCCCTCGGCCATTGTCGCAGCCTCCAAGATGTCTGGGAAGGCCGTGTTCTTCCTGGGGTCGGAGCGGGCGGTGTCCCTGGCCCTTGAAAAGGGGCTCACGGTGGGCGGGACGTTCCTGCCGGTGGACCCTCTCGAGGCCACCGCGCAGAGGGTCATCATTTCAAACGTCCCGCCCTTTGTTCCCGCTGAGCTCCTCCTCCCTCACCTACACCAACTGGGGGAGGTAAGGTCGGGGATCAACCCCATACCGCTCGGCCTCAGGGAGAACAGCCTGCGCCACGTGTTCTCCTTCCGCCGCCAGCTCTTTGTCCGGCTGGCGCGGGAGGAGACGACGGAGGGGAACTTTAATGTGGTGCACGAGGGGACTGCCTACCGCGTCTTCTGGACGTCGGACGGCGTGCGGTGCCATGCCTGCAGGGAGGTGGGGCATGTTCGTAAGAACTGCCCCGCCTCCAAGGCCGCCAAACCACCGAAGGCGGCCAAGGCTGGCGCTGCCGCCACCCCTCCCCCTAGTTGCGTCCGCGTGCCGGGAGCCATGGGTGCGCGGGCATCGTCGGAGGCCTTTGTTTTCAGGGCCTCCGGCGGGGGGGAGGGAGAGCGTCCGACCGGAAAGAAGGCGCGGAAGAAGACAAAACATCAAGAGGCGGGTCCCCTCGGTGCGCCGGATAATTTGACCACCGCGCTCAGCCCAACCCCGTCACCGGCGAGCGCGGGGTGCCCCGAGCCCGTGCCCGAGCCCTTGAACAACACCACAGAGGGGCCCGGGCGCGGGCAAGAAAAGGAAAAGGGGGGGGGCGGACCGGGAGGCCTCGGCAGACATGGAGGTCTCCCTGACTCCGCGCGCCCCCAGGAACAAAAAGAGGCACCGCCCCAATGACGCGGAGGGGGAACAACATCCCTCCGCGGAGGAGTCGGTGCCCGCCGCGTGTCCCGCGTCCCCCACCAGCGCCCCCAAATTGCGCTGCAGGCGCGAGGAGTCTTTCCCCGGGGAGGGTGAGACAGTTGAGGCTGCCCAGCCTCTGCCTCCCGGGGATGGAGTGGAAGATCTGCCTGTCGTGGGGGGCGTGGGGACCGCGGAGGAGTGCGTAGCCGCCGGGCCGGGCATCCCGGGGACTGAGGCGGGCGAGGCCGAAAAGGCCGAACCTGAGCCCGCCCAGCTATTACCCAACTTCCCCCGGGATTTGCTCGACCCGGCAGAGAATGAAACAAATAATTATGACACTGTAGAGGCTGGGCCGGGGGGTGGCAGCGGGGAGGGGGAGGAACACCCACCCTCGCCCCTTACTTTGGAGCTGGAGCACTTGGAGGGCCTGGGGATTTCCTATGGCCGGGTCTCTCCTTGTTCTCCGGTTCCTGGGGCGGAGGGGGAACCCCTTCCGCTGTCATTTCCCGACCCAGCACCATTTTTAAAAGAGCCCAGTGGGGACTCCTCTGCCGACGATCCTGGGGGTGGGATCGGGGCAGTGCCAGGGCCGGTTGGAGCGGCCGGTTCATTTGCCGTACCTTGTGCGGTCGATGGGCCGGCTGCTGGCGGCCACCTCCCGGAGGAGGACGGGGACTCGGTGGGGGACGCGGGTGAAGACCTAGAGACCACCGCCAGGGAGGCGGTGGATCTGCTCGCGGCCGCCGCTGAGGCCCTCCTCGTTCCTGCAAAGGAACTCCGGGACTTTTTGGCCCAGAGCCGGGGTCGCCGCGACCAAGCCCGACTGGCCCTGGAAAAATGGTCCGAGCCGGAGCTGATCAAGGGGTCCGTCCGCGCCGCCGTTAAAACCTTGGCCGCGGGCGGGCCCTTGACAAAGGAGCAGCACCTTGAGCTGCGCGAGCTCGAGGGACTCCTCGCTGGGCTGCGGAGGGAGCGGAGTTCAACAAAAGACTCCGCTCCCTCCCCCACAATAGGTTAAGGTAGAGGTTGCACTATGCTTTTGCCATGAAGATAACCATAGCCAGCCTCAACATCAACGGCGGCAGAGGGGCACGCCGTAGATTTGACAATTTTTCGCTCCTGCGGGAGGGGAAATATGCGGTGTGCTTCCTGCAAGAAACCCACACCGTTCCGGGAGACGAAGCCACGTGGCTCCTGGAATGGCAAGGAGAGGTCCGCATGAGCCACCTCACCGCCATTTCTAGTGGGGTGGCCATCTTGCTGGGCCCGCATTTTCAGCCGGAGATCTTGGGGGTCGAGGAGCCCGTGCCAGGCCGCTTGCTGCACGTAACGGTTCGCCTGGGGGACGTGCCGCTCCATCTCGTGAACGTGTACGCCCCTCATCCCGGCCCGCAGCAAACGCGCTTCTTTGAAGAGGTGTCCGCTCTTCTTGGCTCTGTCGACGTCGGCGACTGCATTGTCCTCGGGGGGGATTTTAACTGCACCCTCGAGGCGAGGGACCGCTCCGGTGCCCCGCAGTGCATGACGGCGATGGAGAAGTTGAGGGACCTGGTCGGGTCCTTCGACTTGGTGGACGTCTGGCGAAATCTCCACCCCGACTCCAGCGCCTTTACTTGGGTGAGGCCTGGAGTTGGATGGTCTAGAGTCGACCGCCTTTACGTGTCTCGGGCGTACGTTTCCTGCGTCCCGGCGGCCTCCATGCGGCCGGTGCCGTGTTCGGACCACCACCTGGTGTGGGCGGAGCTCGCTTCGCTCCGCGCGAGGACGGGGTCCGCGTACTGGCACTTTAACAACCGGCTGCTGGAGGACGTGCGGTTCCAGGACTCGTTCCGTCGATTCTGGTCCGACTGGAGAAGGAAGCAGGGGGGCTTCCCCTCCTTGAGGCTATGGTGGGACGTGGGCAAGGCTCACGTCCGCGTCTTCTGTCAAGAGTACGCGAGGGGGTCGACCAAGAGGCGGGCGGCCAGAGTCGGGCGCCTAGAAAAAGAGGTGCTCGACCTGGAAGCCCGTCTCGGTCAAGTCGTCCAGGACCCGGCCCTGCGGACGGTGTACGAAGCGAAGAAGGCCGCGCTGAAGGACCTGCAGCTCGTCGGGTCCCGAGGCGCGTTCGTGAGGTCGCGGATCCGGTTCCTGCGGGATCTGGACCGCGGCTCCCCCTTCTTCTACTCGCTGGAAAAAAGGCAGAGTGTCCGTAAGCAGCTCTTGACGCTGCTGGCCGACGACGGCTCTCTCGTCTCGGATCCGGAGGGCGTCAACAACAGGGTCCGTGAATATTACGGGGCTCTGTTCTCTCCGGATCCGTCCAGCGAGGAAGCGCGTAGAGTTTTGTGGGAGGACCTGCCGAAGGTCGGCCCGGAGGGCGCCGAAAATCTGGAAGCTCCGCTAAGCCTGGCGGAGCTGACCGGTGCCCTCGCCCGGCTCTCGAGGGGAAAATCCCCGGGGCTGGACGGGCTGACCGTGGAGTTCCACAGGGCGTTCTGGGACGTCCTGGGGAGCGACTACGCGCGGGTCCTGGGGGAAAGTCTGGCGACCGGGGAGATGCCCCTCTCTTGGCGCAGGGCAGTCATCGTCCTGCTGCCTAAGAAGGGCGATCTCCGCCTCCTTAAGAACTGGCGCCCGGTCTCCCTCCTCAGCACGGACTACAAAATCTTCGCCAGGGCGATGTCTGCTCGCCTTGGTGCCGTGCTGGACCACATGATCCACCCCGACCAGTCATACACGGTCCCGGGCCGGACAATCCACGACAACATCCATCTGGTCCGGGACCTCATCCATTGTTCCCAGGAGGCTGGTCTGTCGGTCGCCTTCCTATCCCTCGACCAAGAGAAGGCGTTCGACAGGGTGGATCACGACTATCTGCTCGGAACTCTGCGCGCTTTCGGGTTCGGGACGCATTTCGTCGCCCGGATCCGACTTTTGTACGCCGCCGCGGAGTGTCTGATTAAGGTTAACGGGTCCTTGACGGCGCCCCTTCGCTTTAGGAGAGGGGTGCGCCAGGGATGCCCCATGTCCGGCCAGTTATACGCCGTTTGCGTGGAGCCTTTCCTGCGCCTCTTGCGGACGAGGTTGACGGGACTGGCTCTGCAAGGGCCGGGCGTGGAGGTCGTCCTCTCGGCTTACGCCGATGACGTGCTCCTCGCGGTAGAGGATCCCGCTGACCTGCGGAGGATGCGTGAGTGCCAGGAGATTTACTCGGCCGCGTCCTCCGCCAGGATCAACTGGGAGAAATGTTCCGGACTCCTGGTGGGTCAGTGGCGGGTGGACTCCCTGCCGGAGGAGCTCAGGCCTTTTGCCTGGAGCACGACCCATCTCCTCTATCTGGGAGTCTACCTTAGCCCCGACGAGGAAGCCTGGCCGGCGAACTGGCAGGAGCTGGAGGCCAAGGTCGCCGCTCGCCTAGGGCGCTGGACAGGACTGCTCCGAGTGCTGTCCTACAGGGGTCGAGCGCTAGTCATAAACCAGCTGGTGGCCGCAATGCTGTGGTACCGGCTGGTCACTTTGACCCCTCCCCCTGCGTTTGTCGCCAAGATACAGAAGAAGCTGGTGGACTTCTTCTGGAACAACAGGAAGCACTGGGTCTCTGCCGCGGTCTTGAGTCTCCCGCTTGAGGAGGGCGGTCAGTCGTTGGTGTGCGTCAGCGCCCAGCTCGCGACTTTCCGTCTTCAGACCCTGCAGAGATACCTTTACGTCGAGCCCCCTCCTAGGTGGTGTGCTCTGGCGAGGTATTTCTTCCGCCAGCAGCTCGACCTCAATTATGACACGCAGCTCCTGTTTGTGAACTTGGGGGGTGCCAGGACCGCCCTCCGGGAGCTGCCTGTCTTTTACAGGGAACTCATCAGGGTCTGGAACAAAGTCTCCACCAAGCGCAGCTCTCCGCCGGCTGGAGTGGCGGCCGTCCTGCAGGAGCCGCTGCTCGGGAATCCGTACCTCCACGGCCGAGGCTTCATGTGGCGGTCGGAAGAGAGGGCTGTGGCTGGTGAGGTGACCAGGGTCAGGGACCTGCTCGATGGCGGAGGAGCGGGCTGGATGGCGCCAGTCACGCTGGCGCGGCGCCTAAATTCTGCCAACGTCCGCCGCGCGGCCGATGCCATCGAGTCGCTAAAAACAGCTCTGGGCCCTGACTCCGTTAGGTGTATCGAGGAGGCTCAAGCACGTGGGGAGATCCCGTCCGAACTGACCCCCGTCCGGACGGAATTCCTCATCGGCGCCAAACCCCGGAACCTCCCTCGGGGGCCGGCGCCTCACAACTTGAGCCGCCTCGGGGAAATCCCCTCCGTGCCTTTCAGTTCCGCGCGGAGGGGTTTCCTGTACGGGCTGCTCCTGCACACCCTCAACTTTGCCATCCTCGCCGGCCGTCCGGACACGCCATGGCGCACCATCTTGCCGTCCGGAGGAGGCGGGGGTCCCCGATGGAGGGCACTCTACGCAGGGGTCCTCCCACTATTCATCGGGGACTTGGCCTGGAGGGTGGTGCACGGAGCAGTGCCGTGCAACAAATTTTTAAGCCGGTTCACGGACTCCCAGGCCGCCTGCAATTTCTGCGGTCTGGAGGAGTCCGTGTTCCATGTTTTTATTGAGTGCACAAGGTTGCAGCCCCTGTTCCATTATTTGAAGGGGCTGCTCCTGAAATTCTGGCTGCACTTCAGTCCCACTCTCCTGATCTTTGGGCACCCTGTGCGGAGGGGAGCGGGTAGGTCCGAAGGCCTCCTCGTAGGACTGCTCCTGGGCACGGCCAAGGGTGCCATCAGCCGGTCCAGGCAGCGGGCGGTCGAGGGGGTCGTTCAACCTGACTGCCTGCCTCTCTTCCGCTCTTACATCCGGTCCAGGGTGTCCTTGGAGATGGAGCACGCGGTGTCCACCGGTACGCTCGCGGCCTTCCGCGAGAGGTGGGCACCGGAGGGACTGGAGTGCATCATCACGCCCGGCAACCAAATTTTAATTTGATTTTACGTTTTAAAGTTAATTTGTTTTAATTGCCGGTGCTTTTAGTGTCCCCTTCCCTTTTATAGGGGGCACTGGGGAAAATTGTGATTTTAGTGCCCAAAAAAAAACAAAAAAAAAAAGAAAAAAAAAAAAAACACAAAAAAGGGGGGAAAAAAAAAAATGGGCCTTGTAAATGTCTGGAGTGTCACCCAGGTCGGGTGGCACAGTTTAATGTTTATGTTTTCGCAGGTAGACTCTAAAAGAGTTTCATGCACAAGGACCAATTGGGGAGCTGTGGAGGCGTGTCCTGCTCAGTTGGAGCTGTGAGCAGTGAGGAGAGCAGCAAGCAACTTGAGCTCCTGCCTGTAGAGCCCTGAGACCAGCCAGGAAGAGAAGGAAGGAAGGGGCTTCATCTTCAACTTCACCCAGAGGGAGAGGAGGAAAAAGCAGAAAACATTAAACATCTTTTACCATTCTGCAAGGAGTTGGAGAGAGGGGGAAAGACAAACAACATCCAGTGTGGAAGGAGGGAGACTCTACAATTCTACAGGTGGGTGTTGGTGCATTTCCCCAAAAGACTTTGTTGTTTCGGTGGGGGGAGGAAAGAAGACCACTGAGGGCCGGAACATCGCGGGGTGTGTGTGTGTGTGTGTGTGGTAGTGTGTGTGGGGGCCTTGCTTACAACTAGGCCCCCCCCACAATTGGAACCCCCCCCACCCCCCACATTTGCCTAGCCTGGGATAGCTGGAGCTACCAGGCTGAAGATTGTTATTAATCACCCAATTAAAGATCGTTAGGAGTGCCTGGTGGCTCCAGCTACCCCAGGTGAAGACATCTTCTCCCCCCACCTGAAGACCACCCCAAAGACTTTTGTGTTTTGCCATCTGGGGAGTGCACCCACCCACAGCTGCGAGGGGAGACCTGCCCTCGCAGTCCCCCCCTTCCCACCCCCCCTCTCTCTTTCTCTGTTACTCTGTTTCTCCCCTCTCTCTCTGAGAGCCTCTTTCTTCCAAATTTAATTTAAAAAAAAAAACATTTAAGACAACTGAGCAGAGGGAGCAAGGCCCCTCCCCAATTGCCAACTAGGGGAGAGGTACCTCATTAAGGGCTCCTCTGCTCAGTCAATCTACAAGAGGCCTAATAAAGACCATTAAGGCCTGTGACTTTGGGGTGGGTGTAGCCCTTAAAGGGACCCCGTGATGGCGACCCCATCCACGCCGGTGGCAGGGCCAGCAAGGTCGTATGCGCAGGCGGTGTCCACATCCACGGCACCTCCTGCGCCAGCCGCTGCCCTGCCACCTTTCAGACTAATAACAAAAAAACACGGGGTCAAGAGCTACACTCACCCCACAATGAGCATCGAGGAGTGCGTGCGGGCGATGGCTGGGGTAGTCGGCCCCTCGGCCATTGTCGCAGCCTCCAAGATGTCTGGGAAGGCCGTGTTCTTCCTGGGGTCGGAGCGGGCGGTGTCCCTGGCCCTTGAAAAGGGGCTCACGGTGGGCGGGACGTTCCTGCCGGTGGACCCTCTCGAGGCCACCGCGCAGAGGGTCATCATTTCAAACGTCCCGCCCTTTGTTCCCGCTGAGCTCCTCCTCCCTCACCTACACCAACTGGGGGAGGTAAGGTCGGGGATCAACCCCATACCGCTCGGCCTCAGGGAGAACAGCCTGCGCCACGTGTTCTCCTTCCGCCGCCAGCTCTTTGTCCGGCTGGCGCGGGAGGAGACGACGGAGGGGAACTTTAATGTGGTGCACGAGGGGACTGCCTACCGCGTCTTCTGGACGTCGGACGGCGTGCGGTGCCATGCCTGCAGGGAGGTGGGGCATGTTCGTAAGAACTGCCCCGCCTCCAAGGCCGCCAAACCACCGAAGGCGGCCAAGGCTGGCGCTGCCGCCACCCCTCCCCCTAGTTGCGTCCGCGTGCCGGGAGCCATGGGTGCGCGGGCATCGTCGGAGGCCTTTGTTTTCAGGGCCTCCGGCGGGGGGGAGGGAGAGCGTCCGACCGGAAAGAAGGCGCGGAAGAAGACAAAACATCAAGAGGCGGGTCCCCTCGGTGCGCCGGATAATTTGACCACCGCGCTCAGCCCAACCCCGTCACCGGCGAGCGCGGGGTGCCCCGAGCCCGTGCCCGAGCCCTTGAACAACACCACAGAGGGGCCCGGGCGCGGGCAAGAAAAGGAAAAGGGGGGGGGCGGACCGGGAGGCCTCGGCAGACATGGAGGTCTCCCTGACTCCGCGCGCCCCCAGGAACAAAAAGAGGCACCGCCCCAATGACGCGGAGGGGGAACAACATCCCTCCGCGGAGGAGTCGGTGCCCGCCGCGTGTCCCGCGTCCCCCACCAGCGCCCCCAAATTGCGCTGCAGGCGCGAGGAGTCTTTCCCCGGGGAGGGTGAGACAGTTGAGGCTGCCCAGCCTCTGCCTCCCGGGGATGGAGTGGAAGATCTGCCTGTCGTGGGGGGCGTGGGGACCGCGGAGGAGTGCGTAGCCGCCGGGCCGGGCATCCCGGGGACTGAGGCGGGCGAGGCCGAAAAGGCCGAACCTGAGCCCGCCCAGCTATTACCCAACTTCCCCCGGGATTTGCTCGACCCGGCAGAGAATGAAACAAATAATTATGACACTGTAGAGGCTGGGCCGGGGGGTGGCAGCGGGGAGGGGGAGGAACACCCACCCTCGCCCCTTACTTTGGAGCTGGAGCACTTGGAGGGCCTGGGGATTTCCTATGGCCGGGTCTCTCCTTGTTCTCCGGTTCCTGGGGCGGAGGGGGAACCCCTTCCGCTGTCATTTCCCGACCCAGCACCATTTTTAAAAGAGCCCAGTGGGGACTCCTCTGCCGACGATCCTGGGGGTGGGATCGGGGCAGTGCCAGGGCCGGTTGGAGCGGCCGGTTCATTTGCCGTACCTTGTGCGGTCGATGGGCCGGCTGCTGGCGGCCACCTCCCGGAGGAGGACGGGGACTCGGTGGGGGACGCGGGTGAAGACCTAGAGACCACCGCCAGGGAGGCGGTGGATCTGCTCGCGGCCGCCGCTGAGGCCCTCCTCGTTCCTGCAAAGGAACTCCGGGACTTTTTGGCCCAGAGCCGGGGTCGCCGCGACCAAGCCCGACTGGCCCTGGAAAAATGGTCCGAGCCGGAGCTGATCAAGGGGTCCGTCCGCGCCGCCGTTAAAACCTTGGCCGCGGGCGGGCCCTTGACAAAGGAGCAGCACCTTGAGCTGCGCGAGCTCGAGGGACTCCTCGCTGGGCTGCGGAGGGAGCGGAGTTCAACAAACGACTCCGCTCCCTCCCCCACAATAGGTTAAGGTAGAGGTTGCACTATGCTTTTGCCATGAAGATAACCATAGCCAGCCTCAACATCAACGGCGGCAGAGGGGCACGCCGTAGATTTGACAATTTTTCGCTCCTGCGGGAGGGGAAATATGCGGTGTGCTTCCTGCAAGAAACCCACACCGTTCCGGGAGACGAAGCCACGTGGCTCCTGGAATGGCAAGGAGAGGTCCGCATGAGCCACCTCACCGCCATTTCTAGTGGGGTGGCCATCTTGCTGGGCCCGCATTTTCAGCCGGAGATCTTGGGGGTCGAGGAGCCCGTGCCAGGCCGCTTGCTGCACGTAACGGTTCGCCTGGGGGACGTGCCGCTCCATCTCGTGAACGTGTACGCCCCTCATCCCGGCCCGCAGCAAACGCGCTTCTTTGAAGAGGTGTCCGCTCTTCTTGGCTCCGTCGACGTCGGCGACTGCATTGTCCTCGGGGGGGATTTTAACTGCACCCTCGAGGCGAGGGACCGCTCCGGTGCCCCGCAGTGCATGACGGCGATGGAGAAGTTGAGGGACCTGGTCGGGTCCTTCGACTTGGTGGACGTCTGGCGAAATCTCCACCCCGACTCCAGCGCCTTTACTTGGGTGAGGCCTGGAGTTGGATGGTCTAGAGTCGACCGCCTTTACGTGTCTCGGGCGTACGTTTCCTGCGTCCCGGCGGCCTCCATGCGGCCGGTGCCGTGTTCGGACCACCACCTGGTGTGGGCGGAGCTCGCTTCGCTCCGCGCGAGGGCGGGGTCCGCGTACTGGCACTTTAACAACCGGCTGCTGGAGGACGTGCGTTTCCAGGACTCGTTCCGTCGATTCTGGTCCGACTGGAGAAGGAAGCAGGGGGGCTTCCCCTCCTTGAGGCTATGGTGGGACGTGGGCAAGGCTCACGTCCGCGTCTTCTGTCAAGAGTACGCGAGGGGGTCGACCAAGAGGCGGGCGGCCAGAGTCGGGCGCCTAGAAAAAGAGGTGCTCGACCTGGAAGCCCGTCTCGGTCAAGTCGTCCAGGACCCGGCCCTGCGGACGGTGTACGAAGCGAAGAAGGCCGCGCTGAAGGACCTGCAGCTCGTCGGGTCCCGAGGCGCGTTCGTGAGGTCGCGGATCCGGTTCCTGCGGGATCTGGACCGCGGCTCCCCCTTCTTCTACTCGCTGGAAAAAAGGCAGAGTGTCCGTAAGCAGCTCTTGACGCTGCTGGCCGACGACGGCTCTCTCGTCTCGGATCCGGAGGGCGTCAACAACAGGGTCCGTGAATATTACGGGGCTCTGTTCTCTCCGGATCTGTCCAGCGAGGAAGCGCGTAGAGTTTTGTGGGAGGACCTGCCGAAGGTCGGCCCGGAGGGCGCCGAAAATCTGGAAGCTCCGCTAAGCCTGGCGGAGCTGACCGGTGCCCTCGCCCGGCTCTCGAGGGGAAAATCCCCGGGGCTGGACGGGCTGACCGTGGAGTTCCACAGGGCGTTCTGGGACGTCCTGGGGGGCGACTACGCGCGGGTCCTGGGGGAAAGTCTGGCGACCGGGGAGATGCCCCTCTCTTGGCGCAGGGCAGTCATCGTCCTGCTGCCTAAGAAGGGCGATCTCCGCCTCCTTAAGAACTGGCGCCCGGTCTCCCTCCTCAGCACGGACTACAAAATCTTCGCCAGGGCGATGTCTGCTCGCCTTGGTGCCGTGCTGGACCACATGATCCACCCCGACCAGTCATACACGGTCCCGGGCCGGACAATCCACGACAACATCCATCTGGTCCGGGACCTCATCCATTGCTCCCAGGAGGCTGGTCTGTCGGTCGCCTTCCTATCCCTCGACCAAGAGAAGGCGTTCGACAGGGTGGATCACGACTATCTGCTCGGAACTCTGCGCGCTTTCGGGTTCGGGACGCATTTCGTCGCCCGGATCCGACTTTTGTACGCCGCCGCGGAGTGTCTGATTAAGGTTAACGGGTCCTTGACGGCGCCCCTTCGCTTTAGGAGAGGGGTGCGCCAGGGATGCCCCATGTCCGGCCAGTTATACGCCGTTTGCGTGGAGCCTTTCCTGCGCCTCTTGCGGACGAGGTTGACGGGACTGGCTCTGCAAGGGCCGGGCGTGGAGGTCGTCCTCTCGGCTTACGCCGATGACGTGCTCCTCGCGGTAGAGGATCCCGCTGACCTGCGGAGGATGCGTGAGTGCCAGGAGATTTACTCGGCCGCGTCCTCCGCCAGGATCAACTGGGAGAAATGTTCCGGACTCCTGGTGGGTCAGTGGCGGGTGGACTCCCTGCCGGAGGAGCTCAGGCCTTTTGCCTGGAGCACGACCCATCTCCTCTATCTGGGAGTCTACCTTAGCCCCGACGGGGAAGCCTGGCCGGCGAACTGGCAGGAGCTGGAGGCCAAGGTCGCCGCTCGCCTAGGGCGCTGGACAGGACTGCTCCGAGTGCTGTCCTACAGGGGTCGAGCGCTAGTCATAAACCAGCTGGTGGCCGCAATGCTGTGGTACCGGCTGGTCACTTTGACCCCTCCCCCTGCGTTTGTCGCCAAGATACAGAAGAAGCTGGTGGACTTCTTCTGGAGCAACAGGAAGCACTGGGTCTCTGTCGCGGTCTTGAGTCTCCCGCTTGAGGAGGGCGGTCAGTCGTTGGTGTGCGTCAGCGCCCAGCTCGCGACTTTCCGTCTTCAGACCCTGCAGAGATACCTTTACGTCGAGCCCCCTCCTAGGTGGTGTGCTCTGGCGAGGTATTTCTTCCGCCAGCAGCTCGACCTCAATTATGACACGCAGCTCCTGTTTGTGAACTTGGGGGGTGCCAGGACCGCCCTCCGGGAGCTGCCTGTCTTTTACAGGGAACTCATCAGGGTCTGGAACAAAGTCTCCACCAAGCGCAGCTCTCCGCCGGCTGGAGTGGCGGCCGTCCTGCAGGAACCGCTGCTCGGGAATCCGTACCTCCACGGCCGAGGCTTCATGTGGCGGTCGGAAGAGAGGGCTGTGGCTGGTGAGGTGACCAGGGTCAGGGACCTGCTCGATGGCGGAGGAGCGGGCTGGATGGCGCCAGTCACGCTGGCGCGGCGCCTAAATTCTGCCAACGTCCGCCGCGCGGCCGATGCCATCGAGTCGCTAAAAACAGCTCTGGGCCCTGACTCCGTTAGGTGTATCGAGGAGGCTCAAGCACGTGGGGAGATCCCGTCCGAACTGACCCCCGTCCGGACGGAATTCCTCATCGGCGCCAAACCCCGGAACCTCCCTCGGGGGCCGGCGCCTCACAACTTGAGCCGCCTCGGGGAAATCCCCTCCGTGCCTTTCAGTTCCGCGCGGAGGGGTTTCCTGTACGGGCTGCTCCTGCACACCCTCAACTTTGCCATCCTCGCCGACCGTCCGGACACGCCATGGCGTACCATCTTGCCGTCCGGAGGAGGCGGGGGTCCCCGATGGAGGGCACTCTACGCAGGGGTCCTCCCACTATTCATCGGGGACTTGGCCTGGAGGGTGGTGCACGGAGCAGTGCCGTGCAACAAATTTTTAAGCCGGTTCACGGACTCCCAGGCCGCCTGCAATTTCTGCGGTCTGGAGGAGTCCGTGTTCCATGTTTTTATGGAGTGCACAAGGTTGCAGCCCCTGTTCCATTATTTGAAGGGGCTGCTCCTGAAATTCTGGCTGCACTTCAGTCCCACTCTCCTGATCTTTGGGCACCCTGTGCGGAGGGGAGCGGGTAGGTCCGAAGGCCTCCTCGTAGGACTGCTCCTGGGCACGGCCAAGGGTGCCATCAGCCGGTCCAGGCAGCGGGCGGTCGAGGGGGTCGTTCAACCTGACTGCCTGCCTCTCTTCCGCTCTTACATCCGGTCCAGGGTGTCCTTGGAGATGGAGCACGCGGTGTCCACCGGTA
This sequence comes from Pristiophorus japonicus, assembly GCF_044704955.1. Taxonomy (NCBI): domain Eukaryota; kingdom Metazoa; phylum Chordata; class Chondrichthyes; family Pristiophoridae; genus Pristiophorus; species Pristiophorus japonicus. Next base: position 55,666,097 of record NC_091999.1, read on the forward strand.
CGCTCGCGGCCTTCCGCGAGAGGTGGGCACCGGAGGGACTGGAGTGCATCATCACGCCCGGCAACCAAATTTTAATTTGATTTTACGTTTTTTAAGTTTAATTTGTTTTAATTGCCGGTGCTTTTAGTGTCCCCCTTCCCTTTTATAGGGGGCACTGGGGAAAATTGTGATTTTAGTGCCCAAAAAAAAAAAAAACCAAAAAAGAAAAACACAAAAAAAAACCAAAAAAAAAAAAGGGGGGAAAAAAAGGGCCTTGAAAATGTCTGGAGTGTCACCCAGGTCGGGTGGCACCGTTTATTGTTTTTATGTTTTCACAGGTGAACTCAAAAGAGTTTCATGCACAAGGGACCAATCGTGAAGCAGTAGAGGCGTGTCCTGCTCAGTTGGAGCTGTGAGCAGTGAGTGGAGCTGCTAGCAACTTGAGCTCCTGCCTGGAGAGCCCTGAGACCAGCCCAGGAATAGAAGGAAGGAAGGGGCTTCAACACCAACTTTATCCAGAGGGAGAGGAGGAGAAAGCAAAAAACTTTGTACATCTTTATCATTTCTGCAAGGAGTTGGAGAGAGGGGGAAAAACCACAACAACCAACATCCAGTGTGGAAGGAGGGAGACTCTACTATCTCTACAGGTGGGTGTGGGTGCATTTCCCCAAACAGACTTTGTTGTATCGGTGGGGGGAGGAAAGAAGACCACTGAGGGCCGGAACATCGCGGGGGGTGTGTGTGTGTGTGTGGTAGTGTGCGTGGGGGCCGTGCTTACAACTAGGCCCCCCCCCACAATTGGAACCCCCCCCACCCCCCACATTTGCCTAGCCTGGGATAGCTGGAGCTACCAGGCTGAAGATTGTTGTTTTTCTCAATCACCCAATTAAAGATCGTTGGGAGTGCCTGGTGGCTCCAGCTACCCCAGGTGAAGACATCTTCTCCCCCCACCTGAAGACCACCTCAAAGACTTTTGTGTTTTGCCATCTGGGGAGTGCACCCACCCACAGCTGCGAGGAGAGACCTGCCCTCGCAGCCCCCCCCCCCCTTCCCACCCCCCTCTCTCTTTCTCTGCTACTCTGTTTCTCCCCTCTCTCTCTGAGGCCTCTTCCTTCCAAATTTGCAAAAAAAAAACCAATTAAGACAACTGAGCAGAGGGAGCAAGGCCTCTCCCCAATTGTCAACGAGGGGAGAGGTGCCTCGTTAAGGGCTCCTCTGCTCAGTTAAATACACGAGGCCATTAAAGACCATTAAGGCCTGTGACTTTGGGGTGGGTGTAGCCCGTAAAGGGACCCCGTGATGGCGACCCCATCCACGCCGGTGGCAGGGCCAGCAAGGACGTATGCGCAGGTGGCAACCGCTTCCACAGCACCTCCTGCGCCACCCGCTGCCCTGCCACCATTTACACTTATAACAAAAAAACACGGGGTCAAGAGCTACACTCATCCCACAATGAGCATCGAGGAGTGCGTGCGGGCGATGGCTGGGGTAGTCGGCCCCTCGGCCATTGTCGCAGCCTCCAAGATGTCTGGGAAGGCTGTTTTCTTCCTGTGGTCGGAGCGGGCGGTGTCCCTTGCCCTCGAAAAGGGGCTCACGGTGGGCGGGACGTTCCTGCCAGTGGATCCTCTCGAGGCCACCGCGCAGAGGGTCATCGTGTCGAACGTCCCGCCCTTTGTTCCCGCTGAGCTCCTCCTCCCTCACCTACAACAACTGGGGGAGGTAAGGTCAGGGATCAACCCCATACCGCTCGGCCTCAGGGAGAACAGCCTGCGCCACGTGTTCTCCTTCCGCCGCCAGCTCTTTGTCCGGCTGGCGCGGGAGGACGTGACAGAAGGGCACTTTAATGTGGTGCACGAGGGGACTGCCTACCGCGTCTTCTGGACGTCGGACGGCGTGCGGTGCCATGCCTGCAGGGAGGTGGGGCATGTTCGTAAGAACTGCCCCGCCTCCAAGGCCGCCAAACCACCGAAGGCGGCCAAGGCTGGCGCCGCCGCCACCCCTCCCCCTAGTTGCGTCCGCGTGCCGGGAGCCATGGGTGCGCGGGCATCGTCGGAGGCCTTTGTTTTCAGGGCCTCCGGCGGGGGGGAGGGAGAGCGTCCGACCGGAAAGAAGGCGCGGAAGAAGGCAAAACATCTAGAGGCGGGTCCCCTCGGTGCGCCAGATAATTTGACCACCGCGCTCAGCCCAACCCCGTCACCGGCGAGCGCGGGGTGCCCCGAGCCCGTGCCCGGGCCCTTGAATAACACCACAGAGGGGCCCAGGCGCGGGCAAGAAAAGAAAAAGGGGGGGGCGGAGCGGGAGGCCTCGGCAGACATGGAGGTCTCCCTGACTCCGCGCGCCCCCAGGAACAAAAGGAGGCACGGCTCCGATGAGACGGAGGGGGAACAACATCCCGCCGCGGAGGAGTCGGTGCCCGCCGCGTGTCCCGCGTCCCCCACCAGCGCCCCCAAATTGCGCTGCAGGCGCGAGGAGTCTTTCCCCGGGGAGGGTGAGACAGTTGAGGCTGCCCAGCCTCTGCCTCCCGGGGATGGAGTGGAAGATCTGCCTGTCGTGGGGGGCGTGGGGACCGCGGAGGAATGCGTAGCCGCCGGGCCGGGCGTCCCGGGGACTGAGGCGGGCGAGGCCGAAAAGGCCGAACCTGAGCCCGCCCAGCTATTACCCAACTTCCCCCGGGAGTCGCTCGACCCGGCAGAAAAACAATTTATTGATTTTAATGAAACTGTAGATGCTGGGCCGGGGGGTGGCAGCGGGGAGGGGGAGGAACACCCACCCTCGCCCCTTACTTTGGAGCTGGAGCACTTGGAGGGCCTGGGGATTTCCTATGGCCGGGTCTCTCCTTGTTCTCCGGTTCCTGGGGCGGAGGGGGAACCCCTTCCGCTGTCATTTCCCGACCCAGCACCATTTTTAAAAGAGCCCAGTGGGGACTCCTCTGCCGACGATCCTGGGGGTGGGATCGGGGCAGTGCCAGGGCCGGTTGGAGCGGCCGGTTCATTTGCCGTACCTTGTGCGGTCGATGGGCCGGCTGCTGGCGGCCACCTCCCGGAGGAGGACGGGGACTCGGTGGGGGACGCGGGTGAAGACCTAGAGACCACCGCCAGGGAGGCGGTGGATCTGCTCGCGGCCGCCGCTGAGGCCCTCCTCGTTCCTGCAAAGGAACTACGGGACTTTTTGGCCCAGAGCCGGGGTCGCCGCGACCAAGCCCGACTGGCCCTGGAAAAATGGTCCGAGCCGGAGCTGATCAAGGGGTCCGTCCGCGCCGCCGTTAAAACCTTGGCCGCGGGCGGGCCCTTGACAAAGGAGCAGCACCTTGAGCTGCGCGAGCTCGAGGGACTCCTCGCTGGGCTGCGGAGGGAGCGGAGTTCAACAAAAGACTCCGCTCCCTCCCCCACAATAGGTTAAGGTAGAGGTTGCACTATGCTTTTGCCATGAAGATAACCATAGCCAGCCTCAACATCAACGGCGGCAGAGGGGCACGCCGTAGATTTGACAATTTTTCGCTCCTGCGGGAGGGGAAATATGCGGTGTGCTTCCTGCAAGAAACCCACACCGTTCCGGGAGACGAAGCCACGTGGCTCCTGGAATGGCAAGGAGAGGTCCGCATGAGCCACCTCACCGCCATTTCTAGTGGGGTGGCCATCTTGCTGGGCCCGCATTTTCAGCCGGAGATCTTGGGGGTCGAGGAGCCCGTGCCAGGCCGCTTGCTGCACGTAACGGTTCGCCTGGGGGACGTGCCGCTCCATCTCGTGAACGTGTACGCCCCTCATCCCGGCCCGCAGCAAACGCGCTTCTTTGAAGAGGTGTCCGCTCTTCTTGGCTCCGTCGACGTCGGCGACTGCATTGTCCTCGGGGGGGATTTTAACTGCACCCTCGAGGCGAGGGACCGCTCCGGTGCCCCGCAGTGCATGACGGCGATGGAGAAGTTGAGGGACCTGGTCGGGTCCTTCGACTTGGTGGACGTCTGGCGAAATCTCCACCCCGACTCCAGCGCCTTTACTTGGGTGAGGCCTGGAGTTGGATGGTCTAGAGTCGACCGCCTTTACGTGTCTCGGGCGTACGTTTCCTGCGTCCCGGCGGCCTCCATGCGGCCGGTGCCGTGTTCGGACCACCACCTGGTGTGGGCGGAGCTCGCTTCGCTCCGCGCGAGGACGGGGTCCGCGTACTGGCACTTTAACAACCGGCTGCTGGAGGACGTGCGGTTCCAGGACTCGTTCCGTCGATTCTGGTCCGACTGGAGAAGGAAGCAGGGGGGCTTCCCCTCCTTGAGGCTATGGTGGGACGTGGGCAAGGCTCACGTCCGCGTCTTCTGTCAAGAGTACGCGAGGGGGTCGACCAAGAGGCGGGCGGCCAGAGTCGGGCGCCTAGAAAAAGAGGTGCTCGACCTGGAAGCCCGTCTCGGTCAAGTCGTCCAGGACCCGGCCCTGCGGACGGTGTACGAAGCGAAGAAGGCCGCGCTGAAGGACCTGCAGCTCGTCGGGTCCCGAGGCGCGTTCGTGAGGTCGCGGATCCGGTTCCTGCGGGATCTGGACCGCGGCTCCCCCTTCTTCTACTCGCTGGAAAAAAGGCAGAGTGTCCGTAAGCAGCTCTTGACGCTGCTGGCCGACGACGGCTCTCTCGTCTCGGATCCGGAGGGCGTCAACAACAGGGTCCGTGAATATTACGGGGCTCTGTTCTCTCCGGATCCGTCCAGCGAGGAAGCGCGTAGAGTTTTGTGGGAGGACCTGCTGAAGGTCGGCCCGGAGGGCGCCGAAAATCTGGAAGCTCCGCTAAGCCTGGCGGAGCTGACCGGTGCCCTCGCCCGGCTCTCGAGGGGAAAATCCCCGGGGCTGGACGGGCTGACCGTGGAGTTCCACAGGGCGTTCTGGGACGTCCTGGGGAGCGACTACGCGCGGGTCCTGGGGGAAAGTCTGGCGACCGGGGAGATGCCCCTCTCTTGGCGCAGGGCAGTCATCGTCCTGCTGCCTAAGAAGGGCGATCTCCGCCTCCTTAAGAACTGGCGCCCGGTCTCCCTCCTCAGCACGGACTACAAAATCTTCGCCAGGGCGATGTCTGCTCGCCTTGGTGCCGTGCTGGACCACATGATCCACCCCGACCAGTCATACACGGTCCCGGGCCGGACAATCCACGACAACATCCATCTGGTCCGGGACCTCATCCATTGCTCCCAGGAGGCTGGTCTGTCGGTCGCCTTCCTATCCCTCGACCAAGAGAAGGCGTTCGACAGGGTGGATCACGACTATCTGCTCGGAACTCTGCGCGCTTTCGGGTTCGGGACGCATTTCGTCGCCCGGATCCGACTTTTGTACGCCGCCGCGGAGTGTCTGATTAAGGTTAACGGGTCCTTGACGGCGCCCCTTCGCTTTAGGAGAGGGGTGCGCCAGGGATGCCCCATGTCCGGCCAGTTATACGCCGTTTGCGTGGAGCCTTTCCTGCGCCTCTTGCGGACGAGGTTGACGGGACTGGCTCTGCAAGGGCCGGGCGTGGAGGTCGTCCTCTCGGCTTACGCCGATGACGTGCTCCTCGCGGTAGAGGATCCCGCTGACCTGCGGAGGATGCGTGAGTGCCAGGAGATTTACTCGGCCGCGTCCTCCGCCAGGATCAACTGGGAGAAATGTTCCGGACTCCTGGTGGGTCAGTGGCGGGTGGACTCCCTGCCGGAGGAGCTCAGGCCTTTTGCCTGGAGCACGACCCATCTCCTCTATCTGGGAGTCTACCTTAGCCCCGACGAGGAAGCCTGGCCGGCGAACTGGCAGGAGCTGGAGGCCAAGGTCGCCGCTCGCCTAGGGCGCTGGACAGGACTGCTCCGAGTGCTGTCCTACAGGGGTCGAGCGCTAGTCATAAACCAGCTGGTGGCCGCAATGCTGTGGTACCGGCTGGTCACTTTGACCCCTCCCCCTGTGTTTGTCGCCAAGATACAGAAGAAGCTGGTGGACTTCTTCTGGAACAACAGGAAGCACTGGGTCTCTGTCGCGGTCTTGAGTCTCCCGCTTGAGGAGGGCGGTCAGTCGTTGGTGTGCGTCAGCGCCCAGCTCGCGACTTTCCGTCTTCAGACCCTGCAGAGATACCTTTACGTCGAGCCCCCTCCTAGGTGGTGTGCTCTGGCGAGGTATTTCTTCCGCCAGCAGCTCGACCTCAATTATGACACGCAGCTCCTGTTTGTGAACTTGGGGGGTGCCAGGACCGCCCTCCGGGAGCTGCCTGTCTTTTACAGGGAACTCATCAGGGTCTGGAACAAAGTCTCCACCAAGCGCAGCTCTCCGCCGGCTGGAGTGGCGGCCGTCCTGCAGGAACCGCTGCTCGGGAATCCGTACCTCCACGGCCGAGGCTTCATGTGGCGGTCGGAAGAGAGGGCTGTGGCTGGTGAGGTGACCAGGGTCAGGGACCTGCTCGATGGCGGAGGAGCGGGCTGGATGGCGCCAGTCACACTGGCGCGGCGCCTAAATTCTGCCAACGTCCGCCGCGCGGCCGATGCCATCGAGTCGCTAAAAACAGCTCTGGGCCCTGACTCCGTTAGGTGTATCGAGGAGGCTCAAGCACGTGGGGAGATCCCGTCCGAACTGACCCCCGTCCGGACGGAATTCCTCATCGGCGCCAAACCCCGGAACCTCCCTCGGGGGCCGGCGCCTCACAACTTGAGCCGCCTCGGGGAAATCCCCTCCGTGCCTTTCAGTTCCGCGCGGAGGGGTTTCCTGTACGGGCTGCTCCTGCACACCCTCAACTTTGCCATCCTCGCCGGCCGTCCGGACACGCCATGGCGTACCATCTTGCCGTCCGGAGGAGGCGGGGGTCCCCGATGGAAGGCACTCTACGCAGGGGTCCTCCCACTATTCATCGGGGACTTGGCCTGGAGGGTGGTGCACGGAGCAGTGCCGTGCAACAAATTTTTAAGCCGGTTCACGGACTCCCAGGCCGCCTGCAATTTCTGCGGTCTGGAGGAGTCCGTGTTCCATGTTTTTATGGAGTGCACAAGGTTGCAGCCCCTGTTCCATTATTTGAAGGGGCTGCTCCTGAAATTCTGGCTGCACTTCAGTCCCACTCTCCTGATCTTTGGGCACCCTGTGCGGAGGGGAGCGGGTAGGTCCGAAGGCCTCCTCGTAGGACTGCTCCTGGGCACGGCCAAGGGTGCCATCAGCCGGTCCAGGCAGCGGGCGGTCGAGGGGGTCGTTCAACCTGACTGCCTGCCTCTCTTCCGCTCTTACATCCGGTCCAGGGTGTCCTTGGAGATGGAGCACGCGGTGTCCACCGGTACGCTCGCGGCCTTCCGCGAGAGGTGGGCACCGGAGGGACTGGAGTGCATCATCACGCCCGGCAACCAAATTTTAATTTGATTTTACGTTTTTTTAAGTTTAATTTGTTTTAATTGCCGGTGATTTTAGTGTCCCCCTTCCCTTTTATAGGGGGCACTAGGGAAAATTGTGATTTTAGTGCCCAAAAAAAAACCAAAAAAAAAGAAAAACACAAAAAAAAAAAAAAAAAAAGGGGGGGAAAAAAAGGGCCTTGTAAATGTCTGGAGTGTCACCCAGGTTGAGTGGCACCGTTATTGTTTTATGTTTTCACAGGTAGACTCTAAAAGAGTTTCATGCACAAGGGACCAATCGTGAAGCAGTAGAGGCGTGTCCTGCTCAGTTGGAGCTGTGAGCAGTGAGTGGAGCTGCTAGCAACTTGAGCTCCTGCCTGGAGAGCCCTGAGACCAGCCCAGGAATAGAAGGAAGGAAGGGGCTTCAACACCAACTTCTATCCAGAGGGAGAGGAGGAGAACAGAAAACATTTAACATCTTTTACCATTCTGCAAGGAGTTGGAGAGAGGGGGAAAGGACCAATAACAACCAGTGTGGAAGGAGGGAGACTCTACATTCTACAGGTGGGTGTGGGTGCATTTCCCCAAACAGACTTTGTTGTATCGGTGGGGGGAGGAAAGAAGACCACTGAGGGCCGGAACATCGCGGGGGGTGTGTGTGTGTGTGGTAGTGTGTGTGGGGGCCTTGCTTACAACTAGGCCCCCCCCACAATTGGAACCCCCCCCACCCCCCACATTTGCCTAGCCTGGGATAGCTGGAGCTACCAGGCTGAAGATTGTTGTTTTTCTCAATCACCCAATTAAAGATCGTTAGGAGTGCCTGGTGGCTCCAGCTACCCCAGGTGAAGACATCTTCTCCCCCCACCTGAAGACCACCCCAAAGATTTTGTGTTTTGCCATCTGGGGAGTGCACCCACCCACAGCTGCGAGGGGAGACCTGCCCTCGCAGCCCCTCCCCCCTTCCCACCCCCCTCTCTCTTTCTCCATTACTCTCTGTTTCTCCCCTCTCTCTCTGAGGCCTCTTCCTTCCAAATTTACAAAAAAAACAAAAAAACAAAACCAATTAAGACAACTGAGCAGAGGGAGCAAGGCCTCTCCCCAATTGTCAATGAGGGGAGAGGTACCTCGTTAAGAGCTCCTCTGCTTCAGTCTTTTAGATAAGAGGCCTAATTAAGACCATTAAGGCCTGTGACTTTGGGGTGGGTGTAGCCCTTAAAGGGACCCCGTGATGGCGACCCCATCCACGCCGGTGGCAGGGCCAGCAAGGACGTATGTGCAGGCGGTGTCTACATCCACGGCACCTCCTGCGCCACCTGCTGCCCTGCCACCATTCAAACTAATAACCAAGAAACACGGGGTCAAGAGCTACACTCACCCCACAATGAGCATCGAGGAGTGCGTGCGGGCGATGGCTGGGGTAGTCGGCCCCTCGGCCATTGTCGCAGCCTCCAAGATGTCTGGCAAGGCCGTGTTCTTCCTGGGGTCGGAGCGGGCGGTGTCCCTGGCCCTTGAAAAGGGGCTCACGGTGGGCGGGACGTTCCTGCCGGTGGACCCTCTCGAGGCCACCGCGCAGAGGGTCATCGTGTCAAACGTCCCGCCCTTTGTTTCCGCTGAGCTCCTCCTCCCTCACCTACACCAACTGGGGGAGGTAAGGTCAGGGATCAACCCCATACCGCTCGGCCTCAGGGAGAACAGCCTGCGCCACGTGTTCTCCTTCCGCCGCCAGCTCTTTGTCCGGCTGGCGTGGGAGGACGTGACAGAAGGGCACTTTAATGTGGTGCACGAGGGGACTGCCTACCGCGTCTTCTGGACGTCGGACGGCGTGCGGTGCCATGCCTGCAGGGAGGTGGGGCACGTTCGCAAAAACTGCCCCGCCTCCAAGGCCGCCAAACCACCGAAGGCGGCCAAGGCTGGCGCCGCCGCCACCCCTCCCCCTAGTTGCGTCCGCGTGCCGGGAGCCATGGGTGCGCGGGCATCGTCGGAGGCCTTTGTTTTCAGGGCCTCCGGCGGGGGGGAGGGAGAGCGTCCGAGCGGAAAGAAGGCGCGGAAGAAGGAGAAACATCTAGAGGCGGGTCCCCTCGGTGCGCCGGAAAGTCTGACCACCGCGCTCAGCCCAACCCAGTCACCGGCGAACGCGGGGTGCCCCGAGCCCGTGCCCGGGCCCTTGAATAACACCACAGAGGGGCCCAGGCGCGGGCAAGAAAAGGAAAAGGGGGGGGCGGAGCGGGAGGCCTCGGCAGACATGGAGGTCTCCCTGACTCCGCGCGCCCCCAGGAACAAAAAGAGGCACCGCCCCAATGAGGCGGAGGGGGAACAACATCCCTCCGCGGAGGAGGCGGTGCCCGCCGCGTGTCCCGCGTCCCCCACCAGCGCCCCCAAATTGCGCTGCAGGCGCGAGGAGTCTTTCCCCGGGGAGGGTGAGGCAGTCGAGGCTGCCCAGCCTCTGCCTCCCGGGGATGGAGTGGAAGATCTGCCTGTCGTGGGGGGCGTGGGGCCAGTGGAAGAATGCGTAGCCGCCGGGTCGAGCGTCCCGGGGACCGAGGCGGGCGGGGCCGAAAAGGCCGAACCTGAGCCCGCCCAGCTATTATCCAACTTCCCCCGGGAGTCGCTCGACCCGGCAGAAATACAAACAAATAATTATGACACTGTAGATGCTGGGCCGGGGGGTGGCATCGGGGAGGGGGAGGAACACCCACCCTCGCCTCTTACTTTGGAGCTGGAGCACTTGGGGAGCCTGGGGATCTCCTATGGCCGGGTCTCTCCTTGTTCTCCGGTTCCTGGGGCGGAGGGGGAACCCCTTCCGCTGTCATTTCCCGACCCAGCACCATTTTTAAAAGAGCCCAGTGGGGACTCCTCTGCCGACGATCCTGGGGGTGGGATCGGGGCAGTGCCAGGGCCGGTTGGAGCGGCCGGTTCATTTGCCGTACCTTGTGCGGTCTATGGGCTGGCTGCTGGCGGCCACCTCCCGGAGGAGGACGGGGACTCGGTGGGGGACGCGGGTGAAGACCGAGAGACCACCGCCAGTGAGGCGGTGGATCTGCTCGCGGCCGCCGCTGAGGCCCTCCTCATTCCTGCAAAGGAACTCCGGGACTTTTTGGCCCAGAGCCGGGGTCGCCGCGACCAAGCCCGACTGGCCCTGGAAAAATGGTCCGAGCCGGAGCTGATCAAGGGGTCCGTCCGCGACGCCGTTAAAACCTTGGCCGCGGGCGGGCCCTTGACAAAGGAGCAGCACCTTGAGCTGCGCGAGCTCGAGGGACTCCTCGCTGGGCTGCGGAGGGAGCGGAGTTCAACAAAAGACTCCGCTCCCTCCCCCACAATAGGTTAAGGTAGAGGTTGCACTATGCTTTTGCCATGAAGATAACCATAGCCAGCCTCAACATTAACGGCGGCAGAGGGGCACGCCGTAGATTTGACAATTTTTCGCTCCTGCGGGATGGGAAATATGCGGTGTGCTTCCTGCAAGAAACCCACACCGTTCCGGGAGACGAAGCCACGTGGCTCCTGGAATGGCAAGGAGAGGTCCGCATGAGCCACCTCACCGCCATTTCTAGTGGGGTGGCCATCTTGCTGGGCCCGCATTTTCAGCCGGAGATCTTGGGGGTCGAGGAGCCCGTGCCAGGCCGCTTGCTGCACGTAACGGTTCGCCTGGGGGACATGCCGCTCCATCTCGTGAACGTGTACGCCCCTCATCCCGGCCCGCAGCAAACGCGCTTCTTTGAAGAGGTGTCCGCTCTTCTTGGCTCCGTCGACGTCGGCGACTGCATTGTCCTCGGGGGGGATTTTAACTGCACCCTCGAGGCGAGGGACCGCTCCGGTGCCCCGCAGTGCATGACGGCGATGGAGAAGTTGAGGGACCTGGTCGGGTCCTTCGACTTGGTGGACGTCTGGCGAAATCTCCACCCCGACTCCAGCGCCTCTACTTGGGTGAGGCCTGGAGTTGGATGGTCTAGAGTCGACCGCCTTTACGTGTCTCGGGCGTACGTTTCCTGCGTCCCGGCGGCCTCCATGCGGCCGGTGCCGTGTTCGGACCACCACCTGGTGTGTGCGGAGCTCGCTTCGCTCCGCGCGAGGACGGGGTCCGCGTACTGGCACTTTAACAACCGGCTGCTGGAGGACGTGCGGTTCCAGGACTCGTTCCGTCGATTCTGGTCCGACTGGAGAAGGAAGCAGGGGGGCTTCCCCTCCTTGAGGCTATGGTGGGACGTGGGCAAGGCTCACGTCCGCGTCTTCTGTCAAGAGTACGCGAGGGGGTCGACCAAGAGGCGGGCGGCCAGAGTCGGGCGCCTAGAAAAAGAGGTGCTCGACCTGGAAGCCCGTCTCGGTCAAGTCGTCCAGGACCCGGCCCTGCGGACGGTGTACGAAGCGAAGAAGGCCGCGCTGAAGGACCTGCAGCTCGTCGGGTCCCGAGGCGCGTTCGTGAGGTCGCGGATCCGGTTCCTGCGGGATCTGGACCGCGGCTCCCCCTTCTTCTACTCGCTGGAAAAAAGGCAGAGTGTCCGTAAGCAGCTCTTGACGCTGCTGGCCGACGACGGCTCTCTCGTCTCGGATCCGGAGGGCGTCAACAACAGGGTCCGTGAATATTACGGGGCTCTGTTCTCTCCGGATCCGTCCAGCGAGGAAGCGCGTAGAGTTTTGTGGGAGGACCTGCCGAAGGTCGGCCCGGAGGGCGCCGAAAATCTGGAAGCTCCGCTAAGCCTGGCGGAGCTGACCAGTGCCCTCGCCCGGCTCTCGAGGGGAAAATCCCCGGGGCTGGACGGGCTGACCGTGGAGTTCCACAGGGCGTTCTGGGACGTCCTGGGGGGCGACTACGCGCGGGTCCTGGGGGAAAGTCTGGCGACCGGGGAGATGCCCCTCTCTTGGCGCAGGGCAGTCATCGTCCTGCTGCCTAAGAAGGGCGATCTCCCACTCCTTAAGAACTGGCGCCCGGTCTCCCTCCTCAGCACGGACTACAAAATCTTCGCCAGGGCGATGTCTGCTCGCCTTGGTGCCGTGCTGGACCACATGATCCACCCCGACCAGTCATACACGGTCCCGGGCCGGACGATCCACGACAACATCCATCTGGTCCGGGACCTCATCCATTGCTCCCAGGAGGCTGGTCTGTCGGTCGCCTTCCTATCCCTCGACCAAGAGAAGGCGTTCGACAGGGTGGATCACGACTATCTGCTCGGAACTCTGCGCGCTTTCGGGTTCGGGACGCATTTCGTCGCCCGGATCCGACTTTTGTACGCCGCCGCGGAGTGTCTGATTAAGGTTAACGGGTCCTTGACGGCGCCCCTTCGCTTTAGGAGAGGGGTGCGCCAGGGATGCCCCATGTCCGGCCAGTTATACGCCGTTTGCGTGGAGCCTTTCCTGCGCCTCTTGCGGACGAGGTTGACGGGACTGGCTCTGCAAGGGCCGGGCGTGGAGGTCGTCCTCTCGGCTTACGCCGATGACGTGCTCCTCGCGGTAGAGGATCCCGCTGACCTGCGGAGGATGCGTGAGTGCCAGGAGATTTACTCGGCCGCGTCCTCCGCCAGGATCAACTGGGAGAAATGTTCCGGACTCCTGGTGGGTCAGTGGCGGGTGGACTCCCTGCCGGAGGAGCTCAGGCCTTTTGCCTGGAGCACGACCCATCTCCTCTATCTGGGAGTCTACCTTAGCCCCGACGAGGGAGCCTGGCCGGCGAACTGGCAGGAGCTGGAGGCCAAGGTCGCCGCTCGCCTAGGGCGCTGGACAGGACTGCTCCGAGTGCTGTCCTACAGGGGTCGAGCGCTAGTTATAAACCAGCTGGTGGCCGCAATGCTGTGGTACCGGCTGGTCACTTTGACCCCTCCCCCTGCGTTTGTCGCCAAGATACAGAAGAAGCTGGTGGACTTCTTCTGGAACAACAGGAAGCACTGGGTCTCTGCCGCAGTCTTGAGTCTCCCGCTTGAGGAGGGTGGTCAGTCGTTGGTGTGCGTCAGCGCCCAGCTCGCGACTTTCCGTCTTCAGACCATGCAGAGATACCTTTACGTCGAGCCCCCTCCTAGGTGGTGTGCTCTGGCGAGGTATTTCTTCCGCCAGCAGCTCGACCTCAATTATGACACGAAGATCCTGTTTGTGAACTTGGGGGATGCCAGGACCGCCCTCCGGGAGCTGCCTGTCTTTTACAGGGAACTCATCAGGGTCTGGAACAAAGTCTCCACCAAGCGCAGCTCTCCACCGGCTGGAGAGGCGGCCGTCCTGCAGGAGCCGCTGCTCGGGAATCCGTACCTCCACGGCCGAGGTTTTATGTGGCGGTCGGAAGAGAGGGCTGTGGCTGGTGAGGTGACCAGGGTCAGGGACCTGCTCGATGGCGGAGGAGCGGGCTGGATGGCGCCAGTCACGCTGGCGCGGCGCCTAAATTCTGCCAACGTCCGCCGTGCGGCCGATGCCATCGAGTCGCTAAAAACAGCTCTGGGCCCTGACTCCGTTAGGTGTATCGAGGAGGCTCAAGCACGTGGGGAGATCCCGTCCGAACTGACCCCCGTCCGGACGGAATTCCTCATCGGCGCCAAACCCCGGAACCTCCCTCGGGGGCCGGCGCCTCACAACTTGAGCCGCCTCGGGGAAATCCCCTCCGTGCCTTTCAGTTCCGCGCGGAGGGGTTTCCTGTACGGGCTGCTCCTGCACACCCTCAACTTTGCCATCCTCGCCGGCCGTCCGGACACGCCATGGCGTACCATCTTGCCGTCCGGAGGAGGCGGGGGTCCCCGATGGAGGGCACTCTACGCAGGGGTCCTCCCACTATTCATCGGGGACTTGGCCTGGAGGGTGGTGCACGGAGCAGTGCCGTGCAATAAATTTTTAAGCCGGTTCACGGACTCCCAGGCCGCCTGCAATTTCTGCGGTCTGGAGGAGTCCGTGTTCCATGTTTTTATTGAATGCACGAGGTTGCAGCCCCTGTTCCACTATTTGAAGGGGCTGCTCCTGAAATTCTGGCTGCACTTCAGTCCCACTCTCCTGATCTTTGTGCACCCTGTGCGGAGGGGAGCGGGTAGGTCCGAAGGCCTCCTCGTAGGACTGCTCCTGGGCACGGCCAAAGGTGCCATCAGCCGGTCCAGGCAGCGGGCGGTCGAGGGGGTCGTTCAACCTGACTGCCTGCCTCTCTTCCGCTCTTACATCCGGTCCAGGGTGTCCTTGGAGATGGAGCACGCGGTGTCCACCGGTACGCTCGCGGCCTTCCGCGAGAGGTGGGCACCGGAGGGACTGGAGTGCATCATCACGCCCGGCAACCAAATTTTAATTTGATTTTACGTTTTAAAGTTAATTTGTTTTAATTGCCGGTGCTTTTAGTGTCCCCTTCCCTTTTATAGGGGGCACTGGGGAAAAATTGTGATTTTAGTGCCCAAAAAAAAAACAAAAAAAAAAGAAAAAACACAAAAAAAAAACACAAAAAAGGGGGGGAAAAAAAAAGGGCCTTGTAAATGTCTGGAGTGTCACCCAGGTCGGGTGGCACCGTTTAATGTTTTATGTTTTCACAGATAAACTCAAAAGAGTTTCATGCACAAGGACCCCCAGGTCCCTCTGCACCACAGCATGTTGTAATTTCTCCCCATTCAAATAATATTCCCTTTTACTGTTTTTTTTCCCCAAGGTGGACGACCTCACACTTTTCTACATTGTATTCCATCTGCCAAACCTTAGCCCATTCGCTTAACCTATCCAAATCTCCTTGTAGCCTCTCTGAGTCCTCTACACAACCCGCTTTCCCACTAATCTTAGTGTCATCTGCAAATTTTGTTGTACTACACTCTTTCCCCTCCTCTAGGTCATCTATGTATATTGTAAACAGTTGTGGTCCCAGCACTGATCCCTGTGGCACACCACTAACCACTGATTTCCAACCGGAAAAGGACCCATTTATCCCGACTCTCTGCTTTCAGTTCGCCAGCCAATTCTCTATCCATGCTAATACATTTCCTCTGACTCCGTGTACTTTTATCTTCTGCAGTAATCTTTTGTGTGGCACCTTATCAAATGCCTTTTGGAAATCTAAATACACCACATCCATCGGTATACCTCTATCCACCATGCTCGTTATATCCTCAAAGAATTCCAGTAAGTTAGTTAAACATGATTTCCCTTTCATGAATCCATGCTGCGTCTGCTTGATTGCACTATTCCTATCCAGTTGTCCCGCTATTTCTTCCTTAATGATACTTTCAAGCATTTTCCCCACTACAGATGTTAAACTAACCGGCCTATAGTTACCTGCCTTTTGCCTGCCCTCTTTTTTAAACAGTGGCGTTACATTAGCTGCTCTCCAATCCGCTGGTACCTCCCCAGAGTCCAGAGAATTTTGGTAGATTGTAACAAGTACATCTGCTACAACTTCCGCCATCTCTTTTAATACCCTGGGATGCATTTCATCAGGACCAGGGGACTTGTCTACCTTCAATCCCATTAGTCTGTCCAGCACAACCTCCCTAGTGATAGTGATCATCTCAAGGACCTCCCTTCCCACAATCCTATGACCAGCAATTTTTGGCATGGTTTTTGTGTCTTCCACTGTGAAGACGGAAGCAAAATAATTGTTTAAGGTCTCGGCCATTTCCAAATTTCCTATTATTAAATCCCCCTTTTCATCTTCTAAGGGACCAACATTTACTTTAGTCACTCTTTTCCGTTTTATATATCTGTAAAAGCTTTTACTATCTGTTTTTATGTTTTGCGCAAGTTTACCTTCGTAATCTATCTTCCCTTTCTTTATTGCTTTTTTAGTCATTCTTTGCTGTTGCTTAAAATCTTCCCAATCCTCTAGTTTCCCACTAACCTTGGCCACCTTATGCGCATTGGTCTTTGATTTGATACTTTCCTTTATTTCCTTGGTTATCCACGGCTGGTTATCTCTTCTCTTGCCGCCCTTCTTTTTCACTGGAATATATTTTTGTTGCGCATTTTGAAAGAGCTCCTTAAAAGTCCTCCACTGTTCCTCAATTGTGCCACCATTTAGTCCTTGTTTCCAGTCTACTTTAGCCAACTCTGCCCTCATCCCACTGTAGTCCTCTTTGTTTAAGCATAGTACGCTCACTTTTGACACAACTTCCTCATCCTCAATCTGTATTACAAATTCAACCATATTGTGATCACTCATTCCGAGAGGATCTTTTACAAGGAGATCGTTTATTTATCCTGTCTCGTTACACAGGACCAGATCCAAAATGGCTTGCTCCCTTGTAGGCTCTGCTACATACTGTTCTAAGAAATAATCCCGTATGCATTCTATGAATCCCTCCTCCAGGCTACCCCCTGCGATTTGATTTGACCAAGCGATATGTAGGTTAAAATCCCCCATAACTACTGCCGTTCCTTTTTCACATGCCTCCATTATTCCCTTGATTATTACCCGCCCCACCATGAAGTTATTATTTGGGGGCCTATAAACTACACCGATCAGTGACTTTTTCCCCTTACTATCTTTAATCTCCACCCACAATGATTCAACATTTTGTTCATTGGAGCCAATATCATCCCTCACAACTGCCCTGATATCATCCCTTATTAATAGAGCTACCCCACCTCCCTGGGAGGGGCACCAGTGAGTGTGGAACTGAACCCAGCCAGAGTCAGTTCCTTCAGGGACCAGTGATTGGAGCCGCGGCCCTGCCCCCCGCCACTGATTGGCGCGGAGCAGCGCGCTGGGTGGGCTGGTGACGAGAATACATGAGAACATCAGAAATAGGAGATGAGTCGGACCTTTGGCCCCTCGAGCCTGCCGCCATTCAATAAGATGATGACTGCAGCATCTGGGGTGGTTCTCCTTGGAGCAGTGAAGGTGCAGGGCAGGTTTAACAGAGGTGCTCACAATCAGGACGGCTTTAGATTGAGTCAGGGAACAGAGTGGTTCTGCTCACAGAATCAGAGAATGGTTACAGCACGGAAGGCCGTTCGGCCCGTCGAGCCCTTGCCGGCTCCCAGCTAGTCCCACTGACCCGCCCTTTCCCTCAGCCCTGCAAATGTATTCTTTCAGATACTTATCCAACTTTTTTTTGAAAGCTGTAATTGAGTCTGCCTCCACCACCCTTTCAGGCCGTGCATTCCAGGTCCTAACCACTCGCTGCATAAAATAGATTTTCTGATGTCACCTTTTGGTTCTTTTGCCAATCACCTTAAATCCATCTCCTCTGGTTCTCGACCCTTCCACCAGTGGGAACAGTATCTATCTATCTACTCTGTTCGGACCCCTCATGATTTTGAACACTTCTCTGCTCCAAGGAGAACAACCCCAGCTTCTCCAGTCAATCCACGGAACTGAAGTCCCTCATCTCATGAATCATTCTTGTTAATCTTTTCTGCACCCACTCTAAGGCCATCACATCCTAATGTGTGGTGCCCAGAATTGGACTGAATGCTCCAGTTGAGACCGAACCAGTGTTTTGCAAAGGTTCATCATAACCTCCTTGCTTTTGTACTCTGTGATGCTCAGGAGCCTGTCAGCTTTTTTAACTGCTTTCTCAACCTGTCCTGCCACCTTCAGTGATTTGTCCACATATACCCGCAGGTCTCACTGTTCATGCACCCCCTTTAGGATTTTACCCTTTAGTTTATATTGTCTCTCCTCGTTCATCTAATCATGCTTTTCTAATTTTATTTCTTAACTCAGATTCACGGCCTCATTTTATTTCTTCCTCCGAGCCTCTCAACTTATTGTGGCAGCGTAATGTTGGCGAGTGGTGATTGATTGCCATGGGAACCAACAGGAAGAGAGCTCAGAGGCCGGAGGGCCCAGGGAGCAGCCTGTTCTGCAACCAATCACGGTGCTTGAGGGGTGGATCCTGAGTCAGCCTGTCAGGTGAGTCTGTGTGAACCCCTGTTAAACAATTCACCTTTTAAAGTTAAATCGAGATTTATTTTGTCCACAAAACAGTTTAACATTTGTCAGTATTTTATTTCTATTTATGAGTTCCTATTATGAGTTTCAGACACTTCAGTGCCAAGTGGACCAGGTGTTTAAAGGTCATTCATTTCCCTCTTTCCATGTCGCTGTTAGTTGAAGGGACAGATTGATTTCTCCGCATTATGCATTTGTAGTAGTTAAAGTAACATCCTTCCTGTTGGTAGTGTGTTACATTCTGTGCTGGGCGAGATGGCTGGTGATATCAGCCTTTAAAATACGCATCCTCTTGTTCAAATCTCTCCAGGGTCTCACCCTTCTCTATCTCTGTAACCTCCTCCAACCCTCTTAAATAGTTTGTTTTCTTTGGAACAGAGGAGACTGAGGGGAGAGCTTAATGAGGTGTATAAAATTATGAGGGGCCCAGATAGAGTGGATAGGAAGGACCTATGTCCCTTCACAGAGGGGTCAGCAAACAGCAGAACATTTTAGCCAGTACGTAGCAAGCCCAACAAGAGAGGAGGAAGTTCTGGACTTAGCATTATGGACTGAAACTGGGCAGGTGGAAGGGGTATCGATGGGACAGCATTTTGCTGCTAGTGATCGTAATTCAGTTAGATTTAGGGTAGTTATGGAAAAGGACAAAGATAGACCAGGAATAAAAGTTCTCAATTGGGAAAAAGCCAATTTTACTAAGCTGAGATGTGGTTTAGCCAAAGTGGACTGGAAACAGCTACTTGAAATGGTGAGAGATTGGGAAATGCTGGTGTTTAGAGGGACCTCGGTGTCCTTGTACACGAATCATTGAAAGTTAACATGTAGGTGCATCAAGCAATGAATAAACCAAATGGTATGTTGGCCTTTATTACAAAAGGATTTGAGTACAAGTGTAAGGATATATAGGGCCCTGGTGAGACTACACCTGGAGTATTGGCTGTTTACCAAAGGAAGGATGTACTTGCCATTGATGATGGCAATGAATGTTCACCAAACTGAATTCATGGGATGGGCGGATTGTACTATGAGTAGAGATTGCGTAGACTAGGCATTTATCCTTTAGAGTTTAGAAGAATGAGAGATGATCTCATTGAAACATACAAAATGCTTACAAGGCTTGAGAGGATAGATGCAGGAAGGATGTTTCCTCTGGCTGAGGAGTCTAGAACCAGGGGTCACAGTCTCAAAATAAGGGGTTGGCCATTTAGGACTGAGATGAGCAGAAACTTATTCACTCATTCATCTTTGTAATTCTCTATCCCCAGAGGGCTGTGGAGGCTCTGTCTTTCAGTATATTTCAGACAGAGATCGATAGATTTTTGTAAATTAAGGGAATCAAGGGATATGGAATAGTGCAGGAAAGTGAAGTTGAGGTAGAAGATCAGCCATGATCTCATTGAATGGCAGAGCAGGCTCGAGGGGCAGAATGGCATACTCCTGCTCTGAAATCTTATGTTCTTATGTTGAAGTTAAATCAGTCTCAGAGCAGTGGGAGGCATTCAATGAGAAGATAATGAGGGTTTAGAGGAAGTATGTTACCTTCAAGAAAAAGTGTGGGACTAATAAATCTGGAGCCCCCTGGATATCAGCAATAGAAATAGGAGCAGGAGTAGGCCATAAGGTCCCTCGAGCCTTCTATGCCATTCAATGAGATCATGGCTGATCATCGCCCTCAACTCCACTTTCCTGCCTGATCTCCATATCCCTTGATTCACCTCGAGCCAAAATATCGATCTGTCTCAACCTTGAATAAACTGAGCATCCACAGCCCTCTGGTGGGGAGAATGCCAAAGATTCACAACACTCTGAGTGAAGAAATTCCTCCTCATCTCTGTCTTAAATGTCCTAACCCTTATCCTGAGACGGTGCCCCCTATTTCTAGAGAGTCCAGCCAGGTGAATCAACCTCTCCGCATCTCACCTGTCAGTCCCCTTCAGAACCTTGTATGTTTCAATGAGATCACACCTCATTATTCTAAACTCGAGTGTGTCTCGGCCTATTCTACACTATCTCATCATCAGACAGCCCACTCATCCCAGGAATCAATCTTGTGAATCTTTGTAGCACTGTCTCCAAGGCAAGTATATCCTTCCTCAGATAAGGAGACCAAAACTGTGCCCACTACTCCAGGTGTGGTCTCACCAAGGCCCTGTACAATTGAAGTAAGACCTCCTTACTCTTATACTCCAACCCCCTTGCAATAAAGGACAAACCATTTGCTTTCCTTATTGCTTGCGTACCTGCATGCTCACTTTCTGTGTGTCTTGTACGAGGACACCCCAAATCTCTCTGAACACCGATGTTTAAAAGTTTCTCATCATTTAAAAGATACTCTGTTTTTTATTCTTCCTACCAAAGTGAATAACCTCACATTTCCCTACATTATGCTCCATCTGTCACCTTACTGCCGACTCACATAGTCTATCTATGTATATCTTGCAGACTCTTGTGGTTCTCACAGCTTACTGTCCCACCTAGTTTTGTATCATCAGCAAATGTGGATACACTACACTCGGTCCCTTCATCTAGGTCATTAATCATAAAATCATCGAAATTTACAGCACGGCAGGAGATCATTTCAGCCCAACGTGTCCGTGCCGGCAGATAAACAGCTATCCAGCCTAATCCCACTCTCCAGCTCTCGGTCCGTAGCCCTGTAGGTGATGGCACTTGAAGTGCACATCCAAGTATTTTTCAAATGTGGTGAGTGTTTCTGCCTCTACCACCCTTTCAGGCAGTAAGTTCCAGACCCCCACCATCCTCTGGGTGAAGATATTTCCCTTCGTATCTCCTCTAAACCAGTTACTTTAAATCTATGCCCCTGGTTGTTGACCCCTCTGCCAAGGGAAACAGGCCCTTCCTATCCACTCTATCCAGGCCCCTCTTAATTTTATAGACTTCCATCAGGTCTCCCCTCAGCCTCCTCTGTTCCAAAGAAAACACATGCAGCATCTCCAATCTTTCCTCATAGCCAAAATTCTCCAGTCCAGGTAACATTTTTGTAAGTCTCCTCTGCACCCTTTTCAGTACAATCACATCTTTCCTGTAATGTGGTGACCAGAACTGCACACAGTATTCCAACTGCGGCCTAACCAGTTCAAGCATAACCTCCTAGCTCTTGTATTCCATGCCTCGACTAATAAAGGTAAGTATTCCATATGTCGCCTTAACCACCTTATCTACCTGGCCTGCCACCTTCAGGAATCTGTGGACCTACACTCCAAGGTCCCTTTGTTCCTCTACAATTTTCAGTGTTGTACCATTTAATGTGTATTCCCTTGCCTTGTTAGACCTCCCCAAATGCATTACCTCACACTTATCCGGATTGAATTCCATTTACCACTTTACTGCCCACCTGACCAGTACATTGATATCTTCCTACAGTCCGCAGCTTTCTTCTTAATTCTCAACCACACAGCCTATTTGAGTGTCACCTTCAAACTTCTTAATCATACCCCCAACATTCAAGTCCAAGTCATTGATATATACCACAAAAAACAAGGGACCCAGCACTGAGCCCTGCAGGACCCCACTGGAAACAGCCTTCCAGTCACAAAAACACCCATCTACCATTACCTTTTGCTTCCAGCCTAAGCCAAGTTTTGATCCAACTTGTCACTTAGCCCTGGATCCCATGGGCTTTTACTTTTGTGACCAGTCTGCCATGTGGGAATTTATCTAAAGCATTGTTAAAATCCATATACACTACATCATACACACTACCCTCATCGACCCTCACGGTTACCTCCTCTCAAAATTCAATCAAGTTAGTCACACACGACCTTCCCTTAACAAATCCATGCTGACTGTCCTTAATTAATCCATGTCTTTCCAAATGAAGATTTATCCTGTCCCTCAGGATTTGTTTCCAATAATTTTCCCACCACTGAGGTTCCGGGGTGATGTCAGGAAGCACTTCCTCACACAAATGGTGAGAATCTGTTTCTCTTGGCTCGAGAGTCGAGAACTAAGGGTTATTGTCTCAGGATACCGGCCCGGCCATTTAGGACTGAGCTGATGAGAAATTTCTGCACTCAGAGGGTCGTGAATCTTTAGAATTCTCTACCCCAGAGGACAGTGAATGCTGAGTCATTGAGTATATTCAGGGCTGAGATAGAAAGCTGTTTGGACACTAAAGGAATCGAGGGATACGGGGATAGTGCGGGAAAGTGGAGCTGAAGTACAAGATCATCCTGGATCTTATTGAATGTTGCAGCAGGCTCGAGGGGCCGTATGGCCTACTCCTGCTCCTGCTTCTTTTGTTCTTAAAGGTTGTGGAAATCTGGAACTCTGTTCCCCATAAAACGGAGGCTGGGGCCCAATTGAAAATTCCAAAACTTTGCCTGATAGATGCTTCTTGGGCAAGGATATTAAGAGTGATGCAACCAAGGCATGTAGACGGAGTTTAGATACTGATCAGTCACGATCTAATTGAATGGTGGAACTATGACTCAGTCACAGTGGGTGGTGCCTGTGAGAGATTCGCTAAACCCTCACCAACAGTTCTTGACTTCAGGATTTATAAGAAAAAATACACTCGGCACAGGGTTTTGGCTCAACCTTAAACTTGTATGTTTATTGAACTTGCGTTATTCCCCAGCACACAACCTCCCTGAGATTCCGACCGAAATAACACCGAACCCATAATACAAACCCCCTCCACAAGGTTACCTGAAACCTAACAGGAAATATCACAGTTTAACGCCCTTCCGCAATTCAACTGTGATTATAAAACGACTCGGACAAATTCCCCGACGGTTTGACTGAAACTTATAATCACCCACACAGCTGGTGGTTGTGGTGTGGATTGTAGGCCGGGACCAGGTGACCACCCTGCATCCTCCTTCACTGCACTGTCCTCGCTCCGAAGTGGTCCTCTTTTTATGGGGCTTCATAATCACAGCATCAAACATATTTCCTGCTGTTCCCCTGTCGACTCTTCCGATGGTTAATAACCTCTTGATCATCAGTGTATTCCACTCCCTGGCCCAGACAGGGGCACGATCAGCTCTCCTGCTGTGTAGTACAATGCAAACCTTACTTGGGAATAGATCTGGCTCCACATTTGAGGAATGTTAGAATGTCCCTCTTCCTTCTTGACAGGGACCAGGGACCATTGAAGGTGTGCATGGCCGGCGTCTGGTGCTATTGCCTGTGTTGATTACATCGATGGCAGGTATCCTGTATCATTGATGATGTCCTTCCAGTCTCTCAATGAATCATCATTTCACTGCAATGTTTGAATGAACCCCTTACTGTGTACCCACCCTCTGGGTGTTTGTACTGAGGTTTGTTTTTTATTAACCCGTCCCACCGTCCGTAGGTTTTATATTGCATTCGACAGTTCATTTTACAGTTGGGGTGAGGGGGGTGGGGAACAGATCCTACATGCCTTTATCCACTCAGCAATTGGGAGGAGGGTCCGGTGGCCTTGCTGGAAAATGCTCGTGTGAGGCCTCAGGTGAGGACAGTAGAATAGTCAGTCGACACTCACTGTCGAGGTTCACACATGGAGTTTGGGCACATGGGTCACATATTGGAGAGAAACTGGTGAGTGTAGAACTGAACCCAGCCAGAGTCAGCACCTTCAGGGGAGGGGAACCAGTGAGTGTAGAACTGAACCCAGCCAGAGTCAGTACCTTCAGGGGAGGAGAACCAGTGAGTGCAGAACTGAACCCAGCCAGAGTCAGCACCTTCAGGGGAAGAGAACCAGTGAGTGCAGAACTGAACCCAGCCAGAGTCAGCACCTTCAGGGGAGGGGAACCAGTGAGTGTAGAACTGAACCCAGCCAGAGTCAGTACCTTCAGGGGAGGGGAACCAGTGAGTGTAGAACTGAACCCAGCCAGAGTCAGTACCTTCAGGGGAGGGGAACCAGTGAGTGTAGAACTGAACCCAGCCAGAATCAGCAACTTCAGGGGAGGAGAGGGACAGGAAGCAATGAATGCAGAACTGAACCCAGCATACGATATTAATGGAATCGAGGGAGACGGGGATCGTGCAGGAAAGTGGAGTTGTGCTAGAAAATCAGCCGTGATCTTATTGAATGGCAGAGCAGGCTCGAGGGGCCGTAGTTCTTTTGTATGTTCTTGTGTTCATTCACGACTGGATGTCGGAGGACTGCAGAGCTTTGATCTGATTCATTGATTGTGGGATTGCTTAGCCCTGTTTATACCATGCTGCTCTCGCTGCTTAGTATACATGTAGTCCTGAGTTGCAGCTTCCCCAGGCTGGTACCTCATTTCTCGGTACGCCTGGTGCTGCTCCTGGCATGCTCTTCTGCACTCCTAATTGAACCAGACTTGATGGTAATGTTAGAGTGAGGGATATGCCGGACCATGAGGTTACAGATTGTGGTGGAATACAATGCTGCTGCTGCTGATGGCCCACAGCACCCTGAGGATGCCCCGTTTTCAGCTGCTAGATCTGTTCTGCATCTATCCCGTTTAGCACGGTGATGGTGCCACACAACACATTTGAGAGTGTGTTCGGTGTGACTTTGTCTCCACAATGACTGTGTGCGGTGGTCACTGCTACCAATGCTGTCATAGACAGAGGCAGCTCCATGTGGGACAGGCTGGATGTACCCGATGGTTTTTACCTGTCCGTCATTGTTCGTATCTGCGACAGGTGGATTGGTGAGGATCAGGTCAAGTAGGTTTTTTCCTCGTGTTGGTTCTCTCACCATCTGCTGCAGGCCCAGTCTGGCAGATATGTCCTTCAGGACTCGACCAGCTCAGTCAGTAGTGGTACTACCGAGTCACTCTTGGTGATGGACATTGAAGTTCCCCACCCAGAGTACATTCTGTGCCCTTGCTACCCTCAGTGCTTCTTCCAAGCTTAAACCAGTGTGAGTAATAGAATAGATTAGATTATAATGTGAGATGTTTATACCTATAATTGTGAAACTATAAGAACTAACAGCAGGCAGGGTAGTTTAGGGATAATAAGAAAATTACTGAAGAAAAGTAAGTGCTAGGAACTATTGAAAGTGTCCTTGAAAATCACAGATTAGAGAAGTTCCAGCTGTCTTTTCCTCACTTCCTGCCCAAACCCAGCAGAGAAGACAAAGAAGAGTCCGGTGGCAGAGGTGGATCAGTGCCGGGTATAAAAGTGAGGGGAGACTGATGTAAGGGGGCAGTGGGGACTGGAGACACCGGAGATCAAGCTCAGGGCGCCCGAGGTTCCATCCAGCGGGCTGACCTGGTGTCAGTTACTGTGGACATGCGGGACTTGCATCTTTACTCTGATTGGTGGATCAGTATAAGATACGGTTAATGACGGAGAAATTGCTCATCTTATATTTCTTTTTAAGGTATTAAAGTTGCTAACACTGGCCTCTGGAACTTGCTAATTAATAAGACAAGGGATTGGCTCGACCTTTACTTCCCCAAATCTCTCTACCCCTCCACTCCTTTTAAAATGTTACCATTTAATGTACATTTCCTCCATTTTTCTTCCAAAATGTTTTGCATCAGATTTCTCTGCACTAAATTTCATCTGCCATCCATCCAGCCCATTTACAAACCTGTGCATTCAAACAGTCCTCTTCACAGAGCCCCACGCTCCCCATTTTTGGCATCATCTGGAGATTTTGATCATACTGCAGGTCTGATCACCGATTTTTAAAATAATGTATTTATTATTATTTATTGTCCCTCTGGCCCCAATCTCGATAGCATGACAAAATAAAATTCAGTTCCCCCAATTTGTAATTTCAATTATTGGAACAAATTCTGAGGGACAGGATACATCTTCATTCAGAAAGACCGGGATTAATCAGGGACATTCAGTCCGGATTTGTTAATGGAAGGTCGGGTCTGACTAACCTGATTGTATTTTTTGAGGAGGTCACACGGAGGGTCGATGACGGTGTTGTGTTTGACGTTGTGTATATGGATTTTAACAAGGCTTTTGATAAGATCCCACATTGCAGACTGGTCATGAAAGTTATAGCCCATGGGATACAAGGCAAAGTGAATACTTGGATCCAAAATTGGCTGAGGTAGGAAGCAAAAGGTTCATGGTCAATGGGTGTTTTTGTGCCTGGAAGGATGTTTCTGGGATACATCAATGATTTAGATTTGAATGTAAAGGGTATGACTACGAAGTTTGCTGATGATACGAAAATTTTCCGTGTGGTTGATAATGAAGAAGAAAGCTGTGGACTGCAGGAAGGTATCAATTGACCTGTCGGGTGGGCAGAGCAGGGGCAAATGGAATTCAATCTGCAGGAGTGTGAGGTAATGTATTTGGTGAGGGCTAACAAGGAAAGGGAATAAACAATAGATGGTTGGATACTGAGAAGTGTAGAGGAACAGGGGGACCTTGGCGTGCTTGTCCACAGATCCCTGAAGGTAGCAGGACAGCTCGATAAGGTGGTTAAGAAGGCATATGGGATACTAGACTATATTAGCTGAGGCATAGAATACAAGAGCTTGAACTGTATAAAACACTAGTTAGGCCACAGCTAGAATACTGCGTGCAATTCTGGTCATCACATTACAGAAAAGAGAGGGTAGAGAAGAGATTTACCAGGATGATGCCTGGACTGGAGAATTTTGGGTATGAAGAAAGATTGGATAGGCTGGGGTTGTTTTGTTTGGAACAGAGGAGGCTGAGGGGAGACCTGATTGAGGTTTATAAAATTATGTGGGGCCTAGATGGAGTGGATAGGAGGGACCTATCCCCCTTAGCAGAGGAGTCAATAACTAGGGGCATAGATTTAATGTAATTGGTAGAAATGTAGAAATCTACAGCGTAGAAGGCCATTTCGGCCCATCGTGTCCACGCCGATCGATAAAGAGCCGCACGGCCCTTGGTCAGCAGCCCTGAAGGTTACATATAAACCTTTGAGCAATGAACAATGGCGGAAAGGTAAAGAGCACCCGGGCCAACCAGTCCTCCTCACAGAACTGCGACACCCCTTAAACTGAAACATTCTACACTCCACCCCAACCAGAGCCATGTGATCTCCTGGGACAGGCAAAAACCAGATTAAAAACCCAGGCCAATTGGGGAAAAAAAATCTGGGAAAATTCCTCTCTGACCCATCCAGGCGATCGAAACGAGTCCAGGAGATCACCCTGGCCATATTCGATTTGCTGCAGTACTTACCATCGTATCTGCGCCAGCCAACAGGAGGTTATCCAGTCTAATCCCAATTACCAGCTCTAGGTCCGTAACCCTGCAGATTACGGCACTTCAAGTGCCCATCCAAGCACCTTTTAAATGTGGTGAGCGTTTCTGCATCCACCACCCTTCCAGGCAGTGAGTTCCAGACCCCCACAACCCTCTGCGTGAAGAAGCCTCCCCTCAAATCACCTCTGAGCCTTCCACCAACCACCTTAAAACCATGCCCCCTCGTAATTGACCCCTCCACCAAGGCAAATAGACCCTTGCTATCCACTATATCCAGGCCTCTCAAAATGTTGTCACCTCACTGAGGTCTCCTCTCAGCCTCCATTGTTCCAATGAGAGCAAACCCAGCCTATCCAATCTGTTCTCACAGCTCAGATGCTGCATTCCAGGCAGCATCCGAGTAAATCTCCTCTGCACCCTCTCTCGTGCAATCACATTCTTCCTATAATACAGCAACCAGAACTCCAGCTGTGGCCTAACCAGAGTATTATACAATTGAAGCATAACCTCCGTGCTCTTGTATTCTGTGCTTCGGACAACAAAGGCAAGCATTCTGTCTGCCGCCTTAACCACCTGGCCTGCTACTTTCAGGGATCTGTGGACAAGCACTCCAAGGTCCCTTTGATCATCTACCGCTTAATGTGTATCATCATCATCATCATCATCATCATAGGCAGTCCCTCGGGATCGAGGAAGACTTGCTTCCACTCTTCGCCTGAGTTCTTTGGTGGCTGTACCGTCCAGTACGGGAACCACAGTTTCTGTCACAGGTGGGACAGATAGTGGTTGAGGGAAAGGGTGGGCAGGGAGCCTGGTTTGCCGCACGCTCCTTCCGCTGCCTGCGCTTGATTTCTGCATGCTCTCTGCGACGATACTCGAGAAGCTCAGGCCCCTCCCGAATGTACTTCCTCCACTTAGGGCGGTCTATGGCCAAGGACTCCCAGGTGTCAGTGGGCATGTCGCACTTTATCAGGGAGGCTTTGAGGGTGTCCTTGTAACGTTTCCTCTGCCTGCCTTTGGCTTGTTTGCCGTGGACGAGTTCCGAGTGGAGCGCTTGCTTTGGGAGTCTCGTTTCTGGCATGCGAACTATGTGGCCTGCCCAGCGGAGCTGATCAAGTGTGGTCAGTGCTTCAATGCTGGGGATGTTGGCCTGGACGAGAACGCTAATGTTTGTGTGTTTGTCCTCGCAGGGGATTTGCAGGATCTTGCAGAGATATCACTGGTGGTATTTCTCCAGTGACTTGAGGTGTCTACTGTCCATGGTCCACGTCCCTGTGCCGTACAGGAGGGCGGGTATTACTCTGGCTCTGTAGACCATGAGCTTGGTAATAGTTTTGATGGATTGATCTTCAAACATTAATGTGTATACCCTTTCCTTATTAGCCCTCCCAAAGTGCATTACCTCACACTTCTCCGAATTAAATTCCATTTGCCACTGCTCTGCCCACCTGACCAGTAGATTGATATCCTCCTGCAGTCCATGACTTTCCTCTTCATTATCAACCACACAGCCAATTTTAGTGTCATCTATAAATGTCTTAATCTTACTCCCTGGATTCAAATCGAGATCATTGATATATACCACAAAAAGCAAGGGACCCATGACTGAGCCCTGCAGAACCCCACTGGAAACATCCTTCCAGTCACAAAAACATCCATCAATCATTACGTTTTGCTTCCTACCTCAAAGACAATTTTGGATCCAACTTGCCACTTTGCTCTGGATCCCATGGGCTTTAACCTTCGTGACCGGTCTACCATGTGGGATCTTATCAAAAGCTTTGCTAAAGGCCATATACACTACATTGTGTGCACTACCCTTGGTTGAATTTTTTGAGGGGGTAATCAGGTTAGTCAAACACGATCTTCCCTTAACAAATCTGTGCTGACTGTCCCTAATTAATCCTTGCCTTTCCAAATGTAGATTTATCCTCTCTGACAGGATTTTTTCCAATAATTTCCCACCACTGAGGTTAGGCTGACAGGCCTGTAATTACTCGGCCTATTCGTTTCTCCCTCCTTAAACGAGGGTGCCACATTCGCAGTCCTCTGGCACCATGTCCAAATCCAAATAGAACTGGAAAATGATGGTCAAGGGATCTTCTATAATTCCTCTTTTACTTAGCCTGGGATGCATTTCATCTGGGCCTGGGGACTTAGCTACTTCCAAAGCTGCTAAACCCCTTAATACTCCTCTCACTGTTTATTTCATCCAAAATTTCACACTCCTCCTCGATAAGAGTATCTACATTGCCCCTTTCCTTTGTGAAAACAGACGCAAAATATTCATTAAGAATCATAACAACATCTATTGCCTCCACACAAAGATTACCCTCATGGGGCCCAAGTTTCCACACGATAAAAAACGGGAGCCCCTCCGAGATGGGCGCCCGTTTTTCGCGCCGAAAACGGTGCCGGAAAAAAAACTCGCGATTCTGGAGCGCCCTGCAGCTCCATGGCAGCTTGGCGTGGCGCCCAGGGGGGCGGAGCCTGCCACTCGTGGCGATTTTGTAAGTGGGAGGGGGCGGGTACCATTTAAATTAGTTTTTTCCTGCCGGCAACGTTGCGCGTGCGCATTGGAGCGTTCACGCATGCGCAGTGTGAAGGAAACATTGGCACTCGGCCAAGGCTGCAGGAAGCCTCAGGAAGTTGAGGCAGCCGTTTCCCTTCTCCTCCCCCCGCCCCCCCCGCCCCGCGGGAACGAACGGCTGCCTCAACTGGTGAGGCTGACTGCAGCATTCTCCCTGGGTGAAGCACTTTCACACAGGTAGGAAGATGGTTTATTTAATCTTTTCTTTGCTTATAAATTTTTATTCAGGTTGGATTTATTTGTATAATATTTGTATAAGTATAAATAAGGATTTATTGTAGAATTTAATGACTTCCCTTCCCCCTCCCCCCCACCTCGTTCTGGACGCCTAATTTGTAACCTGCATCTGATTTTTTAATGTGTAGACAAGGTTTTTTTAGTTCTCCAAAAATCTTCACTTGCTCCATTCTAAGTTAGTTTGGAGTACGTTTTCACTGTGGAAACTTTGAAATCAGGCGTCAGTGGCCGGACACGGCCCCTTTTGAAGAAAAAATTATGTTCCAAAGTGAAACTGTTCCAACTGACGAGAACTGCAGAAAAGAAAATGTGGAGAATTGTGATTTCTAAGATAGTCTGTTCTCCACCATTTGCTCCTAAAAATTAGGCGCAAATCATGTGGAAATTTGGGCCCATGTTCTCTAATGGGCCCTACCCTTTCTTTAGTTTCCTCTTAATCTTAATACATTTATAGAACTTCTTTGGGCTTTCCTTAATTTTACTAACCAAGTATTTTTCATGCTCTCTCTTAACATTCCTAATATCCTTTTTAATTTTACCTCTTAACTTCCTATATTCCTCCAAAGATTCTACAGTATTTAGTCGTTGGTGTATGAAATAAGCTTCCCGTTTTTTCTTTATCCTCCCCTCTAAGTCCTTAGACATCCAACGGGTTCTATAATTGTTATTCCATCCTTTTTCTTTAAAGTCACATGTTTGGCCTGAGCCTCCCAGACCTCCTCCTTGAATGTCTCCCACTGTTCCGACACGGATTTACCTAAAAGTAGCAGTTTCCAGTCCACTGTGTGGCCAAATCACTCCTCAACTTCGCAAAGTTAGCTTTTCCCCAGTTTGAAACATTTATTCGAGGCCTATCCTTGTCCTTATCCATTATTAACTTGAATCTGACTGAATTATGGTCACTGGCGCCCAAGTGCTCTCCCACTAATACCCCTTCAACCTGCCCAGCTTCATCCCCCAAAACGAAATCCAAACCGCCCCCTCTCGTTTTGAGCTTGTTAGATACTGACTAAAAAAGTTCTCTTGAATGCAGTTTAAGAATTCCACACCCTCTATACGCTTCACACTAAATTTGTCCCAATCAATATTAGGATAGTTAAAATTCCCTACTATTACTGCCCTATGGTTTTTGGACAACACAGCAATTTGCCGACATATTTGTTCCTCTATCTCCCTCCCACTGTTTGGGGGTCTATAATACACGGCCAGCAGTGTGATCGCCCCTTTTTTATTTTTAAATTCGACTCATATGGCCTCATTTGATGATCTCTCTAAAATATCCCTCCTCACCGGTGTAATAATTTCTTTAATCAATACCGTGACACCCTTTTTACCCCCCTCTCTGTCTTGTCTAAAAATCCTGTAACCAGGAATATTGATCTGCCAAACCTGCCCCTCTTTCAGCCATGTCTCTGTAATGGCTATGATGTCATACTCCTAAGTATCTACCGGTGCTCTTAGCTCATCTGCCTTACTCGCTATACTCCTTACATTAAAGTATATACCATTTAGCACAGGAAAACCTCCTTGATTACTACTTATTAACCCTTGTTTCCTCTGTTTTACAGATTCGCTTTCTAAATTCATGCTATCCAATTTCTGCTTCACTTCTTTCCCTATTAAATGTGTTCTCAGGTTCCCATCCCCCTGCCAAACTAGTTTAAATTCTCCCCAACAGCATTAGCAAAGCTCGCCGCGAGGATATTGGTCCCGGCACTGTTGAGGTGCAACCCATCCGGTTTGTACAATTCCCATCTCCCTCAGAAATGGTCGCAATCCCTCAATAATTTAAAGCCCTCCCTCCTACACCAACTCTCCAGCCACGCGTTCATTCCCTCTCTCCTTCTATTCTTGTGCTCATTAGCACGTGGCACTGGTAGTAATCCGGAGATTACTACCTTTGAGGTCCTACTCTTTAATTTTCTTCCTAGCTCCCTAAATTCTGCCTGTAGAACCTCATCCCTGTTTCTACCCATGGTGCTGGTCTTGATATGGACCATGACCTCGAGCTGTTTACCCTCTTTCCCTCCCCCAGAATTCCCTGCGTCTGCTCTGTCACATCCCTGACCCTGGCACCACGGAGGCACCATACCATTCTGGAGTCACGTCTGCGGCCGCAGAAACGCCTTTCTGGTCCCCTAACTACAGAATCCCCTATCACTACAGCTCTTTTATTCTTCATCCTTCTCCCCTGTGCAGCTGAGCCACCCGTGGTGCCTTGGAACTGGCTCGAGCTGCACTCCCCAGAGGCACCATCGCCCTCACCAATGCTCAGATGTGAATATCTGTTTGAAAGTGAGATGGACTCACGGGGGGACTCCTGCACTACCTGCCTAGCGTTGTTACTCTGTCTGGTGGTCACGCACTTCCCCTCTGCCTGCACGCTTTTAATCTGTGGGGTGACCACCTCCTGAAAGGTGCTATCCACGGAGCTCTCAGCCTCGCGGATGCACTGTATTGACTCCAGCCGCCGCTCAAGCTCCGAAACATGGAGCTCGAGTAGTTGAAGCTGGAGACTCCTCCTACACAGTCACTGACACCAATCCCCTCCTGTCTGATATAAACCAATCCCACAGTCACTATACCAATCCCCTCCTGTCTGATATAAACCAATCCCACAGTCACTGACACCAATCCCCTCCTGTCTGATATAAACCCACCCCACAGTCACTGACACCAATCCCCTCCTGTCTGATATAAACCCACCCCACAGTCACTGACACCAATCCCCTCCTGTCTGATATAAACCCACCCCACAGTCACTGACACCAATCCCCTCCTGTCTGATATAAACCCACCCCACAGTCACTGACACCAATCCCCTCCTGTCAGATATAAACCCACCCCACAGTCACTGACACCAATCCCCTCCTGTCTGATATAAACCCACCCCACAGTCACTGACACCAATCCCCTACTGTCTGATATAAACCCACCCCACAGTCACTGACACCAATCTCCTCCTGTCTGATATAAACCAACCCCACAATCACTGGCACCAATCCCCACCTGTCTGATATAAACCCACCCCACAGTCACTGACACCAATCCCCTCCTGCCTGATATAAACCCACCCCACAGTTACTGACACCATTCTCCTCCTGTCTGATATAAACCCACCCCACAGTCACTGACACCAATCCCCTCTTGTCTGATATAAACCAACCATCATCATAGGCAGTCCCTTGGAGTCGAGGATGACTTGCTTCCACATTACAAATGAGGTCTCAGATGTCTGTTAGGTCCAATGCAGGAGCTACAGTCTCTGTCGCAGGTTGGACAGACGGTGGTTGAAAGTACGTTGGTTGAAGTGCCGGTTTGTTGAAGTGCTTGGGTTGTCGTGTGCTCCTCCCGCCGTCAGCACTTGGTCTTCGCTTGCTCCAGGTGGAGAGACTCGAAGTGTTCGACGCCCTCACGGATTATTCTCTTCCACTCTGAGCGATCTTGTGCCAGGGATTCCCAGGTGTTGGTGGGGATGTTGAACTTCAAGGAGGCCTTGAGGGTGTCCTTGAAGCGTTTCCTCTGCCCCCCGGGGCTCGCTTGCCATGTTGAAGCTCCAAGTCGAGCGCTTGCTTTGGGAGTCTCGTATCGGGCATGTGGACGATGTGTCCCATCCATCGTAGCTGATCGAGCGAGGTCAATGCTTCAATGCTGAGGATGTTGATCTGTGCGAGAACAGACGTTGGTGTGTCTATCCTGCCAATGGATTTGCAGGATCTTCCGGAGGCAGTGTTGATGTTATTTCTCCAGTGCTTTGATGTGCCTGCTGTACATAGTCCATGTCTGAGAAGCGTGTCTGAGGGCAGGTATCACTACTGCTCGGTAGACCATGAGCTTTGTGCCGGTTTTACGGTTCTTGTCTTCAAACACTATGACTTAGGCGACCAAAGGCTGTGCTGACACACAGAAGGTGGTGTTGGACCTAGTCATTGATATGTGCCCTTGTTGACAGTCGGCTCCCGAGGTATGAAAAATGGACCATTTTGCCAAAGGCCTCATCGTGGATTTTGATCACTGGGGTGGGGTGGGGGTGAAGGGCAGTGCTGTGTGGTGGGGATAGGTTGATAGAGCACCTTTCTTTTACGGAGATGTTTAGTGTAAGGCCTATACTCTCAGACACTATGGTGAACGTGTTGACGATGGTTTAGAGCTCGTCCTCTGAGTGAGCGCAGACACAAGCATCATCTGCATATTGTAATTCGATGAGAGAGGATGGCACGACCTTGGATCTGGTCTGAAGGCGTTGGAGGTTGAACAGTTTACCATTTATTCTGTGGATTATCTCCACTCCAGCGGGAAGCTTACTGACGGTGAGATGTAGCAATGCAGCAAGGAAGATGGAGAAGAGCGTGTGTGCAGTGACACAGCCTTGCTTCACCCCGGTCCGTACATGAATTGGGTCTGTGGTGGATCCATTGGTCAGGATCACAGCTTGCATGTTATCACCAAGCAAGTGGAGGATGGTGACACATTTTAGAGGACAGCCGAATTTGAAAAGTACACCCCATAATCCCTCACGGTTGACAGTGTCAAAGAAGGTTGAATCAACCCCACAGTCACTGACACCAATCTCCTCCCATGTGATATAAACCAACCCTTGTCACTGACACCAAGTGGACTGGGAAAATATGTTGAAGGGTAAGACTGTAGAAACGCAGTGCCAAACATTTAAGGAGCCATTTCATAATCTCAGCAAAGATTTATTCAAGTGAGAAATAAAGATGCTAAGAGAAGGATGAACCATCCCTGGCTAACCCAGGAAGTAAAGGATGGTATCAAATTGAAAAAAAAGGCAGACAATGTTGTGAAGGACCGTGGAAGGCCAGAGGATTGGGAAATTTTTAGAAACCAGCAAAGGACGCCTAAAAAAATGATAAAGACGGAGAAGATAGCAGATCAGAGCAAACTGCAAGAAATATAAAAACAGACAGCAAGAGCTTCTACAGGTATGTAAAAAGGAAACGAGTATCTAAAGTAAATGCTGGTCCCTTAGAGGATGGGACTGGAGAATTAATAATGGGAAACATGGAACTGGCAGAGATTTTGAACAAATATTTTGTATCTGTC
Source organism: Pristiophorus japonicus (assembly GCF_044704955.1). Lineage (NCBI taxonomy): Eukaryota > Metazoa > Chordata > Chondrichthyes > Pristiophoridae > Pristiophorus > Pristiophorus japonicus. The sequence continues at coordinate 55,701,236 of NC_091999.1, forward strand.
TTCATGGTAGAGGACACTAAAAACATCCCAACAGTTATTCAAGGAGCTATTGTGGGGGGTGGGTGGGTGGGAACGTAAAAGAATCACTATCACTAGAGATAAAGTACTCAGAAAGCTAATGGGACTAAACGTGGACAAGTCCCTGGACCTGATGACATACATCCCAGGGTCTTCAGAGAAGTGGCTGCAGAGATAGTGGATGCACTGGTTGTAATCTACCAAAATTCCCTGAATTCTGGAGAGGTCCCAGTGGACTGGAAACTGCAAATGTAACATCCCTATTTAAGAAAGGAGGGAGACAGAAAGCAGGAAACTATAGACCAGTTAGCCTACCATCTGTCAATGGGAAAATACTGGAGTCCATCATTAAGGAAGTAGTAGCAGGACATTTAGAAAATGATATTGCAGTCAAGCAGAGTCAGCATGGTTTTTTGAAAGGGAAATCATGTTTGACAAATTTGCTGGAGTTGTTTGAGAATGTAATGAGCAGAGTTGATGAAGTAGAACCAGTTGATGTCATATATGTGGATTTCCAGAAAGCATTTGATAAGTTGCCACACAAAAGGTTACTGCAGAAGCTAAGATCTCACGGAGGTGGGGGTAATATATTAGCATGAATAGAGGATTGGCTAACTAACATAAAACAGAGACTCAGAATAAATGGATCATTTTTAGGTTGCCAAACTGTAACTAGTTGGGTGACACAGGGATCAGTGCTGGGGCCTCAACTATTTACAATTTATATTAATGACTTGGATGAAGGGACCCAGTGTAACGCAGCCAAATTTGCTGCTGATACAAAGATAGGTGGGAAAGCAAGTTGTGAGGAGGACGCAAAGAATCTACAAAGGAATATAGACAGGCTCAGTGAGTGGGGAAAAATCTGGCAGCTGGACTATAATGTGGTAAATGTCAGGTTATCCCCTTTGGTAAGAAAAATAAAAACACAAATTATTACTTAAATGGAGTCGATTACAAAATGCTGTAGTACAGAGGGATCTGGGGATTGTTGTACATGAAACTCAAAAGGTTAGCATGCAGGTACAGCAAATAATCAGGAAGGCAAATGGAATGCTGGCCTTTATTGCAAGGGGGATGGAATATAAAAGTAGGGAAGTCCTGCTACAACTGCACAGGGCATTGGTAAGACCACAGCTGGAGTACTGCACACAGTCTTGGTCTGGACTTGTCTCCATTCCCGTTCCGAGGGGATTGCTACACCAGTTGGGAGGGGCAAGATTTTGGGACACTGATTTCCCATCAATTCCCATTCCCCTTCTTTCTGGTGGATAATGGAGGGGCCACTGTGTGTAATGTGCAAGTCAGTAAGCATTGTCAGCAAGCTCTTTCTAATTGGAGATTATATTCAGTGGAAAGTTTGACACTATTGTAGATTTTGTACCAAAGATCAAGGTAGGATTAAAGTAAAAATGCATAATTTTATTGCAAACTAAATTTCTGTTGAGAGTCGCTGAATTAAAGGGAAAGATAACACACAGCATTTCTTAAATGGACACAGCAGCCCCGAGAACACAATCAGCAATATATCCAGAATAGTAAAGTCCAGCCCAGTTATAGGGTTATTAACATCAGCAGAAACAAACCCCAACTGTCAGAAGGAACATGATTTAGTCGGGATGTGATTAACAGCAGCATTAACAGCAGATTCCAACCCCTGCAGTCACTTGTGAACTCGCTGGTGTGTCAGCAGGTTGGATGACCCAGTTAATCCCTTCCCACACATGGGGCAGGTGAACGGCCTCTCCCCAGTGTGAACTCGCTGGTGAGTTACAAGGTCGGATGAACCAGTGAATCCCTTCCCACACATGGGCCAGATGAACGGCCTCTCCCCAGTGTGAACTCGCTGGTGTTTCAGCCGGTGGGATGACCCAGTGAATCCCTTCCCACACACGGGGCAGGTGATCGATCTCTCCCCAGTGTGACTGTGTTGATGAATTTCCAGGACAGATGGTGATCTGAATTCCTTCCCACAGTCCCCACATTTCCACAGTTTCTCCATGGTGCGGGTATCCTTGTGACTCTCCAGGTTGGACGATCAGTTGAAGCCTCGCCCACACACACAACACGTTTACAGTTTCTCCCCGCTGTGAATGGTGCGATGTTTCTTCAGGCTGTGTAACTGGTTAAAGCTCTTTCCACAGGCAGTGCACTGGAACACTCACTCGGGTGTCTGTGTCTCGGTGCTTTTCCAGTCACACTGATATTTACAATCTTTTCCCACAGGCAGGACAGACAAACATTTCTCCTTCCACTTTCAAAGGCCGATGATATTCAGGTCCTGATGAATCGATTGACTTCATCAGATCTTGACACGATGTTTGGTTTGTGTTTCCTGTCTGAAAATCTCCCCTTCTAATACGCTGTAAAAGGAGATAACAAAACTCATCACTGTCAGTACAAGACACAAATTCAGGATAGACACATCTAGGGTCCATGGAACATTCTTTCCTCTCTTGTTCTTCCAAAGTTGTAAATCCCTGTCCCACACATTGTCCCTCCTGCTGTGCTGAAATCCAAATCAACACACAATTCTGAACTGTTTCTCCTCCACTCCCAGTTTTCAACACCAATTCTGGCTGGGTTCAGTTCGATATTCACTGGTTCCCCTCCCCTGAAGGTTTTTTTTCTGTTAAGTTCGTATTTAGTCTGTAAATAAAGGTTAGTTAAATCAGCGGATTGCTGAGTAGTTGCTGGGTGTATTTCTCTAAGGTTTAGAGTTTAGTTCTACTTGATAGTTGCGAGTGTAACTAGAGGGATGACAGGACAGCTCAGTCCCGTGGATTACACATCCTGTGGCATGTGGGAAATCCTGGAAGCTTCGCACAGCCGGGACGACCACATGTGCAGGAGGTGTCTCCAGCTGCACCAACTCCAGCTCCGCGTTTTGGAGCTTGAGCGGCGGCTGGAGTCACTGCGGTGCATCCATGAGACTGAGAGCTACGGGGATCTCACGTTTCTAGAGGTGGTCACCCCGCAGCTTAAGAATGTGCAGGCAGATAGGGATTGGGTGACCCCTGGACAGAAGAGGAGGACTAGGCAGGTAGTGCAGGAGTCCCGTGAGTCCATCTCGCTATCCAACTGGTTCTCTGTTCCGAGTACCGGTGAGGGGCATGGTGGCTCTGGGGAGTGAGCCAGAGACAAATCCACGGCACCACGGGTGTCTCAGCTGCACGGGGGGGGGAGGAAGAAGAATGGAAGATCTATAGTGGTAGGGGATTCAATAGTCAGGGGAGCAGACAGGTGTTTCTGCGGCCACAGACGTGACTCCAGGATGGTATGTTGCCTCCGTGGTGCCAGAGTCAAGGATGTCACTGAGCAGCTGCAGGGCATTCTGGGGGGAGAGGGTGAACAGCCAGAGGTTGTGGTCCACATCGGGACCAATGACATGGGTAGAGGAAACTAACAATATTCCGATAGTGGATAGTCAAGGGGCTATAGGGTGGGGGAGGAACGTAACACAATTACAATCACTAAGGAGGTGGTACTCAGTAAGATAATGGGACTGAAGACAGATAAATCCCCTGGACCTGATGGATTACATCCTAGGGTCTTCAGAGAAGTAGCGGCAGGGATTGTGGATGCATTGGTTGTAATTTACCAAAATTCCCTGGATTCTGCGGAGGTCCCAGCAAATTGGAAAATTGCGTATGTAACGCCCCTTTTTAAAACAGAAGGCAGACAAAAAGCAGGAAACTATAGACCAGTTAGTCTAACATCTGTGGTTGGGAAAATGTTGGAGTCCATTATTAAAATAGCAGTTGTAGGACATTTGGAAAAGCAAAATTCAGTCAGGCAGAGTCAGCATGGATATATGAAGGGGAAATCATGTTTGACAAATTTGCTGGAGTTATTTAGGATGTAACGAACAGGGTGGATAAAGGGGAACCAGTGGATGTGGTGTGTTTGAATTTCCAGAAGGCATTTGACAATGTGCCACATAAAAGGTTAGAGAAAAGGGGGGGGGGGGGGGGGCGAGGCCAGGGAGAGTTTGAAACCAAAGATTAGAATTTTACAATCGAGGCGTTGCTTAACCAGGAGCCAATGTAGGTCAGTGAGCACAGGGGGATGGGTGAATGAGGTTATAGCAATAGGCCCTGACTTGCACACTCTATTAGAGGAGACCCAATCTTGGTTTTGTTGCACTCGACACTGTCTGTGTGACCATCACACTCGATCCAGCATTGTGTTCAGTATTACACTAGAGTCTGCCACTGTTATTATTGGATCAAACACTGTCTTTGTTACTCTCACAGTGGGCCATGCATTTGCTGTTATTACTCCAGACCCGGTCTCTGGAATTGTTACATTAGACCTGAAAATAACCTGTCCCTGTAGTTCCAGTTCTCGTGCACACCTCTATTATTATAACTGTAGATTGTGTCTCTGTTGTATTCTACAGAGTATGTTTCTGGTATTGTTAAAGTGTTAAAGGCTTCTGTTAGAGGTGATAGTATCACACTTTGTTATTATTGCAAAAACGCTGTTTCAATTATTAAATACTTGTTTATAGTGTAAAACTAGGCCTTGTCTCTGTTTGTGTTACGCTGGACCCTGTCTCCATTTGTGTTACGCCGAACCCTGTCTCCGTTTGTGTTACGCCGAACCCTGTCTCCGTTTGTGTTACGCCGAACCCTGTCTCCGTTTGTGTTACGCCGGACTCTGGGTCTTTTGTGCTGCCCAATAGTGTGTGCCCAGGCTGGAACCGGGGTGCAAACACGGGGCCTGCGGGCTGTGATTCGGGGCCTGGGACCGAGCCCCGGTGTGTGTGTAACGGATGGTGCGGAGTGTTTTCTCTCGAGCCTGGGCCCGCGCTCGGGCTGCGTGACCCCCCCCCCGGGGTTTATTCACGCAGGGAACTATTTGTTCTGCACGTTCCTGATGGATAGGCGACAAGCCCCGCCCCGTGTCATGGCCCGCCCCCTCTAAGCCCGAATCATTCCATGCAGGTGGTGCCGAGAAACAGGACTGGGGTTAGGCACTTCGGCTGGGGGAGGCATATACTGGGACTGGGGTAAGGCACTTCGGCTGGGGGAGGCATATACTGGGACTGGGGTAAGGCACTTCGGCTGGGGGAGGCATATACTGGGAGTGGGGTAAGGCACTTCGGCTGGGGGAGACATGCTTGAGCATGGGGTTTCAGAGCTTGAGTAGCAGCGAGTGTCAGTGCATCCGCGAGGCTGAGAGCTACGTGGATAGCACCTTTCAGGGGGTCGTCACCTCGCAGCATAAGAGTGTGCAGGCAGAGAGGGAATGGGTGACTGCCCAGACAGACATGGAGGACCAGGCAGGTAGTGCAGGACACCTCTCAGTGCATCTCACTCTCTGTACTGGTGGTTCCTCAGGGAGTACAGCCAGAGCCAAGTCCAAGGCATCATGGGTGACTCAACTGTAAAGGGGGGTCAGTGGGAAGAGGAAGGTGAGAGATACGGAGGGGTGTCGGGCTGGAGGAGGTTAGCGAGATAGAGAGGTGTGTAGGTGCTGGAGGAGGTTAGAGGGATAGGGAGGGTGTAAAAGCTGGAGGAGGATACAGAGGGGGAGGGGTCTAGTGCTGGAGGAGGTTACAAAGGGGAGGATTGTAGTGCCGGAGGGGGTTACAGAGATAAGGAGAGGTGTAGAACCTGCAGGAGGTTAGAGATAGGGCGGGGTTTAGGGCTGGAGGAGATTACAGAGATAGGGAGGGATGTAGGGGCTGGAGGTTACAGAGATAGGGAGGGGTTTAGGGCTGGAGAAGCTTTGAGAGATCAGGATGAGTTTAAGGGCTGGAGGAGGTTAGAGATAGAGATGTTTGTAGGGTCTGGAGGAGGTTACAGAGATAGGGAGGGTTGTAGGGCTGCAGCTGGTTACGCAGATAGGGAGGTGTGCAGTGCTGGATGAGGTTACAGAGATAAGAAGGGGCTGGAGGAGATTGCAGAGATAGGGAAGGTTCTGGTATTGGAGGTGGTTATGGAGATAGGGAGGGGTGGAGGACTGGAGGAGATAACAGAGATAGGGAAAGGTGTAGGGGCTGTAGGTTACAGAGATCGGGAAGGGTTTAGGGGCTGTAGGTTACAGAGATAGGGAAGGGTTTAGGGGCTGTAGGTTACAGAGAGAGGAAGGGGTGTAGGTGCTGGACGAAGTTACAGAGATAGGGAGGGGTTTCGGGGCAGGACGAGGTTAGAGATAGGGAGGAATGAAGGGGATGGAGGAGCTTACAGAGATAAGGAGAAGTGTAGGGCTGGAGGAGGTTACAGAGATAAGGAGGTGTGTAGGGGCTGGAGGAGGTTAGAGATTGGGAGGGGTGTAGGGGCTGGAGGAGGTTGCAGAGATTGGGAGGGGTGTAGGGGCTCGAGGAGGTTACAGAGAAAGTTGGGTTGTCGGGCTAGAGCTGGTTACAGAGATAGAGAGGGGTGTAGGGGCTGGAGGAGGTTAGAGATCGGGACGGGTGTCGGGTCTGGAGGAGGTTACAGAGATAGGGAGGGGTGTAGGGGCAGGAGCAGGTTACAGAGAAAGGGAGGGGTGTAGGGGCAGGAGGAGGTTCCAGCGAAAGGGAGGGGTGTAGGGGCTGGAGGAAATTAGAGATAGGGATGGGGTCAGGGCTGGAGGAGGTTCGAGATAAGGAGGGGTGTAGGGTTGGAGGAGGTTACAGAAATAAGCAGGTGCTGGAGAAGGTTGCAGAGATATGGAGGGGTGTTGGGGCTGGAGGAGGTTAGAGAGATATGGATTGTGTAGGGCGGGAGGAGGTTAGACAGATATGGAGGAGTGTAGGGCTGGAGGAGGTTAGAATGATATGGAGGAGTGTAGGGCTGGAAGAGCTTACAGATATAGGGAGGCTTGTTGGGGCTGGAGGTTGTTACAAGGATAGGGAGGTTGTCGGGGCTGGAGGTGGTTGCAGAGATTGGGAGCGTTGTGCGGGCTCGAGGAGGTAAGAGATAGGGGGTGGTGTAGGGGCTGGAGGAGGTTACACGGATAGGAAGAGGTGTAGTGCTGAAGGAGCTTACAGATAAAGGGAGGGTGTAGGGGCTGGAAGAGACAACAGAGATAGGGAGGGTTGTAGAGGCTGAAGGAGGTTCCATAGATAAGGAGGGCTGTCGGGCTAGAGAAGGTTACAGAGATAAGTAGGGGTGTAGGGGCTGGAGGTTACAGAGATAGGGAGGGTTGTAGGAACAGGAGGTGTTTACGGAGATAGGGAGGGGTGTTGGGCCTGGAGGAGATTAGAGGTAGGGAGAGATTTAGGGCTGGAGGAGGTGATAGACATAGGGAGGGGTTTAGGGGCTGGAGTTGCTGAGAGATAGAGAGAGGTCTAGTGCTGGAGGAGGTTACAGAGATAGGGAGCTGTGCAGGTCCTGAAGGTTACAGCGATAGGGACGGGTGTCGGGGCTGGAGGAGGTTAGAGAGATGTGGAGGTGTGTTGCACTGGAGGAGGATACAGATGGGGAGGGGGGGGGGGGGGGGAGGGGATTGCAGAGATAGCGAGGGGTGTAGGGTCTGGAGGAAGTAAAAGAGATAGGGAGGGGTGTAGGGTCTGGAGGAGGTTACAAATGTAGGAGGGGTGTAGGGGCAGGGGGAGGTTAGAGAGATAGCAAGGGGTGTAGGGCTGGAGGAGGTTACAGATATAGGGAGGTGTGTAGGGGCTGGATGGGGTTACAGAGATAGGGAGGTGTGTAGGGGCTGGAGGAGGTTTAGCGAGATAGGGAGGGATGTAGGGCTGGGGCTTTGGGGCTGGAGGAGGTTTAGAGAGATATGAGAGGTGTCGGTGCTGGAGGAGGTTTAGAGAGAGAGGGAGGGGTGCAGGGCTGGAGGAGCTTACAGAGATAGGGAGGGTTGTAGGGCTAAGGAAGTTACACAGATAGGGAGGGGTGTAGGGCTGGAAGGGGTTACAGAGATAGGGAGGTGTATAGGGGCTGGAGGGGGTTACAGAGATAGGGAGGTGTATAGGGGCTGGAGGGGGTTACAGAGATAGGGAGGTGTATAGGGGCTGGAGGAGGTTACAGAGATAGGGAGGTGTATAGGGGCTGGAGGAGGTTACAGGGGCAGGGAGGGGCTGGCGGAGGTTACAGAGATGGGATGGGGAGGGGAGGGGAGGGGAGGGGAGGGGAGGGGAGGGGAGGGGAGGGGAGGGGGATTTGAACAGGAGGCTGAGAATTTTTAAATCAGCGCCTCGCTGGGGCCGAGGAGGGGGGAGAAGTGCAGGAACACAACCCCCTCACTACCTACCCTGCACTAACCCCCATCATCTGTTACATCACCTGGAGTTCCAGCGACACTCCTCCCCCTCTCTCTCGGTATTTATCTACTCACTGCCTCACTCAAAGCTTATCTCCCATTGACAGTCCGTGCGAGTGCCCTCGTTGTCCCAGAATTGCTCCCCGTGGACACCAACTGACCTTCCCCGTGCCTCCGCCGCCCTCCTCCTGTTCCGTGACGGCCAACAAATTCAGGTTGTGTTCCAGTCATCAAGCGAAAGATCGGGAGTGGTGGTGTATAAATTAAAACACGTGGCAGCCGGAGGAAGGGGCTTGGGGGGGCCGTGTCCGGCCCGTGGGCCATATGTTTGACACCCCTGAGCTACACTGTCAAGCCCTGTAAGAATTTTCTATGTGGAAAAGGGGAAATGAATGACCTTTAAATACCTGGTCCACTTGGCACTGAAGTGTCTGAAACTCATGATAGGAACTCCAGGGAAAAAAAATACTGACAAATGTCGAACTGTTTTGTTGACAAAAGAAATCTCGATTTAACTTTAAAAGATGAATTGTTTAACAGAGGTTCACACAGACTCACCTGATCGGCCGACTCAGGATCCACCCCTCAAGCACCACGATTGGTTGCAGAACACGCTGCTCCCTGGGCCCTCCGGCCTCTGACCTCTCTTCCTGTTGGTTCCCAGGGCAATCAATCACCACTCGCCAACATTACACTGCCACATTAAGTTGAGGGGCTCGAAGGGAAAAATAAAATGAGGCTGTGAATCTAAGAAAAGAAATAAAATACGAAAAGCGTGATTAAATAAACAAGGAGGCAATATAAACTAAAGGGTGCAATCCTAAAGTGGGTGCGTGAACAGTGAGACCTGCGGGTATATGTGGACAAATCACTGAAGGTGACAGGACAGGTTGAGAAAGCAGATAAAAAAAACTTACAGGATCCTGGGCATCACAGAGTACAAAAGCAAGGAGGTTATGATGAACGTTTTCAAACATTGGTTCGGCCTCAACTGGAACATTGTGTCCAATTCTGGGCACCGCAGATTAGGATGTGAAGGCCTGAGAGAGGGTGCAGAAAAGATTGACAAAAATGATTCACGAGATGAGGGACTTCAGTTACGTGGATTGACTGGAGAAGCTGGGGTTGTTCCCCTTGGAGCAGAGAAGGTTGAGAGGAGAATTGATCGAGGTGTTCAAAATCATGAGGGGTGTGGACAGAGTAGATAGAGAGATACTGTTCCCACTGGCAGAAGGGTAGAGAACCAGAGGAGACGGATTTAAGGTGAATGGCAAAAGAACAAAAGGTCACATCAGAAAAATCTATTTTACGCAGAGTGGTTAGGATCCGGAATGCACGGCCTGAAAGGGTGGTGGAGGCAGACTCAATCACAGCTTTCTAAAAAAAAGGAAGTTGGATAAGTATTTGAAAAAAAACATTTGCAGGGCCGGGGGAAAGGGAGGGGAGTAGGCAAGGGTACGACGGGCTGAATGGCCTTCCGTGCTGTAACCATTCTCTGATTGTGTGAGCAGAACCACTCTGTTCCCTGACTCAATCTAAAGCCTTCCTGATTGTGAGCACCTGTTAAACCTGCCCTGCACCTTCACTGCTCCAGGGTCCGCTCTTACATCCGATCCAGGGTGTCCTTGGAGATGGAGCACGCGGTGTCCACCGGTACGCTCGCGGCCTTCCGCGAGAGGTGGGCACCGGAGGGACTGGAGTGCATCATCACGCCCGGCAACCAAATTTTAATTTGATTTTACGTTTTTTAAGTTTAATTTGTTTTAATTGCCGGTGATTTTAGTGTCCCCCTTCCCTTTTATAGGGGGCACTAGGGAAAATTGTGATTTTAGTGCCCAAAAAAAACCAAAAAAAAAGAAAAACACAAAAAAAAAAAAAAAAAAATAGGGGGGAAAAAAAGGGCCTTGTAAATGTCTGGAGTGTCACCCAGGTTGGGTGGCACCGTTATTGTTTTATGTTTTCACAGGTAGACTCTAAAAGAGTTTCACTGCTCCAGGGTCCGCTCTTACATCCGGTCCAGGGTGTCCTTGGAGATGGAGCACGCGGTGTCCACCGGTACGCTCGCGGCCTTCCGCGAGAGGTGGGCACCGGAGGGACTGGAGTGCATCATCACGCCCGGCAACCAAATTTTAATTTGATTTTACGTTTTAAAGTTTAATTTGTTTTAATTGCCGGTGTTTTTAGTGTCCCCCTCTCCTTTTATAGGGGGCACTGGAAAAATTTGATTTTAGCGCCCCAAAAAAAAACCAAAAACCAAAAAAAAAAGGGGCTTGAAAATGTCTGCTGTGTCACCCAGGTCGGGTGGCACAGTTTAATGTTGTTTATGTTTTGCAGGTAGACTCCTAAAAGAGTTTCACTGCTCCAGGGTGCCTGGGAGTATAGCTCAGTGGTAGAGCATTTGACTGCAGATCAAGAGGTCTCTGGTTTAAATCCAGGAGCCCCTCAATGCCATTCAGATTTCACAAATAATGATTGCACGACCCATCTCCTCTATCTGGGAGTCTACCTTAGCCCCGACGAGGGAACCTGGCCGGCGAACTGGCAGGAGCTGGAGGCCAAGGTCGCCGCTCGCCTAGGGCGCTGGACAGGACTGCTCCGAGTGCTGTCCTACAGGGGTCGAGCGCTAGTCATAAACCAGCTGGTGGCCGCAATGCTGTGGTACCGGCTGGTCACTTTGACCCCTCCCCCTGCGTTTGTCGCCAAGATACAGAAGAAGCTGGTGGACTTCTTCTGGAACAACAGGAAGCACTGGGTCTCTGCCGCGGTCTTGAGTCTCCCGCTTGAGGAGGGCGGTCAGTCGTTGGTGTGCGTCAGCGCCCAGCTCGCGACTTTCCGTCTTCAGACCCTGCAGAGATACCTTTACGTCGAGCCCCCTCCTAGGTGGTGCGCTCTGGCGAGGTATTTCTTCCGCCAGCAGCTCGACCTCAATTATGACACGCAGCTCCTGTTTGTGAACTTGGGGGGTGCCAGGACCGCCCTCCGGGAGCTGCCTGTCTTTTACAGGGAACTCATCAGGGTCTGGAACAAAGTCTCCACCAAGCGCAGCTCTCCGCCGGCTGGAGTGGCGGCCGTCCTGCAGGAACCGCTGCTCGGGAATCCGTACCTCCACGGCCGAGGCTTCATGTGGCGGTCGGAAGAGAGGGCTGTGGCTGGTGAGGTGACCAGGGTCAGGGACCTGCTCGATGGCGGAGGAGCGGGCTGGATGGCGCCAGTCACGCTGGCGCGGCGCCTAAATTCTGCCAACGTCCGCCGCGCGGCCGATGCCATCGAGTCGCTAAAAACAGCTCTGGGCCCTGACTCCGTTAGGTGTATCGAGGAGGCTCAGGCACGTGGGGAGATCCCGTCCGAACTGACCCCCGTCCGGACGGAATTCCTCATCGGCGCCAAACCCCGGAACCTCCCTCGGGGGCCGGCGCCTCACAACTTGAGCCGCCTCGGGGAAATCCCCTCCGTGCCTTTCAGTTCCGCGCGGAGGGGTTTCCTGTACGGGCTGCTCCTGCACACCCTCAACTTTGCCATCCTCGCCGGCCGTCCGGACACGCCATGGCGTACCATCTTGCCGTCCGGAGGAGGCGGGGGTCCCCGATGGAGGGCACTCTACGCAGGGGTCCTCCCACTATTCATCGGGGACTTGGCCTGGAGGGTGGTGCACGGAGCAGTGCCGTGCAACAAATTTTTAAGCCGGTTCACGGACTCCCAGGCCGCCTGCAATTTCTGCGGTCTGGAGGAGTCCGTGTTCCATGTTTTTATGGAGTGCACAAGGTTGCAGCCCCTGTTCCACTATTTGAAGGGGCTGCTCCTGAAATTCTGGCTGCACTTCAGTCCCACTCTCCTGATCTTTGGGCACCCTGTGCGGAGGGGAGCGGGTAGGTCCGAAGGCCTCCTCGTAGGACTGCTCCTGGGCACGGCCAAGGGTGCCATCAGCCGGTCCAGGCAGCGGGCGGTCGAGGGGGTCGTTCAACCTGACTGCCTGCCTCTCTTCCGCTCTTACATCCGGTCCAGGGTGTCCTTGGAGATGGAGCACGCGGTGTCCACCGGTACGCTCGCGGCCTTCCGCGAGAGGTGGGCACCGGAGGGACTGGAGTGCATCATCACGCCCGGCAACCAAATTTTAATTTGATTTTACGTTTTAAAGTTAATTTGTTTTAATTGCCGGTGCTTTTAGTGTCCCCTTCCCTTTTATAGGGGGCACTGGGGAAAAATTGTGATTTTAGTGCCCAAAAAAAAAAACAAAAAAAAAAAACAAAAAAAAAAAAACAAAAAAAAAAACAAAAAAAAAAGAAAAAACACAAAAAAAAACACAAAAAAGGGGGAAAAAAATGGGCCTTGTAAATGTCTGGAGTGTCACCCAGGTCGGGTGGCACCGTTTAATGTTTTATGTTTTCACAGATAAACTCAAAAGAGTTTCACTGCTCCAGGGTCCGCTCTTACATCCGATCCAGGGTGTCCTTGGAGATGGAGCACGCGGTGTCCACCGGTACGCTCGCGGCCTTCCGCGAGAGGTGGGCACCGGAGGGACTGGAGTGCATCATCACGCCCGGCAACCAAATTTTAATTTGATTTTACGTTTTTTAAGTTTAATTTGTTTTAATTGCCGGTGATTTTAGTGTCCCCCTTCCCTTTTATAGGGGGCACTAGGGAAAATTGTGATTTTAGTGCCCAAAAAAAACCAAAAAAAAAGAAAAACACAAAAAAAAAAAAAAAAAAATAGGGGGGAAAAAAAGGGCCTTGTAAATGTCTGGAGTGTCACCCAGGTTGGGTGGCACCGTTATTGTTTTATGTTTTCACAGGTAGACTCTAAAAGAGTTTCACTGCTCCAGGGTCCGCTCTTACATCCGGTCCAGGGTGTCCTTGGAGATGGAGCACGCGGTGTCCACCGGTACGCTCGCGGCCTTCCGCGAGAGGTGGGCACCGGAGGGACTGGAGTGCATCATCACGCCCGGCAACCAAATTTTAATTTGATTTTACGTTTTAAAGTTTAATTTGTTTTAATTGCCGGTGTTTTTAGTGTCCCCCTCTCCTTTTATAGGGGGCACTGGAAAAATTTGATTTTAGCGCCCCAAAAAAAAACCAAAAACCAAAAAAAAAAGGGGCTTGAAAATGTCTGCTGTGTCACCCAGGTCGGGTGGCACAGTTTAATGTTGTTTATGTTTTGCAGGTAGACTCCTAAAAGAGTTTCACTGCTCCAGGGTGCCTGGGAGTATAGCTCAGTGGTAGAGCATTTGACTGCAGATCAAGAGGTCTCTGGTTTAAATCCAGGAGCCCCTCAATGCCATTCAGATTTCACAAATAATGATTGCACGACCCATCTCCTCTATCTGGGAGTCTACCTTAGCCCCGACGAGGGAACCTGGCCGGCGAACTGGCAGGAGCTGGAGGCCAAGGTCGCCGCTCGCCTAGGGCGCTGGACAGGACTGCTCCGAGTGCTGTCCTACAGGGGTCGAGCGCTAGTCATAAACCAGCTGGTGGCCGCAATGCTGTGGTACCGGCTGGTCACTTTGACCCCTCCCCCTGCGTTTGTCGCCAAGATACAGAAGAAGCTGGTGGACTTCTTCTGGAACAACAGGAAGCACTGGGTCTCTGCCGCGGTCTTGAGTCTCCCGCTTGAGGAGGGCGGTCAGTCGTTGGTGTGCGTCAGCGCCCAGCTCGCGACTTTCCGTCTTCAGACCCTGCAGAGATACCTTTACGTCGAGCCCCCTCCTAGGTGGTGCGCTCTGGCGAGGTATTTCTTCCGCCAGCAGCTCGACCTCAATTATGACACGCAGCTCCTGTTTGTGAACTTGGGGGGTGCCAGGACCGCCCTCCGGGAGCTGCCTGTCTTTTACAGGGAACTCATCAGGGTCTGGAACAAAGTCTCCACCAAGCGCAGCTCTCCGCCGGCTGGAGTGGCGGCCGTCCTGCAGGAGCCGCTGCTCGGGAATCCGTACCTCCACGGCCGAGGCTTCATGTGGCGGTCGGAAGAGAGGGCTGTGGCTGGTGAGGTGACCAGGGTCAGGGACCTGCTCGATGGCGGAGGAGCGGGCTGGATGGCGCCAGTCACGCTGGCGCGGCGCCTAAATTCTGCCAACGTCCGCCACGCGGCCGATGCCATCGAGTCGCTAAAAACAGCTCTGGGCCCTGACTCGGTTAGGTGTATCGAGGAGGCTCAAGCACGTGGGGAGATCCCGTCCGAACTGACCCCCGTCCGGACGGAATTCCTCATCGGCGCCAAACCCCGGAACCTCCCTCGGGGGCCGGCGCCTCACAACTTGAGCCGCCTCGGGGAAATCCCCTCCGTGCCTTTCAGTTCCGCGCGGAGGGGTTTCCTGTACGGGCTGCTCCTGCACACCCTCAACTTTGCCATCCTCGCCGGCCGTCCGGACACGCCATGGCGTACCATCTTGCCGTCCGGAGGAGGCGGGGGTCCCCGATGGAGGGCACTCTACGCAGGGGTCCTCCCACTATTCATCGGGGACTTGGCCTGGAGGGTGGTGCACGGAGCAGTGCCGTGCAATAAATTTTTAAGCCGGTTCACGGACTCCCAGGCCGCCTGCAATTTCTGCGGTCTGGAGGAGTCCGTGTTCCATGTTTTTATTGAGTGTACGAGGTTGCAGCCCCTGTTCCATTATTTGAAGGGGCTGCTCCTGAAATTCTGGCTTCACTTCAGTCCCACACTCCTGATCTTTGGGCACCCTGAGCGGAGGGGAGCGGATAGGTCCGAGGGCCTCCTCGTAGGACTGCTCCTGGGCACGGCCAAGGGTGCCATCAGCCGGTCCAGGCAGCGGGCGGTCGAGGGGGTCGTTCAACCTGACTGCCTGCCTCTCTTCCGCTCTTACATCCGGTCCAGGGTGTCCTTGGAGATGGAGCACGCGGTGTCCACCGGTACGCTCGCGGCCTTCCGCGAGAGGTGGGCACCGGAGGGACTGGAGTGCATCATCACGCCCGGCAACCAAATTTTAATTTGATTTTACGTTTTTAAGTTTAATTTGTTTTAATTGCCGGTGCTTTTAGTGTCCCCTTCCCTTTTATAGGGGGCACTGGGGAAAAATTGTGATTTTAGTGCCCAAAAAAAAAACACAAAAAAATAGAAAAAACACAAAAAAAAAACACAAAAAAGGGGGAAAAAAAAAGGGCCTTGTAAATGTCTGGAGTGTCACCCAGGTCGGGTGGCACCGTTTAATGTTTTATGTTTTCACAGATAAACTCAAAAGAGTTTCACTGCTCCAGGGCACGGCCAAGGGGGCCATCAGCCGGTCCAGGCAGCGGGCGGTCGAGGGGGTCGTTCAACCTGACTGCCTGCCTCTCTTCCGCTCTTACATCCGGTCCAGGGTGTCCTTGGAGATGGAGCACGCGGTGTCCACCGGTACGCTCGCGGCCTTCCGCGAGAGGTGGGCACCGGAGGGACTGGAGTGCATCATCACGCCTGGCAACCAAATTTTAATTTGATTTTACGTTTTAAAGTTTAATTTGTTTTAATTGCCGGTGCTTTTAGTGTCCCCTTCCCTTTTATAGGGGGCACCGGAGAAATTGTGATTTTAGTGCCCAAAAAAAAAAAAAAAAAAAAACACAAAAAAAAACCAAAAAAAGGAAAAAAGGGCCTTGTAAATGTCTGGTGTGTCACCCAGGTCGGGTGGCACAGTTTAATGTTTATGTTTTGCAGGTAGACTCTAAAAGAGTTTCACTGCTCCAGGGCACGGCCAAGGGTGCCATCAGCCGGTCCAGGCAGCGGGCGGTCGAGGGGGTCGTTCAACCTGACTGCCTGCCTCTCTTCCGCTCTTACATCCGGTCCAGGGTGTCCTTGGAGATGGAGCACGCGGTGTCCACCGGTACGCTCGCGGCCTTCCGCGAGAGGTGGGCACCGGAGGGACTGGAGTGCATCATCACGCCTGGCAACCAAATTTTAATTTGATTTTACGTTTTTTAAGTTTAATTTGTTTTAATTGCCGGTGCTTTTAGTGTCCCCCTCTCCTTTTATAGGGGGCACTGGAAAAAAGGAAAAATTTGATTTTAGTGCCCAAAAAAAAACCACAAAAAAAAAAGAAAAAAAAAAAGGGCCTTGTAAATGTCTTGTGTGTGTCATCCAGGTCGGGTGGCACGGATACATGTTTTATGTTTTCGCAGGTAAACTCAAAAGAGTTTCACTGCTCCAAGGAGAACCACCCCAGATGCTGCATCCATCATCTTATTGAATGGCGGCAGGCTCGAGGGGCCAAAGGGCCGACTCATCTCCTATTTCTGATGTTCTCATGTATTCATGTCACTGGTCCCCATCCTGCACCTGCTCCCTGCAGTAAGATGGCCGCCGCGCATGATCCCTGCCCTGCAGCGGGACAATGGAAAGTATTGTGACATCGAGGAAGCCCCGCCCCCCGTGGCGGGCGGCCCCGTGCTGCCCAAAGATGGCGGCCGAACTCCCGGCAAACCCCGACAGTAACCAAGGTCCGTCCCCGCCCGAAGGTGCCCCACAGCCGCCACCCAAATCTCACCGCCCGCACGTGGCCATGAGAAGGTGAGTCCTCAGGGAGGCTGAGCGCGCTGCCCGGGCTGCTCATCCATCCTCCGCTGGGGGGGGGGGGGGGGGGGGGGGGGCAAAACCTCGCCCGTCCGCAGCTAATCTCCCACAATAGGCTGGCCCCGCGCCTGCGCACAACTCCGCCTCGCCTCACCTGGGCCCCGAGCTCAAAGGCTGCGAGCGGAGCCCAGCAACAAACCCCCCAACCGCCAGCCCGCAACACTCAGCCCGCAGCCAATGGCGAGGCAACATGGGGCACTAGCTCACCCAGCGCGCTGCTTCGCGCCAATCAGTGGCGGGGGGCGGGGTCGCGGCACCAATCAATCACTGGTCCCTGAACGTACTGACTCTGGCTGGGTTCAGTTCTACACTCACTGGTTCCCCTCCCCTGAAGGTGCTTTCTCTGGCTGGGTTCAGTTCTACACTCACTGGTTCCCCTCCCCTGAAGGTGCTGACTCTGGCTGGGTTCAGTTCTACACTCACTGGTTCATCCCCTGAAGGTACTGACTCTGGCTGGGTTCAGTTCTACACTCACTGGTTCCGCTCCCCTGAAGGTACTCACTCTGGCTGGGTTCAGTTCTACACTCACTGGTTCCCCTCCCCTGAAGGTGCTGACTCTGGCTGGGTTCAGTTCTACACTCACTGGTTCCCCTCCCCTGAAGGTACTGACTATGGCTGGGTTTAGTTCTACACTCACTGGTTCCCCTCCCCTGAAGGTACTGACTCTGGCTGGGATCAGTTCTACACTCACTGGTTCCCCTCCCCTGAAGGTGCTGACTCTGGCTGGGTTCAGTTCTACACTCACTGGTTCCCCTCCCCTGAAGGTGCTGACTCTGGCTGGGTTCAGTTCTACACTCACTGGTTCCCCTCCCCTGAAGGTACTGACTCTGGCTGGGTTCAGTTCTACACTCACTGGTTCCCCTCCCCTGAAGGTACTGACTCTGACTGGGTTCAGTTCTACACTCACTGGTTCCACTCCCCTGAAGGTACTGACTCTGGCTGGGTTCAGTTCTACACTCACTGGTTCCCCTCCCCTGAAGGTGCTGACTCTGGCTGGGTTCAGTTCTACACTCACTGGTTCCCCTCCCCTGAAGGTACTGACTCTGGCTGGGTTCAGTTCTACACTCACTGGTTCCCCTCCCCTGAAGGTACTGACTCTGGCTGGGTTCAGTTCTACACTCACTGGTTCCCCTCCCCTGAAGGTACTGACTCTGGCTGGGTTCAGTTCCAGACACTGACATCTTTCACTTTGTTCCTGCACCAAGATGGCCGCGCATGCGCTGTGCTACTCACTGAATCAAGATGGCGGAACGCGGAACCTGCCTTCCTGTACCAAGAAGGCCGCCGTTAGCCCGGGCCTGTGACCTGTAGAAAGCTCCGAAGCTGCAACCGCCGATATTCCGGTTATTATTCCGGGCTTGCGGCAGGCACGGGTTGTTTATGAAGCCTCCCCCGCTCCCCGCTGGTCCCTTACCCCGCTCCGTCCCGCTGAAAAAGAGAATTCTGAGGAGACTGTCCAAAACACGTCTCCTCCGCCATTACACGTACCGCGCATGCTCCAAACACAACCTCGACCCGCGCCTGCGCACTGAGCTCCTGAAGTCTGGGAGCGGCACATTGTCCCCCGCGGGGCACGCTGGGTACATAAGACCATGAGGAATCGGAGCAGGAGTGGGCCAGATACTGCACGGGTTATATACAGCGTAAAGCTTCCTCTGTACTGTCCTAAACAATCCCAGGGAAGGTACAGCACGGGTTAGTTACAATTTAAAGCTTGCTGTACGCTGACTCATCAAACACTCCCAGGGCAGGTAGAGCACATGTTAAATACACAGTGAGTGTCCCTGCACACTGTCCCACCAGGTATTCCTAGTGCATGTACAGCACGGGTTTGATGCAGAATACAGCTCCCTCTGCACTGTCCCAAGAAACAATCACAGCGGAGGTACAGCACAACTATTTTGTTGTTGACCTGCAAAACAAATGCCCCCTGATTAAAGGGAGGGGTCACGAAAACCAACAAAATAAACTCATTAAACTTTGGATGGTAAATTTAAATCAAATTAAAATTTGGTTGCTCGAGGTGACGATGCACCCCAGTCCCTCCGGTGCCGACCTCTTACAGAAGGCCGAAAGCGTACCGGTAGCAGGTACACCAGGGGTTTGATACAGAGTGAAGCTCCCTCTACACTGTCCCATCAAACACTGCTAGGGCAAGTACAGCATAATTTAAATGCAGGGTAAACGTCTTTCTAAACAGCCAATCCAAAAATTCACAGGACAAGCACAACACAGGTTAGGTACACGTTATCATCATCATAGGCAGTCCCTTGAAATTAAGGAAGACTTGCTTCCACTCTAAAGTTGAATTCTTAGCTGACTAAACATTCCAATACGGAATTACAGTCTCTGTCACAGGTGGGACAGCCAGTCATTGAAGGAAAGGGTGGGTGGGACTGGATTGCCGCATGCTCCTATGCTTGGTTTCTGCATGCTCTCAGCGATGAGACTTGTGGTGCTCAGCACCCTGCCGGATGCACTTACTCCACTTAGGGTTGAAATTGGCCAGGGATTCCCAGGTATCAGTGGGGATGCTGCATTTTATCAAGGACGCTTTGAAGGTGTCCTTGAAATGTTTCCTCTCATCACCTTGGGCTCGCTTGCCATGTAGGTGTTCTGAGCAGAATGCTTGCTTTGGGAGTCTTGTGTCAGCCATGTGAACAATGTGGCGAGCCAGGGTATCCTTGGAGGTGGAGCGCGCCGTGTCCACAAGAGATGGACACTGCAGAGATTGGAGTGCATCATTTCAAGAGAGAACAGAATTTTTATTAAAATTAATTTGATTTGATTTGACAAAGGTTCCTTTTATGTTGAATTATTAAGTTGTGTTTTTGGTGCCCTTAATAAAAAAAACAAGGGGGAATTTTAATGAAAGTTTCTTGAGTGTGACCACCCCTTTAATCAGGGGGGCACTTGATTTTTGTTCTCCTTAAAATAGTTGTGAACAATGTGGCCCACCCAATGGAGCTGGTCGAGTGTGGTCAGTGCTTCGATGCTGAGGATGTTGGCCTGATCGAGGAAACACTGGGACTGGTTTGATGAAAATGATCAGGAGATCCAAGAGCTAATAAATCGCAAGCACAGCGCATTTCTGAGCCTAAAACAACAACCCAACTCGGGACCAGCAAAGTAGCATTACAGGTGGCTTAAGGCCGAGGTCCAAGAAAAAACCTGTGACCAAAAGCATAGATGGTGGGTGGAGAAATGTCAGGAGGTTCAGCAGCTGGCTGACAGCCATGATGTGCGAGGATCCTTCGTCGCAGTCAAGGCCACCGACAGCCCAGCCACCCAAGGCACACCCCACTGTTGGCCAAGAACGGGGAAACACTCATTAAGGCCACCGAGGCAGTCAGGACCCGCTGGAAGGAGCACTTCGAAGATCTCCTTAACCGAGACTCTGCCTTTGACTCGAGTGTCCTCGACTCCAACCCACAGCATGCTATCCACCACCATCTTAGCAAAACCCCAGCCCTGTACGAGGTAGAAAAGGCCATCCGCCAGCTCAAGACCAACAAGGCAATGGGAGTGGATGAAATAAGTGGATGAAGCACGAAAGTATGGCCGAGAGGCACTATTGGCACAAATGCATCACCTCATCTCTCTCATCTGGAAGAAGGAGGTCATGCCTGGAGTTCTCAGAGATGCAGTAATCGTGACCATCTTTTACAAAGGGGACATGTCCAACTGCGGCAATTACAGATGATTCACCCTGGAAATGCCATCGCTTGAATCCTCCTCAACCGTCTTCTCCCTGTGGCTGAGGAGCTCCTCCGGAGTCACAGTGTGGATTTCATCCTCTACGGAGTATAACGGACATGAGTAGGTACACATTAAGGATCTCAATACATTCTCCCACCAGACACTTGTAGGGAAGGTACAGCATGGCTTAGATACAGAGTAAAGCTCCCTCTATACTGTTCCATCAGACGTTCCCAGGGCAAGTACAGCACAGGTTAGACACAGACTACACCTCCCTCTGACTTGTCCAGCCATTCCAGGGCAGATACAGCATCAGTTCGATACAGAGAAAATCTCCCTCTATACTGTTCTGCCGGACATTCCCAGGGCAGGTACAGCACTGGTTAGATATAGAGTTAAGCTCCCCTTACACTGTCCCATCAACCATTCCCAGGGCAGGTACCACCAAACTCATGGTCTTCAGGGCTGTAGTAATACCCGCCCTCCTGTATGACTCAGAGGAATGGACCATGTACAGTAGTCACCTCAAGTCGCTGGAGATATATCACTAATGATGTCTCCGCTCGATCCTGCAAATCCCCTGGGAGGACTGGCACAGCAACATCAGCGTCCTTGTCCAGGCTAATGTCCCCAGCATTGAAGCACTGACCACACTTGATCAGCTCCGCTGGGCAGGCCACATAGTTCGTATGCCAGACACGAGACTCCCAAAGCAAGTGCTCTATGTGGAGCTCCTTCACAACAAATGAGCCAAAGGCGGGCAGCAGAAACATTACAAGGACACCCTCAAAGCCTCCCTGATACAGTGCAACATCCCCACTGACACCTGGGAGTCCCTGACCAAAGACTGCCCTAAGTGGAGACAGTGAATCCGGGAGGACGCTGAGCACTTCGAGTCTCAATGTCGAGAGCACGCAGAAATTAAGCGCAGGCAGTGGAAGGAGCATACGGCAAAGCAGTTCCACCCACCCCTTCTCTCAATGACTATCTGTCCAACCTGTGACAGAGTCTGTGGCTCTCATATTGGACTGGTCAGCCACCAAATAACTCACTTCAGGAGTGGAAGCAAGTCTTCCTTCTATTTTTCCTCGATTCCGAGGAACTGCCTATGATGATGATGATGACAACACAGGTTAAATGCAGAGTAAAACTCCCTCTACACTGTCTCACCAGACATTCCCAGGTCGGTACAGCGTGGGTTATTAAAGGTTAAATCTCACTCTAGCCTGCCCAAAACACTCCCAGGGTAGGTACAGCATAGGTTAGATACAGCGTTAATCTCCCTCTACACTGTCCAATCAAACATTCGCACAACAGACACAGCACGGGTTAGTCAGAGAGCAAAGCTCTCCATATACTGATCCATCAAACACTCCCATCGCAGGTACAGCACGAGTTAGATACTGAGTAAAGCTCACTCTACACTGTCCCATCAAACAGACCCAGGGCAGGAACAACACAGGTTAGATACAGAGTAATACTCACTCTACACTGTCCCATCAAACACTACGAGGGAAGATACAGCATGGATTAGATAAGAGAGAAAAGCTTGCTCTACACTATCCCATCAAAAACTGCCAGAGCAGGTACAGCATGGGTTCGACAGAAAGGTTTAGGCTGGGTTTTCCAGAACTTGGGACCTGGGCAACAGAAGGCACCGTCACCAATTATAATCAGGGATGCTCAGGAAGACAGATATCTCATGGGTGGGGGACAGGATGGTGGTTGTGGGGCTGGAGGAATTTACAGAGCTAGGGAGGGATGACGCCATGGAGTGCTTTAAAAATATTAGAATTTTCAAATCAAGGCGTTGCTTAACTAGAAGCCAATGTAGGTCAGTGAGGACAGGGGTGATGGGTGAGCTGGACTTGGTGCGAGTTAGGGCATGGGCAGCCGAATTTTTGATTAACTCTAGTTTATCTAGAGTCGAATGTGGGAGGAGTGCGTTGGAATAGTCAAGTCCAGAAGTAACAAAAGCATTGATGAGGGCTTCAGCAGTGGATGAGCTGAGGCAAGAGCGGAGACGGATGATGTTACAGAGATTGAAATAGGCAGTCTTAATTATGCCGTGGATATCTGGTTAAAAAACCTATTTCAGGGTTAAGTATGACACCAAGGTTGCAAACAGTCTGGTTCAGGCTCAGACAGAAGTTGGGGAGAGGGACAGAGTCTGTGGCTAGGGAACGGAGTTTGTGGCAATGACAATTACAAATATCAGTATATTTGACAGGACATCACGTGCAAAATGTGTGGATGAGTTTGCAAAATTCAATCGGTTACAAAAACAGGTTACAGAAAGTAACGGATTTCGAACCTTATGCAAGATGGTTCAATAAAGGGGTGGTTCAAAGGATTTCAGTTGAGTTTAAACTGACACACTGCAGTTAAGTCTACTACAACTACAACTCGTACTCAAATGGAGCAAGTTTGGGGTTTGATAGAAGGCGAACTAGGTGAGAAATGACATAAGTTAGATTAAGAAAAAGCACTAAAATGGCACAGTCAGTAACAGAACATCAATTAGTCTCCTCTGATCATCGAGGAATCAAATATTCGACACACTGTGTTTGAAACAAAGATAATTTATTCAACATTTATACACAATATTAATCTCCAGCTCAGGTATAGTGGTTATTAAGATCATCAGAAACAAAGTAGAGCTGCCGGAGTGAACATGTTTCAGTGCCCAATGCAATCACAGTAAATCATGTTCTATTTACAAATGCAGCCTTTCTCCTCAGCCCATTCAAAACTGAGATAAGGAGAAATGTCTTCTCTCAGAGGGTGTAAATCTGTGGAATTCTCTGCCCCAGAGAGCAGTGGAGGCTGGGTCATTGAATATATTTAAGGCGGAGATAGCCATATTTTTGAGCGATAATGGAGTATCGGGTTCTGGGGAGCGGGCAGAGAAGTGGAGCTGAGTCTATGATCAGACCAGCCATGATCTTATTGAATGGGGAGCAGGCTCGGGGGTCCGGGTTGCCCACTCCTGCTCCTATTTCTCATGGTCTTATGTACCCAGCATGCCCCGCGCGGAAGAATGAGCCGCATCCAGACTAGAGGAGCTTAGTGCGCAGGCGCAGATCTTGGATGTGTTTGGAGCATGCGCGGTGCGTGTAATGGCGGAGGAGACACGGTTTGTACAGGCTCCTCAGAAGTCTCCTTTTCAACGGGACGGAGAGGAATAATGGACCAGCGGGGAGCCGGAGAGGCTTCATAAACATCCGGTGCCTGCCGCAAGCCCGGAATAATAACCGGAATATCGGCGGTTGCAGCTTCGGGGCTTTCTCCCGGCCACAGGCCCAGGCTAACGGCGGCCATCTTCGTATAGGAAGGCAGGTTCATCGCTCCGCCATCTTGGTTCAGTGAATAGCATAGCGCATGCGCTGCTATCTTGGTGTCGGAACCAAGTGAATGATGTCAATGTCTGGAACTGCACCCAACCAGAGTCAGTACCTTCAGGGGAGGGGAACCAGTGAGTGTAGAACTGAACCCAGCCACAGTCAGCACCTTCAGGGGAGGGGAACCAGTGAGTGTAGAACTGAACCCAGCCACAGTCAGCACCTTCAGGGGAGGGGAACCAGTGAGTGTAGAACTGAACCCAGCCAGATTCAGCACCTTCACGGGAGGGGAACCAGTGAGTACAGAACTAAACCCAGCCAGAGTCAGCACCTTCAGGGGAGGAGGGGAACCAGTGAGTGTAGAACTGAACCCAGCCAGAGTCAGCACCTTCAGGGGAGGGGAACCAGTGAGTGTAGAACTGAACCCAGCCAGTCAGCACCCTCTGATAATGAGAGGGAGGGGAACAAGTGAGTGCAGAACTGAACCCAGCCAGGGTCAGCACCATCAGCGGAGGTGAGCTAGGGGAACCAGTGAGTGTGGAACTGAACCCAGACAGAACCAGCGTCTTCAGGGGAGGAGAGGCGAACCAGTGAGTGTGGAACTGTTCCCAGCCACAGTCAGCATCTTGAGGGAAGTGAGGAGAACCAGTGAGTGTAGAACTGAACCCAGCCAGAGCCAGCACCTTCAGGGGAGGAGATGGAGGGGAGCCAGTGAGTGTCGAACTGAACGCAGCCAGAATTGGTGGTGAAAATTGGGAGTGGAGGGAAAACAGTCTATAACATAAGAACATAAGAAATAGGAGCAGGAATAGGCCATTTGGCCCCTCGAGCCTGCTCCCCATTCAATAAGATCATGGCTGATCTGATCATGGACTCAGCTCCACTTTCCTGCCCGCTCTCCATAACCCTTTATTCTCTTATCATTCAAAAATGTGTCTATCTCCACCTTTAATTATTCAATGACTCAGCTTGCACAGCTCTTTGGGGCAGAGAATTCCAGGGATTTGCCACCCTCAGAGAGGAAATTCCTCCTCATCTCACTTTTAAATGGGCGGCTCCTTATTCTGAGACTATGTCCCCCTAGTTTTAGTTTCCCCTATGAGTGGAAATATCCTCTCTGCATCCATCTTGGCGAGCCCCCTCATTATCATTAAGTTTCAATAAGATAACCTCTCATTTCTTCGAAACTCCAATGTGTATAAGCCCAACCTACTCAACCTATCCTCAGAAGTCAACCCCCCATCTCCGGAATCAACCTCGTGAACCTTCTCTGAACAGCCTTCAATGCAAGTATATCCTTCCTTCAATACGGAGACCAAAACTGTACACAGTACTCCAGGTGTGGCCTCACCAATACTCTTTACAGTTGCAGCAGGACTTCTCTGCTTTTATACTCTATCCCCCTTGCAATGCAGGCCAACATTCCATTTGGCTTCCTGATTACTTGCCGTACCTGCATACTAACTTTTTGTGTTTCATGCACAAGGCCCCCAAGTCTCTCTGTAATGCAGCTCTTTGCAATTTTTCTCCATTTAAATTATAATTTGCTTTTCTGTTATTTCTGCCAAAGTGGATAACTTCACATTTTCCCACATTATCTCCATCTGCCGAATGTTTGCCCTCTCACTTAACATGTCTATATCCCTTTGCAGATTTTTTGTGTCCTCCGCACAATTTTTGTAACAACAGCAAACTCGGTCCCTTCATCCAAGTCATTAATATGGATTGTAATTAGTTGAAGACCCATCACCGATCCCTGCGGCACCCCACTAGTCATGTTTGCTAACTGGAAAATTACCAGTTATCCCGACCCTCTGTTGGTTTGCCAATCCTCTATCCACGTTAATACATAACCTCCAACCCTGTGAGCTTTTATCTTGTGCAGTAACCTCTTATGTGGCACCTTATCGAATGCCTTCTGGAAATCCAAATACACCACACCCACTGCTTCCCCCTAATCCACCCTGCTCGTTACATCCTCAAATACTCCAGCGAATTTTTCAAACATGATTTCCCTTTCATAAAACCATGTTGAATCTGCTTGATTGAATCATGCTTTTCCAAATGTCCTGCTATTGCTTCCTTAATAATCGACTCCAGCATTTTCCCAATGACAGATGTTAGACTAACTGGTCTCAATTGACCTGCTTTTTGTCTGCCTCCTTTTTTAAATAGGCCCGTTACATTGGCGGCTTTCCAATCTGTTGGGACCGCCCTAGAATCCAGGGAATTTTGGTAGATTACAACCAATGCATTCACTATCTCTGCAGCCACTTCTCTTAAGACCCTAGGATGCAAGCCATCAGGTCCAGGGGACTTGTCTGCCTTTCGTCCTATTATTTTACCTAGTACTACGTCATTAGTGATCGTGAATGTATTGCGTTCCTCCCGATCTCTCGCCTCTCGCTTATCCACTGCTGGGATGTTTTTAGTGTCTTCTACCATGAAGGACTCTTACTATCTGTTTTTATATTTTGTGCTAGTTTTCTTTCATAATCTATCTTCCCTCTCAATCATGTCTGCCACTGCTCATCAACCGTCCCATTCTTTAATCTATTTTCCCAGTCCGCTTTAGCCAACTCTGCCCTCATACCATTGTAGTCTCCTTTATTTCAGCTTGGGACCCTGGTTTGAGAACCAACTTTCTCACCAACCATTTTAGTACGAGATCATTTATTAATCCTGCCTCATTACACAGTACTAGATCTAAGATAGCCTGCTCCCTGGTTGGTTCCACAACATACTGTTCAAGGAAACTATCCCAGATACACTCCATGGACTCCTCCTCAAGGCTACCCTGGCCAATTTGCTTTGTCCAATCAATATGAAGTTTAAAATCACCCATAAATATTGCCGTTCCTTTATTACAAGCCTCCATTATTTCTTGATTTATACTCCGTCCAACAGTGTAGCTACTGTTAGGGGCCTATAGACTCTGCCCACCAGTGACTTTCCCTTTATTATTCCCCATCTCCACCCAAACTGATTCAATATCTTGATCCTCTGAGCAAATATCGTTTCTCACTAACGCACTGATCTAATTCTTTATTAACAGAGCTACCCCACCTCCTTTTCCTTTCTGTCTGTCCTTCCGAATTGTCAAATACCCCTGAATATTTAGTTCCCAGTCCTGGTCACCTTGCAACCACGTCTCTGTAATGGCTATCAGATCGTACCCATTTGTGCCGTCAACTCATCTATTTTGTTACAAATGTTATGTGCATTTCGACAAAGAGCTTTAAATTTGTTATTTTTACCTGTTTTTCCTGCTTTTTTCCTCTGTCCAACAGCACTGACAAACCCCCCCTCCCCCGGACGAGGATATTGGTCCCGGCTCTGTTGAGGTGCAACCCGTCCGGTTTGTACTGGTCCCACCTCCCTCCAGAAACGGTCCCAATGCATCAGGAATCTAAAGCCCTCCCTCCTGCACCATCTCTCCAGCCAGGCATTCATCTGCTCTATCATCCTATTTCTGTACTCACTAGTTCATGGCGCCAGGAGTCATTCTAAATATTACCCTAGACCATGTCACTGTTTATAATTACACATGACCCAGTCTCGGTTTATATTACATTCGACCCTGCCTCTGTTTATATTACACTAGACCCTGTCCCTGTTTATACTACACTTGACAGTATCCCTGTTTATAAATAGAAGTATAGAGTACAAACGCATGGATATTATGATGAACCTGTACAAAACACTGGTTCGGCCTCAACTGGAGTATTATGCCCAATTGTGGGCAACACACTTTAGGAATAATGTGAAGGCCTTGGTGAGGGTGCAGAAAAGATTTACGAGAATGATTCCAGGGATGAGGGACTTCAGTTACCTTGACAGACTGGAGCAGCTGGGGTTGCAAGGGGGATAGAGTATAAAAGCAGAGAAGTCCTGCAACGACTGTAGGGTATTGGTGAGGCCACACCTGGAGTACTGTGAACAGTTTTGGTCTCTGTATTTAAGGAAGGATATACTTTCATTGGAGGCAGTTCAGAGAAGGTTCATTTGGGTGATTCCTGAGATGAGGGGGTTGACTTATGAAGAAAGATTGAGTAGTTTGGGCCTATACTCATTGGAGTTCAGAATAATGAGAGGTGATCTTATTGAAACATAAAAGATACTGGAGGGCTTGACAAGGTGGATGCAGAGAGGGTGTTTCCATTCATAGGAGAATCTAGAACTGGGGGCATAGTTTCAGAATAAGGGGTTGCCCATTTAAAACTGAGATGAGGAGGAATTTCTTCTCTGAGGGTTCTAATTCTGTGGAATTCTCTGCCCCAGAAAGCTGTGGAGGCTGGATCATTGAATATATTTAAGGCGGAGATAGACAGATTTTTTGAGCGATATGGGAGTAAAGGTTTATGGGAGCGAGGGGTAAGTGGAGTTGAGTCCAGGATCAGATCAGCCATGATTTTATTGAATGATGGAGCAGGCTCGAGGGGCCAAATGGTCTACTCCCGCTCTTATTTCTTGTGTTCTCCTTAGAGCAGGGAAGATTGAGAGGAAATTTGATAGAGGTGTTCAAAATCATGAGTGGTCGAGAGATACTGTTCCCATTGGCAGAAGGGTCGAGAACCAGAGGACACAGATTTAAGGTGATTGGCAAAAGAACCAAAGGCGACACAAGAAAAAACCTTTTTGCGTGGCGAGTGGTTAATATCTGGATTGCACGGCCTGAAAGGGTGGTGGAGGCAGACTCAATTGCGGCTTTCAAAAGGGAGTTGGATAAGTATGTGAAAGAAAAACATTTGCACGGCTGTGGGGTAAGGGCGGGGGAGTGGGACTAGCTG
Organism: Pristiophorus japonicus; assembly: GCF_044704955.1. Lineage (NCBI taxonomy): Eukaryota > Metazoa > Chordata > Chondrichthyes > Pristiophoridae > Pristiophorus > Pristiophorus japonicus. The sequence continues at coordinate 55,729,840 of NC_091999.1, forward strand.
AGGTGCTCTTACAGAGAGCTGACACGGGCTCGACGGGCCGAATGGTCTTGTTCCGTGCTGTAACCATTCTCTGATTCTATGGTTCTAACTCTCTCATCATCAGCCTCTATTCACCTCCCTCATATGCTGATCTTCAGTGCATCGATACTGGAAACACAGAGCGACCAATCCAGAGCCGCTCTGTATCAGGGTGGGTGCTGGATGCGGAAGTCGCTCCCTGGCCTCCTGTGTGGGTATGTTTGTTGCATCAGTTTGAGCTGGAGTGGAGAGGGGGAGAAGCTGCTGGGTTTAACCCCCAGTACCTCTGGGCCCAGTCGGGCCCAACAATGTCCGATGAGAAACTGTCAACAGCGGTGGATCCTAGGGGAGATTAGGTTGTGAAACAGACACTGCCCGCACAATGTAGAAGAGTATTGTTTTAGGAACAAGTATTTCTGTAGGGGCTTTCAATATACAGATTTGTTTTAATCCATTCTTGGGATGTGGATGTCACCAGTCGGGCCAGAATATATTTCCAATTTCCATTTGCCCCTTGACAAGGTGATGGTGGGCCTTCTCGAACCGCTGCAGTCCGTGTGGTGAAGGCCCTCCCACAATGCTGTTAGGTGAGGAGCTCCAGGATTTTCACCCAGTGATGATGTAGGAACGGTGATATATGCCCAAGTCAGGATGGTGTGAGACTTGGAGGGGAACTTGGAGGTGATGGATTTCCCAAGCACCTGCTGCCCTGGTCCATCTGGGTGGGAGAGGTTGTGGGTTTGGGAGGTTCTGTCAAAGTTCTGGTCAAGTTGCAGATGTATACATTCCCTCCCCTTCACCCCGCCCACCCCTCCCTCCTCCCATAGAGACCAGAGTCTTGTGTCGGCCCAGACCGGGTGGTGAGTTCCTGTCCCTGAAGGACATGTAGGGGGTGGTGGGTGTGTCAGCCTTTTCTGACCTTGATGGTCCGAATCGTCCCACTCCCTGGTTCTCGGGCTTGGAATTATTTAGGAGATGTGATAGAAGTAGACAGACAACTGTTTGGTGCAAGAACAAATATTTTATTTAGGAAATAGCACACCACACTAATTACCTGAATAGCATATAACAAAATGTACAGAAAAAGGGGGAAAACATATACGCAACGGGTACAGAGGCTATGCAGTGGGAAAAAAACACCTCCCACCACTACACTAACTGAACTCGGCTCAGAAATTGCAGGGACTATGCTCACCAAAGGATTTCTCCACAGTTTAGACCAGTTGCACACTGCTTTCTCTCTTCAGCAGTTATCATGGGCAACTTTAATCTACATATTGATTGGGCTAACCAAACTGGTAGCAATGTGGTGAAGGAGTATTTCCTGGAGTGTATTAGGGATGGTTTTCTCGACCAATGTATCAAGGACCTAACTAGAGGGCTGGCCATCCGAGACTGGGTGATGTGTAATGAGAAAGGACGAATTATCAATCTTGTTGTGCGAGACCCCTTGGGGAAGAGTGACCATAATATGGTAGAATTCTTTATTGAGATGGAAAGTGACACAGTTAATTCAGAGACTAGGGTCCTGAACTTAAGGAAAGGTAACTTTGATGGTATGAGACATGAATTGGCTAGAATAGACTGATGAATGATACTTAAAGGGATGACGGTGGATAGGCAATGGCAAACATTTAAAGATCACATGGATGAACTTCAACAATTGTACATCCCTGTCTGGAGTAAAAATAAAACAGGGAAGATGCCTCAACCGTGGCTAACAAGTGAAATTAAGGATGGTGTTAAATCCAAGGAAGGGGCTTATAAATTGGCCAGAAAAAGCAGCAAACCTGAAGACTGGGATAATTTTGTAATAAAGCAGAGGAGGACAAATGGTTTAATTAGGAGGGGGAAAATAGAGTATGAGAGGAAGCTTGCTGGCAACATAAGAACTGACTGCAAAAGCTTCTATATATATATATGTGAAAGATTAGTGAAAACAAACGTAGTCAGATTCAGGTGAATTTATACTGTGTAACAAAGAAATAGTGGATCAGTTAAACAAATACTTTGGTTCTGTCTTCACAAAGGAAGACACAAATAACCTTCCGGAAATACTAGGGGACCGAGGGTCGAGTAAGAAGGAGGAACTGAAGGAAATCCTTATTAGGTGGGAAATTGTGTCAGGGAAATTGATGGGATTGAAGGCCAATACATCCCCGGGGCTTGATAGTCTGCATCCCAGAGTACTTAAGGAAGTAGCCCTAGAAATAGTGGATGCATTGGTGACCATTTTCCAACAGTCGATCGACTCTGGATCGGTTCCTATTGACTGGAGGGTAGCTAATGTAACACCACTTTTTTAAAAAAGGAGGGAGAGAGAAAATGGGTAATTATAGACTGGTTAGCCTGACATCAGTAGTGGGGAAAATCTTGGAATCAATTATGAAAGATGAAATAGCAGCACATTTGGAAAGCAGTGACGTGATCGGCCCAAGTCAGCGTGGGTTTATGAAAGGGAAATCCTGCTTGACAAATCTTCTAGAATTTTTGAGGATGTAACTTGTAGAGTGGACAAGGGAGAACTAGTAGATGTGGTGTATTTGGACTTTCAAAAGGCTTTTGACAAGGTCCCACACAAGAGATTGGTGTGCAAAATTAAAGCACATGGTATTGGGGGTAATGTACTGACGTGGATAGAGAACTGGTTGGCAGACAGGAAGCAGAGAGTCGGGATAAACGGGTCCTTTTCAGAATGGCAGGCAGTGACTAGTAGGGTACTGCAGGGCTCAGTGCTAGGACCACAGCTATTTACAATATATATTAATGATTTGGATGAAGGAATTGAGTGCAATATCTCCTAGTTTGCAGATGATACTAAGCTGGGTGGCAGTGTGAGCTGTGAGGAGGATGCTAAAAGGCTGCAGGGTGACTTGGACAGGTTAGGTGAATGGGCAAACACGTGGCAGATGCAGTATAAGGTGAGATTTTTCACTTTCGTGGCAAAAACACGAAGGCAGAATATTATCTGAATGGTGGCAGATTAGGAAAAGGGGAGGTGCAGCGAGACCTGGGTGTCATGGTACATCAGTCATTGAAAGTTAGCATGCAGGTTCAGCAGGCGGTGAAAAAGGCAAATGCTTTGTTGGCCTTCATAGTGAGGGGATTTGAGTATAGGGACAGGAAGGTCTTACTGCAGTTGTACAGGGCCGTAGTGCGGCCTCACCTGGAATATTGTGTTCAGTTATGTTCTCCTAATCTGAGGAAGGACGTTCTTGCTATTGAGGGAGTGTAGCGAAGGTTCACCAGATTGATTCCCAGGATGGCAGGACTGACATATGAGGAGAAACTAGAATCACTGGGCCTGTATTCACTAGAGTTTAGAAGGATGAGAGGGGTTCTCATAGATATATAGAAAATTCTGACGGGACTGGACAGGTTAGATGCAGGAAGAATGTTCCCGATGTTGGGGAAGTCCAGAACTAGGGAACATAGTCCAAGGATAAGGGGTAGGCCATCTAGGACTGAGATGAGGAGAAACTTCTTCACTCAGAGAGTTGTTAACCTGTGGAATTCCCTACCGCAGAGAGTTGTTGATGCCAGTTCATTTGATATATTCAAGGGGAAGTTAGATATGGCCCTTACGGCGAAAGGGATCAAGGGATATGGAGCGAAAGCAGGAAAGCGGTACTGAGGTGAATGATCAGCCATGATCCTGTTGCATGGTGGTGCAGGCTCGAAGGACTGAATGGCCTACTCCTGCACCTACTTTCTATGCCCAAAAGGTACCACAGCCCAAAAGTCACCACCAAGGCCCCCAGTTATACCTGAGTGCACAATTGATTTCTGATGACTGCTTTTGTGCGATGTTGGCAGGCTGATCAACTCTAATGTGATCCCTTTGTGAGATATTTTGGTGGGCTGATTGAGTATTAGCCTGATACAAGATTCCCAAAGGTGTTGATGTGGTTTTCAAATGGTGCCGTTAGAATGTAATCAGGTCTTGATACTGTCCATTGTGTGTTTTGCTGAATCCAGGGTTTTTCTGTATAGCCGTTTTAAGAACTATTAAAATATGTATGTATCTGGGTCCCTGGTAAGTGGGCTTTTGTTAGACTGCTAATGTCTCCCTGGGGCCTGCCTCCCAGGTGGGTTAGCAGCCCTATGCAGACCCAGCATACAATTTAAAATGTCCAAACTCAATCTAAAAGGCCCTAGTTTAGTCCAAAGGCACCTAATAGTGAGATATTTCTGTCCACATTTCTCCTCCAAAAGTCTAACACAGTTCCAATTTAAATTCCAGACACATGTCCATTGAGTAGGGGGTCCCAGAATTTTGTGAATCCTATAGACATTAGTGACCAGTTGGGTTATTACGACAATCCAACAGCTTTCATGGTCACTTATTTTCTGCTGATGGGCGCACAAATAGCCAGGTTCATTCAGCTCAATTTCACAACCTGCCTTTGTGTTTTTGTGGGTTCTCTCTCACCCACCCTTTTTCCTGTTTGAAACTCACTTTACAGGGTATTAAAAAGGGAGGATTTGTCGACCAGAGGCTCAAACCAAACATCACATTAAGATGTGACAGTCACTCGATTCATCGGGAACGGAATATCATCGGCCTTTGACCATGGAAGCAAAAAGCACTGTTCACAGCGGGGAGAAACAGTACAAGTGCTGTTTGTGTGGACAAGGCTTCAGCCGATCATCCAACCTGGAGAGACACAAGTGCAGTCATACTGGGGAGAAACTGTGTAAATGTGAGGACTGTGGGAAATGTTTCAACTACCCATCCCAGCTGGAAATACATTGGCGAGTTCACACTGGGGAGAGGCCATTCAGCTGCTCAGAGTGTGGGGAGGGATTCAGTTGTTCATCCCACCTGTTGAGGCACCAGCAAGTTCACACTGGGGAGAGGCCGTTCACCTGCTCCGAGTGTGAGGAGGGATTCACTCATTCATCTACCCTGCTGAAACACCACCGAGTTCACACTGGGGAGAGGCTGTTCATCTGCTCTGAGTGCGGGAAGGGATTCACTACATCATCCCACCTGCTGAGACACCAGTGAGTTCACACTGGGGAGAGGCTGTTCACCTGCTCTGAGTGTGGGAAGGGATTCAGTACGTTAGCCCATGTGTTGAGGCACCAGAAAGTTCACAGGTGACTGCAAGGGTGGGATCTGCTGTTCATGCTGCTGTTAATCACATCCCGACTGAACCATGTTCATTCTGACAGTTGGGGTTTGTTTCTGCTGATGTCAATAACTCCAGTAACTGGACTGGAGTTTAATATTTGGGTTATAGACAAATAAATTCGTGTTGCTTTCAACACATTGCTGTAGATTTTTGTCTTTCCCACCTGTGTGTTTATCATCACCTGGCTGGAGCTCAGAGAGGACACACTGGGGGGGAGGATCATATGGGGAAAAAACTTCAGCCTGGACACAGTCCTTCAAGGTCACACTGAGAGGGGCAAACGGCACTTTGGTCTTTCTCATCTCTCTTCACTGACAGCAAAGTCACTGCGTGGGTTAACCTTGACGTGTAAGGTGCAGATGATATCCACCCAAGGGTGTTTAAAGAGATGGGATGGGTGCTCTGTCAGCCCCTTGCCCATATCTCCAACAGCTCAGTAGAGTCATGAGTTGTTCCCTGAGATTGGAAGGTAGCACATGTAGTTCCCATTTTCCAAATTGGCCACAAGTCAGAGCTCGGGAACTAAAGGCCCATCAACGTGACCTCGATCACTGGGAAGGTGCTAGAAGGGATCCTGAGAGATGCTGTTTTCCATCATGGGGAAAGGGAAGGGGCCATTACAGACACTGAACATGGATTCTGGGAAACATGGTCACGTCTTACAAACTATCTTCAGTTTGTAAAGAAGTTGTTCGGTTGGTAGATGGGGGAATCTGGTTGACATTGTCTACCTCAAGGTGTCAAACTCATTTTCTATGGTGGGCCTGGTCCAGTATCCTGGCACTTGGCTTGGGCCACATTCAGCAAAAGCTATGAAAATAGGAATAAATGAAGATAAACTACATCGGAATTTACATTTAGATTTTATTTACTGCCGCTGCTCCTGATCCCTGGCACATCTTAGCTTGAGCATTCATGATCTGACCCTGCTCAAACCATAACCACAAGGATATCGGTGCATGGTTCTGCCTGTGACCACAAGACTGTGTCACTGCCACACACAGATACTGTTTCCTTGTCTCACATCTTCATACAAGCACCATCATTTCACATCCTCTTTCTACACAATTGCAGCAGACATGAGCAAGGGCATGAGGCTTATTAAAAGACACATTTCATTACAGCAAAGGTTACACTGGGAGAAATGTTCAGTTATTTTCCATTACTGGCAAAATGCCGGAAAAACCAGCAGCACACTGGCACCTGAACAGTGTCTCATTGGTCTACAGGCTTTTCTTAAACAGATTTGCTACGTGGATATAAACTTAAACCAGCTTTGCAGGCGTGATGCTCTGTTCACACATTGAAGGTGAGAGAGGTGCTGTGCGGCACACACTAAGTCCAGTAGCTGAAAGTGATTCACAGACTGGGTTTTGTGTTTAGTGATCCCGGGCGTGTTACCAATACCAGCAAAGATGAAGCCCATGGAATAAAAGGGACAATGGATACTGTCTCACTGTGAGCGAGTCAGAATGAGAAGCTTTAACAACAGCCGATGTTTCACAAAGGGAGACCTCACCAGACCAAAGGACATTGGTGGCGTTTAATGGGCTGTTTCTGTCACTGGGCGACAGGAGGCTATTTGTGACAGAGGGAAAGCTGGTCACAGCAAACAAACAGTTTACCGGCCTGTCCAGGGCCCACTCTGACCCCCACCTTCTCTCTCTCACTATTGATGGACACTGCTGCAGTAATTGCTCCTCTGACCTTTCCTCTCTTGTCCCTCCTACATCCCTAATACACGGCCCAACACAATGTCCCTCCCCCTACATCCTCACTGTGCTGGAATCCACACCAGTCTCCCCATCTGCTCCTTGTTCTCTCCCTGGATCCTGAAACTACAGCACTCACTGATCCCTCCTGAAGTCTACAGGCTCTAAAACTGAAGCTTGGTGGTCTCAGTCCCCACTCCTTGATTTACCTCCCCTTCTCTCCTCCTCTTTCCCCCTTGGTTGTGTTCCACACTCTGGGCCCTGGGCCTTGGGCCTTCCCCGGGGACTCGGTATGAACAGGGGGATGTGTGTTGAGACAGGATGTCCCAGCTCTCCACCTTTAAAGGGACATGGAGAGGACCAGCTGGGCTGAATTGCCCTGCTTTATGACATCACTGCAGTGCCGAGCAACCAACCTCCCTGAGCCCTGCTCATTATGGGCTGGGTTGAGCTCAGTGCTGTTTCAGGAAGGGAAACAGGAGCAGGATTCGAGCCGTGTGGAGCCCTGGATTAATGGGGAGAGGTACATGATAAATTTATCTGTATCTGTGTCGGGGAGTGACCGATAGGTTCACTCTGTATCTAACTCGTGCTGTGCCCGACTGGAGAGTGTTTGATGCTGGCATGAGCTGCTCAGCTCGATGAGCACAACATTTATCCCAAAGATGATCAGATAAACCCATCAGCTTCTCCCCTGGACACATGTCCTGAAGGACAGGGAGTGTCTCTATTAATTTGGCTGGTGTCCTTGATCAAATTTAAACATCTCACATCTTTTTAAAAATTTGTTCATGGGATGTGGGTGTCACCTCTCACCTCTCATTCTTCTAAACACTGGAGAATATAGGCCTAGTCTACTCAATCTCTCATAGGACAATCCCCCCATCCCAGGAATCAGTCTGATGAACCTTCATTGCACTCCCTCTACAGCAAGTTTATCTTTCCTTAAAAGCACCTGAAGGTAACAATGATGTAATTTACTGTGTTCTGTAAGCATGTGCTATTTTGTTTTATTTTATCTGTTCTGTATTGTGTTTAGTTAATAAAATATTGGTCCGAATTAAATTGGAGTTATTGAAATTAACTAAGCTATGTTTTATTCAAGGTTAATGATGATAGCTTTACGAATGATTTTTGCTGTTTTAACGGATTTTTAATTCCGAAGGAAGTTTTGAAGTTCCAAACTTAAAAAAAGAACCAAGTGTTGATTTAAAACAAACTTCTGTTTCTTCACTTGAGTAGTAATGAATTCAGTCTTCTGTTTATAATCAATTTACAAGTGGAGTATAGTCACAGATGGAGCACGTGTAACCAGGCATGGGTATCTCCACGCTAATGAACAAAGGAAAAAGCTTACATTTATAGACTGTTTTCTTATTAAACTGGAGCCGGCTTTGCCTAATATGGTAGTCTCTGGCTACTGCATAATTCAGAGACACAAGTTTACATCAGCAACACATTTAGAAGCATTGTGGCCTGGCTACGGTGATCATAAACCACTAGTTCTGGACTTATCTTATCCAAACAATATTTCTAATCCATTTATTTATGAATATCGAAGCCTGTTTGGTCGCAAAACACCAGCTGTTGCTAAGTGAAATCTGTCTCTCTCTCTCTCTCCCTAATAATACGAACCACATTTTTCCCTCTATCGAATGAATGAAACATAAACCCCTTTCAGAAGCTGAATTAACCAGAGTCCACATGTTAACCTGTCCCACAGGTTTTTTTATGGGTTACATTACCTGTTGACAAAGTGTTTTATATCTTTTTTTGTCTTTACTAATCCTGGTTTCCTCTCAGCGTCCTTCCCTTTTCTTATATTTTCAATGTCCCTTATTGACTTCCTTACAGCATAATGCAATGACCAGAATCCCTGAAGCTATTATCCGTGCTATCACCAATCCCAGCTAGAACAATCTAACTAGATGCTACTTTCCACCATTCCTGATTCTCATGTCTCGGGATTGCCCGTTCTGTCTCTCTCTTCCTCTATATGATTTGCACTGTGTGTTTCTGGGATGTCCTAATTCGCTGAATTATGAACTTTAAAGCCAGAAACAGGGAGAATATAGTGTCCAATATGTGGAATGACTCGAATGGCTTCATCCTCCAGAGGCAGTCTCATCTGCAGATAAGTTGCGTTATGATGATGTACCAGAACCAATGTTTAGCACCGATACATGTGTTCCTCGGTGGAATCAAGCTAAAGTGATGTTCTAGTATGGGGCATCGGGTTGAACCCACAGTCATATACGTGACAGTAGTAGTCACACAATACTGTCCTTTTCCTTTATACACTGTATTAGTTTGGCCTTCGCCCCATTTATTTATTTCAATCTGGCATTCTGGAGATCCTTTGTTGAGGGTGAACCCACAAGCTGGAACATCTACAAACCCATGTTGTCCCTTTCAGAGTACAACACTGCATATCTGGTGCTATCCAAGTTCCTCCCTTCTTAATCAGATATCTTGGATATTCCTCATACTGTTTATGGATCGGACCTAACTCAGTCTTCCACCCTTGCAAACGATTCTACCCTATACACCGGCCAAGGTTTCGTTTCATTTCCATTTTTCCTCAGCAAAGGCAAGATCAATCCCACTGGTCTAATATCTTCACTTCTTTCTCCTTCCCTCGGGGCCAAAATCCCCATTCCTATTGGCTGCATCACATCAAAGCCTATGACTTGGTTCCCCTAAACCATTTTCTCAGTTGTTCTTCATGAATAAACAAAGGGATTTGATTACTCTCTCTCTTGTCCAGTCCCTTCTGTACCACATTCATCATAAATGTCACAGAGGCTACACACAATACCACCAGTAAGACACATTGTGTTCCCATTCACTTTCTATATCTATTCTGTTTACTCCTGGTAACCTTGCTGTGGCTCCTATTCTGAGCTATCCTGTCAGCTCTCATTTTCCTTGTGATTTAAACTGATTCTCCTTGTGTTCCCCATCTTCCTCATCCCTTGGTTCCTGTTTTCTATTCTTTACTAACACATCCTTTACTAATTCTCTTCCCATTTTATCTATTAACTGTGAATATCTCCCTTCACATAATCTAGTTGATAGATTCAAGCTCATGTTTAAAACTTTTGATTTCAATTAACAATTTAAAAACACACATTGTTATATAATACATTTCGTGATTCAGTTACTTCTAGTCCATTAAAATGTGAGTTCTTTTACTGGATCGGACAGGTCGAGTTATTTTTGTGAGGTGGGATGTCATTTTATTTAAGTCCCACATATGATGATCACTATCAGCATTTGTACTTGGCAAACCAATAGTTAACATTACTGATCAACATACAACATTTCTTACTTTAAAATAATCTGCTATCATTATCTTTTAAGTTTGTATTGAAGTATTTGATAATGTTCTTGAATTACTTATTGCCCTGGAGTGATACTAACTCTTTAAGTGAACACTATTAATTTAATGTTTGGGGTCAGGATGTGTCCCAACCCACCTGGTTCAGGGGAGACTTCCTGGTCTCCCAATCTTCCCAAGGAGCACGCTTTAGGGTTCTTTCTCCATTACCACCAAAATTATGCTTTTGAGGGTCTATACCTCGGTTTATCACAGATTCCAAAACTAACCCTTTTGAGGTCCTCTGTTTCCTACTGGAGATCGCCTCTCACTTGGATCCATGTTTTGTTATGGAACCTGTAAGGTCTGGCCTCCTTATCTCCCACCTTCAGCTTGTAGCTGATCTGTACACAGCCATGGCCACCTTGTCCAGACAGAGACCGGCTGACTTTTTTTGTTTTTAGCCTCTCTCCAAGCTTTCTTTGTTCAGTACTTAGTGGAGGCCTTGAAACTGACGACCATTCCAGCTGTAAGGAAATCCTAATTTGGTCAGCATTCTCGCTCCTGTTAATTCTAATGCCTCTGACAGGTAGCAGTGTGTTTAACTCTATCCGGATTATTTCAAAGTCGGTTTCTCTATGGAGATTGTGTCACGGCCTTGATGGTTTAAAATGTGTTCTCACTCTCCTGAGCCACATTAGCCATTTCATGTTGTGCTGTTGTCGATAACTGAGCTTGCCTGAGACTCGTTCACACACACGCAGTGGTATCCTAGAATCATGCTACATGTGACATCTGATCCAAGCCATTTGAGGTGATCTTATCAAAAGATCGTGGGGTGTCTGAAGATCTTTGCTCATCTCCCTCTGCATGGTCCCGATGTCTCGGGTAGTGGCCAGGCGATCAAATTCAGTTTTCTTATTGTTCAGTATAGGCAATGACACAAACATCTCAGAGAAATATTAGCAATTTCCTACACTTCCCTGACTTTAACAAGAATTTACATTAACACCAGATTGTACCCAGGTGATTTATGACAATTCGCACAGGAACAATGAGTTAAGAAACATTTCTATTTGGAGGTGTAACTTTCCTGTTTTCCTCTTATATCCTCACTCATTTCCTCTCATTACATTTTTTACAGTGTTCACCATTTCATTCATGAGCCCGGAGGAACTTTACTGTCGAATACAATATTATCATACTGTCTTTAAACATCGATCAAACATTCCCACTTGGTCCAAGTTTTGACCCAGTTTCTTTGTTTAATTTAATTTAACCGAACTTCTTCTTGGACCTTTTATTCTCCAAAATATGCCAGAGAGCAATTCAGTCTCCAAGAGGAAGGATGTTAGTTACCTTTAGCATAACAGTCGCCCCCAAAACTTATTTCTGAATACATAGTTTGGACAGAACCACAGAGACGGGACTTTTTCAAAAATAAAACTTAATTATCTCAATTTTCAGCTAAATTTTCCTTCCCATATGTTTTGACCAGCGAAGCTTAGCAATATATTATATATATATATATATATATATATAAAATCAGTTTTAATTTCACAAACAAATTATGCCCAGACTTTGTCATTTTACAAAGAAGACAAAAGTAACAATTGCGTTTGGATGCAGGTCATTTATCTTCCCCTTCGAGCAGTGTGACTTGGACAATAGGATAACATCAGATATACGACACAGAAACAGGCCATTCGGCCCAACCAGTCCATGCCGGTGTTTATGCTCCACTCGAGCCTCCTCCCTTCTTTCCTCATCTAACTATATCCACATAACCCTCTATTCCCTTCTCCCTCATATACTTGTCTAGCCTCCCCTTAAATGCATCGATACTATTCACTTCAACCACTCCCTGTGGCAGTGAGTTCCACATTCTCACCACTCTCTGGGCAGAGGTTTCTTCTGAATTCCCTATTTGATTTCTTGGTGACTATCTTATGTTGATGCCCTTAATTATGCTGGTCCCCACAAGTGGAAACACTGTGTCTACTCTATCAAAACCTTTCATCATTTTAAAGACATTAGGTCACCCCTCAGCCTTCTTTTTTCAAGAGAAAAGAGACCTGGCCTGTCCATCCTTTCCCGATAGGTATACGCTCGCCTTTCTGGCATCATCCTTGTAAATCTTCTCTGCACCCTCTCCAGTGCCTCCATATCCTTTTTATAATATGGTGACCAGAATTGCATACACAAAGTCTAACCAAGGTTCGATACAAGTTTAGCATAACTTCACCACTTTTCCATTCTGCAACAATTCAATTCTGTAACAATCGATCCCAATAATTTAACTCAATACTTTAAATTCTTAAGTCCAACTTTGTCAGCATGCTGCGACATTCGATGTCTGCAGATAACTGGAGATAATTTTGTTTTAACTGCCGGATCTTTTGCTATTCCATCAACCTTTTATCCAACTGGAACTGGCATTGCCGAATATGGTAGTCTTTGGCTCCGGCATAGTCCAGAAACACGAGTCTGCATTTTCTTCAACATACATCAACAATATTCGAAGCACGTAAAACACTGGTCTTCCTGTGGCAAGCACAAACCACTAGTCTCTGAACTTTTCTTATTCGAACATAATATTTCTAATCTAAACATTCTGTGATGAAAATATCCACGGCCAGTTGGTTGCAAATACCAACTGTTGCTCAGTGAAATCTCTCTCTAATGATAACAACCACATTTTCCCCGATATGGAATGAACTAAACATGAACACCTTTCAGAAGCTGAATTAACTGAGTTCCCGATGCCAACACCACTCTCATCTTCCATTCACTTCAACTGAAAGGAAAACGCCAGATTTTATCAGTCGGGATTTGAAAGATATTTACAACAGATGCTAGATATTCTTAGAGTTAGCATTGTTCTCTATTCTGTCTACTCGAGGAGTTTGATAACAGACTTTCTCCTGTGAATGTAGAGCTGGAATATTGGACCGGGATATATTTACTTGTTCATCTTGTTGACTCAAAACCGTTACCAATTATTTCATGTGATCTGTATTTTCTTAAATACATTTCCTGAATAAATTCAAATTTAAATTGAACCCAGGTTTGCAGGCGTGATGCTCCATTCACACATCGAAGGTGAGAGAGATGCTGTGGGGCACACGCTAAGTCCAGTATCTGAAAGTGATTCACAGACTGGGTTTTGTGTTTTGTGATCCCAGGCATGTTACCGACACCTTCCCACAATACCAAGGCTAGGAGAGGCACTCTGGAAGGTAAGGGGAACTGGCATTTGTCCACGAGAGTAACCGAAGGTATGAGAACTGAAATAATCCAGAGTTCGAATGGGAAAAAGGCCCCAAAATAACAGGACATCAATTTGTCTCCTCTTATCTTGGAACATTAAATGTCGACACACTCTGTTATTGAAACATCAAATATTATATTCCAGCCCAGTTATAGGGACTATTATCATCAGAAACAAACTTCAACTGTCGTAATGGACACGATTCAGTCGGGATGTGATTAACAGCAGCAATGATAGCAGAATCCAACCACTGCAGTCACTTGTGAACTCGCTGGTGTGTCAACAGGCGGGATGACATAGTGAATCCCTTCCCACACTCCGAGCAGGTGAACGGCCTCTCCCCAGTGTGAACTCGCTGGTGTGTCAGCAGGCGGGATGACACAGTGAATCCCTTCCCACATTCAGAGCAGATGAATGGCCTCTCCCCAGTGATGAACTTGCAGCGATGACGGGTAGCTGAATCCCTTCCCACAGTCCCCACATTTCCATGTTTTCTCCGTGGTACGGGTGTGCTTCCGTCTCTCCAGGTTGGATGATCAGTTGAAGCCTCCTCCACACACAACACGTTTACAGTTTCTCCCCGCTGTGAATGATGCGATGGTTTTTCAGGCTCTTTCCACAATCAGTGCACTGAAACACTCTCACTCGGGTGTGTGTGTCTCAGTGCTTTTTCAGTCACACTGATGTTTGTAATCTTTCCCCACAGACAGAATAAACAAACATTTCTCCTTCCACATTCCAAGGCCGATGATATTCAAGTCCTGATGAATCGAGTGACTCTATCTGATCTTGACGCGACGTTTAGTTTGAGTTTCCCTCCTTCAAATCCTCCCCTTCTAACACCCTGCAAAAGGAGTTTACAAAAGTCATCACTGTAAGTACAGGATCGAAATTCAGAAGAGACAATTCTAGTTTCTATGGAACATTCTTTCCTTCTGCTGTGTGGTTTTATATATTGACTTAATAAAAATAATAAAGAGGGAGAAGATAGATTGAGAGTAAACTGGCAAGAAATATAAATACAATCAGAGCTTCTACAGATATATAAAAAGGAAGAGGTAGCTAAAATAAACGTTGGTCCCTGAGAGGATTAAACGGGGAAATGGCAGAGACTTTAAACAAATATTTTGTATGGTCTTCACGGTGGAAGACACTAAAAGCATCCCAATAATAATAGATAATCAAGGGGTCACAGGGAGCGAGGAACTTAAAACAATCACTATCACTGGAGAAAAAGTACGAGACAAACTATTGGGACTAAAGGTGGACGTCCCCTGGACCTGATGGCCTGCATCCTGGGGTCTTAAAAGAAGTGGCTGCAGAGAAAGTGGATGGATTGGTTGTAATCTACTAAAATTCTCTGGATTCTGGCAAGGTCCCAGTGGATTGGAAAACCTCAAATGCAACACCCCTATTCAACAAGGGAGGGAGGGATACAGAAAGCAGGAAACTATAGAGCAGTTAGCCTCACATCTATCATTGGGAAAATGCTAGAGTCCATTATTAAGGAAATATTAGCAGGACATTTAGAAAACCATAATAGTCAAGCAGAGACAGCATGGTTTTATGAAAGGGAAATCACGTTTGAAAAATTTGCTGGAGTTCTTTGAGGATGGATGAAGTGGAACCAGTAGCAGTTGTGTATTTACATTTCCAGAAGGCATTCGATAAGGTGCCAGATAAAAGGTTACTGCACAATATAAGAGCTCACAGGGTTGGGGGTAATATATTAGCAGAGATGTAGGATTGGCGAACTAACAGAAAACACAGTCGGGATAAATGGGTCATTTTCAGGTTGGCAAACTGTAACTAGTGGGGTGCCACAGGGATCAGTGCTGGGGCCTCAACTATTTACAATCTATATTAATGACTTGGATGAAGGGACGGAGTGCACTGTAGCCAAATATGCTGCTGATACAAAGATAGGTGGGAAAGCAAGTTGTGAGGAGGACACAAAGAATCAGCAAAGGGTTATGGACAGGCTCAGTGAGTGGGTAAAAATTTGGCAGATGGAGTATAATGTGGGAAAATGTGAGGTTATGCACTTTGGTAGGAAGAATAAAAAAGCAAATTATTATTTAAATAGCGACTGCAAAATGCTGCGGTACAGAGGGATCTGGGGGTCCTTGTGCATGAAACACAAAAAGTTAGTATGCAGGTACAGCAAGTAATCAGGAAGGCAAATGGAATGTTGGCCTTTATTGAAGGGGAATGGAGTATAAAAGTAGAGAAGTCTTGCTATAATTGTACAGGGTGTTCGTGAGACCACACCTGGAGTACTGTGTACAGTTTTGGTCTCCTTATTTAAGGAGGGATATACTTGCATTGGAGGCAGTTCACAGAAGGTTCACGAGGTTGATTCCTGAGATGAGGTGGTTGTCTCATGAAGTAAGCTTGAGCAGGTTAGGCCTGTACTCATTGGAGTTTCGAAGAATGAGTGGTGATCTTATTGAAACATGTAAGATTCTGAGGGAGCTTGACAGGGTAGATGCAGAGAGGATGTTTCCCCTCGTGTGGGGAATCTAGAACTAGGATGCATAGTTTCAGAATAAGGGGTCGCCCATTTAAAACGGAGATGCGGAGGAATTTCTTCTCTGAGGGTCGTGAATCTTTGGAATTCTCTACCCCAGAGAGCTGTAGAGGCTGAGTCAGTCAATATATTTAAAAGGGAGATAGACAGATTTTTGAATTATAGGGGAGTCAAGAGTTATGGGGAGCAGGCAGGAAAGTGGAGTTGAAGTCAAGATCAGATCAGCCATGATTTTATTGAATGGCAGAGCAGACTCGAGGGATCCAATGGCCTCCTCCTGCTCCTATTTCTTATTGTTAATCTGTGAACCTTGACCTGAAGCTTCCAAAATGTTACTGATTTTGAGGAATAGACAAAATATCTAAGCATTGATAAATGCATCATCAAACATCTCCAACTGAGCTACCCTGCTCTAACTATGTCAGTATTTGTGTCAGCTGTGACTCAGTGGGTAACACACTTGCCTCTGAGTCACAAGGTTGTGGGTTGATGTCGCACTCCAGAGACATGAACACAAAACTCTCGGCTGATGCTCCAGTGCAGTGCTGAGGGACTGCTGTACTGTCGGAGGTGCTGTCTTTTGGATAAGATGTTAAACCGAGACCTCGTCTGCTCCCTCAGGTGGATGTAAAAGGTCCCATTGCACTATTTCAAGCAGAACAGGGGAGTTATCCCCGATGTCCTGGCCAATATTTTCCCTTAACATCAGTAAAGCAGATTATCTGGTCATTATCACATTGTAAATTGGTTGCTGCGTTTCCTACATTACGATAGTGACTACACTTCAAAAATAAATTAATTGACTGTAAAGTGCTTTGGGGCATCTGGTGGTGGTGAAAGGTGCAAAATAAATGCAAGTCTTTTTATTTTCTATGTGTCTTTTATTACTCTCCCTTCTCCCATTGTGCCTCCTTTTGTCTGCTGTCACTTCCCCACCTCCTCTTCCCCACCCAACTTTACAGTTCATTTCTTGTGTACATGGTCTCTCTCTCTCTCCTTTCCCTCACTCTATCGCTCCCTATAAGCTGTCCATCTGCCATATCTCCCAGTTCTGATCAAATGCTCTCCCTGACCCATCACCATTTCTCTTTCATTTATATAGCACCTTTAAGAACATAAGAGTTATGAGCAGGAGTAGGCCATACGGCCCCTCGATCCCGCTCCACCATTCAATAACATCATGACTGAACATCAACCTCAACTCCACTTTCCCGCCCGATCTCCATATCCCTTGATTCCCCAAACACCAAAAATGTATCGATCTCAGCCTTGAAATAACTCTGTAAAATGGCCCCTGGTGCTTCACAGGAGCATTATCAGATAGAATTTGACACCGAGGGTCAAAGAGGCACATTTTAAAGAGTGTTAAAAAGGAAAAGAGTGGCTCAAGTAAATGTTGGTCCCCTGGATGATGAGACTGGGGAATTAATAATGGAGAACAGGGAAATGGCAGAGACGTTGAACAAATATTTTGTATCGTTCTTCACGGTGGAAGAAACTAAAAACATCCCAATAGTGGATAATCAAGGGGCTATAGGTAGGGAGGAACTTAATACAATCACTATCAGTAATGAAGTGGTACTAGGTAAAATAATGGGACTAAAGGTGGACAAGTCCCCGGACCTGATGCCTTACATCCCAGGGTATTAAGAGAAATGGCTGCAGAGATAGTGGATGCATTGGTTTTAATCTACCAAAATTCCCTGGATTCTGGGGCGGTCCCAGCAGATTGGAAAACCACAAATAACGCCCCTATTTAAAAAAGGAGGCAGACAAAAAGCAGTAAACTACAGACCAGTTTGCCTAACATCTGTCGTTGGGAAAATGTTGGAGTCCATTATTAAGGAAGCAGTAATGGGACATTTGGAAAAGCATGATTCAATCAAGCAGAGTCAGCATGGTTTTATGAAAGGGAAATCATGTTTGACAAATTTGCTGGAGTTCTTTGAGGATGTAACAAGCAGAGTGGATCAGGGGGAAGCAGTGGATGTGGTGTATTTGGATTTCCAGAAGGCATTCGATAAGGTGCCACATAAGAGGTTACTACACAAGATAAAAGCTCACTGGGTTGGGGGTAATATATTAGAATGGATAGAGAATTGGCGAACTAACAGAAAACAGAGTCTGGATAAATGGGTCTTTTTCCAGTTGGCAAACAGTGACTAGTGGGGTGCCGCAGGGATCGGTGCTGGGTCCTCAACTATTTACAATTTATATTAATGACATGGATGAAGGGACAGAGTGTAATGTAGCCAAGTTTGCTGATGATACAAAGATGGATGGGAAAGCAAATTGTGAGGAGGACACAAAAAATCTGCAAAGGCTCAGTGAGTGGGCAAATATTTGGCAGATGGAGTATAATGTGGGAAACTGTGAGATTATCCACATTGGCAGAAATAATAGAAAAACAAATTATAATTTAAATGGAGAAAAATTGCAAAGTGCTGCAGTACAGAGAGACCTGGGGGTCCTTGTGCATGAAACACAAAAAGTTAGTATGTCGGTACAGCAAGTAATCAGGAAGGCCAATGGAATGTTGGCCTTTATTGCAAGGGGGATAGAGTATAAAAGCAGAGAAGTCCTGCTACACCTGTACAGGGTATTGGTGAGGCCACACCTGGAGTACTGTGTACAGTTTTGGTCTCCTTATTTAAGTAGGGATATACTTGCATTGGAGGCTGTCAGAGAAAGTTCACTAGGTTGATTCCGGATATGAGGGGGCTGTCTTATGAAGATAGGTTGAATAGGTTGGGCCTATACTCATTGAAGTTCAGAAGAATGAGAGGTGATCTTATTGAAACATATAAGATAATGAGGGGGCTCGATAAGGTGGATGCAGAGAGGATATTTGCATCCACTCATAGGGGAAACTAAAACTAGAGGACATAGTCTTAGAATAAGGGGCCGCCCATTTAGAACTGAGATGGGGAGAAATTTCTTCTCTCAGATGGTTGTAAATCTGTGGAATTCTCTGCCCCAGAGAGCTGTGGAGGCTGTGTCATTGAATATATTTAAGGTGGAGATAGACAGATTTTTGAACAATAAGGGAGTAAAGGGTTATGGGGAGTGGGCAGGGAAGTGGAGCTGAGTCCATGATCAGATGAGCCATGATCTTATTGAATGGCGGAGCAGGCTCGAGGGGCCAAATGGCCGACTCCTGCTCCTATTTCTTATGTTCTTAGGGTCTTAAAGGAGGAGGGAGAGGTTTAGGGAGGGAATTCTGGAGCTTCGGGCCTAGGCAGCTGAAGGCATAGCCACCAATGGTGGTGTGATTAAAACCAGGAATGCGAGGGAGGCCAGAGATCCTGGAGGGTTGTAGGGCTGGAGGAGGTTACAGAGGTAGGGAGGGACGAGGCCACGGAGGAATTTGAAAACAAGGATGAGAATTTTAAAATTGAGCTTCATGCCCAGTCACCATTTCTCCTTCCTTTACAGACGCTCCCTGACCACTCTCCATTTCTCCTTCCTTTACAGACGCTCCCTGACCACTCTCCATTTCTCCTTCCTTTACAGACGCTCCCTGACTACTCCCCATTTCTCCTTCCTTTACAGACGCTCCCTGACCACTCTCCATTTCTGCTACATTTTTTGAAATATTTAAAGATTTTAATAAATCTTTGAAGGTCACAGGATAGGTTAACAAAGCTGTTAATAAAGCGTAAAGGATCCTAGCTTTATAAATCGAGGCACAGAGTACTAAAGCCGGGAAGTTATGCTAAAACTATATAAAACACGAGCTCGAGCCCAGCTGGAGGATTGGGTCCAATTCTGGGCACACTTCAGGAAGGACACAAAGGCTTTGGAGAGGGGGCAGAAGAGATTTACTGGAATGGTGCCAGGGATGAGGAACTTCATTTATGTGGAGACTGGAGAAGCTGGGATTGTTCTCCTTGGAGCAGAGAAGGTGAAGACGAGATTTGATAGAGGTGTTAAAAATCATGAAGCTGAGATAGAATAAATAGAGAAACTGTTTCTATCGGCTGATAACCAGAGGGCACAGATTTGAGGCGATTGGCAAAAACAGAGGTCACATGAGGAAAACCATTTTCCCACAAGGAGTGGTTAGGGTTTGGAATGCACTGCCTGACGGAGCGGTGGAGACAGAGTCAATAGTAGCCTTCAAAAGTGAATTGGACAAACACTTGAAGCAGAATGATATTGCAGGGATTTGGGGAAAGAGCGGGGGAAGTGGGATAACCGGATTGCTCCCCGAAAGTATCGGCGCAGACTCGATGGCCCCCTTCTGTGATGCAATATTCTGTGATTCTAGAATTCTTTACAGATGCTCCCTGCTCTGTCACCATTGCTCCTTCATTTACAGACGCTCCCTGGTCCATTACAATTTCTCGTTGATTTACAGACACTCCCTGAGAGTTTGACGCAGACACAGTGCGAGCAGAGCCGGGACCCGGCAGGCAGGCAGGAGAATGTTCCCCGGTTTATATCCCCCCCCCGCCCCACCCCGGTGTGGGGAGAATGTTCCCCGGTTTATATCCCCCCCTCCCCCCCCCCGGTGTGGGGAGAATGTTCCCCGGTTTATATCCCCCCCTCCCCCACCCCGGTGTGGGGAGAATGTTCCCCGGTTTATATCCCCCCCCGGTGTGGGGAGAATGTTCCCCGGTTTATATCCCCCCCGGTGTGGGGAGAATGTTCCCCGGTTTATATCCCCCCCCCCGGTGTGGGGAGAATGTTCCCCGGTTTATATCCCCCCCCCCCCGGTGTGGGGAGAATGTTCCCCGGTTTATATCCCCCTCCCCCGGTGTGGGGAGAATGTTCCCCGGTTTATATCCCCCCCGGTGTGGGGAGAATGTTCCCCGGTTTATATCCCCTCCCCCCGGTGTGGGGAGAATGTTCCCCGGTTTATATCCCCCCCGGTGTGGGGAGAATGTTCCCCGGTTTATATCCCCCCCCCCCGGTGTGGGGAGAATGTTCCCCGGTTTATATCCCCCCCCGGTGTGGGGAGAATGTTCCCCGGTTTATATCCCCCCCCCCCGGTGTGGGGAGAATGTTCCCCGGTTTATATCCCCCCCCCCGGTGTGGGGAGAATGTTCCCCGGTTTATATCCCCCCCCGGTGTGGGGAGAATGTACCCCGGTTTATATCCCCCCCGGTGTGGGGAGAATGTTCCCCGGTTTATATCTGGGCCCGGGCCTGCACTCGGTGTTGTTGTCCCCAGTGTTTCTTTAACCCACTCCCTGGATCTCGCTCACCTCCTGCGTCAGCGTCTGCCACCGCCGCCTGCACATGCTCAGCTCACACTGCCCGGGTGATTGACCGCAGCTCCCCACCAATAGGAAGAGCGGGACGGGGCTGGAGGACCGAATGGGCAGTTGGTCCTCCAACCAATTGGAGTGTGTGAGGGGCGGGGCTTCCAGCAGGCTGTAACTAGTGGGGTGCAGCAAGGATCAGTGCTGGGGCCTCAGCTATTTACAATCTATATTAATGACCTGGATAAAGGGACCGAGTGTAATATTTGCTGACGATACAAAGCTCGGTGAGACAGTAAGCTGTGAGCAGAACACAAGAGTGCAAAGATATATAGATAGACGATGTGAATGGGCAGTAAGGTGGCAGATTGAGTATAATGTCGGGAAATGTGAGGTTATTCACTTTGGTAGGAAGAATAGAAAAAGAGAATATATTTTAAATGGTGAGAAACTTTCAATGTTGGTGTTGAGAGAGATTTGGGTGTCCTTGTGCAAGAAACACAGAAAGCGAGCATGCAGGTACAGCAAGCAGTAAGGGGGTGGAGTATAAGAGTAAGGATCTATTGCTACAATTGTACAGGGCCTTGGTGAGACCACACCTGGATACTGGGCAGTTTCAGTCTCCTTATCTATGGAAAGATATACTTGCCTTGGAGATGGTACAATGGAAGTTCACAAGATTGATTCCTGGGATGAGAGAGCTGTCTTACGATGAGAGATTGTGTAGAATGGACCTATACTCTCTGGAGTTTGGAAGAATGAGAGGTGATCTCATTGAAACATACAAGATTCTGAAGGGTATTGACAGGGTAGATGCTGAGAGCTCGATTCCCCCGGGCTGGAGTGACTAGAACTTGGGGGCTCAAGATAAGGGGGAGCCATTTAAGACAGAGATGGGAAATGTCTTCACTCAGAGGGTTGTGAATCTTTGGAATTCTCTGCCCCAGAGGGCTGTGGATGCTCAGTCTATTCAAGGCTGAGAGTGTTAGATTTTTGGACTCTCGGGGAATCAAGCAATATGGAGATCAGGTGGGAAAGTGGAGTTGAGGGCGATGATCTTATTGAATGGTGGAGCAGGCTCGAGGGGGCGTATGATCTACTCCTATCTCTGATATTCTAATATTGACATCTAAGGGGCTCTGGATTTATTAGTCCCACCTTTTATCTGAATGGAACACACTTGCTCTGAACCCTCACTATCTCCTCCTTGAATGCCTCCCACTGCTCTGACACTAATTTACCTTCAAGTAGCTGTTTCCAGTCCACTTTGATTAAATCACATCTCCGCTTAGTAAAATTAGCTTTACCCCAATTGAGAACTTTTATTCCTGGTCCATCTTTGTCCTTTTCCATAACTACTCTAAATCTAACTGAATTATGATCACCAGCACCAAAATGCTCTCCCTTCCACCTGCCCAAGATTCATTCATTAAACCTAAGTCCAGAACCAGCCCTCTCTTGTTGGGCTTGCTACGTAATGGTTAAAAAAGTTCTCCTGAATGCATTTTAAGAATTCTGCTCCTTCTATATCTTTCATACTAATTCTATCCCAGTTAATATTTGGGTCGTTGAAATCCCCGACTATTACTGCCCTATTATTTTTTTGCCCGTATCAGAAATGTGCCGACATATTTGCTCTTCTGTCTCCCTCTGACTGTTTGGGGGTCTATAGTACATCCCCAGCAGTGTGATTGCCCCTTTTTTGTTCTTCACTTCTCCCATGTGGCCTCATTTGATGATCTTTCGAACATATCATCCCTCCCCACAGCTGGAATTGTTTCTTTAATCAACACTGCGACGCGCCCGCCTTTTTTTTATCCCCTTCTCTATCTTGTCTTAAAACCCTGTAACCAGGAATGTTGAGCTGCCATTCCTGCAGTTCTTTTAGCCGTGTTTCACTAATAGTTACAATATCATACCCCCACATGTCTGTCTGTGACCTCAGCTTATCTGCCTTAATCCCTAGACTCCTTGCACTGGCATTGAAGTATTTCTAGATTGATTCCTGTGATGAGAGGGTTGTCTTATGAGAGTTTGTGTAGAAGGGCCTATACTCTCTGGAGTTTAGATGAATGAGAGGTGATCTCATTGAAACACACTGGCACTGGCATTTAGTGCTGCTAAACTCCCCTATTGTCTATTTTCCAGCCTTTGTTTCCTCTGCCTTCCAAACACTAGCAAAACCCCAGTGAGGATATTGTCCGGTTCTGTTGAGGTGCAACCTGTCCGGCTTGTACTGGTCCCACCTCCCCCAGAAACGCTCCCAATGCCTCAGGAATCTAAAGCCCTCCCTCCTGCACCAAACTCCAGCCATGCATTCATCTGCTCTATCCTCTTATTTCTGTACTCACCAGCACGGGGCACCGGGAGTAATCCGGACATTACTACCTTTGAGATCCTGTTTTTAATCTCTTTCCTAGATCCCTAAAATCTGCCTGCAGGATCTCATCCCTCTTTCTACCGATGTCATTGGTCCCGATATGGACCACAACCTCTGGATGTTCATCCTCCCCCCTCAACAATGTCCTGCAGCCGCTCAGTGACATCCTTGACCCAGGCACCAGGGAGGCAACATACCATCCTGGAATCATGTCTGTGCCTGCAGAAGCGCTTGTTTGTTCCCCTAACTATCAAATCCACTCCCACTATTGCTCTTCCACTCTTCTTCCTCCCCGCCCTGTGCAGCTGAGCCACCCACGGTGTCGTGGACATGGCTCTGGCTGCACTCCCCAGAGAAACCATCGCCCTCATCAGTATCCAGAACTGAAAACCGGTTAGCGAGCGAGATGCACTCAGGGGACTCCTGTCCTACTCTTGCCCCATAACGCTGAAAGTTTTTCAACTCATGTTTATCTCTTCCGAAAGTTACAAGTGAATCTGCTTCCAGCACCCGAACAGGCAGTGCGTTCCAGGCCAGAACATCTCGCTGCTTCATTAGTCCCCTCATGTAGCATCTGGTTCATTTGCCAATCACATTCAATCTGTGCCTCTGGTTACTGAACTTCCTGACACTGAAAATTGTTTCTCCTTATTAAGAGGATTGGCGGGCTGGAGGAGGTTCCAGAGATAGGGAGGGGCGAGGCCTTGGAGGGATTTGAACAAGAGGATGAGAATTTTAAAGCCTGAAGCCACCAGCCGTCTCCCCCAGTGCAGAATGTGACTCACTGCTAACAGAAAGGATTTTTGTTTACTTCCAAAAGATGCATAATGGAGGGAAATCAAACTCTGTATCTTTAACTAACAGCGACATGAGGGAAATGAATGATCTTTAAACACCTGGTCCACTTGGCACTGAAGTGTCTGAAACTCATAATATTTTGTTTCCCTGGAGTTCCTATTGACAAATGTTAAACTGTTTTGCTGACAAAAGAAATCTCGATTTAACTTTAAAACATAAATTGTTTAACAGGGGTTCACACAGACTCACCTGACAGGCCGACTCAGGATCCACCCCTCAAGCACTGCGATTGGTTGCAGAACACGCTGCTCCCTGGGCCATCCGGCTTCTGACCTCTCTTCCTGTTGGTTCGCAGGGCAATCAATCACCACTCGCCAACATTACACTGACAGATTAAGTTGAGAGGCTCAGAGGAAGAAATAAAATGGGGTCGTGAATCTGAGGTAAGAAATAAAATTAGAGAAGCATAATTAAATTTATGAACAAAACTATTTAAAGTCAAATCAAATGAATTGTTGCATTGAATACATCCTTCTGGGCCAAGTGGGAAACAAGTGATGCGTGGGCTGTGCAGAGTGTCCCTGGCTCCCCACTCCAAGTGCACATGTTTCAGCTCACATCCAACTGACTGGATAAACCTCGCCCGTCTAAACCCCATCACACAAATAGCAGCATTTGATGTTTAGTTCTGCTCAACCTTTATAAACACTTGTTAGGCCTCAGCTGACACATTGTGTTCAATTCTGGGCACCACACTTTCAGAAGGGTGTCTGCACGTTAGAAAGGGAGCAGAAGAGATTTACTAGAATGGTCCGAAGGAGGAGGGACTTCAGTTATGTGGAGATACTGGAGAAGCTGCGGTAATTCTCCTTGGAGCAGAAAAGGTGAAGAGGAGATTTGATAGAGTGTTCAAAATCATGAACGGTGTTGATAGACTAAATAAGGAGAAACACTTTCCAGTGGCAGAAGGGTCGGTAACCAGAGGACACAGAGTTCAGGTAATTGGTAAAAGAAGCAGAGGCGACATGAGGAACCATTGTATAAGCAGCGAGTTGTTGCAATCTGGAATGCACTGCCTGATAGGGCGGTGGAAGCAGATTCAATAGTGGCTTTCAAAAGTGAATTGGATAAATACTAAAGGGACAATATTTGCAGAGCTATGGGGAAAGAGCAGGGGAGTGGAACTAACTGGATAGCTCGACCATAGAGCCAGCACAGGCACGATGGGCCGAATGGCCTCCTGCACTTTCATTCTATGAAAATGGCGGATGATCTTATCCAGAATGCTGTGACCACATATCCCCAGAAAACCAAGACCGCCTATTTCCACCTGTGTAATATCGGCCGTCTCCATCCCTGCCTCAGCTCACCCTCTGCTGAAACCCTCATCCATTCCTCGGTTATCTCTAGACTTGACTATTCCAACACACTCCTGGCTGTCCTCCCACATTATACCCCACGTAATCTTCACCTCATCCAAAACTCGGCTGCCCGTGTCCTAACTCGCACCAAGTCTCGTTCACCCATCACCCCCTGTGCTCACTGACCTACATTGGCTCCCGGTTAAGCAACGCTTCGATTTCAAAATTCTCATCCCTTGTTTACAAATCCCTCCATGGCCTCGCCCCTCCCCATTTCTGTATTCTCCTCCAGCCTCACAACCCCCAGAGATGTCTGCGCCCCTCTAATTCTGCCCTCCTGAGCATCCCTGATTATAATCGCTCAATCATTGGTGGCCTTGTCTTCTGCTGCCGAGGCCCCAAACTCTGGAACTCCCTCCCTAAACCTCTACCTCCTCCCTGAAAGCACTGATTCTGGCTGGTTTCAATTCTACACTCACTGGTTCCCCTCCCCTGAAGGTACTGACTCTGGCTGGGTTCAGTTCTACACTCACTGGTTCCCCTCCCCTGAAGGTACTGACTCTGGCTGCGATCAGTTCTACATTCACTGGTTCCCCTCCCCTGAAAGCACTGACTAAGTCTGGTTTCAGTTCCACACTCACTGTTTCCCCTCTCCTCCCCTGAAGATGCTGACTCTGTCTTGTTTCAGTTCTACACTCACTGGTTAACATTAGATATAGGAGCAGCAGCAGGCCATGCGGCCCCTCGAACCTGCTCCGCCATTTAATACGATCATGGCTGATCCGATCAAGGACTCAGGTCCCCTTCCCTGCCCGCTCCCCATAACCCCTTATCATTTAAGAAAGTGTCTATTTCTGTCTGAAATTTATACAATGTCCCAGCTTCCACAGCTCTCTGAGGCAGTGAATTCCACACATCCACAACCCTCAGAGAAGAAATTTCTCCTCATCTCAGTTTTAAATGGAGGCCCCTTATTCTAAGATTATGCCCTCTAGTTCTAGTCTCCCCTATCAGTGAAACATCCTCTCTGCATCCACCTTTTCACAGCCCCTCATAATCTTAAATGTTTCGATACTATCACCTTTCTATCTTCTGAATTCCAATGAGTAGAGGCCCAACCCACTCAACCATTTCACATAAGTCAACCCCCTCATCCCTGGAATCAACCGAGTGAACCTTCTCTGAATTGCCTCCAAAGCAAGTATATCTTTTCGTAAATACAGAAACCAAAAATGCATGCAGTATTCCAAGTGTGGCCTCACCAATACCCTGTACAACTGTAGCAAGACTTCCCAGCTTTTATATTCCATCCCCTTTGTAATAATGGCCAAGATTTCATTGGCCTTCCTGATCACTTGCTGTACCTGCATACTGATCTTTTGTGTTTCATGCACAAGTCCCCCCAGGTCCCGTTGTACAGTAGCACTTGGTAATCTTTCTCCATTTTAAATAATAATTTGCTCTTTGATTTTTTTTCCTGCCAAAGTGCATGACCTCACATTTTCCAACATTATACTCCATCTGCCAAGTTTTTGCCAACTCACTGAGCCTGTCAATGTCGTTTTGCAGATTTTGTGTGTCCTCCTCACACATTGGTCTTCCTCCCATCTTTGTATCATCAGCAATCTTGGCTACACTACACTCGGTCCCTTCTTCCAAGTCGCTAATATAGATTGTAAATAGTTGGGGTCCCAGCACTGATCCCTGCGGCAACCCGCCAGTTACTGATTGCCAAACTGAGAATGAACCATTTATCCCGACTCAATATTTCATTATAAGTCAACCCTCTCATCTCCGGAATCAACCTTCTCTCAACTGTCTCTACTTTCCTCCCCTGAACATGCTGATTCTGTCTGTTTTCAGTTCTGCACTCCCTGGTTCCCCTCCCTCCACTCTATCCCCTCCCCTTAAGGTGCTGTCTCGGGCTACAATCAGTTCTACACTCACTGGTTCCCCTCTCATCCCCTGAAGGTACTGACTCTGGCTGGGTTCAGTTCTACACTCACCGGTTTTCCTCCCTCTCCTAAAGGAGCTGACTCTGGCTGGGTTCAGTTCTACACTCACTGGTTCCCCTCCCCTGAAGGTACTGACTCTGGCTGGGTTCAGTTCTACACTCACTGGTTCCCCTCCCCTGAAGGTGCTGACTCTGCCTGGGTCCAGTTGTATACTCAGTGGTTCCCCTCCCCTGAAGGTACTGACTCTGGCTGGGTCCAGTTGTATACTCAGTGGTTCCCCTCCCTCCCATCTGCCCCGTTGCTTAAGGCGCTAACTCTGGCCGTGTTCAATTCCACGCTCACTGTTTCCCCTCCCTCCCCTCTCCAGCACGCAGAGTTCAGGGAGTGAGGAGAGAGATTAAAAAGCAGGACCTCAAAGGTAGTAATCTCCGGATTCCTCCCAATGTCACAAGTTAGTGACTTCAGAAACAGGTCGATAGAGCAGATGAATACCTGGCTGGAGAGATGGTGCAGGCGGGAGGGCGTTACTTTCCTGAGGCACTGGGACGGCTTCTGAGGGAGGTGGGACAAGGCCAAACCAGACGGGTTGCACCTCAACAGAACCGGGACCAATATCCTCGCGGGGGGGTTTGCTAGTGCTGTTGGGGAGAGTTTAAACCAGCTTGGCAGGGGGATGGGAACCTGAAAATAGATTCAATAGGGAGGGGAGTAACGCTGGAATTAGAAAGCAAAAATAAAGAAAGTGAGTTTGAAGGAGAGAGGAAACAAGCAGCATAAAAGTGTAAAATAGAAAACTTAAAGGCACTTTCTCTAATTGCACGTAGCATTTGTAACAAAATAGATGATTTGACGGCACAAATAGATACAAATGTGTATGATCTGATAGCCATTACAGAAACGTGGTGGCAAGGTGACCAGGACTGAGAATTAAATATTCAGCGGTACTGGACAATCCAGGAGGACAGACAGAAAGGAAAAGGAGGTGGGGTAGCTCTATTGAAAAACGATGGAATCACTGCAATAGTAAAAAACGATATTGGCTCAAATGATAAGGATGTTGAAACAGTTTGGGTGGAGATAAGGAATAATAAGTCACTAGTGGAAAAAGTCACTGGTGGGTGTAGTCTATAGGCACTGTAACAATAGCTACGCTGTTGGTCAGCGCATAAACCGTGAAATAGTGGGGGCTTGTAAAAATGGAACAGCAATAATCATGGGTGATTTTAACCTCCATTTTGATTGGACAAATCAAATTGGTCAGGGTAGCCTTGAGGAGTTGTTCATAGAGTGCATAAGGGACAGGTTCCTTCAGATGTATGTAACGGAACTAACCAGGGGGCAGGCCATCTTAGATCTGGTCCTGTGCAATGAGACAGGATTAATAAACAATCTCCTAGTAAAGGATCCCTTGGAATGAGTGATCATAGCATGATCTGAATTTGAAATTCAGATGGTGGGTGAGAAAGTTGGATCTCTAACCAGCGTACTAATCTTAAATAAAGGAGACTATGTAGGTATGAGGGCAGAGTTGGGTAAAGTGGACTGGGAAAATAGATTAAAGTGTAGGACGGTTGATGAACAGTGTTGTACATTTAAGGAGATCTTGCACATCTCTCAAGAAAAATATATTCCAGTGAGGAAGAAAGGGTGTAAAATAAAAGCTAGCCATCCGAGGCTAACTAAAGAAATAAAGGACGGCATCCTATTAAAAACAAGGGAATACAAAGTGGTCAAAACTAGTGGGAGGACAGAAGACTGGGAAGCTTTCAAAAGCCAGCAAAGAATGACTAAAAAAATGAATAAGAAAGGGAAGATAGACTATGAAAGTAAACTAGCACAAAATATAAAAACAGATAGCAAGAGTTTCTATAGGTATATAAAAAGGAAAATTGTGGCTAAAGTCAATGTTGGTCCCTTAGAGGACTAGACCGGGGAATTAGTGATGGGGAACATGGAGATGGCAGAAATTCTGAACAAATATATTCTATCAGTCTTTACGGTCGAGGACACTAACAATATCCCAACAGTGGACAGTCAAGGGGCTACAGGGGGGAGGAACTTAATACAATCACTAAGAAGGTGGTACTCAGTAAGATAATGGGATAAAAGGTGGATAAATCCCCTGGACCTGATGGCTTGCATCCTCGGGTCTTAAGAGAAGTAGCAGCAGGGACAGTGGATGCATTGGTTGTAATTTACCAAAATTCCCTGGATTCTGGGGAGGTCCCAGCGATTGGAAAACTGCAAATGTAACGTCCTTATTTAAAAAAGGAGGCAGACAAAAAGCAGAAAGCTCGAGACCAGTTCGCCTAACTTCTGTTGTTGGGAAAATGTTGGAGTCCATCATTAAAGAAGCAGTAGCAGGATATTTGGAAAAGCAAAATTCGGTCAGGCAGAGTCAGCATGGATTTATGAAGGGGAAGGCATGTTTGACAAATTTGCTGGAATTCTTTGAGGATGTAACAAACAGGGTGGATAAAGGGGAACCAGTGAGTGTGGTGTATTTCGACTTCCAGAAGGCATTTGACAAGGTGCCACGTAAAAGGTTACTGCACAAAATAAACGTTCACAGGGTTGGGGGTAATATATCAGCAAGGATAGAGGATTGGCTATTTAACAGAAAACGGAGTCGGATAAATGGTTAATTCTCTGGTTGGCAATCAGTAACTAGTGGGTTGCTGCAAGGATCAGTGCTGGGACCCCAACTATTTACATTCTATATTAAAGAACTTGGAAGAAGGGACTGAATGTAATGTTGCTGAGTTTGCTGACGATACAAAGGATGGGAGGAAAAGCAATATGTGAGTACACATATAATCTGCAAAATGACATAGACAGGCTAAGTGAATGGGAAAACATTTGGCAGATGGAGTGTAATATTAGAAAGTGTGAAGTGATGCACCTTGGCAGAAAAAAATCCAAGAGCAAGTTATTATTTAAATGGAGTAAGATTGCAAAGTGCTGCAGTACAGCGGGACCTGGGGGTACTTGTGCATGAAACACAAAAGGATAGTATCAGGTACAGCAAGTGATCAGGAAGGCGAACGGAATCTTGGCCTTCCTGATCCATGTTTATGAAAGGATATACTTGCTTTGGAGGCAGTTCAGAGAAGGTTTCGGGGATGAGGGGGATGACTTATGAGGAAAGGTTGAGTAGTTTGGGCCTCTACCCATTGGAATTCAGAAGAATGAGAGGTGATCTTATCGAAACGTATAAGATTATGAGGAGGCGGGACAAGGTGGATGCAGAGAGGATGTTTCCACTGATGGGGGAGACTCGAACTAGAGGGCATAATCTTAGAATAAGGGGCCACCCATTTAAAACTGAGATGAGGAGGAATGTCTTCTCTCAAAGGGTTGTAAATCTGTGGAATTTGCTGCCTCAGAGAGCTGTGGAAGTTGGGTCATAGAAACATAGAAAATAGTTGCAGGAGTGGGCCATTCGTTATTTTTGTGACTGGAAGGCTGTTTCCAGTGGGGTTCTGCAGGGCTCAGTGCTGGGATCCTTGTTTTTTGTGGTATATATCAATGACTTGGACTTCAATGTTGGGGGTATGATTAAGAAGTTTGCAGGTGACACTAAAATAGGCTGTGTGGTTGAGAATTAAGAAGAAAACTACACACTGCAGGAAACTATAAATATACTGGTCAGGTGGGCAGTAAAGTGGCAAATGGAATTTAATCCAGATAAGTGTGAGGTAATGCATTTGGGGAGGTCTAACAAGGCAAGGGATTACACATTAAATGCTACAACACTGAAAATTGTAGAGGAACAAAGGGACCTTGGAGTGTAGGTCCACAGATCCCTGAAGGTGGCAGGCCAGGTAGATAAGGTGGTTAAGGCGACATATGGAATACTCGCCTTTATTAGTCGAGGCATGGAATACAAGAGCTAGGAGGTTATGCTTGAACTGGTTAGGCCGCAGTTGGAATACTGTGTGCAGTTCTGGTCACCACATTACAGGAAAG
This sequence comes from Pristiophorus japonicus, assembly GCF_044704955.1. Taxonomy (NCBI): domain Eukaryota; kingdom Metazoa; phylum Chordata; class Chondrichthyes; family Pristiophoridae; genus Pristiophorus; species Pristiophorus japonicus. The sequence goes on from NC_091999.1 coordinate 55,761,497, forward strand.
ATGTGATTGTACTGGAAAGGGTACAGAGGAGATTTACAAGAATGTTGCCTGGACTGGAGAATTTTGGCTATGAGGAAAGATTGGAGATGCAGAGTCCATTTTCTTTGGAACAGAGGACACTGAGGGGAGACCTGATGAAAGGGTATTAAATTATGAGGGGCCTGGATAGAGTGGATAGGAAGGACCTGTTTCCCTTGGCAGAGTGGTCAATAACAAGGGGGCACAGATTTAAAGTAATTGGTTTAGAGGAGATACGAAGGGAATTTTCTTCACCTCGATGTTTGTGGGGGTCTGGAACTCACTGCCTGAAAGGGCGGTAGAGGCAGAAACACTCAGCACATTTGAAAAATACTTGGATGTGCACTTCAAGTGCCATCACCTACAGGGCTACGGACCGAGAGCTGGAGAGTGGGATTAGGCTGGATAGCTGTTTGTCGGCCGGCACGGACACGGTGGGCTGAAATGGTCTCCTGCCATGCTGTATTTCGATGATTTTATGATTAATGATCTAGATGAAGGGACCGAGTGTAATGTATCCAAATTTGCTTATGATACAAAACTAGGTGGGACAGTAAGCTGTGTGAACACAAGAGTCTGCAAGATATATATATATATAAATAGACTATGTGAGTGGGCAGTAAGGTGGCAGATGGAGTATAATGTAGGGAAATGTGAGGTTATTCACTTTGGTAGGAACAACAGAAGAACAGAGTATCTTTTAAATTATGGGAAACTTTTAAACGTTGGTGTTTGGAGAGATTTGGGGTGCCCTTGTGCAAGACACACAGAAAGTGAGCATGCAGGTATGCAAGCAACAAGGAAGGCAAATGGTTTGTCCTTTATTGCAAGGGGTTCGAGTATAAGAGTAAGGAGGTCTTGCTACAATTGGTGAGACCACACCTGGAGTACTGGGCACAGTTTTGGTCTCCTTATCGAAGGCCGGAACTTCTTGCCTTGATGACGGTGCAACAAAGGTTCACAAGATTGATTCCTGGGCTGTCTTATGATGAGATAGTGTGTAGAATGGGCCTATACACTCTCGAGTTTAGAATAATGAGAGGTGATCTCATTGAAACATACAAGGTTCTGAATGGGACTGACAGGTTAGATGCTAAGAGGTTGATTCCCCTGGCTGGACTGTTTGGAACTTGGGGGCACAGTCTCAGGATAAGTGGTATGCCTTAATATAACATAAGAACATAAAATTTCAGAGCAGGAGTATGCCATTCGCCCAAAAGCCTGCTCTGCCATTCAATGAGATCATGGCTGATCTTCTACCTCAACTCCACTTTCCTGCACTATTCCATATCTCTTGATTCCCTTAATTTACAAAAATCTATCCATCTCTGTCTTAAATATGCTCAAAGACAGAGCCTCCAAAGCCCTCTGGGGTCAAGAATTACAAAGATTAATGAGTAAAGAAGTTTCTGCTCTTCTCAGTCCTAAATGGCCAACCCCTTATTTTGAGACTGTGACCCCTGGTTCTAGACTCCTCAGCCAGAGGAAACATCCTCCCTGCATCTATCCTGTCACGCTTTGTAAGAATTTTGTATGTTTCAATGAGATCATCTCTCATTCTTCTAAACTCTAGCGAGCACATGCCAAGTCTACTCAATCTCTCCTCATAGGACAATCCTCCCACCCCAGGAACTCAGTTTGGTGAACCTTCGTTGCCATCTTCAACGGCAAGTACATCCTTCCTTAGGTAAGCAGCCAAAACTGTACACAATACTCCAGCTGCAGTCTCACCAGGGCCCTATATAATTGCAGTAAGACGTCTTTACTCCTGTACTCAAATCCTCTTGTAATAAAGACCAACATACCATTTGCTTTCTTCGTTGCTTACTGTATCTGCATATTAACTTTCAGTGATTCGTGTACAAGGACACCAAGGTCCCTCTGAACACCAACGTTTCCCAATCTCTCACCATTTCAAATAGCTGTTTCCAGTCCACTTTGGCTCAATCACATCTCAGCTTCGTAAAATTGGCTTTTCCCCAATTGAGAACTTTTATTCCTGGTCTATCTTTGTCCTTTTCCATAACTACCCTAAATCTAACTGAATGATGATCACTGGCACCAAAATGCTCTTCCACTGATACCCCTTCTACCTGCCCAGCTTCAGTCCCTAATACTAAGTCCAGAACTTCCCACTCTCTTGTTGGGCTTGCTATGTATTGGCTAAAAATTTCTGCTGGTTGCTGACCCCTCTGTGAAGGGAAATAGCTCCTTCCTATCCACTCTATCTAGGCCCCTCATAATTTTATACACCTCATTAAGGTCTCCCCTCAGCCTCCTTTGTTCCAAAGAAATCAAACTATTCAGAGGTTTGGTGGGCTGGAGGAGGTTACAGAGATATGGATGGGTGAGACCCTGGAGAGATCTGAACAAGAGAATTCGTATTTTAAAGGCTGATGCCACCAGCCATCTCACCCAGCACAGAATGTGACTCACTACTAACAGGAAGGATGTTACTTTAAACTACTACGAATGCATAATGCGGGGAAATCAATCTCTGTCCCTTTAACTAACAGCGTCATGGAAAGAGGGAAATGAATGACCTTTAAACACCTGATTAACTTGGCACTGAAGTATCTGAAACTCATAATAGGAACTCCAGGAAAACAAAATACTGAGCAATGTTACGTTGTTTTGTTAACAAAAGAAATCTCGATTTAACTTTTAAAAGATAAATTGTTTCACAGGGGTGAACACAGACTCACCCGACAGGCTGACTCAGGATCCACCCCTCAAGCACCACGATTGGTTGCAGAACACGCTGCTCCCTGTGCACTCCGGCCTCTGACCTCTCTTCCTGTTGGTTCCCAGGGCAATCAATCACTACTCGCCAACATTACACTGCCAGATTAAGTTGAGGGGCTTGGAGGAAGAAATAAAACAAGACCGTGAACCTGAGTGAAGAAATAAAATTCGAGAAGCATGATGAAATTAACAAGGATAGACAATATAAACTGAAGGGTACAATCCGAAAGGAGGTGCATGAACAGTGAGACCTGCGGCTATATGTTCACAAATCACTGAAGGTGACAGGACAGGTTGAGAAAGCAGTTAAAAAAGCTTAAACAGGTTGCTGGGCATGACAGAGCAAGGAAGTTATGAAGAACCTTTGTAAAACACTGGTTCGGTCTCAACTGGAGCATTGTGTCCGATTCTGGGCATCGCACATTAGGATGTGAAGGCCTGAGAGGGTGCAGAAAAGATTGACAAGAATGATTGATGAGATGAGGGACTTCGGTTACGTGGATTGACTGGAGAAGCTGGGGTTGTTCCCCTTGGAGCAGAGAAGGTGGAGAGGAGAATTGACAGAAGTGTTCACAATCATTAGGGATCTGGACAGAGTAGATAGAGAGATACTGTTCCCACTGGCAGAAGGGTAGAGAATCAGAGGAGAAGGATTTGAGGTGAATGGCAAAAGAACCAAAGGTGACATCAGAAAATCTATTTTACGCAGCGAGTGGTTAGGATCCGGAAAGCACGGCCTGAAAGGGTGGTGGAGGAAGACTCAATCACAGCTTTCAAAAAAAAAGTTGGATATTACCTGAAAGAAAACATTTGCAGGACTGGGGGAAAGGGCAGGGCAGTGGGACTAGCTGGGAGCAGGCAAGGGTTCGACGGGCCGAATGGCCTTCCGTGCTGTAACCATTCTCTGATTGTGTGAGCAGAACCACTCTGTTCCCTGACTCAATCTAAAGCCTTCCTGATTGTGAGCACCTCTTAAACCTGCCCTGCACCTTCACTGCTCCAAGGAGAACCACCCCAGATGCTGCAGTCATCATCTTATTGAATGGCGGCAGGCTCGAGGGGCCAAAGGGCCGACTCATCTCCTATTTCTGATGTTCTCATGTATTCATGTCACTGGTCCCCATCCTGCACCTGCTCCCTGCAGTAAGATGGCCGCCGCGCATGCTCCCTGCTCTGCAGCGGGACAATGGAAAGTATTGTGACGTCGAGGAAGTCCCGCCACCCGTGGCGGGCGGCCCCGTGCTGCCCAAAGATGGCGGCCGAACTCCCGGCAAACCCCGACAGTAACCAAGGTCCGTCCCCGCCCGAAGGTGCCCCACCCGCCGACTCGGTGGCAAATCTCACCACCCGCGCGTGTCCGTGAGTCTGTGAGTCCTCAGGGAGGCTGGGCGCACTGCCCGGGCTGCTCATCCATCCTCCATGGGGGAGGGCAAAACGTCGTCCGTCCGCAGCTAATCTCCCACAATAGGCTGGCCCCGCGCCTGCGCACAACTCCACCTCTCCTCACCTGGGCCCCGAGCTCAAAGGCTGCGAGCGGAGCCCACCAACAAACCACCCAACCGCCTGCCCGCAACACTCAGCCCGCAGCCAATGGCGAGGCGGCATGGGGCACCAGCTCACCCAGCGCGCTGCTCCGCACCAATCAGTGGCGGGGGGCGGGGCCGCGGCACCAATCAATCACTGGTCGCTGAAGGTACTGACTCTGGCTGGGTTCAGTTCCACACTCACTGGTTCCCCTCCCCTGAAGGTACTGACTCTGGCTGGGTTCAGTTCTACACTCACTGGTTCCCCTCCCCTGAAGGTACTGACTCTGGCTGGGTTCAGTTCTACACTCACTGGTTCCCCTCCCCTGAAGGTACTGACTCTGGCTGGGTTCAGTTCTACATTCACTGGTTCCCCTCCCCTGTAGGTACTGACTCTGGCTGGGTTCAGTTCTGCACTCACTGGTTCCCCTCCCCTGAAGGTACTGACTCTGGCTGGGTTCAGTTCTACACTCACTGGTTCCCCTCCCCTGAAGGTACTGACTCTGGCTGGGTTCAGTTCTACACTCACTGGTTCCCCTCCCCTGAAGGTGCTGACTCTGGCTGGGTTCAGTTCTACACTCACTGGTTCCCCTCCCCTGAAGGTACTGACTCTGGCTGGGTTCAGTTCTACACTCACTGGTTCCCCTCCCCTGAAGGTGCTGACTCTGGCTGGGTTCAGTTCTACACTCACTGGTTCCCCTCCCCTGAAGATGCTGACTCTGGCTGGGTTCAGTTCTACACTCAATGGTTCCCCTCCCCTGAAGGTGCTGACTCTGGCTGGGTTCAGTTCTACACTCACTGGTTCCCCTCCCCTGAAGGTGCTGACTCTGGCTGGGTTCAGTTTTACACTCACTGGTTCCCCTCCCCTGAAGGTGCTGACTCTGGCTGGGTACAGTTCTACACTCACTGGTTCCCCTCCCCTGAAGTTGCTGACTCTGGCTGGGTTCAGTTCTACACTCACTGGTTCCCCTCCCCTGAAGGTACTGACTCTGGCTGGGTTCAGTTCTACACTCACTGGTTCCCCTCCCCTGAAGGTACTGACTCTGGCTGGGTTCAGTTCTACATTCACTGGTTCCCTCCCCTGAAGGTACTGACTCTGGCTGGGTTCAGTTCTGCACTCACTGGTTCCCCTCCCCTGAAGGTACTGACTCTGGCTGGGTTCAGTTCTACACTCACTGGTTCCCCTCCCCTGAAGGTACTGACTCTGGCTGGGTTCAGTTCTACATTCACTGGTTCCCCTCCCCTGAAGGTACTGACTCTGGCTGGGTTCAGTTCTACACTCACTGGTTCCCCTCCCCTGAAGGTAGTGACTCTGGCTGGGTTCAGTTCTACACTCACTGGTTCCCCTCCCCTGAAGGTACTGACTCTGGCTGGGTTCAGTTCTACACTCACTGGTTCCCCTCCCCTGAAGGTACTGACTCTGGCTGGGTTCAGTTCTACATTCACTGGTTCCCCTCCCCTGAAGGTACTGACTCTGGCTGGGTTCAGTTCTACATTCACTGGTTCCCCTCCCCTGAAGGTGCTGACTCTGGCTGGGTTCAGAACCAGTCACTGACATCATTTACTTTGTTCCTGCACCAAGATGGCCGCGCATGCGCGCTGCTACTCACTGAATCAAAATGGAGTAACGCAGAATCTATCTTCCTGTACGAAGATGGCCGCCGTCAGCCTGGACTTGTGACCGGGAGAAAGCCCCGAAGCTGCAACCGCCGATATTCCGGTTCTTATTCCGGGCTTGCTGCGAGCACCGGTTGTTTATGAAGCCACCACGACTCCCTGCTGGTCGATTACTCCCCTCCGCCCCGCCGAAATGGACATTCTCAGAAACCACTCAAAAACATGTCTCCTCCGCCATTACATGCACCGCGCATGCTCCAAACACTGCCTGGGCCCGCGCCTGCGCACTGTGCTCCTGTAGACTGGGTGTGGCACATTCTCTCTCGCGGGGCATGCTGGGTACATAGGACCATGAGAAATAGGAGCAGGAGTGGGCCAGATTCTGCACGGTGAGAACAGAGTAAAGCTCCCTCTATGCTGTCCTAAAGAATCCCAGGGCAGGTACAGCACGGGTTAGTAACAATTTAAAGCTTGCTGTTCGCTGACTCATCAATCACTCCCAGGGCAGGTACAGCACATGTAAAATACACAGTAAGGATCCATCTGCACTGTCCCACCAGGTATTCCCAGGGTATGCACAGCACAGGTTACATACAGAATAAAGCTCCCTCTGCACTATCCCAAGAAACAATCCCAGGGCAGATACAGCACAACTATTTTGTTGTTGACCTGTAAATCAAATGCATCCTGATTAAAGGAGGGAGGGGAACTATAACCGACAAAATAAACCAATTAAACTTTGGACGGTAAACTTAAATCAAATTAAAATTTGGTTGCTGGAGGTGATGATGCACTCCAGTCCCTCCGGTGCCGACCTCTTACAGAAGGCTGCAAGAGTACTGGTGGCAGGTACAGCACATGTCAGATAAAGAGTAAAGCTCCCTCTACAGTGACCTATCAAACACTCCCAGGGCAGGTACAGCACGGGTTAGATACAGAGTTAAGCTCCCTCTGCACTGTCCCATCAAACACTGCCAGGCTATGTACAGCACATGTTAGATACAGAGTAAAGCTCCATCTACAGTGATGAATCAAACACTCACCGGTCAGGTACAGCAACGGTTAGATACGGAGTAAAGCTGCCTCTACACTGTCCCATTAAACACTCCCAGTGCAGGTACAGCATGGGTTAGATACAGAGTGAAGCTCCGTCTACACTGTCCCATCAAACACTCCCAGGGCAAGTACAGCATAATTTAGATGCAGCGTAAACTTCTCTCGAAACAGCAAATCCAAAAATGCACAGGACAGGCACAACACAGGTTAGGTACACATCATCATCATCACAGGCAGTCCATCAAAATCGAGGAAGACTTGCTTACACTTTAAAGGTGAGTTCTTATGGGACTAAGCAATCCAGTACGGGAAGTACAGTCTCTCTCACAGGTGGGACATCCAGTCGTTCAATGACAGGATGGGTGGGACTGGTTTGCCGCATGCTCCTACGCTTGGTTTCTGCATGCTCTCGGCGATGAGACTCAGGGTGCTCAGAGCCCTCCCGGATGCACTTCCTCAACTTAGGGTGGACGTTTGTCAGGGACTCCCAGGTATCGGGGGGTTGTTGAATTTTATCAAGGAGGCTTTGAGGGTGTCGTTGAAAGGTTTCCTCTGCCCACTGTAGGCTCGCTTGCCATGTAAGAGTTCCGAGTAGAGCCTTGCATTGTGAGTCTTGTGTCAGGCATATGAAAAATGTGTTGAGCCAGGGTATCCCTGGAGATTGAGCATGCAGTGTCCACCGGTAGACTCGTGGCCTTCCATGAGAGGTGAGCACCAGAGAGACTGGAGTGCATCATTCCAGAGGGAACAGAATTGTATTTTTAATTCATTTGATTTGATTTGACAAAAGTTACCTTTATGTTGATTTGTTAATTTGTGTTTTTGGTTCCCCAAAAAAACAAGGGGGCACTTTTATGAAAGTTTCTGGAGTATGACGCCCCTCCACCCTTTAATCAGGGGGAACCTGATTATTGTTCTACTTAAAATAGTTGTGAACAATGTGGCCCACCCTATGCAGCTGGTCGAGTGTGGTCAGTCCTTCGATGCTGGGGATATTACCCTAAACGAGGAAACACCAGGACTGGTTTGATGAGAATGGCCAGGAGATGCAAGAGCAAATTAATCACAAGCACAGGGTATTTCGAACCTAAAATAACAACCCAACTCGGGAGCAGCAAAGCAGCATTACAGACGGCTTAAGGCCGAATCCAAGAAAAAACCTGTGACCGAAAGCATAGATGGTGGGTGGAGAAATCACAGGAGTTTCAGCAGATGGCCGACAGCCATGATGTGCGAGGATTCTTCATCGCAGTCAAGGCCACTTATGGCCCAAGCACCCAAGGCACCGCCCCATTGCTGGCCAAGAATGGGGAAACACTCATCAAGGACACTGAGGCAGACAGGACCAGCTGGAAGGAACACTTCGAAGATGTCCTTAAACGAGACTCTGCCTTTGACTCGAGTGACCTCGACTCCATCCTGCAGCATGCTAACCGCCACCATCTCAGCAAAACCTAAGCCCTGCACGAGATAGAAAAGGCCATCTGCCAGCTCAAGAACAAAAGGCAATGGGAGCGGATGGAATCCCCGCTGAGGCACTAAAGTATGGTGGAGAGGCAATATTGGCATGAATGCATGACCTCATCTCTCTCATCTAGAAGGAGGAGAGCAGGCCTGGAGATCTCAGAGTTGCAGTAATCGTGACCATCTTTAACAAAGGGGACAAGTCCGACTGTGACAATTACAGATGAGTCTCCCTGTTACCAGCCACTGGGAAAGTCATCGCTAGAATCCTCCTCAACCGTCTTCCCCTATGGCTGAGGACCTCCTCCTGGATTCACAATGTGGATTTCGTACTCGACAGAGTACAACGGACATGGAGTAGATACAGATTAAAGCTCCCTCTGCACTGTCCCATCAGATACTCCCAGGGCAAGTACAACATGGGTTATGTTATGTATGCAACCCTGTGTAACCAGCAATCTACCGCCATCAGAGGGCATATCTGTTGGAGTCCCAAGGGATCCCAGCATCCCTTGGGAGCACTGTATATAACCAGGCCTCCCATGCTGTACGTGCACTCTGCAGTTAGAAAAAAGAGACCAAGATCACACTTACTCATGTCTACAGTACTCAATCACATTACTTTATTCTGGACATAACAATTGGCGACGAGATAATGAACCATCATGCGAAAATGCAGAGAACTGTTGGTATCCTGGAGAAATTCTCAGAAGGGGACGATTGGGAGGTCTTCATGCAGCGACTCGACTAATACTTCATGGCCAACGAGCTGGCAGGGAATGTGAATGCTGCCAAACAAAGGGCGATCCTCTTCACTCTCTGTGGGGCAACAACCTATGGCCTCATGAAGAATTTTCTTGCTCCGGTGAAACCAACAACCAAATCATATGAAGAACTGTGTACGCTGGTCCAGGAGCACCTAAATCGGAAGGAGAGCATTCTGATGGCAAGGTATCGATTTTACACATGTCAACGGTCTGAAGGCCAGGATGTGGCGAGCTACGTCGGTGACATAAGGCACCTTGCAGGACATTGCGAATTTGATGGATGCGTGGAGTAAATGCTGAGAGATTTTTTGTGCTTGGCATTGGCCATGAGGATATCCTTCGCAAACTATTGACTGTTGAAACACCCCACCTGAGCAAAGCCATAACGATAGCCTAGGCATTTATGTCCACCAGCGACAACACCAAACAGATTTCACAGCATACAGATGTTTCGGCAAGTACTGTACACAAAGTAACATCGATTTCAGGCAGGAATGCATATGGCACAATGTGCACGCCTGCAGCTGCATGATCTCAGATGACTCAGAGTCTGCCATAAAGCGTTAATGCGAGGCAGTTAACAGCTTGTTGACACTGCGGAGGTGATCCTCGAGCCCATTAATGCAGCTTCAAACACTATGCGTTCAAAGGCTGTGGAGCAATGGGACACCTCCAGCGAATGTGCAGATGAGCTGCAAACACTGCAAAGCATCACATTGCATTGGAAGACCGATCCATGGTGGATCAAACTGAATTAGAGACTCAAACTGAGGAGGCAGAAGTGTACGGGGTACATACCTTCATCAGGAAATGTCCACCGATCATGTTAAATGTTGAACTGAATGGAATTCCGGTATCCATGGAATTGGACATGGGTGCGATTCAGTCCATCATGGGAAAAGGGCCTTCGACAGGCCCAAGCTGAGCCCCATTCACACCAAACTGAAAACTTACACTAAAGAGCTGATCCCTGTCATTGTCAGCACAGTATTACAAGTCTCTTATGATGGAACAGTACACGAACTACCACTAAGGATAGTGTCAGTAGATGGCCCCACACTATTCGGCAGAAGCTGGCTGAGAAAAATATGCTGGAACTGGGATGGCATCTGAGCGCTTTCATCCATCGATGATGCCTCATGTTCCCAGCATCTGAGCAAGTTTCCATTGTTGTTTGAGCCAGAGATCGGAAGTTTCTTGAGGGCGAAGGTGCAGAACCACTTGATTCACCGTACATGACCCATCCATCACAAGGCAAGGACAGTGACATATATGATGCGAGAGAAAGTGGAGATCGAGTTAGACAGGCTGCAACGAGAGGGCCAGTCAGGTTGTTCTGGTTCTCATGGGCGATGTCACGGTCAGAATTTGCGGGGACTATAAAGTAATGATTAACCGTTTTTCGCTGCAGGACCAGTACCCGCAACCCAAGGCAGACAAACTATTTGTGACACTGGCAGGAGAAAAGACATTTACCAAGTTGGACCTGACCTCGGCCCACATGATGCAGGAGCTGGCGGAATCTTAAAAAGGCCTCACCTGCATCAACACGCAAAGGTCTGTTCATCGACATTAGATGCCCGTTTGGAACTCGATCGACAGTGGCTATTTTTCAAAGGGACATGGAGAGTCTGCTAAAGTCGGTTCTGCACATTGTGGTTTTCCAGGATGATATACTGGTCACAGGTCGGGACACCATCGAGCACGTGCAGAACGTGGAAGAGGTTCTAAGTCGGCTAGATCATGTGGGACTCAGGTTGAAACGCTCGAAGTGTGTTTTCGTGGCGCCAAAGGTCGCGTTCTTAGGGAGAAGAATCGTGGCAGATGGCATCAGACCCACTGACACCAAGATGGAGGCCATCAAGAATGCGCCGAGACCACAGAACGTGACGGAGCTGTGGTCCTTCCTGGGGCTCCTCAATTATTTTGGTAATGTCCTACCCGGGTTAAGCACCTTGCTAGAACCTCTACACATATGGCTGCGCAAGGGGGATTATTAGGCATGGGGGAGATCAAAAGAGACTGCTTTTGAGAAAGCCTAAAATCTGTTATGTTCCAACAAACTGCTTGTCCTGTATGATTCATGAAAATGTTTAGTACTAGCTTGCGATGCATCTTTGTACGAGCACGGGCGTGTGTTACAATATGTAAACGAATTGGGAACATTGCAACCGGTCGCCTATGCGTCCAGGAGCTCGTCCAAGGCCGAAAGGACCTACAGCATGATTGAAAAAGAAGGTCTGGCATGCGTTTACGGGGTGAAAAAATGCACCAGTATCTGTTTGGGCTTTAGTTCGAGTTAGAAACTCACCATAAGTCGCTCATATCGCTATTCACAGAGAGAAAAGGTATTAACACAAATGCTTCTGCTCACATCCAAAGATGGGTGCTCACGCTGTATGCATATACGTATGTAATTCATCACTGGCCAGGCACAGAGAACTGCGCTGATGCCCTCAGTCGGCTACTTTTCCCACCACCGGCGTGGAAATGGCACAGCCTGCAGACTTGCTCTTGGTGATGGATGCATTTGAAAATGAAAAGTCACCCATTACGGCCGCGAGTTGAGGACCTGGACCAGCCAGGATCCTTTACTGTCCCTTGTAAAAACGGTGTCCTCCATGGGAGCTAGTCCTGTGCCCCAGCGGAGATGCACGAAGAGATCAAGCTGTTCCAGCAGCGTAAAGACGAAATGCCCATACGGACTGTCTTTTGTGGGGTACTCACGTAGTTTTGCCCAAGAAAGGCAGGGAAATGTTCAATCGCGACCTACACTGTGTCCACCCAGGCATAGTAAAGATGAAAGCTATAGCCAGACCCCATGCGTGGTGGCCTGATATCGACTCAGATTTGGAGTCTTGCGTGTGCCAAGGCACGACTTGCTCGTAACTCAGCAGTGCACCGAGGGCCACCCAAGTTTGTGGTCATGGCCCTCCAAACCGTGGTCTAGGATCCACGTTGACTTTTCCGGCCCATTTCTAGGCAAAATGTTCTTCGTTCTTGTGGATGTTTATTCTAACTGGATTGAGTGTGTAATAATGTCTGTAAGCACGTCCACTGCCACCCTCGAAAACCTACGAACCACGCACGGCCAGCCTGATGTCCTTGTCAGCGACAACGGGCCGTGCTTCACCAGCGCTGAATTCAAGGAATTCATGACACGCAATGGGATCAAGCACATCACATCTTCACCGTTCAAGCCCGCATCCAATGGCCAGACAGAACGTGCAGTCCAACGCATCAAGCAAAGCTTGAAATACATGTCAAAAGGCTCCCTGCAGAACAACCTGTCCCGAGTGCTGCTCAGCCACTGCACCAGACACCATTCCCTCACCGGGGTTCCCCAGCTGAGCTGCTCCAGAACAGGGTGCTCAAAACAAGGCTTTCTCTCGTTCACCCTGATCTCCATGATCAAGTCGAGGGCAGGCGGCATCAACAAAGCATGTACCATGATCACACAAATTTGTCACGCGATATTGAAGTCAATGACCCTGTATTTTTGCTCAACTATGGATCTGGTCCCAAATAACTTGCTGGCACTGTCATAGCCAAAGAAGGGAGGAGGGTGTTTCAGGTCAAACTCGCAAATGAAATAACTTTCAGAAAGCATTTGGACCAAACCAAACTGCGATTCACAAACAGCCACAAGCAACCAAGTTCGACCATCCGACACACACGCAAGTGGCAACCAACATCATGGTTGACCACGTAGCTGAACTCATCATCCCCAGCAGCCCGGCAAGGTCAGCTGCGCAGCAGACCAGCGAAGAACCAACCAACTCACCTGCATCTGCATTTGTACCGAGACGATCGACTTGGGAGCGAAAAGCCCCAGATCGCCTCAACTTGCAAATGAGTGTACTATTGACTTTGGGAGGAGTGATGTTATTTATACAACCCTATGTAACCAGAATTCTACCACCACCACAGGGCGTATCTGTTGGAGTCCCAAGGGATCACAGCGTCGCTTGGGAGCACTGTATATAAGCAGACATTCCATGTTGTACGTGCACTCTGAAGTTAGAATAAAGAGATAGGTCACACTTATTCACGTCTACCGTACTCAATCACTTTACTTTTTCTGGACTTAACAGCTTAAATATAGAATAAAGCTCCCTCTATACTGTTCCGTCAAACGTTTCCAGTGCAAGTACAGCACAGGTTAGACACAGACTACATCTCCCTCTAACTTGTCCCAGCCATTCCAGGGCAGATACAGCATCTGTTAGATGTCGAGAAAATTTCCCTCTACACTGTTCCAGTGGATATTCGTGGGGCTGGTGTAGCACGGGTGAGATACAGAGTAAATCTCCCTCTATACTGTCCCATCAAACACTCCCAGGACAGATACAGCATAGGTTAGAGACAGAGTAAAGATTCCTCTACACTGTCTCAGTAACCATTCCCTGGACAGGTACAACCAAGCTCATGGTCTTCAGGGCTGTAGTAATACCCGCCCTCCTGTATGGCTCAGAGGCATGGACACTGTGCAGTAGACACTTTTTCTCGCTGGAGATTTATCACCAATGATGTCTCCGCAAAATCCTACAGGCACACCAACATCAGCGACCTCGTCCAGGCTAACGTCCCCAGCATTGAAGCACTGAACACACTCGATTAGCTGCGCTACACAGACCACATAGTTCGCATGCCAGACACGAGACTCCCAAAGCAAGTGCTCGATGCGGAGCTTCTTCACGGAAAATGAGCCAAAGGTGGGCAGCGGAAACGTTACAAGGACACCCTCAAAGCCTCCCTGATAAAGTGCGAGATCCCCACTGACATCTGGGAGTCCCTGGCCAAAGACCACTCTAAGTGGAGGAAATGCATCCGGGAATCTCATCGCCAAGAGCATGCAGAAAACAAGTGCAGGTAGTGGAAAGAGCGTGCTGCAAAGCAGTCCCTTCCTTCAACGACTATGTGTCCCACGTGTGACAGAGTCTGTGGCTTTCGTATTAGACTGTTCAGTTACCAAATAATTCACTTCATGTGTGGAAGAAAGTCTTCCTCGATTCCGAGGGACTGCCTATGATGATGATGAGGACAACACAGATTAGATGCAGAGTAAAGCTCCCTCTACAATGTCTCACCAGACATTCCCAGGCAGATACAGCTTTGGTTCTTGAAGGTTAAATCTCCCTCTAGCCTGTCCCAAACACTCCCAGGGTAGGTACAGCATTGGTTAGATACAGAGTTAATCTCCCTCTACACTGTCCCATCAAACACTCGCAAAATAGGCACAGCATGGGTTAGTCAGAGAGTAAAACTCCCCATAGACTTATCCATCAAACACTCCCATCGCAGTTACGGCATGGGTTAGATATAGAGGACAACTCCTGCGACATTGTCCCATCAAACACTCCCAGCGCAGGTACAGCACAGGTTACATACACTGTAAAGCTCCCCCGACCCTGTCCATCAAACACTTCCAGGACAGTAAAGCACGGGTTAGATACAGAGTAAATCTCCCTCTACACCGTCCCATTAAACACACCCAGGGGATGAACAACACGGGTTAGATACTGAGTAAAGCTCACCCTACACTCTTCTATCAAACACTCCGTGGAAAGATGCAGCACGGATTAGCTAAGAGAGAAAAGCTTGCTTTCCATTATCGCATCAAGAACTGCCAGAGCAGGTACAGCATGGGTTAGACAGAAAGGTTTAGGCTGGGTTTTCCAGAACTTGGGGCCTGGGCAACAGAAGGCACAGCCACCAATTATTATCAGGGATGCTCAGGAAGACAGATATTTCAAGGGTGGGGTGGGGGGGGCGGGGGGGGAGGTGGCGGTGTGGTGTGGTGCTGGTTGGGGCTGCAGGTGTTTACAGAGCTCGGGAGGGGCGAGGCCATGGAGAGATTTGAAAATAAGTATTGAATTCTGAAATCAAAGCGTTGCTGAACCAGAAGCCAATGCAGTTCAGCGAGCACAGGGCTGATGGGTGAGCTGGACTTGGTGAAAGTTAGGGCACGGGCAACCGAATTTTGGATCAACTCCAGTTTCTGCAGGTGAGAATGTGGCAGGAGTATGTTGGAATAGTCAAGTCCATAAGTAACAAAGGCAGTGATGAGGGGTCAGCAGCGGATGAGCTGAGGCAAGGGCGATGTTACAGAGGTGGAAATATGCATTTTTAATTATGGTGTGGATTTATGGTCAAAAACATACTTCAGGGTTAAGTATGGCACCAAGGTTGCAAACAGTCCGGTTCAGGCGCAGACACAAGTTGGGGAGAGGGATTGAGTCGGTGGCCAGGGAACTGAGTTTGTGGCAATGAAAATTACAAATTCAGAATATTTCACAGACTATCACGCGCAAAATGTGTGGATGCATTTTAAAATTCAATCGGTTCCACAACCAGGTTACAGAAAGTAACGGATTTCAAATCTTATGCAAGGCAGTTCAATAAAGGGGCGGTTCAAAGGATTTCAGCTGAGTTTAAAGTAAGACACTGCAGTTAAGTCTACTACAACTACAACTCGTGTACTCAAACGGAACAAGTTTGTGGTTTGATATAATAAAAGGTGAACTAGGTGAGAAATGATGTAAGTGAGATGAAGAAAAAGCCCTAAAATGGAACAGTCAGTAACAGAACATCAATTAGTCTCCTCTGATCATGGAGGAATCAAATATTCGACACACTGTGTTTGAAAGGAAGATAATTTGTTCAACATTTATACAAGATATTAATCTGCAGCCCATATATAGGGGTTATTAAGAGAATCAGAAACAAACAAGAGCTGCCACAATGAACATGGTTCAGTGCCCAAAGTAATCCCAGTAAATCCTGTTCTATTTACAAATGCAGCTTTTCTCCTCAGACCATTTAAAACTGAGATGCGGAGGAATTTCTTCTCTCAGAGGGTTGTAATCTGTGGAATTCTCTGCCCCAGAGAGCTGTGGAGGCTGGGCCATTGAATATATTTAAAGTTGAAGTAGACAGGTTTAATAGAGTTGCTCACGCTTAGGAAGGCTTTAGATTGAGTCAAGGAACAGAGTGGTTCTGCTCACACAATCGGAGAATGGTTACAGCACGGAAAGCCATTCGGCCCGTCGAGCCCTTGCCGGCTCACAGCTAGTCCCATTGCCCGCCCTTTCCCCCGATCCAGCAAATGTTTTCTTTCAGATACTTATCCAATTCCCTTTTGAAAGCTGTGATTGAGTCTGCCTCCACCACCCTTTCAGGCCGTGCATTCCAGATCCTGACGACTCACTGCATAAAATAGATTTTTCTTCCATTATCTTTGGTTCTTCTCCTCATCCACTTTAAATCCGTCTCCTCTGGTTCTCGACCCCTCCACCAATGGGAACAGTATCTCTCTATCTACTCTGTCCGTACCCCTCATGATTTTGAACACCTCTGTCAATTCTCCTCTCAACCTTCTCTGCTTCAAGGAGAGCAACCCCAGCTTCTCCAGTCAATCCACGTAACTGAAGTCCCTCATCTCGTGAATCATTCTTGTCAATCTTTTCTGCACCCTCTCCAAGGCCTTCACATCCTAATCTGCGGTGCCCAGAATTGGACACAACGCTCCAGTTGAGACCGAACCAGTGTTTTACAAAGGTTCATCATAACCTCCTGGCTTTTGTACTCTGTGATGCTCAGGATCCTGCAAGCATTGTTAACTGCTTTCCCAACCTGTCCTGCCACCTTCAGCGATTTGTCTACATATACCCGCAGGTCTCATTGTTCATGCATCCCCTTTAGGATTGTACCCTTTAGTTTATATTGTCTCTCCTAGTTCAAAAATTCATGCTTTTCTAATTGTATTTTTCAACTCAGTTTCATGGCCTCATTTTATTTCTTCCTCCGAGCCCCTCAACTTAATCTGACAGTGTAATGTTGGCGAGTGGTGATTGATTGCCCTGGGAACCAACAGGAAGAGAGGTCAGAGACCGGAGGGCCAAGGAAGCAGCGTATTCTGCAACCAATCACGGTGCTTGAGGGGTGGATCCTGAGTCGGCCTATCGGGTGAGTATGTGTCAACCTCTGTTAAACAATTTATCTTTTAAAGGTTAAATCGAGATTTCTTTTGTCAAAAAAACAGTTTAACATCTGTCAATAATTGATTTCCATTTATGAGTTCCTATTATGAGTTTCAGACACTTCAGTGCCAAGTGGACCAGGTATTTAAAGATCATTCATTTCCCTCTTTCCATGCCGCTGTTAGTTAATGGGACAGAGATTGATTTCCTCTCGTTATGCATGCGTAGTAATAAACGTAACATCCTTCCTGTGGAAGTGAGTTACATTCTGTGTTGGCGAGATGGCTGGTGGCATCAGCCTTTAAAATACACATTCTCTTTTTCAAATCTCTCCAGGGTCTCTCCCTTCCCTATCTCTGTAACCTCCTCCAGCCCACCAACCCTCTTAATAGTTTGTTTTCTTTGGAACAGAGGAGGCTGAGGGCAGACATTAATGAGTTGCATAAAATTATGAGGGGCCTAGATAGAGTGGATAGGAAGGACCTATTTCCCTTCGTAGAGAGGTCAGCAACCAGCAGAACCTTTTAGTCAGTACATAGCAAGCCCAGCAAGAGAGGGGGAAGTTCTGGACTTAGTATTAGGGACTGAAGCTGGGTAGGTGGAAGGGGTATCATTGGGAGAGCATTGGTGCTAGTGATCGGAATTCAGTTAGATTTAGGGTAGCTATGGAAAAGGACAAAGATAGACCAGGACTAAAAGTTCTCAATTGGGGAAAAGCCAATTTTACAAAACTGAGATGTGGTTTAGCCAAAGTGGACTGGAAACAGCTACTTGAAATGGTGAGAGATTAGGAAATGTTGCTGTTCAGAGGGATCTTTGTGTCCATGTACACGAATCACTGAAAGTTAAAATGCAGGCACAGCAAGCAATTAAGAAAACAAATGGTATGTCGGCCTTTATTACAAGAGGAGTTGAGGATAATAGTAAACACAAGAAAAGGAACATAAGAAATAGGAACTGAAGTAGGCCATACCCATCAAGCCTGCTCCGCCATTCAATAACATCATGGCTGAACTGATCAGAGACTCAGCTCCACTTACCCGCCCGCTCTCCATAAACCCTTATCCCCTTATCATTTAAGAAACTATTTCTGTCTTAAATTTAATCAATGTCCCAGCTTCCACAGCTCTCTGAGGCAGCGAGTTCGACAGATTTACAACCCTCTGAGAGAAGAAATTTCTCCTCATCTGTTTTAAATGGGCGGCCCCTTCTTCTAAGATCATGCCCTCTATTTCGAGTCTCCCCCCATCAGTGGAAACATCAGCTCTGCATCCAGCTTGTCAAGCCCCCTCATAATCTTATATGTTTTGATAAGATTACCTCTCATTCTTCTTCATTCCAATGAGTCGAGGTCCAAACTACTCAACCTTTCCTCATAAGTCAACCTGCTGATCCCTTATATCAACCTAGTGAGCCTTCTCTGAACTGCCTCCAAAGCAATTATATCCTTTTGTAAATATGGAAAACAAAACTGCATGCAGTATTCCAGGAGTGGCCTCGCCAAAACCTTATATAGCTGCAGCAAGACTTCCCCACTTTTATACTCCATCCCCTTTGCAAAAAAGGTCAAGATACCATTGGCCTTCCTGATCACATGCTGTACCTGCATACTATCCTTTTGTGCTTTATGCACAAGTAACCCCAGGGCCTGCTGTACTGCGGCACTTTTCAATCTTTCTCCATTTAAATAATAACTTGTTCCTAGACATCTTACTGCAATTATATAGGACCCTGGTGAGACTACACCTGGAGTATTGTGTACAGTTTTGATTGCTTACCTCAGGAAGGACGTACTTACTATTGAGGATGGCAACGAAGGTTCACCAAATTGATTCCTGGGATGGGGGATTGTCCTGTGAGGAGAGATTGAGTAGACTAAGCCGATATTCTGTACAGGATTAGAAGAATGAGAGGTGATCTCATTTTAAAACATACAAAATTCTTACAGGGCTTGACAGTGCAGATCAGAGGTGTCAAACATCCGGCCCGCGGGCCAGACACGGTCCCGCAAGCCCCTTCCTCCGGCCGCCACGTGTTTTAATTTATATGACCCCTCCCCGCCCCAGTCCCGATCTTTTGATTGCTGACTGGAACACAACCTGAATTTGTCGGCCGTCACGGAACAGGAGGAGGGGGAGGGAGGCACGGGGAAGGTCAGTTGGTGTCCACGGGGAGCAATTCTGGGACAACGAGGGCACTCGCACGGACTGTCAATGGGAGATAAACTTTGAGTGAGGCAGTGAGTGGATAAATACCGAGAGAGAGGGGGAGGAGTGTCGCTGGAACTCCCGGTGATTTAACAGATGATGGGGGTTACTGCAGGGTAGGTAGTGAGGGGGTTGTGTTCCTGCACTTCTCCCCCCTCCTCGGCCCCAGTGAGGCGCTGATTTTGAAATTCTCAGCCTCCTGTTCAAACCCCTCGATGGCCCCGCCCCTCCCTATCTCTGTAACCTCCTCCAGCCCCTACTCCCCTCCTTCTCTCTATAACCTTCTCCAGCCACTACATCCCTCCCTATCTCTGTAACCTCCTCCAGTCCCTACTCCCCTCCCTATCTCTCTAACCTCTTCAAGCCCCTACACCCCTCCCTATCTCTCTCCTCTTCGAGCCCCTACAGCTCCCCCTATTTCTCTAACCTTGTTAGGGTTAACTTCAAACCACCACTAGGATTCTGTTAGCCTTAAAGTAAATGAAGGTTTTATTAATACAAGCCGGCAGGGGAGCTATCCTTGAAGGAATGCTCGAAGATACTGCCAGAGACATCTTACTTTATACAGTTTCAGATTATAGCATTAAGTAATTACGCAAGTTACAATTAATACATGCTGATTGATTAATACATGATTGATTGGTACAGCGCTTCCTCCAATCTGGCTTCTATATGCCTTAATTGGTAATTCCAAATACATGTTGTTATGATTCTTTTATTTAACTCTTATTTAGTGATACAATTCAAATTCTATGTTATCTGTGTCCGTGCCCAGCTCCCTTTGGTCTATGAATTGGAACTTCTGCTCCTCTGTGGAAGGCATTCCACACATCCTTCCCACAGTCTGAAAAACAGGCTGTGGGATCCATTTTAAAAACCTGTTAACTCCATTTTAAAACATCGCAATTGTACTTATTAAATGTAATTACAATTTGTAATCTGCCATTTCATTCCCTCCTGTTGGTCCCTGATTATTTCTAAATAATCAGCTGACCACATATATGTGCTGAGCCATCTGTTGGAAATGGTGATCGCTCGTAATTCCATCTTTTGCGGAGTCTTTACATACCACCCTTGACCATTTCCCTGGGATATTGGCACGCCACTTATATTTCTTTTTGTACATACAGTGCATAAGCTCGGGGTCTTGGTTGTTTCCCTAACGCATTACAAAGTCATTCGCATCCCTATCATGCCTACATTACATAATTAATGAGGCTGTTTGCTGTTCGGCTAGAACCATGTGGTTGTATATCTCTCTGATCTTACACATCAGATATAGTTGGATCACGACACATATCCCTAAGTCTACCATTATTGCCACAATTGAATGCCACATCAATTTGAGGACCTCGTAGGCTTTAGGTGACCAGCCCTTAAAAATATCCCACCATGAACAACAATTTTCCTTTCCCTGCCTTATCCTGTCCTGATTCCTATGGCTCCGGTCTCGGTTTTGTTGATCAGTCGATAGCATTGGGACACTCACGACTCAAATCATGTATTCATGCCGTTTTTTTGTTTGATTCACCCTCTTTGGAATTACCAAAGGCTTTCTGCGTTCTTGGTTACGGGTCTTGGCCAATCTCTTCTTTCTGCGTCTCTTGTATCTGCCTGTACAGTCTCCCAGTAGCATCAACACCACTATCAGCTGCACTAGCACTAACACCTGAGATATAATTCTAATCCCTATCTTGTAACTTTGATCGGGTAAGCCTTGCCTATCTTTGCACTTGTTACATAACATCACCAACCAACTCAAGGCTATTACTATCTTTACTGCCACTAGGGTATGGGAAAGGATCCTTATCCAGGGATGTATAATCTCAAGTACCAAGGCGGGTTTTTCAGGTTATCCTTTATTTCACTGTCCAGTTCTTCTGCGTTCTCCTTCAGCTCTTAATATTTTTAATGTTATTTCTTGAGCTCAGTTAAATCTTCAAGTAACAGGGGAATTGATTGTGCTTGCTCTTCCATGTAAACATCAATATCTTGCTTAATCTCTTCGCTTATATTTCATGTCATTTTCTTCCTGGCATGTCATGCGTGCTCTTCTCGCTGCCACCAACAGTCTTGGAGTAACGTAAGTTCCCAGGCTAGTTACCACACAATATTCTCCTCGCACTTGATAGTTGTAATGTAGGTTTGCGCAGGGTTTATTCCAATGACGCATCCTTCCGTAGTATTGTCAAACCCGCAGCTATCCTGCTCCCGTCTCCCACTGGATGAGGACCTATAGTTAGGCTTCCTCCACTCCGGCAAACAGATAAAGATATTCCTCTTATATTTCCATTCTTTTTGATCTCATACTGGTCCATCGCGGATGTACTCTTCCCCTCGTATTATGTTTGTTTCCCCTCACATCCTCCTGTAACCGCATACACCCTTGTCGTTCCTTTCAAAAAGGGCCACATTACAGCAAAAGTCTAAAGGGACAAAGTGTGTTAAAAAGACAAGCCTGAAGGCTCTGTACCTTAATGCGAGGAGTATTCATAATAAGGTGGACAAATTAACTGCACAGGCAGCAATGAATGAATATGATATAATTGGCACCACGGAGACATGGCTGTCCTAAGGCTGTGTCCCCTGGTTCTGGACTTCCCCAACATCGGGAACAAGCTACCCCGCATCTAACCTGTCCCGTCCCGCCAGAATCTTTATGTTTCTATGAAATCCCCTCTCATCCGTCTAAACTCCAATGTATAAAAACCCAGTTGATCCAGTCTCTCCTCACATGACAGTCCAGCCATCCCGGGAATTAGTCTGGTGAACCTTCGCTGCACTCCCTCACCAGCAAGAACGTCCTTCCTCAGATTAGGGGACCAAAACTAAACACAATATTCCAGGTGAGGCCTCACCAAGGCCCTTTACAACTGCAGTAAGAGTCTGTTGAATCTGCATTTTACTGTAACTCTGTGACATTCTGAACTGATAAAGAAATGGAATCGTGAAATGTATCTGTGTCTCTCAGTCTCTGCCTCACTCTCTACCTCTATCTCTTTAGAGATCTGTGCATGAGTTTGCGTGTTTGAGTCTTTGTCTCCCTCACTCTGCCTCGCTCTGACTCACTCTTTCTCTCCCTGTTTCTCTGTTTGTCTCGGTCTCTCAATCTGCCCGTGTCTTTCTCACAGTGTCCAGTTCTGTTGCAGTGGGATTCTCTCAGTCTCTCTGTCTGACTGTCTCTCTCTTTCCCATCATTACTATCTGTCTATGTCTCTGCCTGCCTGTCTCTGTTCGATCCTGTCTCTAACCTGTTGAGTATTTCCATCATTTTCTGTTTTTATCTCTGTCTTTCTCTCTCTATCTTCTCTCACTCTATCTCTCTCTCTCTTTGTGGCTTTCTTTGTCCATGTCTTTGTCTTTGTCTCTGGTTTTCCATTACTATTTGCCTCCCTCTCTTTATGGAGCACACACACACACACATCTCTGTGTATGTGTGTGTTTGAGTCTTTGTCTCACTCAGTCTGCCTATCCCTCTCAGTCTCACACTTGATCTCTCTCTATTTCTCTAGCTCGCTGGCTGTCTCTCCCTGTTTCTCTGTTTGTGTCTGTCTCTCAATGTGTCTGTCTCTTTCTCATGGTGTCCAGTTCTTTTCACAGCTCGATTCCTGCTGTCTCAAAATCTACACCCGTCAGTACCTCATTAGTATAGTCGTGAGTATCCCCGCCTGTCACGCGGGAGGAAGCATTTTCGAAATGTAGTATTGTACTTCTGTTATTCGATATAGATTCTTATTAAGAGTTCCAGAGCAACATAGAAGAGTAAAAATACAGCAACAGGAGATTGGCTCTTCCAGATTTTTAGGAAACAGAGACTTTTTCAGGACTCTGCGGCGTTCTGATGCAGAGAGATGGATGATTGAGTTTTGTCTGAGTAACATTTAAAGAGGCAGAAACCCAGTAGTCTTGCCTGGGTGATTAAGGCGATGGACCAAGAAACCCATTGGGGTTTCTCCGCGCAGGTTCGATCCTGCTGACTACTGATTTCAGCATTTTTCATTCCATTTCACAATTTAACCAGATCCCTGCAAAACGGATCCTGAGTTAGGTGGAATAACGTCCCACACCTTTCAACACTGACATTTTTTTTTCATGTTCATTAATTTGCAATATTCACGATACATACGGATAGAAAAACGCAAAAATCAGCCAAATTAGCGAAAGTGATTCAGCATGTCTATTCTTCTTTATGTCTCAGGCACTCTGTGTATGTCCATTGGTGCGTGTATATTTTTGGTTATGTGTGTGTGTGTATGTCTCTGTGTCTGTCTATCTGTATGTATGTCACTGTGTATGTGCAACTGTCTTTGGATATCATCACCATGAATTTGGTATGTACTGGAACTTTTTAAAAAGACTTGGGGAAAATAATACAGTTGTGACATTTGATATCGGCTTTGCTTCAGCGGCAGCATTTTCGACTTCAAGTCCCACTCCTGAGACTTGAGCATATAATCTTATCTGACACTCAAGTGCAGTACTTGGGGAATTGTGCATTGTTGAAGCTGTTGACTTTTGGATGAAATGTTAAATTGAAGCTCCGTCTGCTCTCTCTTGTGAATGTGAAAGTTCCCACAGCATTATTAGATAAAGAATTGCCCCGTGTCACTTTTATATAAATATTCTGAAATGCTCACTGAAAACCTGTGTGTATGCGTGTGTCTGTGGGGGTGGAGCTCAAGCCCAGCTTCTCACAGAGACAGAATGTTAAGGTTCACAAGTCCACAATGGCCGAGTGTATAAGTCATTGCATTTAGGATCTAATGGGTTTATACCCGCGTGGGTTCGAACCCCACTTCTGGTAACTCTTGAATTTAACACCGATTTTCTCCCATCCTACTCAGTATTACCTGAATGCCTTCTGTTGAATCTGTAACTCTGTCACACTCTCAACTGACAAAGAAATGGGATTGTGAAATCTATCTGTGCCTCCTACTCTCTGTCTTCAGAGAGCCCTGTATGTGTTTGAGTCTCTGTCACTCACTGACTCACTCTGTCTAAGGAACTACAAGCTGAATTCAGGGAGCTCGGAGTTAAATTAAAAAGTAGGACCTCAAAGGTCGCAAACTCAGGATTGCTACCAGTGCCACCTGCTAGTAGGAGCAGGAATCGCAGGATAGCTCAGATGAATGCGTGGCTTGAAATGTGGTGCAGATGGGAGAGCTTCAAGTTCCTCGGACTTTGGAACGAGTTCTGGCGGAGGTGGGACCAGAACTAAACCGGAAGGTCTGCACCTGGGCAGGACCAGAACCAATGTCCAACGGGGGGAGTGTTTGCTAATGTTATTAGGGAGGGTTTAAAGTAATATGGCAGGGCGACGGGAGACAGAGGGAAGTAGAATGGGCGCAGAACGAAAGATTAAAAGTAAAGGTGGAGGGCAGAGAATCCCACCGCAAAAATCAAATAAGGCCACTTTACAGTAAAATTCCAAAGGGTTAAAATAACAAGCATGAAGGCTCTGTGCCTCGTTGCGAGAAGTATTTGTAAAAAGGCGGATGAATTAACTGCACAAGCAGCAATTACTGAATATGATATAATTAGCTCCAGGGTGACCAAGGCTGGGAATTCAACATTCAGGAAGCACAGACAGAAATGAAAAGGTGTTGGGGTAGCATTGTTGGTTAAAGAGGAAATTAAGGCAATAGTAAGGAACGACATTAGCTTGGATGATGTGGAACATGTATGGGTGGAGCTGCGGAATACCAGTGGGAAGAAAACGCGAGAGGAGTTGTGTACAGATCAGCAAACAGTAGGAGTGCGGTTGGGGACAGCATCAAACAAGAAATTAAGGATGCGTGCCATAAAGATACAGCAGTTATCAAGGGCGACCTTACTCTACATGTAGATTGGGCTAACCAAACAGGAAGCAATACGGTGGAGGAGGATTTCCTCGAGCGTATTTGGGATGGTTTTCTCGACCAATATATCGAGGGACCATCTGGAGGGATGGCCATCCTAGACTGGGTGGTGTGTAATGAGAAAGGACAAATTAGCAATCTTGTTGTGCGAGGCCCCTTGGGAAGTGTGACCATAATAAGGTAGAATTCTTTATTAAGGTGGCGAGTGACACAGTTAATTCAGAGACATGGGTCCTGAACTTAAGGAAATGAAACTTCGATGGTATGAGATGTGAATTGGCTAGAATAGACTGGCGAATGATACTTAAATGGTTGACGGTGAATAGGCCATGGCAAACATTTAAAGATCACATAGACGAACTTCAACAATTGTATTTCCCTGTCTGGAGTAAAAATAAAACGGGGAAGGTGGCTCAACCGTAGCTAACAAGCGAAATTAATGATAGTGTTAAATGCAAGGAAGAGGCATATAAATTGGCGAGAAAAAGCCACAACCTGAGGACTGTGAGACATTTAGAATTCAGCAGAGAAGGACAAAGTGTTTAATTAGGAGGGGGAAAATAGATTATGAGAGGAAGCTTGTTGGAAACATAAAAAAGTTCTATAGATATGTGAAGACAAAAAGATTAGAGAAGACAAACGTAGGTCCCTTGCAGTCAGATTCAGGTGAATTTATAATGGGGAACAAAGAAATGGTAGACCAGTTGAACAATTACTTTGGTTCTGTCTTCACGAAGGAAGACACGCATAACCTTCCAGAAATGCTAGGGCACCGAGGATCTAGCGAGAAGGAGGAACTGAAGGAAATCCTTATTCGTCAGGTAATTGTGTGAGGGAAATTGATGGGATTGAAGACCGATAAATCCCCGGGGCCTGATAGTCTGCATTGGAAAGTACTTAAGGAAGTGGCCCTAGAAATAGCGGATTGATTGGTGATCATTTGCCAACAGTCCATCGACTCTAGATCAGTTCGTATGGGCTGGAGAGTAGCTAATGTAACACCACACTTTAAAAAAGGAGGGAGATAGAAAACGGATAATTATAGACCGGTTAGCCTGACATCAGTAGTGGGCAAAATGGAAAATCAATTATTAAATATGAAATAGCAGCGCATTTGGAAAGCAATGACAGGATCGGTCCAAGCTGCATGAATTTATAAAAGGGAAATCAAGCTTGACAAATCTTCTGGAATTTATTGAGGATGTAACTACTTTAGTGGACAAGGGGAACCGGAGATTGTGGTGTATTTACTTTCAAAAGGCTTTCAACAAGGTCCCACACACGTATTGGTGTGGAAAATTAAAGCACATGGTATTGGGGGTAATGTACTGACGTGGATAGAGAACTCGTTGGCAGACAGGAAGCAGAGAGTCGGGATAAACGGGTCCTTTTCAGAAAAGCAGGCAGTGACTAGTGGGATGCCACAGGGCTCAGTGCTGGGACCCCAGCTATTTACAATATACATTAATGATGTAGATGAAGGAATTGAGTGTAATATCTTCTTGTTTGCAGATGAGACTAACAGGGCGGCGGTGTGAGCTGTGAGGAGGACGCTAAGAGGCTGCAGGGTGAATTGGACAGGTTAGGTGAGTGGGCAAATGCATTGCAGATGCAGTATAATGTGGATAAATGTGAGGTTATCCACTTTGGTGGCAAAAACACGAAGGCAGAATATTATCCGTATGGCGGCAGATTAGGAAAAGGGGAGGTGCAATGGGAGCTGCGTGTCGTGGTACATCAGTCATTGAAAGGTGGCATGCAGTTACAGCAGGCGGTGAAGAAGGCAAACGGTATGTTGGCCTTTATAGCTAGGGGTTTTGGGTATAGGAGTACGGAGGTCTTAATGCAGTTGTACAGGGCCTTTGTGAGACCTCACCTGGAATATTGTGTTCAGTTTTGGTCTCGTAATCTGAGGAAGGACTTTCTTGCTATTGAGGGAGTGCAGCAAAGGTTCACCAGACTAATTCCCGGGATGACAGGACTGACATATGAGGAGAGACTGGATCGACTGGGCTTGTAGTCACTGGAGTTTAGAAGCATGAGAGGGGATCTCATAGAAACATAAAACATTCTGACGGGACTTGACAGGTTAGATGCAGCAAGAACGTTCCCGATGTTGGGGAAGTCCAGAATTAGGGGACACAGTCTAAGATAAGGGGCAGGCCATTTAGGACCGAGATGAGGAGAAACTTCTTCACTCAGAGAGTTGTTAACCTGTTGAATACCCTATCGCTGACAGTTGCTGATGCCAGTTCATTGGCTATATTCAAAAGGAATTATATATGGCAATTAAGGCTAAAGGCATTAAGAGGTATGGAGAGAAAGCAGGAAAGGGGTACTGAGCTTTAATGATCAGCATGAACTTATTGAATGGTGGTGCAGACTCGAAAGCCCGAATGGCCTATGACTGCACCAATTTTCTTTGTTTCTCTGTTTGTCCCTGTCTCTCAATCTGTCTCTTACTTTCTCACGGTGTCAAAGTTCTGCTCCAATGGTATTCTCTCAGTCTCCCTCTCTATTTCGCTCTCTCTTTCCCATCATCCCTCTCTGTCTGACTGTCTCTCTCTTTCCCATCGTCTCTCTCTATCTGTCTATATTTCTGCCTGCCTGTCTTTCTTTGCCCTGTCTCTAACCTGCTGAGTACTTCCATCATTTTCTCTTTTAGTCTCTTTCTCTCTTTCTCGATCTGTCTCTCTCCTTGTCACTGTCTTTATCATTGACTTTCTCTCACTCTTTCCCTCTCTCTCTTAACAGATCACACACACATATCTCTGTATATGTATGTGTTTGATTATTTTTCTCACTCAATCTGCCTCTCCTTCTCAGTCTCACACTTTCTGTCTCTCGTTGTCTCTATCTCGCTGTCTGTCTCTCCCTGTTTGTCGGTTTGTCTCTGTCTCTCAATGCGTCTGTCGACTTCTCATGGTGTCCAGTTCTGTTCACAGCTCGATTCCTGCTCTCACAGAGCTGGTACCCGTCAGTTTCTCGTTAGTATAGTGGTGAGTATCCCCGCCTGTCACGCGGGAGACCGGGGTTCAATTCCCCGACGGGGAGGCAGTTGTTTCAAAATGTAGAATTTTACTTCTGTTTCTTGGTAGAGAAAGATATTAAAAAGTTCCAGAGCAATATAGAACTGTAAAAATGCAGGTGGAGGAGATTGCCTCTTCCAGATATTGAGCGAACGGAGACTTTTTCTGGATTCTTTGGCCGCCTGCTGCACAGAGATGGATGACTGAGCTTTTTCTGAGTAACGTTTAAAAAGGCAGCCACACAGTAGTTGTGGCCGAGTGGTTAAGGCGATGGTCTAGAAATCCATTCGGTTTTTCCCGAGCAGGTTCGAATCTTGCTGACTCCGATTCTCAGCATATTGTATTCCATTTCACAATTTAACCAGGTCTCTGCCAAACTGATCCTGAGATAGATGGAATAACGTCCCACACCTTTCAACACTGACATTTTTTCTCATTTTTATTAATCTGCAATATTCACGATACATCCCTTTAAAAAATCGAAAAAATCAGTCGAAGTTGCGACAGTGATTCAGCCTGTCTATCCCTCGAGATGACGAAGGCATCTGTGCATTCCCGTTGGTGCGTGTAAATTTTTGGTTATTTGTGTGTGTGTCTCTGTGTCTGTCGATCTCTATATATGTCTCTGTGTATGAGCAACTGTCTGTGGAAATCATCACCATGAATTTGATATGTCCTGGAACTTATAAAAAAGACTTGGGGAAAATAATATGGTTGTGAACTTTTTTATCGGCTTTGATTCAGTGGCAGCATTCTCGACTGAATCAGGAGTTTGTGTGTTCAAGTCGCACTCCTGAGAATTGAGCATATCATCTTGGCTAACACTCAAGTGCAGCACTTGGGGAATTTTACAATGTTGAAGCTATTGACTTTCGGATGAAATGTTAAATTGAAGCTCCGTCTGCACCCTCGGGTGGATATGAAAGGTCCCAGAGCATTACTCGAAAAAGAATAGGAGAGTTGCTAAAATTCTGCTAAAATTGCTAAAAATGTTCGTAATTACTCACTGAAAGCCAAAGTGCATGTGTTTGTCTGTGGGGTTAGGGTTGAAGCCCAGATTCTCACAGAGACCGAATCCAGAGTCTGGAGGGATCAGTTTAGCCGTGTGGTTAAGGCGTTGGCCTCAAAATTCAATGGGGTTTTTCCCGCGTTGGTTCGTACCCCAATTATGGTATAGAAACATAGAAAATAGGTGTAGGAGTAGGCCATTTGGCCTTTCTAGGCTGCACTGCCATTCAATGAGTTCATAGCTGATCATGCAACTTCAGTACCCCATTCCACTTTCTCGCCATACACCTTGATCCCCCAAGTAGAAAGGACTTCATCTAACCCCTTTTTGTATATATTTAGTGAATTGGCCTCAACAACTTTCTGTGGTAGAGAATTCCACAGGTTCACCACTCTCTGGGTGAAGAAGATTCTCCTCATCTCGTTCCTAAATGGCTTACCCCTTATACTTAGACTGTGACCCAGAGTCTTACCGCAGGGAAAGGGTCCACAGCCAGATAGGGAATGGAAGACCAGCAGGAAGAGTCGTGCAAGGAAGGTAGTGCAGGGGTCCCCTGCGGTCATCCCCCTGCAAAACAGTTGCACCGTTTTGAGCACTGTTGAGGGGAATGACTCATCAGGGGAGGGCAGCAGCAGCCATGTTCATGGCACCGTGGCTGGCTCTGCTGCACAGGAGGGCAAGAAAAAGAGTGGGACAGCAATAGTAATAGGGGATTCAATGGTGAGTGGAATAGATAGGCGTTTCTGCGGCCGCGAGCGAGACTCCAGGATGGTATGTTGCCTCCCTGGTTCAAGGGTCAAGGATGTCTTGGAGCGGGTGCAGGACATTCTGAAATGGGAGGGAGAACAGCCAGTTGTCGTGGTGCACATTGGTACCAACGACATAACTAAAAAAAAGGGATGAGGTCCTACGAAAGGAATTTAAGGAGCTAGGAGCTAAATTAAAAAGTAGGACCTCAAAAGTAGTAATCTCGGGATTGCTACCAGTGGCTCGTGATAGTCAGAGTAGGAATCGCAGGATAGCGCAGATAAATACGTGGCTTGAGCAGTGGTGCAGCAGGGAGGGATTCACATTCCTGGGGCATTGGGTCCGGTTCTGAGGGAGGTGGGACCAGTACAAACCGGACCGTCTGCACCTGGGCAGGGCCGGAACCAATGTCCCAGGGGGAGTGTTTGCTAGTGCTGTTGGGGAGGATTTAAACCAATATGGCAGGGGGATGGGAACCAATGCAGGGAGACAGAAGGAAACAAAAAGGAGGCAAAAGCAAAAGAAGAAAGGAGATGAGGAAAAGTGGAGGGCAGAGAAACCCAAGGCAAAGAACAAAAAGGGCCACTGTACAGCAAAATTCTAAAAGGAAAAAGGGTGTTAAAAAAAACAAGCCTGAAGGCTTTGTGTCTTAATGCAAGGAGTATCCGCAATAAGGTGGATGAATTAATTGTGCAAATTGATGTTAACAAATATGATGTGATTGGGATTACGGAGACGTGGCTCCAGGATGATCAGGGCTGGTAACTCAACATTCAGGGGTATTCAACATTCAGGAAGGATAGAATAAAAGGAAAAAGGAGGTGGGGTAGCATTGCTGGTTAAAGAGGAGATTAATGCAATAGTTAGGAAAGTTATTAGCTTGGATGATGTGGAATCTATATGGGTAGAGCTGCAGAACACCAAAGGGCAAAATACGTTAGTAAGAGTTGTGTACAGACCTCCAAACAGTAATAGGGATGTTGGGGAGGGCATCAAACAGGAAATTAGGGGTGCATGCAATAAAGGTGTAGCAGTTATAATGGGTGACTTTAATATGCACATAGATTGGGCTATCCAAACTGGAAGCAATATGGTGGAGGAGGATTTCCTGGAGTGCATAAGCGATGGTTTTCTAGACAATATGTTGAGGAACCAACTAGTGGGGGAGGTATCTTAGACTGGGTGTTGTGGAATGGGAGAGGATTAATTAGAAATCTCATTGTGCGAGGCCCCTTGGGGAAGAGTGACCATAATATGGTGGAATTCTGCATTAGGATGGAGAATGAAACAGTTAATTCAGAGATCATGGTCCAGAACTTAAAGAAGGGTAACTTTGAAGGTATGAGGCGTGAATTGGCTAGGACAGATTGGCGAATGATACTTAGGGGGTTGACTGTGGATGGGCAATGGCAGACATTTGGACACCGCATGGATGAATTACAACAATTGTACATTCCTGTCTGGCGTAAAAATAAAAAAGGGAAGGTGGCTCAACCGTGACTATCTAGGGAAATCAGGGATAGTATTAAAGCCAAGGAAGTCGCATAAAAATTGGCCAGAAATAGTAGTGAACCTGGAGACTGGGAGAAATTTAGAACTCAGCAGAGGAGGACAAAGGGTTTGATTAGGGCAGGGAAAATGGAGTACGAGAAGAAGCTTGCAGGGAACATTAAGGCGGATTGCAAAAGTTTCTATAGGCATGTAAAGAGAAAAAGGTTAGTAAAGACAAACGTAGGTCCCCTGCAGTCAGAATCAGGGGAAGTCATAACGTGGAACAAAGAAATGACAGACCAATTGAACAAGTACTTTGGTTCGGTATTCACGAAGGAGGATACAAACAACCTTCCGGATATACAAGGGGTCAGAGGGTCTAGTAAGGAGGGGGAACTGAGGGAAATCTTTATTAGTCGGAAAATTGTGTTGGGGAAATTGATGGGATTGAAGGCCGATAAATCCCGAGGGCCTGATGGACTGCATCCCAGAGTACTTAAGGAGGTGGCCTTGGAAATAGCGGATGCATTTACAGTCATTTTCCAACATTCCATTGACTCTGGATCAGTTCCTATGGAGTGGAGGGTAGCCAATGTAACCCCACTTTTTAAAAAAGGAGGGAGAGAGAAAACGGGGAATTATAGACCGGTCAGCCTGGCCTCAGTAATGGGTAAAATGATGGAATCAATTATAAAGGATGTCATAGCAGTGCATCTGGAATATGATGACATTATAGGTCCAAGTCAGCATGGATTTGTGAAAGGGAAATCATGCTTGACAAATCTTCCGGAATTTTTTGAGGATGTTTCCAGTAAAGTGGACAAAGGAGAACCAGTTGATGTGGTATATTTGGACTTTCAGAAGGCTTTCGACAAGGTCCCACACAAGAGATTAATGTGCAACATTAAAGCACATGGGATTGGGGGGTAGTGTGCTGACATGGATTGAGAACTGGTTGTCAGACAGGAAGCAAACAGTAGGAGTAAATGGGTACTTTTCAGAATGGCAGGCAGTGACTAGTGGGGTGCCACAAGGTTCTGTGCTGGGGCCCCAGCTGTTTACATTGTACATTAATGATTTAGACGAGGGGATTAAATGCAGTATCTCCAAATTTGCGTATGACACTAAGTTGGGTGCCAGCGTGAGCTGCGAGGAGGATGCTATCAGGCTGCAGAGTGACTTGGATAGGTTAGGTGAGTGGGCAAATGCATGGCAAATGAAATATAATGTGGATAAATGTGCGGTTATCCACTTTGGTGGTAAAAACAGAGAGACAGACTATTATCTGAATAGTGACAGATGAGGAAATGGGAAGGTGCAACGAGACCTGGGTGCCATGGTACATCAGTCATTGAAGGTTAGCATGCAGGTACAGCAGGCGGTTAAGAAAGCAAATGGCATGTTGGCCTTCATAGCGAGGGGATTTGAATACAGGGGCTAGGAGGTGTTGCTACAGTTGTACAGGGCATTGGTGAGGCCACACCTGGAGTATTGTGTACAGTTTTGGTCTCCTAACTTGAGGAAGGGCATTCTTGCTATTGAGGGAGTGAAGCGAAGATTCACCAGACTGATTCCCGGGATGGCGGGACTGACCTATCAAGATAGACTGGATCAACTGGGCTTGTATTCACTGGAGTTCAGAAAAATGAGAGGGGACCTCATGGAAACGTTTAAAATTCTGACGGGTTTAGACAGGTTAGATGCAGGAAGAATGTTCCCAATGTTGGGGAAGTCCAGAACCAGGGGTCACTGTCTGAGGATAAGGGGTAAGCCATTTAGGACCGAGATGAGGAGAAACATCTTCACCCAGAGAGTGGTGAACCTGTGGAATTCTCTACCACAGAAAGTAGTTGAGGCCAATTCACTAAATATATTCAAAAGGGAGTTAGATGAAGTCCTTATTACATGGGGGATCAAGGGTTATGGCGAGAAAGCAGGAATGGGGTACTGAAGTTTCATGTTCAGCCATGAACTCATTGAATGGCAGTGCAGGCTAGAAGGGCTGAATAGCCTGCTCCTGCACCTATTTTCTATGTTTCTATGTTTCTATGACCCCTGGTTCTGGACTTCCCCAACATTGGGAACATTCTTCCTGCTCTAACCTGTCTCAAACCATCAGAATTTTAAACGTTTCTATGAGGTCCCCTCTCATTCTTCTGAACTCCAGTGAATACAAGCCTAGTTGATCCAGTTTTTCTTGATAGGTGATTTTCAGGGAATCAGTCTGGTGAACCTTCGCTGCACTCCCTCAATAGCAAGAATGTCCTTCCTCAAGTTAGAAGACCAAAACTGTACACAATACTCCTGGTGTGGCCTCACCAAAGCCCTGTACAACTGTAGCAACACCTCCCTGCCCCTGTACTCAAATCCCCTCGCTATGAAGGCCAACATGCCATTTGCTTTCTTAACCGCTTGTGGTACCTGCATGCTAACCTTCAATGACTGATGTACCATGACACCCATGTCTCGTTACACCTCCCCTTTTCCTAATCTGTCACCATTCAGATAATAGTCTGTCTCTCTGTTTTTACCACCAAAGTGGATAACCTCATATTTATCCACATTATACTTCATCTGCCATGCATTTGCCCACTCACCTAACCTATCCAATTCACTCTGCAGCCTCATAGCACCCTCCTCGCAGCTCACACTGCCACCTAACTTAGTGTCATCCGCAAATTTGGAGATACTACATTTAATCCCCTCGTCTAAATCATTAATGTATAATTGTAAACAGCTGGGGCCCCAGCACAGAACCTTGCGGTACCTCACTAGTCACTGCCTGCCATTCTGAAAAGTACCCATTTACTCCTACTGTTTGCTTCCTGTCTGACAACCAGTTCTCAATCCATGTCAGCACACTACCCCCCAATCCCATGTGCTTTAACGTTGCACATTTATCTCTTGTGTGGGACCTTGTCGAAAGCCTTCTGAAAGTCCAAATATACCACGTCAACTGGTTCTCCTTCGTCCAATCAAATCGAAACATCCTCAAAAATGTCCAGAAAATTTGTCAAGCATGATTTCCCTTTCACAAATCCATGCTGACTTGGACCTATCATGTCACCTCTTTCCAAATGCGCTGCAATGACATCCTTAATAATTGATTCCATCATTTTACCCACTACTGAGGCCAGACTGACCGGTCTATAATTCCCTGTCTTCTCTCTCCTTGCTTTTAAAAAAAGTATGGTTACTTGGCTACCCTCCACGCGATAGGAACTGATCCAGAGTCAATGGAATGTTGGAAAATGACTGTCAATGCATCCGCTATTTCCAAGGCCACCTCCTTAAGTACTCAGGGATGCAGTCCATCAGGCCCTGGGGATTTATCGGCCTTCAATCCCATCAATTTCCCCAACACAATTTCCCGAATAATAAGGATTTCCCTCAGTTCCTCCTCCTTACTAGTCACTATGACCCCTTTTATATCTGGAAGGTTGTTTGTGTCCTCCTTAGTGAATACCGAACCAAAGTACTTGTTCAATTGGTCTGTCATTTCTTTGTTCTCCTTTATGACTTCCCTTGATTCTGACTGCAGGGGACCTACGTTTGTCTTTACTAACCTTTTTCTCTTTACATATCTATAGAAACTTTTCACAATCCGTCTTAATGTTCCCTGCAAGCTTCTTCTCGTACTCCATTTTCCCTATCCTAATCAAACCCTTTGTCCTCCTCTGCTGAGTTCTAAATTTCTCCCAGTCCCCGGGTTCGCTGCTATTCTGGCCAATTTGTATGCCACTTCCTTGGCTTTAATATTATCCCTGATTTCCCTTGATAGCCACGGTTGAGCCACCTTCCTTTTTTTATTTTTACGCCAGACAGGAATGTGCAATTGTTGTAGTTCATCCATGCGGTCCCTAAATGTCTGCCACTGCCCATCCACAGTCATCCCCTTAAGTATCATTCGCCAATCTATCCTAGCCAATTCACGCCTCATACCTTCAAAGTTAACCTTCTTCAAGTTCTGGGCCATGATCTCTAAATTAACTGTTTCATTCTCCATCCTAATGCAGAATTCCACCATATTATGGTCACTCTTCCCCAAGGGGCCTCACTCAACGAGATTGCTAATTAATCCTCTCTCATTGCACAAAACCCAGTCTAAGATGGCCTCCCCCCTAGTTGGTTCCTCGACATATTCGTCTAGAAAATCATCCCTTATGCACTCCAGGAAATCCTCCTCCACCGTATTGCTTCCAGTTTGGTTAGCTCAAGCTATGTGCATATTAAAGTCACCCATTATAACTGCTGCACCTTTATTGCATGCACCGCTAATTTCCTGTTTGATGCCCTCCCCAACATCACAACTACTGTTTGTACGTCTGTACACAACTCCCACTAACGTTTTTTGCCCTTTGGTGGTCTGCAGCTTTACCCATATAAATTCCACATCATCCAAGCTAATGTCCTTCCTAACTATTGCATTAATCTCCTCTTTCACCAGCAATGCTACCCCACCTCCTTTTCCTTTTATTCTATTCTTTAATGTAACACAGATTTCCTCCCATTCTGATCAGTGATCCCGGATTTTCATCTGTTGAATCTGCAATTTTCTGTAACTCTGTGACACTCTGAGCCGATAACGAAATGAAATTGTGAAATGTATCTGTGTCGCTCGGCCTCTGCCTCTCTCTGACTCACTCTGTCTGTCCCTGTTTCTCTGCTTATCTCTGTCTCTCAATCTATCTCTCTCTCACGGTGTCCACTTCTGTTCCAATGGGATTCTCTCAGACTCTTTGTCTGACTGGCTCTCTCTTTTCCCATCATTTCGGTCTGTCCATCTCTTTTCTGTCTCTAATCTGATAAGTATTTCCAAAATTTTCTGTTTTAGTCTCTATCTCTCTCTCTCTATAAGTCTCTCTCCTTGGCACTGTCTTTATCATTGTCTTTCTCTCACTCTTTCCCTCTCTCTCTTAATAGATCACGCACACACATCTCTGTATATGTATATGTTTGAGTCTTTTTCTCACTCAGTCTGCCTCTCCTTCTCTGTCTCACACTTTATGTCTGTAGTTGTCTCTATCTTGCTTTCTGGCTCTCCCTGTTTGTCGGTTTATCTCTGTCTCTCAATGTGTCTGTCGACTTCTCACGGTGTCCAGTTCTGTTCACAGCTCGATTCCTGCTCTGACAGATCTGGTAGACGTCAGTTCCTCGTTAGTATAGTGGTGAGTATCCCTGCTTGTCACGCGGGAGACCGGGGTTCAATTCCCCGAGTTGTTACAAAATGCAGAATTTTACTTCTGTTTCTTGGTAGAGATTCATATTAAAAGTTCGAGAGCAATATAGAACTGTATAAATACAGGTGGAGGAGATTGCCTCTGCCAGATTTTGAGCAAACAGAGACTTTTTCAGGATTCTTTGGCCGTCTGCTGCACAGAGATGGATGACTGAGTTTTTTCTGAGTAACGTTTAAAAAGGCAGCGACGCAGTAGTCGTGCCCGAGTGGTTAAGGCAATGGGCTAGAAATCCATTGGTGTTTTACCGCGCAGTTTCGAATCTTGCCGACTACGATTCTCAGCATTTTTCATTCCATTTCACCAGGTTTCTGCCAAACTAATCCTGAGATAGATGGAATAACGTCCCACCCCTTTCAAAGCTGACATTTTTTTCTCATTTTTATTAATTAGCAATATTTACGATACATCCGTTTAAAAAATCGCAAAAACCAGTCAAAGTTGCGACAGTGATTCAGCCTGTCTATCCCTCGAGATGTCTAAGGCATCTGTGCATGTCCGTTGGTGCGTGGAAATTTTTGGTTATGTGTGTGTGTGTCTCTGTGTCTGCCTATCTCTATATATGTCTCTGTGTTTGTGCAACTGTCTGTGGAAATCATCACCATGAATTTGATATGTCCTGGAACTTATAAAAAAGACTTGGGGAAAATAATACGGTTGTGAACTTTTGTATCGGCTTTGGTTCAGTGGCAGCATGCTCGACTGAATCAGGAGTTTGTGTGTTCAAGTCGCACTCCTGAGACTTCAGCATATAATCTTGGCTAACACTCAAGTGCAGCACTTGGGGAATTTTGCAATGTTGAAGCTGTTGACTTTCGGATGAAATGTTAAATTGAAGCTCCGTCTGCACCCTCGGATGGATATGAAAGTTCCCAGTGCATTACTCGAAAAAGAATAGGAGAGTTGCCCCCGTGTCAATATTTCTAAAAATGTTCGTAAATGCTCACTGAAAGCCGATGTGCATGTGTTTGTATGTGGAGTTGGGGTTGAAGCCCAGATTCTCACAGAGACAGAATCCAGGTTCTCACAGGACCAGAATAGCGGAGTGGTTGAGGCATTGGCCTGATAATTCAATGGCTTTTTCCGGCGTGGGTTCGTACCCCAATCATAATATCTCTTTAATTTAACACGGATTTCCTCCCATTCTGATCAGTAAGACCGGATTTTCATCGGTTGAATCAGCAATTTTCTGTAACAATGTGACACTCTGAACCGATAATGAAATGAAATTGTGAAATGACTCTGTGTCGCTCGGTCTCTGCCTCTCTCTCTCTTAAGAGAGCTGTGTATGTGTTTTTATGTTTGAGTCGTTGTCTCTCTCAGTCTGACTCACTCTGTCTGTCCCTGTTTCTCTGTTTGTCTCAATCTGTCTCATTCTCACGGTGCCCATGTCTGTTCCAATGGGATTCTCTCAGACTCTTTGTCTGACTGGCTCCCTCTTTCCCAACATTTCGGTCTGTCCATGTCTTTGCCTGTCTCTGTTAGTCCCTTCCTGTAACCTGAGAAGTATTTCCATAATTTTCTGTTTTAGTCTTTATCTCTCTCTCTCTCTCTGTTTTTCTCCTTGTCACTGACTCAATCATTGTCTTTTTCCCACTCTTACCCTCTCTCTACTAATAGATCACACATACACACATCTCTGTATATGTATGTGTTTGAGTCTTTTTTCTCACTCAGTCTGCCTCTCCTTCTCAGTCTTACGCTCTCTGTCTCTTGTTGTCTCTATCTCGGTGTCTGTCTCTCCCTGTTTGTCGGTTTGTCTCTGTCTCTCAATGTGTCTGTCGACTTCTCATGGAGTCCAGTTCTGTTCACAGCTCGATTCCTGCTCTGATAGAACTCATGCTCGTTAGTATCATGGTGAGTATCTCCGCCTGTTACGCCGGAGACCGTGGTTCTACTTCCCGACGCGGTGGCAACATTTACAAAATGCAGAATTTTACTTGTTTCTTGGTGTTGATTCATATTGAAAATTCCAGAGCAATATAGAACTGTACAAATACAGGAAGAGGAGATTGCCTCTTCCAGATTTTTAGCAAACGGAGACTTTTTCCGGATTCTGTGGCCGTCTGCTGCACAGAGATGGATGACTGAGTTTTATCTGAGTAACATTTAATGATGCAGCGAGCCAGTAGTCATGGCCGAGTGGGTAAGGCAATTGGACAAAAAATCCATCGGGGTTTCTCTGCGCAGGTTTGAATCCTGCTGATTATGTTTCTCAGCTTATTTCATTCTGTTTCACAATTTAACCACGTTACTGCAAAACTGATTCTGAGATAGATAGAGCAACGTCCCACATCTTTCGATGCAGCCGCTGTTTTCTTTCTTTCATTAATCTGCAGTATTCACGATACATACGGATAAAAAAACGCAAAAACCAGCCAAAGTAGCGACAGTCACACTGCCTGTCTATCCATCTATTTGTCTAAGGCAACCTGTGTATATCTTGATCTGCGTGTCATGGTACATCAGTCATTGAAAGTTGGCATGCAGGTGCAGCAGGCGGTGAAGAAGACAAATGGCATCTTCGCCTTCATAGCTAGAGGATTTGAGTATAGGAGCAGGAAGATATTACTGCAGTTGTACAGGGCCTTGGTGAGGCCACACCTGGAATATTGTGTTCAGTTTTGGTCCCCGAATCTGAGGAAGGACGTCCTTGCTATTGAGGGAGTACAGCGAAGGTTCACCAGCATGATTCCCGGGATGGCAGGATTGACATATGAGGAGAGACTGGATCAACTGGGCTGGTATCCACTGGAGTGTAGAAGAATGAGAGTGGATCACACAGAAACATAGAAAATTCTGACGAGATTGGACAGTTTAAAGGCTGGAAGAATGTTCTCGTTGCTGGAGAGTATGAGACCAAGGATTACAGTCTAACAGTAAGAGGTAAGCCATTTAGGACCGAGTTGAGGAGAAACTTCTTCACTCAGAGAGTAGTTAACCTGTAAAATTTTCTACCGCAGAAAGTCTTTGAGGCCAGTTCGTTAGATATATTTAAAAGGGAGTTAGATATGGCCCTTACGGCTAAAGCGATCAAGGGGTATGGAGAGAAAGCAGGAAAGGGGTACTGAGGTTGAATGATCAGCCATAATGTTATTGAATGGTGTTGCAGGCTCGAAGGGCCGAATGGAATATTCCTGCACCTAATTTCTATGTCTCTATGTTTCTATGTTGATGCGTGTATATTTTTGGTTATTGTGTGTGCGTGTGTCTGTGTATGTCTATCTGTATGTATGTCTCTGTGCTTGTGCAACTGTCTGTGGAAATCATCACAATGAATTTGGTACATCCTGGAACTTTTTAAAAAACTTGTGGAAAATAATACGGTTGTGAACTTTGGTATCGGTTTTGGTTCAGTGGCTCCATTCTTGACTGAATCAGGAGGTTGTGTGTGGAAGTCCCACTCCTGAACTTGAACACATCGTCTTGGATGACACTCAAATGCAATATTTGGGGAATGTTGCATTGTTGAAGCTGTTGACAATCGGCTGAAATTTTAAATTGAAGCTCCATCTGCACCCTCGGGTGGATGTGAAAGTTCCCAGAGCCTTAGTCGAAAAAGAATCGGAGAAC
This sequence comes from Pristiophorus japonicus, assembly GCF_044704955.1. Taxonomy (NCBI): domain Eukaryota; kingdom Metazoa; phylum Chordata; class Chondrichthyes; family Pristiophoridae; genus Pristiophorus; species Pristiophorus japonicus. The sequence goes on from NC_091999.1 coordinate 55,801,820, forward strand.
TGCGCCCGTGGCAATATTCCGAAAAATGTTCGTAAATGCTCCCTGAAATCCAATGTGTCTGTGTGTTGCTGTGGGGGTGGAGCTGAAGCCCAGATTCTCACAGAGGCAGAGTCCAACCTCTGACAGGATCAGGGACAGGATGGCCGAGTGGTAAAGGCGTTGGACTAAAGGTATAATTGGTTTATACCCGCGTGGGTTCGAGCCCCACTTCTGGTAATTCCTTAATTAAACAGAGATTTTTCCCATCCTGCTCAGTGATACCCGATTTTCATCTGCTGAATCTCCAATTTTCTGCAACGATGTGACACTCAGAGCCGATAATGAAATGAAATTGTGAAATGTCTCTGCCGCGCTCTCTCTGAAGAGAGCTGTGTTTGTGTTTGTGTGTTTGAGTCTTTGTCTCTCTCTGACCCACTCTGTCTGTCCATGTTTCTGTGTTTGTCGCTGTCTCTCAATCTGTCTCTTTCTCACGGTGTCTCGTTCTGTTGCAATGGGATTCTCTCAGACTCTCTGTCTGACTGCCTCTCTCTGTCCCATTAACTCTGTCTGACCATGTCGTTGCCTGTCTCTGTCTCTAACCTGATAAGTATTTCCATTATTTTCTGATTTTGTCTCGATGTCTCTCTCTCTATCTGTCTTTCTCTCTATCTGTCTCCCTCTTTTTCTCTCTCTTTGTCCCTGCCCTTTTCTCTGTCTTTCCATCACTATTTGGCCCCCTGCCTTTATGGAGCAGGCAAATACATCTCTGTGTATGTATGTGTTTGAGTCTTTTTCTCATTCAGTCTGATCCTCCCTTTCAGTCTCAAACTTTCTGTCTCTCTTTGTCTCTATCTCGCTGTCTGTCTCTCCCTGTTTCCCTGTGTGTCCCTGGTTCTGAATGTGTCTGTCTCTTTCTCACGTTGTCCAGTTCTGTTCTAATGGGATTCACTCAGTCTCTCTATCTGACTGTCTCATTCTTTCCGATCATCTCTCTCTGTCTATGTTTCAGCCTATCTGTCTCTCTTTGCCTGTCGCTGGTAGTTCCTACCTCTAACATGCTGAGTATTTCCATCATTTTCTGTTTATATCTTTGTCTCTCTCGCTATCTGTCGCTCTCTCTCTATCTGTCTCTCTCCTTGTCACGGTCTTTATCACTGTCTTTCTCTCACTCTTTCACTCGCTCTCTTTATAGATCACACACACACATCTCTGTATATGTAGGTGTTTGAGTCTTTTTCTCACTGAGTCTGCCTCACTTTTCAGTCTCACCCTTTCTGTCTCTCGATGAATCTCTCTCTCGCTGTCTGTCCAGCCCTGTTTGTCGGTTTGTCTCTGACGATCAATGTGTCTGTCGACTTCTGTTCACAGCTGGATTACTGCTCAAACGCAACCCGTACCCTCGTCTGTAAAGTGGTGATTATCCCCGCTTGTTATGTGGGAGAACCGGGTTCAATTCCCTGACGATGCAGCAGTTTTTTCAAAATGTCGAATTTTACTTCTGTTTCTTGGTATAGATTTTATTAAAAAGTTCCAGAACAATATAGAACAGTAAAAATACAGCAAGAGGCGATTGCCTCTTCCAGATTTTTTGCAAACGGAGACTTTTTCAGGATTCTGTGGCCGTCTGCTGCACAGAGATGGACGACTGAATTTTTTCTGATTAATATTTAAAGTGCCAGAGACACAGTAATTGTGGCCGAGTGGTTAAAGCGATGGAGTAAGAAATACTTTGGGTTTTCTGCGCGTAGGTTAGAATCCTGCCGACTACGATTCTCAGCATTTTTCATTCCATTTTCAATTTAACCAGGTTTTGTCAAAACTGATCCTGAGATAGATGGAATAACGTCCCACACCTTTCAACACTGACATTTTTTTCACATTTTTATCAGTCTGCAATATTCACGATACATACGGATAGAAAAATGAAAAAATCAGCCAAAGTAGTAACTCAGCCTGTCTCTCCTTCGATATGTCTAAGGCATCTGTGTTTGTCCGTTGGTGCATGTATATTTGTGGTTATGTGTGTGTATGTGTCTCTGTGACTGTCTATCTGTATATATGTCTCTGTGTATGTGCAACTGTCTGTGGAAATCATCACCATGAATTTGGTGTGTCGTGGAACTTTTTCAAAAGAATTGGGGAAAATAATACGGTTGTGAACTTTTGTATCGGCTCTGGTTCAGTGGCAGCATTCTCGACGGAAAAACGCAAAAGCCAGCCAAAGTAGCGACAGTCACCCTGCCTGTCTATCCGTCTATTTGTGTAAGGCACTCTGTGTATATCTTGATCTAAGTGTCATGGTACATCTGTCATTGAAAGTGGGTATGCAGGTGCAGCAGGCGGTGAAGAAGGCAAATGGCATGTTCGCCTTCATAGCTAGGGGCTTTGAATATTGGAGCAGGGAGGTCTTCCTGCAGTTGTACAGGGCCTTGGTGAAGCCACACGTTAAATAATTTGTTAGTTTTGATCTCCAAATCTGAGGAAGGACGTCCTTGCTATTGAGGGAGCACAGCGAATGTTCACCAGCTTGATTCCAGGGATGGCAAGACTGACATATGAGGAGAGACTGGATCAACTCTGCTGGTATACACTGGAGTTTAGAAGAATGAGAGGGGATCTCATAGAAACATATAACATTCTGACGAGATTGGACAAGTGAGAGGCAGGAAGAATGTTTCTGTTGCTGGGGAGTTCGAGAACCAGGGGTCACAGTCTAAGAATAAGGGTAAGCCATTTAGGACCGAGTTGAGGAGAAACGTCTTCACTCAGAGAGTGATTAACCTGTGAAATTCTCTACCGCAGAAAGTTGTTGAGGTCAGTTCGTTAGATATATTCAAGAGGGAGTTAGATATGGCCCTTGCGGCTCAAGGGATCAAGGGGTATGGAGAGAAAGCAGGATATGGGTACTGAGGTTGAATGATCAGCCATGATCTTATTAAATAGTGGTGCAGGCTCGAAGGGCCGAACGGCCTACTCCTGCAACTAATTTCTATGTTTCTATGTTGATGCGTGTATATTTTTGGTTATTGTATGTGTGTGTGTGTCTGTGTATGTCTATCTGCATGTACGTCTCTGTGTATGTGCAACTGTCTATGGAAATCATCACCACGAATTTGGTATGTCTTGGAACTTTAAAAAAAACTTGGGGAAAATAATACGGTTGTGATCTTTGGTATCGGCTTTGTTTCAGTGGCTCCATTCAGAAGGTCGTGTGTGTAAGTCCCTCTCCTGAGACTTGAGCGCATCATCTTGGCAGACACTCAAATGCGATACTTAGGGAATTTTGCATTGTTGAAGCTGTTGACCATCGGATGAAAAGTTAAATTGAAGCTTCATCTGCACCCTCGGGTGGATGTGAAAGGTCCCAGAGCCTTACTCGAATAAGAATAGGAGAGTTGCGCCCGTGTCAATATGACGAAAAATGTTCGAAAATGCTCCCTGAAAACCTCTGTGTTTGTGTGTGTCTGTGGGGGTGGAGTTGAAGCCCAGATTCTCACAGAGACAGAATCCAATCGCTGACCCGACCAGGATGGCCGAGTGGTTAAGGCGTCGGGCTTAAGATCCAATGGGTTTCTACCCGCGAGGGCATTTGCTTAATTAAACAGAGATTATTTCCCATGTTGCTTAGTGATACCCGATTTTCATCTCTTGCATTTGCATGTTTCGGTGATACTCTGAGCAGATAATGAAATGTATCTGTGCCTCTTTCTCTCGCTTTCGAGAGCTGTGCATGTGTTTGCATCTTTGTCTCTTTCAGTCTGCCTCACTGTATCCGGTTCTGTTCCAAAGGGACCAACTCCCTCTTTCCCATCATGTCTTTACCTGTCTGTGTTGGTCCCTGTCTCGAACCTGATGAGTTCGTTTCGATGTATGTGTCTGTCTCCCTCTTTTTCTTGTCATTCCATCACTATTTGCCTCACTCTCTTGATGGAGCACGCAAACACATATCTGTGTATGTAAGTATTTGAGTCTTTGTCTCACTCAGTCTGACCCTCCCTCTCAGTCTAAAACTTTCTGCCTCTCTCTGTCTCTATCTCGCTGTCTGTCTCTCCCTGTTTCCCTGTTTGTCTCTGTCTCGCAATGTGTCTGTCTCTTTCTCACGGTGTCCAGTTCTGTTCGAATGGGATTCTCTCGATCTCTCTGTCTGACTGTCTCTCTCTTTCCCATCATCTCTGTCTGTCTATGCCTCTGCCTGTCTGTCTCTCTTTGCCTGTCGCTGGTAGTTCCTGTCTCTAACCTGCTGAGTATTTCCATCATTGTCTGTTTATATCTTTGTCTCTCTCTCTATCTGTCGCTCTCTCTCTATCTGTCTCTCTCCTTGTCACTGTCATTAACACTGACTTTGTCTCACTCTTTCCCTCTCTCTCTTTGTAGAGCACACACACATATCTCTGTATATGTATGTGTTTGAGTGTTTTTCTCACTGCGTCTGCCTCTCCTTCTGAGTCTCGCACTTTCTGTCTCTCGTTGTCTCTATCTCGTTGTATGTCTCTCCCTGTTTGTCGGTTTGTCTCTGTCTCTCAATGTGTCTCTCTACTTCTCATGGAGTCCAGTTCTCTTCACAGCTCGATTCCTCCTCTGACCAAACCCACATTCGTTGGTATAGTGCTTAGTATCCCGGCCTGTTATGCAGAAGACAGTGTTTCAATTCCCCAACGGGCAGGAAGCTTTTTCAAAATGCAGGATTTTACTTCTGTTTCTTGGTATAGATTCATATTAAAAAGTTCCAGTGCAATACAGAACAGTAAAAATACAGGAAGAGGAGATTTTTTTCAGAATTCTGTGTCATCTGCTGCAGATGGTGGATGACTGAGTTTTATCTGAGTAACATTTAAAGAAATACCGATTCAGTAGTCGTGGCCGAGCGGTTACAGCGATAAACCACAAAATCCATCGTATTTTCCCCCTGCACGTCGAATCCTGCCGACTACGGTTCTCAGCACTTTTCATTCCATTTCACAATTTAACCAGGTCTCTGCAAAACTCATCCTGAGATAGATGGAATAACGTCACACACCTTTCAAAACTATCATTTTTATTAAACTGCAATATTCACGATACATATGTAAAGAAAAACGCAAAAATCAGCAAAAGTTGCGACAGTGATTCAGCCTGTCTATCGATCTATATGTCTAAGACATCTGTGCATGTCCGTTGGTGCGAGTATATTTTTGCTTATGTGTGTGTGTGTGTCTGTGTCTGTCTATCTGTATATATATATATATCTGTGTATGTGCAACTGTCTGTATAAATCATCACCATGAATTTGGTATGTCATGGAACGTTTTAAAAAGTCTTGAGGAAAATAATGCGGTTGTGAACTTTGGTATCGGCTTTGGTTCAGTGGCGGTATTCTCGACTGAATTAGGAGTTTGTGTGTTTAAGTCCCACTCCTGAGACTTGAGCAGATAATATTGGCAGACACTCAAGTGCAGTAGTTGGAGAATTTTGCAATGTTGAAGCTGTTGACTTTCGCAAGAAATGTTAAATTAAAGCTCCGTCTGCACCCTCGGGTGGATGTGAACGTTCCCACAGCATTACTCGAAAAAGAATAGGAGAGTTGCCACCGTGTCAATATTGCTAAAAATTTTCGTAAATGCTCATTGAAACCCGATGTGCATGTGTGTGTCTGTGTGGTGGAGTTGAAGCCCAGATTCTCACAGAGACAGCATCGAAACACTGGAAGGACCAGGATGGCCGAGTGGTTAAGGCGTTGGCCTTAAAATTCAATGGGATTTTCCCACGAGAGTTCGTACCCCACTAATCGAATCTCTTTAATTTATCATTGATTTCCTCCCATGCTGATCAGTGATACCCGACTTTCATCTGTTAAATCAGCAATTTTCTGTGACTCTGTGACTCTCTGAGCTGATCATGAAATTAAATTGTGAAATGTATCTGTATATCTCAGTCTCTGCCTTTCTGTCTTTAGAGGTCTGTGTGCTTGAGTCTGAGTCTGCCTCTCTCTGACTCACTCTGTTTGTGCCTGTTTCTCTGTTTGAATCTGTCTCTTTCGCACGGTGCCCACGTCTGTTCCAATGAGATTCTCTCAGACTCTCTGTCTGACTGTCTCTCTCTTTCCCATCATCTCTGCCCATGTCTTTGCCTGTTTCACTTTGTCCCTGTCTCTAACCTGATGATTATTTTCATCATTTTCTGTTTTAGAAACATAGAAACATAGAAAATAGCTGCAGGAGTAGGCCATTAGGCCCTTCGAGCCTGCGCCTCCACTCAATATGTTCATGGCTGATCAGTCCTTCAGTTCCCAATTCCTGATTTCTCTCCATACCCCTTCACCCCCTTATCCGTAAGGGCCATATCTAACTCCCTCTTGAATATATCCAATGAACTGGCATCAACAACTCCCTGCGGCAGGGAATTCCACAGGTCAACAACTCTCTGAGTGAAGAAGTTTCTCCTCATCTCAGTGCTAAATGGCCTACCCCTTATCCTAAGACTATGTCCCCTGGTTCTGGACTTCCTCAACATCGAGAACATTCTTCCCGCATCTAACCTGTGCATTCCCGTCAGAATGTTATATATTTCTATGAGATCCCCTCTCATCATTCTAAACGTCAGTGAATAAAGGCCCAGTTGATCCAATCTCTCCTCATATGACAGTCCTGCCATCCCTGGAATCAGTCTGTTGACAATATCGGACCGAGTCAGCATGGAATTATGAAAGGGAACTCATGCTTGATGAATCTTCTGGATTTTTTTGTGGATGTGACGAGTAGAGTGGACAAGGGAGAACCAGTGGATGTGGTGTATTTGGACTCTCAATAGGCTTTTGTCAAGGTCCCGCACAAGAGATTGGTGCACAAAGTCCAAGCGCATGGTATTGGGATTAATGCACTGACATGAATAGAGAACTGTTTGGCAACTGGTTTGCTGCACTCCCTCAATAGCAAGAACGTCCTTCCTCAGACTAGGAGACCAAAACTGAACACAATATACCAAGTCTGGCCGGCTCACTCAGGCCTTGTACAACTGCAGTAAGGTCTCCCTGCTCCTATATTCAAATCCCCTAGCTACGAAGGCCAGCATACCATTTGCCTTCTTTACCGCCTGCTGTACCTGCGTGCCCACTGTATTTGACTGATAAACCATGACACCCAGGTCTCGTTGCACCTCCCCTTTTTCTAGTCTGCCGCCATTCAGATAATATTCTGCCATCGTGTTTTTGTCCCAAAAATGGATAACCTCACATTTATCCACATTATACTGCATCTGCCATATATTTGCCCACTCACCTAATCTGTCCAAGTCACCCTGCAGCCTCTTAGCATCCTCCTCATAGCTCGCACCGCCACCCAGTTTAGTGTCATCCGCAAACTTGGAGATATTACACACTATTCCTTCAACCAAATCGTTAATGTATATTGTAAAGTGCTGGGGTCCCAGCACTCAACCCTGCGGCACCCCACTAGTAACTGCCTGCTAATTCTGAAAAGGACCTGTTTATCCCGATTCTCTGCTTCCTGTCTGCCAACCAGTTCTCTATCACGTCAGTACATTAATCCCAATAGCATGTGCTTGGATTTTGTGCACCAATCTCTTGTGCGGGACCTTGTCAAAAGCCTATTGAAAGTCCAAATACACCAAATCTACTGGTTCTCTCTTGTCCACTCTACTCGTTACATCCTCAAAAAATTCCAGAAGTTTTGTCTAGCATGATTTCTCTTTCATAAATATATGCTGACTCGGTCCGATCCTGTCACTGCTTTCCAAATGGGCTGCTATTTCATCCTTAATGATTGATTCCAACATTTTCCCCACTACTGATGTCAGGCTAATCGGTCTAGAATTACCCGCTTTCTCTCTCCCTCATTTTTTTAAAAGTGGCATCACATTAGCTAGCCTCCAGTCCATAGGAACTGATCCAGAGTCGATAGATTGTTGGAAAATGATCACCAATGCATCCACTATTTCTAGGGCCACTTCCTTAAGTAATCTGGAATGCAGACTATCAGGACCCAGGGATTTATCGGCCTTTATTCCCATCAATTTCCCTAACACAATTTCCCGCAAATAAGGATATCTTTCAGTTCCTCATTCTCACTAGACTCTCAGTCCCCTTGTACACGTGGAAGGTTTTTTGTATCTTCCTTTGTAAAGACAGAATCGAATTATTGTCTCTATCTCTCTCTATATCTGTCTGTCTCTCTATCTGTCTCCCTCTTTGTCTCTCTCTTTGTCCCTGTCTTTGTCTCTGTCATTCCATTACTATTTGCTTCCCTCTCTTTATGGAGCACACAAACACATCTCTGTGTATGTATGAGTTTGAGTCTTTCTGCCATTCAGTCTGAACCTCCCTCTCAGTCTCAAAGTTTCTGTCTCTCTTTGTCTCTATCTCGCTGTCTGTCTCTCCCTGTTTCCCTGTTTCTCAACGTGTCTGTCTCTTTCTCACGATGTCCAGTTCTGTTCCAATGGGATTCTCTCAGTCTCTCTGTCTGACTGTCTCTCTCATTCCCATCATGTCTGTCTGTCCATGTCTCTATCTGTCTCTCTCTTTGCCTGTCTCTGATAGTTCCTGTCTCTAACCTGCTGAGTAGTTGCATCATTTCCTGTTTATATCTCTGTCTATCTCTCTATTTGTCGCTTACTCTTTCTGTCTTTCTCTTTGTCACTGTCTTTCTCTCAATCTTTCTCTCTATCTCTTTATAGAGCACACACACACACATCTCTGTGTATGTGTGCGTTTGAGTCTTTTTCTCACTCAATCTGCCTCTCCTTCTCAGTCTCATACTTTCTGTCTCACGTTGTCTCTATCTCACTGTCTGTCTCTCCCTGTTTGTCAGTTTGTCTCTGTCTCTCAATGTGCCTGTCGACTTCTCATGGTGTCCACTTCTGTTCACAGCTCGATTCCTGCTCTGACAAAACAAATACCCATCCGTTCCTCGTTAGTGTAGTAGTTAGTATCGCTCCCTGTCACGCGCGAGGTCGGCGTTCAATTCCCCGACGAGGATGGAGCTTTTTCAAAATGTTGAATATTTCTTCTATTTGTCCTGGAACTTTATAAAATGACATGGAGAAAGTAATACGGATGTGAACTTTGGTATCGGCTTTGGTTCAGTGGCAGAATTCTCGACTGAATCAGGAGGTTCTGTGTGCAAGTCCTACTCCTGAGACTTGAGCATATAATCTTGGCTGACACTCAAATGCAGTACTTGGGGAATTTTGCATTGTTGGAGCTGTTGACTTTCGGATGAAATGTTAAATTTAAGCTCCGTCTGCACCCTCGGGTGGATGTGAAATTTCCTAGAGCATTACTGGAAAAATAATAGGAGAGTTGCCCCTGTGTCAATATTACGATAACTATTTGAAAATGCTCATTGAAAACCTATGTCTGTGAGAGTGGATCTGCAGCCCATATTCTCACAGAGATAAAATCCGAATATTGACAAAACACGGATGACCGAGTGGGCGTAAAATTCAATGGGTGTATAGCTGCGTAGGTTCGAACCCCATTCCTGGTAAATCTTTAAATTCAAACCGATTTCCTCCCATCCTGCTCAGTTGTACCCGAATGTATTCTGTTGAGTCTGTTCATGTTGATAAGTTATAACATTCTCAACTGACAAAGAAATGGGATTATGCAATGTTTCTGTGCCTCTCACTCACTGTCTTAAGAGAGCTCTTTATGTGTTTGTGTTTGAGTCTGACTCACTCTGTCTGAGAAATTACAAGCTGAATTTAGGGAGCTGGGAGCTAAATTAACAAATAGGACCTCAAAGGTAGCAAGTTCAGGATAGCTAACACTGCCACCTGCTAGTCAGAGTAGGAATCGCAGGATAGCTCAGAGGAGTGTGTGGTGCAGAAGGGAGAGATTCAATTTCCTGGGACATTGGAACCGGTTCTGGGGGAGCTGGGACCAGTGCAAACCGGACGCTCTGCACCTGGGCAGAACCAATGTCCACGGGGGAGAGATTTCTCGTGTTGTTGGGGAGGGGTTAAACTAATATGGCAGTGGGATGGGAACCTATGCAGTGAGACAGAGGGAAGTAAAATGGGGGCTGAAAAGGAAAGGTGGAGGGCAGAGAAACCCAAGGCAAAAATCAAAAAGGGCCACATTGCAGCCACATTCTAAAGGGACAAGGTGTGTTAAGATGACAAGCCTGAAGGCACTGTGCCTCAATGCGAGGAATATTCGTAATAAGGTGGACAAATTAACTGCACAGGCAGCAATTAATGAATATGATGTAATTGGCATCACGGAGAAATGGCTCCAGGGTGACGAAGGCTGTGAACGCAAATTCCAGGGATATTCACCATTCAGGAAGGATAGACAGAAAGCAAAAGGAGGTGGGGTGGCATTGCTGGTTGAAGAGGAAATTAACGCAATAGTAAGGAAGGACATTCGCGTGGATTCTGTGTGGGTGGAGCTGCGGAATATCAAAGGGAAGAAAACGCTAGTGGGAGTTGTGTATCACCAAACAATCGTAGTGAGTTTGGGGACAGCATCAAACAAGAAAGTAGGGATGTGTGCAATATAGGTACAGAAGTTATCATGGGCGACTTTAATCTACATATAGATTGGGCTAACCAAACTGGTAGCAATACGGTGGAGGAGGATTTGCTGGAGTGTATTCGGGATGGTTTACTCGACCAAAATGTCGAGGAACCATCGAGAGGGCTGGTCATCCTAGACTGGTTGATGTGTAATGAGAAAGGACTAATTAGCAATCTTGTTGTGCGAGGCCCCTTGGGGAAGAGTAACCATAATAAGGTAGAATTCTTTGTTAAGGTGGAGAGTGAAACAATTAATTCTGAGCCTGGGGTCCTGAACTTAAGGAAAGGTAACTTCGATGGTATGAGACATGAATTCGCTGGAATAGACTGGGAAATGATACTTAAAGGGTTGACGGCAGATAGGCAATGGAAAACATTTAAAATCACATGGATGAACTTCAACAATTGGACATCCCTGTCTGGAGTAAAAAGTTAAACGGGAAAGGTGGCTCAACCGTGGCTAACAAGGGAAATTAAGAATAGCGTTAAATCCAAGGAATAGGCATATAAATTGGTCAGAAAAAGCAACAACCCGAGGACGGGGAGAAATTTAGAATTCAGCAGAGGAGGACAAAGGGTTTAATTCGGAGGGGGAAAATAGAGTATGAGACGAAGCTTGCTGGGAACATAAAAACTTCTATAGATATGTGAAAAGAAAAAGATTAGTGAAGGCAAACGTAGGTCCCTTGCAGTCAGATTCAGGTGAATTTATAATGGGGAACAAAGAAATGGTAGACCAGTTGAACAAATACTTTGGCTCTGCATTCACGAAGGAAGACACGCATAACCTTCTGGAAATAGTACGTGACCGAGGGGCTAGTGACAAGGAGGAACTGAAGGAAATCCTTATTTGTGGGAAATTATGTTAGGGAAATTGATGGGACTAAAGGCCGATAATTCCCCGGGGCCTGATGGTCTGCATCCCAGAATACTTAAGGAAGTGGTCCTAGAAATAGTGGATGCATTGGTGATCATTTTCTAACAGTCCATCGACTCTAAATCAGTTCGTATGGACTGGAGCGTAGCGAATGTAACACCACATTTTTAAAAAGGAGGGAGAGAGAAAACGTGTAATTACAGACCAGTTAGCCTGACATCAGTGGTGGGGAAAATGTTGGAATCAATTATTAAAGATGAAATAGCAGCACATTTGGAAAGCACTAAGAGGATCGGTCCAAATCAGCATGGATTTATGAAAGGGAATTCAAGCTTGACAAATCTTTTAGAATTTTGTGAGGATGTAACTAGTAGAGCAAACGAGGGAAAACCAGTGGATGTGATGTAGTGGGACATACAAAATACTTTTCACAAGGTCCCACACAAGAGGTTGGTGTGCAAAATTAAAGCACATGGCATTGGAGGTAATGTATTGATGTGGATAGAGAACTAGTTGACAGAGTCGGGATAAACGGGTCCTTTTCACAATGGCAGATATTGACTAGTTGGGTGCCGCAGGGCTCAGTGCTGGGACCCCAGCAATTTACAATATACATCAATGACTTAGATGAAAGAATTGTGTATAATATCTCCAATTTTGCAGATGACATTATGCTGGATGGCGGTGTGATATGTGAAGAGGATGCTAAGAGGCTGCAGGGTGACTTGGACAGGTTAGGTGAGTGGGCAATTGCTTGGCAGATGTAGTGTAATAACGATAAATATGAGGTTATGGCACTTTGGTGGCAAAAACACGAAGGCAGAATATTATCTGAATGGCGGCAGATTAGGAAAAGAGGAAGTGCAACGAGATCCGGGTGTCATGGTACATCAGTCATTGAAGGTTGGCATGCAGGTGCAGCAGACAGAAAGCAGGCAAATAGCATGTTGGCCCCATATCTTGGGGATTTGAATATAGCAGCAGGGCGGTCTTGCTGCAGCTGTACAGGGCCTTGGTGAGGCCTCACCTGCAATACTGTATTCAGTTTTGTTCTAATCTGTGGAAGGACGTTCTTGCTATTGAAGGAGTGCAGCGAAGGTTCACCAGACTGATTTCCGGGATGGCAGGACTGACATATGAGGAGAGATAGGATCAACTGGGTCTGTATTTACTGGAGTTTAGAAGAATGAGAGGGGACCTCAGAAACATATAAAATTCTGATGGGACTGGGCAAGTTAGATGCAGGAAGAATGTTCCCGATGTTGGGGAAGTCCAGAACCAGTGGTCACAGTCTAAGGACAAGGGATAAGCCATTTAGGACCGAGATGAGGAGAAATTTCTTCACTCAGAGAGTTGTTAACCTGTGGAATTCCCTTCCGCAGAACGTTGTTGATGCTAGTTCATCAGATATATTCAAGAGGGAGTTGGATATGGCCCTTAAGGTAAAGGGATCAAGGGGTATGGAGCGAAAGCAGGAAAGGTGTACTGAGGTGAATGATCAGCCATGATCTTATTGAATGTTGGTGCAGGCTCGAAGGAGCGAATGGTCTATTCCTGCAACCTCTTTCTCTGTTTCTATGTTTCTATGTTTCAGGGTGTATGCATCTAATGGCCCAGTGTGCTGTGCCATTTCTTTCAACTGGGTACTATTTATTGAACCTGTAACTCGCCCGGTTTGTATCTGATCCATATTGTGTCTCACCTGACCAATCATCCATCTCCCATAGGCATGACATGTGTCTCTTTTCCTGTCCTCGGCATCGTCCTCTCAATTCCTGCTTATTTTGCTCGTTAATTGTTCGTGCATGGCCTTCCAATACGGATAAACCCTCTAGCATTTTCTGTGGATGTTTTAGATCCTAACTCTGAAGATTCTGACCTGGTTCCTGATTAGTAACTCCGTTGTTCCCCTCAAACTATCTACACCTGCCTGGCTCGCCTGTATATCTGGTGCATCGACTCGAGATGTCCCTGTAAAGTTAATACGTCATTCGCTGTAAATCCCCTCTGTCTTCCTTCTTTGTGTCTCAGCTGCTTGTGTTACTCCCTTGCTCCTGATGTGTCACTAGCTATTCTCAGGATTGTGTCTAGCAATCGTATTTACAACGCTTTAGTCTTGTGGCTAATATTTTCTGGCAGGTATAGGGCTGATTAATTTATGCTCACAGGTAACATTTCATGCTGCACATTGTCAAGTAACAACATTACTTCTGTTCCAGGTTTAACTACCACTCAATTTCCCAAGGTTAGTTCCCCTGGTTTACAATATTCAGGTAACATTTTTTACATACTTTTCTTATGGCTTCAAGACAAACGCTCCTGACACTTAGATGCCGCCCCCTAGAGGCTGCTTTACTTAGTTGTTGTAACCTCCGCTGTGGTTAAATGCTTCTGGGCCCTCTCTGGGCGGCCTTGTAGCTTGTCCTTGTAGAATCGGAAGGACGGTGATGATCACGTTTATATTCTGTTGATAAAACACATCCTGGATATTCCAGGTTTTAGTTAGAGTTTTACCATTTCAATTTCAACCGGATTTTCATTTCACTAGCCACTGTATTGGTTCTGCAATTGCTGTGGTTAGGCACACAATTACTACAATAGCGAAAGAACCCCAGTACCTCACATACCCCTCAGACTGGTTTTGGTCGGGCATAATCCTAATGTCCTCCTTCCTGTCATTGGACATGGTCCGAGTTCCTTGGGATATTTAGTTTCCCAGGTACTGTACCACAGCTTGTCCGATTTGTGCCTTTTTGGGATTTACTTTAAATCCTGCTTTCCGTTCTCTCAAATGTCTTTTTCATAACTAGAACAGAGTCTAGCACGTAAGCTTTGATAGCAGCTTTCCGTTATCTCTAATGTTCCAGTTTCAAAGCCTTTACGTCTCACTTTCTGTGGTTCTTCAACCACCGTATCTGAAGTCACAAGTTCAATTTATATTTTCCTCTGTTCTAAACTGCTAAAGCCAGCGGTTTTAACATTTAATTTTTTTCAAAATTCCTTTTACACTTTCGCAGATAGCTCCCCACTTGCCCAGGAGTTTGACTTGACCCCTGAAGGTATTTCTACATTGTTTCCAAACATTATAGTTTAATTTCTTTTTTTTAAGAGATCAGATTTAAATTTTTATTTTAAATGTATCTAATTTTGTTGTGTATTTTCTTAAACAGTGGTACTTCAAATCTTCACAACAAAATTAACTCTTCACTGCTCCCATCCTAACTTCTGCTCCCCTTTTGTAGTATTTGTATTTATTTTTGGATTATGAAATGTCAAATATGATAATACTGTTTTTTAATCGGACTTCTCATTCATGCTTATAGTGATTCACAGATCACAGAATGCAAAGTACTTGTTTTATAATTATGTGCCTAACTTCTGTTTTAGAAGCTGAACATCAAAAACTCTAATCTTTTGCGCTATAACTTCAATTTTGTGATACAGTATCTCATAAATTTAATTTTTTTAAGCTTCAGCTTCTGACGCAGTATGTTTACTTTTATTAAAAGTCCTCCAAACCCAAGATTTTCCAATACAACCAAAATCTTTATCAAGGAGAATCACCAGAAATATCTCAAAATCCCAATTCAAATATTGTACTGCCGAACTTTTATTTAAAAATCTTTTTACTGAGCTCGAAACTTTCGCATCAAGATTTTACACAAAGAAATATGGGGGCGTACTTCCCCAGCCCGCAGCCTTGAGACACCCACGCAGGATTCTTTTTTTAAGGCATTACAATTTCCCTTCTCCGTTCTTTATCTCATTCCTAGACTAAATGTATTGTCTTTCAAATAAATGTAATCAATGATTACATGTTTTCTTTTGACAAGTGAGCATGTTGAAATGTTTTTTTTAAAACCATCGGGACCACACATTTTATATCTTTAGCTCAACAAAACTATCCTTTGTGCATTTCCTGGATCCATAACATATCATCTGAATAAACCCACACCTGGGTTTCTAAATTAAAATGCAATTCAATTCTAGGTTCACACTTTCTTAAAACTTCCTTCATGCAGGACAACACTGCAAAGGGTTAAAACAAATTCACTCTGTCTGTAAAAGTGGGTGGGGCCATAACAACAGACAGCTCCACCACTTTCTGAAGCAGGCTTTCAGACATATGAAACATTCTTTAATTACCACCTCAAATATTTTGCAGTCAAAAATCACACAACACTTTCATTCAAAGACAGACCTTTACAAAAGTCTCTCTTCATTCAACAAAGCTTATTGTTTGGCCGGCTCTATTTTTGGATCCATACTTCACTTAAGATAGTCACTAACAGTTTTTGTTATGGGCTTCCGAAAAATATCTACAAAGCGAGCCTTCTGGCCCCCAATCAATACTTTATTTTCCTCAGGTCCTATTCATAACCCTGTTACAAATTTGGGGATACAAATTTGGGCCAAATTCCTCTGTCCATTCCCTTCTGTCATCTATATCTATTTTTATACTTACATCCTGTTGTCTTTTGTTACTTTCTCTGTCCATCTCACCTTCGGGTATCTTTCTATTCATCTTTCCGGCTGTTAAAATTATCTTTTTTCCTTCATCATATCCTGCCTTAACCATCTTCATGACCTTTTCAGATTTATCTCTCAGAAACTCTTCTGGTAGTTTATACATCAGCCCTCCGAGGGACTTGTAAGACTCCTTTGCCATTTCATACATTGGGGCTTTTCCCCCAGTTCCTGTTTTACCATCTTTACTGAAGCAGAACTTTTTACACCAAGGCTTTTTACCCAGTGCTGTTTTTCCACCTTTACTTATGCGGAACTATTTACACTGAGGCTTTTTCCCCGATATCCCGTATACGTACTTATTGTACCGACATTTACAGTATTTATTTACAGTGTCCTGACGCGCCACTCAACTGGATTTACTGGCTGCATGGACTCTACCTCAGATTCGTTGGATCTCTGGTTACTTTGGGAGGAGAATTTCTCAAGTTAATTCTCTACAACTCGTTATTCGGTTGGTTTGGCTTTTTGAGTCTAATCTGCCCGTCCAGTGGATCTTCCTGACTGCGCCACGTTGTTAGGGTTAACTTCAAACCACCACTCGGAGTCCGTTAGCCTTAAAGTAAATGCAGTTTTTATTAATAAAAGATACAAGCTGGCAGGGGAGCTATCCTTGAAGGAATGCTCAGAGAAACTGCCAGAAACATCTTATTTTATACAGTTTCAGATTATAGTCTTACTTAATTACGCAAGTTACAATTAATATGTGCTGATTGATTAATACATGATTATCTGGTAGGTTGCTTCCTCCAATCTGGCCTCTATATGTTTAATTAGTAATTCAGGATACATGTTGTTATGATTCCTTTTATTTAACTTGTATCTTATTACAGAATTCAAATTCTATGATATCTGTGTCTGTGCCCAGCTCCCAAGGCCTTTGGTCTATGAATTGAAACATCTGCCCCTCTGTGGAAGGCATCCCACACATGCTTCCCACAGTCTGAAAAACAGGCTGTGGGATCTATTTTAAAAATCTGTTAACTCCATTTTAAAACATCCCAATTATTATTATTAATTGTAATTAAGATTTGTGATCTGCACTTTCAGTCTATTATGGGGTATCTTATCGAAGGCTTTTGGAAATCTAGATAAATTACATCTACTACATTCCGTTAGTTTACGCTATCTGTTACCTCTTCGTAAAATTCAAAGAATTTGGTCAATTCAAGACTTTCCCTTTTATAATCCATGCTGACTATTCATTTTTGGTTTCTAGTTGTTCTTCCACTTTCTCCTTTCGTAGGGAATCCATTATTTTTCCTCCCAACGATGTTAACTTGACTGGATTATAGTTCCTCAGACACGTTCTACCTCACTTCTTAAAAATAGGTATTACATTAGGTATCTGCTAATCCTCCGGCACTGCACTTTATTCTAGTGAAATATTAAATATGTTTATTAATGCCTCTGCTATCTCTTCCCTCGATGCAATTCGTCCGAAGCCAGCATTTTATCCATTTTCGGTTTGATTAGTTTATATAATATTTTCCTCTTGTTACTTTAAATGCAGTTATTTCATTTCTAATATCATCCAATCTCATGTCCACCTGTGTTGACTCCCTGATAAATACTGATGCAAAGTAATTGTTTAATATTTCTTCCTATCTCTGTCTGTGGACAAACTTCCGAGCCACGTACCTTGGTATTTTTTGTGGATGTCCTCCACGCAATCTTTATCCTTATCGTTGGGCAGGAGCAGTATCACATTCTCAGCCTCTCCTCAGTTCTCGTTACATGGCACCCAATCAGACACGGACTTTCCTGAACCTGCGCTTTTCTGTGGGATGTGACTGTTTTCTGGATTAAATCACTTATTCTGTGTGTTTCAGAGTGTGTTGAACTCGCACTCCAGCCCAATTACGCTGAGCCAGAGCGAATAAAGCATAGACATTTCCTGCAGATGTGGGAATGTGGGACAGATTTGATGTCCACAAACTCTCACACATTACTGTCTCGACTCATTGCCTGCCCTGCCATCTTTTGTTATTTTGTTATAAATTTATTTGCTTATTTACACACTGAATGAACTTAATTACTTAGTTTTTATTCAAATGGTTATTTATAATTATATTAATTAATTAGTAATTATAGTTAAATTATTAATTTAATAAAGTATTGTTATTGCTCCCAGGTCTTAGTGTAGACCAAGCTTCGAGAAAAAAGGTAATACTCACCAAACATTCATCTACCTACTGTATTTTGGAGGCCAGAGCAGCACCTCCTTCAACCACTGTTCCCATTCAAACTCTCACCAAATTCCGTTTAATATCACTGTACAGAACACACTGTGAATCAGCAGTTACTGTTTAGTTTTATACCTTTGGAGCCACACACAAGTTACAAGTGCTGTCTCAGCTCCATGCCCATTGCTCGCAGTAATTAGCACATATTTAAGACTAACACTTACAGCTGACTGATAGTTAACTACCATTAACAGGCAGTTTCTGCTAACTTCTGTATTTAAAGTTCGAAGTTCAATTCAAAACGTTAATCTAAATTTCCCTTCTTAGAGCTAATACTAAGCCAGACTCAACACACGGACTTACCACTGAATCTCACTTTCTCTACGCTCCCAAGTTTACCACTCTCTTTGTGTACTCCGTTTAAGATCATGATGTGGTGACAGAGTAAGCTCTGGCAAGCTCTGCTGGGCTGAAAGGGTCGGGGTGGGGAAGGTCGCTCTGTAAATTTGCAGTCCACAGGCAGATGGGCTGCTAACACTCAGCACCCCCAGGGAAACTTCAGGCGAACCGCCTCAGACCAGTTTGCAGCCGCGAGCACCGAATGGCCTATTTCTGTGCTGCAGGCATTAAGTAACTCTATGTAAAGTGATGTGTGAAGGAGAAGGGATGTCTGAAATGCGATTCTGGGTCAACCACAGACCAGGGCGTGGTCAGAAGGGCAGGTCTGTGATGTCACAATACTCAGGCACAGTGTCATGCGAGTTTCCCCGCTTTATTACATCACACACACTGCAATACCTAGCAACAAATCTCGTTACCACCCTCCCTGAACACTGCATATTATGGGCTATGTTTAGCTCGGAGATTTTACAGAGAGTGAGGAGGAGCTGAGTGTAATGTGTGTCGAATGTGTGCGGTGAACACTTCATCCTGCAGATCACCGCATTGTTCAGGCAAACTTACAAAGGAACGTTATAGTGGTGAATGTCACTGGGACATACTCCGTCTGCAGGAGACCCTTTAATCCCAAAGGTAGATTATCTCAAACAAGGATACGTCGCTATCACCAGGCGCTGGGGCTTTTCAGGTTAAACCCCACTGGATGAAAAACACAAGGAGCCTGTAAAAGGATGAAAGCACTGATCTTTGATCCTTTGAAACCTTCCCTCCCTGGCTGTTGTTTGGTCCCAGGCCATTTTCCCCAGCTTTCCCTGGGAGTGCTGGGGACTGAGCGGCCCTTCCACCCGTGGAATATACAGTAACAGAGCCACCTTCCCTGCGCCGCTCCCTTTGGCTAAACACATCCGACACGAGCCTGGCGGTCGGGAGCTTTATAAACCCGTCCCAGGCCGCAGCAGACATCTTAGCGCGGATAACACCTGCAGGAGTCCAGCGGGACTGATCTCCGTGGACTTCCCCACCTCTATCATTTTTGTTAGTCGCTGAATCCGCGCGGTGAAAATTGAAAACAGGCCTCACTGTGTGTGTATAACAGAGATGAGCGAATTGGGCAGAATACACGCCCAAAACATTGTGTGATTCTTATTATTTAATGCGTTTAACAATTTCAGTGAAGGGATATTTCACCACATTCTTCAACTCCTCTCTGAATTTCGTCTGGGTCACGGCATAAATACATGTGTTGGTGCAGCAACTCAGGAGCTGAAGCATAAATCCCATTTCCTGTACATATGTAGGTAGATTTACAGGAATAAAGTTTAATGAATACAATCGATTACCCAGAGAATACAACAGAAACACTGCCCATAAGAGGATAAAATTGCCGGATATAACAAACAGTAAAATGATGGATTTCCTTCGCTTCTCCATCTCAGGGTCACTGGGACTCTCCCCACTGCTGTGGGCCCGGAGTCTCCTGCGGGCTCTGCCCGATGCTAAAACATGACGGACAATTAAAGCATTGAGCAGAAGGATCAGAACAAATGGAATAAACGGTGTTATAATATAATGAAGGAATTCAATTACTGCCCATGATACTGACTCAGAGACTTCCCATCGAACAAAACAAAACCAGGGATTATTGGAAATTTGATACATACCTCCATACATAAAGTACCAGAAAGTGTTCTTTACAAAGAACAGCGCACTCAATGTTCCCACAGCCACAGTCGCCGTTTTCTCGGTGCAATATTTGTTTTTGAGATTCTGACAACAAATGGCTATACATCGATCAAAGGTAAAAGCAACTGTGAACCAGACGGAACAGTCTGTGACTGCGTAAAGCAGGATGGCATGGATATTACAAACTTTAACCTTCCAGATGAACTCAAACGCGGTCCAATAAAGAAAATGAATCTGCCTGGATATCAGGTCGAGTATAACGACCAGTAGATCTGCCGCTGCCATTGCCACCAGGTAACGGCTGACACACTTGGAGAGACCGCACCTTCCTCGAGACAGGATCATTATCGTCACTAAGTTCACTGCAAGAAAACGAAAAACAGGTAATTTATATTTCAGATAGAGAGCAACAACAGCTGCCTCAAAGAATTATGTGTGAAATGTGTCAGGATTAAATGAACCAGCCAATGGGACTTGTGATGTTTGGGTCAGGACTGATGAAATCATTGGATGGGACCTGTGCTCTTTGGGTCAGGACTGATTACACTAGCGGATGGGACGTGTGGTGTTTGTCACAGGTAATGAAAGAACCAATATATGGGACGTGTGGGTGTCGGGTCAGGGACTGAATGTACCAATGGATGGGATGTGTGGGTGTTGGCTCTGGACTGAATGTACCAGTGGAAGGGATGTTTGGGTGTTGTGACAGGAAGTGAGTGAAGCGGTGGATGTGATGTGTGGGTGCTCGGTCATGACTGAAAGCATTAATGTATTGGACTTTTGCCAGGTGGGTAAAGCTCCGAATGAGACTAATATATAACGCCATATCCAAGTCAGAGGGAGCAATAATTCAGCACAAGAAGCCGCGAGTTTGTGAATAACCTGTGTCCATTGAGGGGAATAGAGTCATTGTCCAGGGATGGGAATGTAGTATGAGGACAGTGAGGGGAATGGAATTTGTGTCCAGGGAGGAGAATGGAGTTGTGGGCCAAGGGAGGGAATGGAGTGTGTGGCCAAGAAAAGGAATGGCGTCTGTGACAGTGGGGGGAATGGAGTATGTGGCCAGGGAGAGGAATCGATTCTTTGTCCAGGAAGGGGAATCGAATCTGTGTACAGGGAGGGGAATGGAATCTGAGGCCAAGGTGGTGAATGAAATCTGTGGCCAGAGAGGGGAATGGAGTCTTTGGCGAGGTTACTGCAGTTTTGTCGAAGGCTGAAGAAGATGAATTGAATTGTATTATGTGTCGAAATCAGAACCTTTCCAACCATTGTATTGAAAGTACACATTCTAACTGGCTTAAGCTGACTTTCCAACAATATTGCAAATAATCTTTAAAGAAGGGACTTTTGCTTTACAATAGACTGATGATGACCCATGTTGTAAGATGTCACAGAAGATTTTCGAACGTGTCTGTTTACAGCTGGAACCATGTCAACCTGCTGCCTTTCACCTGGTATGAGAAAGTTACAGACTTCCAGTTGACAGAAAGAGTATGAGACTGGAAATATCAAAATATTTCACAATATAGTGCTCCGTTTTGAATAGTTGCTACCGTGCGGCCCAAACCGAGATCTCCTGAACTGTGGCTGAACAAGGGAAATAAATCAATTCAAACACAACTGAATAAACATTTTACTGGAAGACGTATTGCAGTTTTAACCCTGTCCTGACCATCTGGAATTAGTGACTGTGAGGCAGAGCGGGAGGCAGTGGAAATTACGACAACTGTCTATAGCTGAATCATTAGTGAATAATGTCTCATATCTCAGTGTATTTGTGAAGGATCTCTCAACGCTGATTTCCACAGATCAATGTCATTAACAATAACCAACGGTCCTTAAAAAACTTATTACCTCTGAACACCTATTTATTATCCAACACTGGGCATCAGTGCAGAAAGCTGACTGCAAGCTGTTCAATAAAGTAAATCGTTCACTAACATATCTTGTGTCAATAAAATCAAATTTCTGTCAAATCCTGTAAACCACGATCACTGGAAGCAAGTTGTGGAAACAACACACTGTTTATTGAACTGGGAGCAGCGAGTCAGCAAATGATCAAACATTTCATGACAGAAACATCTGTGCATTGCCAGACACAGAACAAGAGATTAATTTGTGAAAACAACATACTGTTCATTGAACTAGGAGCAGCGAGTCAGCAAATTATCAAACATTACATGACAGAAACTTCTGTGCATTGCCAGACACAGAACAAGAGATTTAATTTGTGAAAACAACATACTGTTCATTGAACTGGGATCACCGAATCAGCAAATTATCAAACATTACATGACAGAAACTTCCGTGCAATGCCAGACAGAGAAAAGAGGTTTACATTGTGAAAACAACATAATGTTCATTGAACTGGGAGCAGCGAATTAACAAATGATCAAACATTACATGACAGAAAATTTTATGCATTGCCAGACAAAGAACAAGAGGTTCAAATTGAATACAATTAACAAGTATAACTAAAGGACAAGGACAAAAAATACAGTGAAACATGGGTTACATAATTAATTGCAGAGGAAGGACTCACCAGGAACACCAACAGCAGCGAGGAGCGGGTAATAAATACGTTCTACATCCAAAAGTGCCCACAGGATCCAAAACTCAGTTGGAATCTCCCAGAACATGATTTGAGTTTCTGTGACCTCCAATGAGCACTGTTCTTTTTCGACAACAACTTCAGTCAAACATTGCTGTACAGACTGAAAAAAAAAACCTATTTATAGCCTGAGGGAACTCTCCAGTGAGACAATTAAACTGCACACTTATGGATATTAATCACAGTCACTGAATAAACAAGTTGTCCGAACCTTTTCTTTGCATCAGTTTCAATTGCAAAATATCTTATAAGAAACGTGGCTTTCAGATCAAATAACTTTATCCAAAACCAAGCACTATTGGTAAAAGCAGAAATAGTTGAGTCCACAGAATCACAGCATGCATGTGAAGGGAGCAGCTTCATTTAGGGAGTTTCTATTAGTGCTGAGATGTAAAATAACTCTGTAATTTCAGATTTTCAATTCACTTCTCGGCGTAACGCAAGTGAAATAAAGCAAATGGAAGGATATATTTCTAAGTAAATGTCAGTAACATACATGGGGACTGACAGTACAGTGCTAAGTAAGGATACATGGGCACTGATAATACAATGGTCAGTAAATATATATGACGACTGATCACACAATGGTCAGTAAGGATACATGAGGACTGATAATACAATGGTCAGTAAGGATACATGGGAACTGATAATACAGTGGTCAGTAAGGGTACATGAGAGCTGATAATACAATGGTCAGTAAGGGAATATGGTGACTGTTAATGTAATGGTGAGTAAGGATACGTGGGGACTGATAATACAGTGGTCAGTAAGGGTACATGGGGACAGATAATACAGTGGTCAGTAAGGGTACACGGGTACTGATAATACAATGGTTAGTAAGGGTACATGAGGACTGATAATACAATGGTCAATAAGGATATATGGGGACAGATAATACAATGGCCGGTAAGGGTACACGGGGACAGATAATACAATCGTCAGTAAGGGGACACGGGGACAGATAACATATTGGTCAGTAAGGATATGTGTGTGTTGTTAATACAATGGTCAGTAAGGATTCATGGCGACCGATGCCATACTGACAGTCACAGGCCATCCTATGGTTTATTTTCCTCAGTACAGGGAATGGAGAGATTGGAGGTGAGGAATGGAGATGAAAGGAGCAGAGAGGTAAGGAGGGGAGAAGATAGAGGACAGGAGGCGGGAGGGGAGTAGACGAGAGGAGATGAGTTTGGAGGAGTGGAGAGGAGGGGAATAGGAGAGCAGAGGTGAGGGGAGGAGATGCGTGGAGTGGACAAGACAGCAGATCAGAGTAGAGAATAGGAGGTGAGAGGAGAGGGTGGGAGGAGGAAAGAGAGATGATGAGCAGGAAAAGGAGGAGAGGTAAGTGGCGGATACGATAGATGAGAGAGGAAGTAGAGAGGAGGGCAAAGGAGAGCAGAGCAGAGATGAGTAGAGGAACGGAGAGGAGAGTTGATAAGAGGAAGGAGAGGATAAGAGAGGAGAAAAGAGAGGAGAGGAGAAGATAGGAGAGGGGAACAGAGGAGAGGAGGAGAATGGAGATGATAGTGTAGGGGAGATGGTAGGAGAGGAAAGTGGAATAGAGGTGGGGAGAAGGTAGGGGCCAGGAGAGGGATCAGAGGAAAGGAGAGGGGAGTGGAGATGAGAATGTAGGGGAGATGGTAGGAGAGCAGAGTGGAGTAGAGATAAGGAGAAGGTAGGGGAGAGAAGAGAGATGAGAGGAGCGTGGAGTGGAGGAGAGGAGCAGAGCGGAGAAGGGAGGAATGGAGAGAAGTGGAGAGTGGAGAGAGGATGCGAGGGAAGGAGTGTAGAGCAGAGGAGAGGGGAAGGGCGTTGGGAGAGCAGAGGAGAGATCATCAAAGGAGAGGAGAGGAAGAGAGTGGGGAGAGCAGGGGCGAGAAGAGATTAGAAGGGAGGGGAGGATTTCGGAGAAGAGAGGGGAAGTGGAGAGGACAGTGGAGGGGAGCAGATCTGTGGAGAGTCGAGCAACGGAGAGGAGAGTAGATGAAATGAGAGGAGAAAAGAGAAAAGAAAAACGCAGAGTGGAGTGAGGAGGTTAGTAGATTAGAGGAGGGGTGAGGATGAGAGAGCGGACAAGAGAGGAGAGTGGAAGAGAGGGCAGGAGAGGATAGAAGAGTGGGTAGCGGACAGGTGAGTAGAGGTGAATGGAAAAGAGGGGTGGTGAAGTTAGAGGAGAGAAGAGGAGGGAGAAGATAGTGAATGAGAGGAGGAGGTTAAAAGAGGGTAGAGGAAAGGAGAGCAGAGGGGAGGAGAGGGTAGGATGGGGAGGAGAGGAGTGGAGAGGAGAGGAGTGGAGAGGGTATGGGAGAGCAGAGGGAAAGTGTGGAGCGGGAAGGAGAAGAGAGGGGAGAACATCAGAGGACACAAGTGAGGAGAGGAGTTAAAATGAAAGTGGAGAAGAGGTGAGGAGGAGGGGAGAGGGAAGGAGGGGAAAATTTAGGGGAGAGGATTCGAGATGATTGGAGTGGAGAGGAGTGGAGAGGAGAGAGGAGAGTGGAGAGAGAAGCGACTTAAAAACAGGGGAGAGAAGAGGAGAGGATAGGTGAAGATAGGAGAGGAGAGGAGATGAGTCGAGATGAGAGAGCAGAGGAGAGGAGATGAGAGGAGAATGGAGGAGAGGAAAGGCGAGGAGAAGAAGGTCGGGGCGTGGGGAGAATGGAGTAGAGGCGTGGAGAAGGTAGGCGAGAGGGGAGAAAATGAGGGCACAAGAGAGTTGAGGAGAACAGCTGAATAGGGAGGAGAGTTGCGGAGAGGGGAGGTGAGGGGAGAGGAGAGAGGAGAGAACGGGAAATCAGGTGAGTAGAGAAGTGGAGAGGAGAGAGGAGGAGATGGGAGAAGGGATGAGCCGAGTGGAGAGGATAGGGGAGGAGAGGGGAGAGGAGGAGAGAAGATGAAAGGATAAGAAGGTGAGCAGAGGAGAGAGGAGAGGAGAGGAGCGTGGCAGAGAGGAGAGGCAAGAGGAGGAGAGTAGTGGAGATGGGAGGAAAAGAGAGACGAGGGGAGAGAGGAGGGTAGAGATGAGCAGGGAGGGGACGAGAGTGTAGGGGGGGAGAGGGGAGAAGAAAGCTGAGCAGGGGAGAGTAGAGGAACGAACAGTAGATGTGATGAGAGGAGAGGAGAGAAGAGGAAAGCGGAGTGAAGAGGGAAGGGGATTAGCGGAGGGGGCTGGGCACGGGAGAGGAGAGGGTAGGGGCGAGGGTAGGAGAGGAGAATAGAGTAGAGGAGGGGAGAAGGTAGGGGAGAAGAGAGGAGATGAGCTTAGGAGAGACGTGAGGAGAGAGGAGAGGAGAGAGGAGGGGTGAGGACGGGAGGGGTTAGGGTACAAAGGAGGCTTCTCTCCTTCAAGGTGGACTAACTGATGCAGTTAATCGACACCTGCCCGTCCGTTGGGCTAAAAGAAGGCTTCTCTCCCTCGGGATGGAGTAACTGATATAGCTAATCTACACTTCACCCAGCTTCCCACTGTATAACGACCACGGAAGTAAACAAACGAAACCTCAGGTTTATCGGTTTTATTACGAGCAATGCACGGGAAGTTTCAATCTTGGAACCTCTGAAATAGAAGCGTTTTCAAGCATAATTTATACAGGTGTTGGAGAGGAGCTAACCTCCTACAAAATCATCGATAGGTCTATTGCTATTAGCGAAGTTACATTGATTTATTGACTCTTATTAGACGGGCTCTGAGTGGTACATGCAACTGCCCATCTCTCATCATTGTTTTGTTCCATTTTGCCCTCTACCTCAGTCTACCCGACGCCTGGTGTGGTTGTCCTGGCTTCTTTATCTCGTCTCAGGGACATTTAAACAAAACTGCTGACTTTGGCTGTTTCAATGTTACTAAGGTTAAGCTATAATATAATGCGTACAAGTATAAGTGTGTTATACCTTTATAAGCAAGTGTTACATTCATAGGCAATTGATAAGTTCACAACCTTCAGCATAATTCTGACCCCCTATCTACAACCTAACTATTTATCCCTTACAATTTCCCTTAATGGCCCTTGGCTAAATGCCCAAGATAGGCCATTTTGAAATTAATTCCACATGGGTGAGGTTCCAGGGTTGTCCTTTCACTTGGGTAGTGCTACTTCCCGAGCTCCTGGAGCTATCTGTTGGCTTCCGCATCCAGGTTATACTATGTACGTCCTTTCTACCGGACTGTCTGATTTCCCTTTCTTCAATGTTTTAACTACAGTATGGGCTAGGGCCTGCCTCTTATGTCGGTTACAGCTTTTAAAAGGATAATACTATCAAGGTGAGTACCCTTGCACTACAACCAATACACTGAGTCCAGCATAGTTCGTGTATAATCCTTTCTAGCCAACATTTTCTCGGTGTTCGAATTATGTCCTCTGTTGGGATATCCTCTGTTTCTTCTATCTTCCCTCCACTTGGGGTCTTCTTTATTCTGCCGAATTTCTGCCCCGCCTGGAATATCCTCTATGTTGTCGAATGGTGTCCACTTCAGTCGAGTTTGTTTCTCTTTCAGATCGAGTATCGGTTTTCCATGTGGCCCGATGGCCTTCGTATAACCTCCTCAGGAAATGTCCATCATTGTCCCATCGATCTTTCCTCCTTTGTCTCAGGGGTTATAATAAACACGTTTTTATCTGTCTCACTAAGTGGAGTAAAGCAGAAGTCAATATCCATAATGGAGCATGAGGTGTTCCTTTCTTCATGTCAGTTGCCGTGGTGCTCACACATCAATCTCCATAACCTCGTGGAACAGCGATAATTTAGTAGCAATGTGTTAGCGGGGTGATACTCAAGGTGCACCCGTCAACTTGGTTATATCCACAGTCATCTTTGATCATTCGTAGTGGATCTCGAAATAAAGCAACTTGGTTATTTTTATAACAATCTATATATGCTGAGACTCTTAGTACTGTTGTTCTCTTCAATTACATTTCTGGTTTGTCATCGTACCGCACGCGAGTTTGATTCCTTATTTCTCCCACATTGTTTGGTGTAGAGAATCTCGCCTTGTCACATCATACTGTTGTATAGATAATAAAACATCTATTTAAATGTCCGGTGACACAGCAGGCCTTTGGGACCCAAGCATGACTGTTTCTCAACACCTCACAGGCATGAGTCATGTTTTTGTCTCAGGTCCAGTTGGTAAATATATCGAGTGTTATCCAATCCGGCACCTTTCTATTCTGAAGCTACTCTATGTTATGTTGTAGTCCATTGAGCAACCATGTTTCATATTCTGTACACACTAGTTCTGTCAGTATGGTTTTACTTAAGTTCCATTCTGCTCTATTCATTTATAGTTCTGGCGTGGTCTCGCAATGTTTGGGCCACTGTTATAATTCCCTTTCTGCGCCATTACCCAGTTGCGCCTATAACTTTTCATTATCCTCATCCCTTTCCAGCAATCCCTGTAAGGTTTGTGCTCGGGCATTAACTCACTCATCTATCGTTTGTAGTTCTATAGTGTCGCAATTCCCGCCGCGTATCCCGCCGCGTATCCCGCCGCGTATCCTGCAGTGTATCCCGCCGCGTATCCTGTGTACCATGTACCTTTTCCAGTATCCCTATTTTTCCCCAGTCCCGTTTTTTACCTGACCCTATTTCCACAATAAATTTCATGGCTTTTGATTCAAGGCCTTTTAGTGCTCGCAGGGTCAGGTTTCTATACAGACTTTTACTGTTTAACCCGCAGATGTTGGGGATAGTTATATTGTTGAAATTTATGAATACAGTAATTATTCG
Organism: Pristiophorus japonicus; assembly: GCF_044704955.1. NCBI lineage: Eukaryota > Metazoa > Chordata > Chondrichthyes > Pristiophoridae > Pristiophorus > Pristiophorus japonicus. The sequence continues at coordinate 55,830,321 of NC_091999.1, forward strand.
CTGACATAACCTGAAGTGTATCTTATCCTTGGTCTGCCTTATCAATTTCTCTTTTGCCACAGTGTTCACAGTTGGACACGTTTGTGGCGCTGAGGGTGTGATGGTCGAGGCCCTGGTAGTGCTCACTGTTGCTAAAGTAGTGGATGGGGCCGTGTTGGTGGGTCTCTCTCTGGAGATATCCCTCCACCACCATTCATAGATGTTAGTGAAATCTGCACCCCCTTCCCCTGGTGCAGTATGTTTGTCCCTCCTGATTAAAAACACACCGCGGTCTTATTCCCACTAATTATGGTTCTATATTATTGGCTCATCCCCAATGTTGTTTCGTTTCCTTGTAACGTTGTTTTATGCCCGTTATTTAACTCTACTGTTGCTCCGTCCGTCACCATCAGTGTTTTTGATGTTTTATTAAACTAATGTCGCCCAAGTCCCTGTAATATAGGCCTTGCCATCCCTCAGTCTGTTGTCCCTGATATGAGGCTGCGTTACTCCACGTTATTTCCACGAGCACTCGAGTCCTGCAAAAAGCAATATTTTCCGGTTGTCACTGGTTAGTTAGTGACCATGCTTTTTTAACTGGGTCCAGTGTTTCCACTTGCTGATACTCCTTATAAGTACCATAACTTACCATGATTACCTGATAGAGTCCGATCCATTTGGATGTGATCCTGAACCTCTCTGGGGTAATCTCTTGACTGCCTATTTGGGGTGTTTGGAACTTCTGTTTCTTAGTGTCGTTCTCTAAATCCTTGATTTGCTGATCTCTAACCTTTGACTCTAAGTCATGTAACTGCTTACAGAGTTCCTATTACAGATTTCCATTTTTTTTTAGTTCAAAGGGTATAATTCCTGTCGTCCGACTAGGGGTTGCCTTGAGCTTTATTTATACTCGGGGTATCCTGTCTACCCATCCCTTTCCAGTCTCTTTTATGTGGGATATTTTTGCCTAATCCCTATGCGCAGGCATGTTTCATTATCTTCCCTGTGAAGTGTGAACCTTGATCTGAGTTCAGCTGTAATGCCATTATTTCCTTTGCTAGGATCCTGGCCATGGTTTCTACTGAACAATTCCTCGCGGCAAAAGCTTCTACACACTTCGTAAACTGGTGTATTATAAGTAAGCAGTATGTCTTCCCCTTGTTGCTGGATAATGGTCCAGTAAACTCGACCTGCAAATTTTCCCAGAGTCCCTTCGGTCGGGGCTGATGTCCCATTCTGACCTTTACTTTCCCCCCTGGGTTGTATTTTGCGCATATCACGCACCTTCTGCAGAGGTCCTCTATATCTCTAGATATTCCCTTCCACCACCAGCATCTGGACATCGAGCTTATCATGTTGGTTCTACCTGTATGGACATACCCGTGGTATAAATTTAATAGGCTCCCCTGGATGCATTCTGGGGCCACCACATTCCCATCTTTTCTTCATATCCCGTTGGTCCCTTGTTTGGCCCTCTCTGCTTCCACCCCTTCTGTTCCTGCGGAGTGGCCTCTCCCTGTACCTCAAGCATGTTTACTTCCTCTCGTCCAATTGTACATGCTTCGCCTTGGGCTTCCTGTCTCTGCCACTCGGTTGGTTGCTTCATCTTTCCATGCATTCCCTTGTTCATACTGATCATTATTTTTTACGTGTGCTTTCATCTTTATTATCACACACTCCTGGGGTAGGAGGGAGGATTCCACGAGATGTTTCACATTCTCCACATGTTTAATCGGCCCTCCTTCTGAGGTCATGTATCCCCGTCTGCTGCAGGCTATCATATAATCATGCACTACTCCGAAAGCGTATCGACTGTCTGTATAGATGTTTACTCATTTTCCCCCAGCAAGCCTCAGAGCCTCAGTGAAAACCACTAATTCAACCACTTGAGCTGATAGATTCTCTTCTAACCGTCCTTCCCCTTTTACCTGTCCGCTGCGATCTACCACGGCCCATCCCGTCTGTGGTGTCCCATTGATATAGCACCAAAACCCATCTACATATAGATCCATGTCTGCCTCCTCAAGCGGGGTTTCACTTGCCTGACTACTTCCCTCACCTTCCTCTGTTGGGCTACACTGATGCTCCTCTCCCTCTGCAATGATCCACCCTGCAGGCGTATTTTATTATTGTTACCGTTGGGTGGGGTGTGGGGGGGCCGCAGGGGAGGAGGGGGGAGAGCGTTATTTACCACCTTGCCCTTTGTTCATCGAAAACCGTTTTTAACCTTCCATTGTTAAGTAATTCTACTAAGGTATGCTGGGTATGTATAATAATGCATCCTTACATTATTATTGTTTCGTTAACTTTGATGGCCCAAGCCACACAGTCGAGGGCAGCAACGCACCTGGACAGTCCTGCAGCTACAGGTTGCGGTTTATCTGAGCAATATGCCACGGTCTATGCCTGTCTCCATGTAATTGAATCACCACCGCGTTATAAAGATGGTTAATGTAGTAGGGCCTATTCTGGTCTGGTAGTCCCAGGGCTGGAGCACTTGTGAGAGTTTGTTTTAACCGCACACATGCAGTTTCTTGATCTAGGCCCCAGTTTACTGGCTCTTAGGAGGGTTTACACCCTTTGACCTGGTTCTGTATAGGTTAGGTCATCTTGGCATATTCAGGAATAACATTTCTGCAGTAGTTGAATAACCCTAGTACCTGCCTGACTCCTTTCACGGTTCCCGGCCTGGGGATTGATTGAATTTCTTACTTACTGTCCTCGGGCATCTGTCTCTTCCCTTATGATATTATGTATCCCAGATATGTTACTTCGCTCCTTCCTTTTCCTAAGTCTACTGGTTCCAAAATCCCTGACAATATTCGATTAAATATGCTCCGGCTGTTATTGAATCCCATGTGTATTGTTTGGCCCATGTGTATTGTTTTCCCTTTACCGTGAAGGCAAATTTTCCTTGGGACTCTTTTTCTACCGGAATGGTCCAAGTTCCATTCGCTATACCAGCATGGTGAATATCTTATGTTATGGATCCAAGCCATTAAAAACTGTGGCCGGACTTGCCACTATTGGCTGTTTTCCGGAAGTCACCTTATTCAGGGCGGTATATTCGATAGTCAGTCGGCAAGACCTGTTGGGTATCTTTACCAGCCACACAGGTGAATTAATGGAGGCTATTACATGTTTCAATACACTTTGCTCCTCTAATTCTTGCCCTATCTGAAGACCGCTACCTCAGCTTCTGGTGTTAATTGGAACTGTCAGTGAGCTTTGTGTTCGGTTCCAGGAATTTTGATGGGTAATATCTCTGCGAATCCACAATTTTGTTTGCATTGTGCCCACAGAGTCGGGTATAATTGGCACATGCTACCACATACAGCCTTTGTTTCCCACTCGCGTTGGATTATGGTTGTTCCTACCACTCGTTGCTGCTGGTGTCCCGGGTGTTCGAACTTAATTCAGTTTTCGTGCTTGTCCCCCAAAATTATCCGGTTATGCTGAGGATCTATCAGTACCCCTATCTCCCTTAATGTATCCATGCCCAATATGTTGTCTTCTGTATTCAGACAGCACCAAAACTGGGCAGGTAGCATTACCTCTGTACTTCTAACAACGCCATCTCACTTAGGGTTGCTTTCTGATATCCCCCACCCTCTATTTGTAAATTGACGGTCCAATGGGTCAGGGGCAAATCTAAGTTGGTAATTAGGTGTTCTCGGGTTGGGGCAGTGGTGGCAGTGGTACCAGTGGTGCTGGTACCTGTCAGAGCATGTCCATCAGATCTTCCCTGGTTAATGGTGTTCCCTTCTTTGCCTGTTGGTGGCCTCGCCTTCCTGCGCCTCCCCCATTACTCCAGCAATCTTTGGCCAAATGTCCAAGTTTACCACAATTGTGACATCTCCCTTTAGAATTTCCGTAACCTCTCCTTTTCAGCGGGCAATCCCTACTGAAGTTGCCTTCCTGATTGCAGTTTAAACATATCAGGTGAGCTGCGCGGGAGTGCGTCTCTTCCTCCTTTATCTCGGCTGCTAGTGCTGTAGCTGCTATTTTTGCTCTTTTATCCCTTTGTTCTAACTTTAACTCCTCTGCATGTTCTGCCCATTCCAAAGTTTCATCATAATCATCTCCAATGTTAAATACTCACTTTATTATCTTTTGATGTGCCTTTCATAGTCTATCCTTAAACATTTTCAAGAATGCTGCATCATTTCTGTTGCGGTCATCAGCCCCGGAGTGGTTTTTATATTCAATCCACGTTCGTTCCCCATACTCCCCAACCCTTTTCCCTGCATTTTGAGTCAAAATATTCGACTGCAAACTTTTGTCAGAATTCTTTATTTCTACTATTTTGTTTTAGCGGTTGGTAACTTATTCAATATAATTTGTCTCCTGTGGGCTGAGGGGCACCTCCTGTTTGGTAATGTGGGCTGCTCTACATCCGCTGGAGCGAATGGTGGTGGTGCGTATTGGTGTCACTGATAAATAGCCATTATCATGTGCCGGGGCCCCTCGATTCTGCAGTCATTATCCCTGTCTGATTGACTGTTAGGTTGGGGTTGTGGACTACACTTACCCACCGTGGGGTACACCATAGGGATAGTGCACTGCACTATCCGTCTGGTCCTGTCTTTATCTCTTCCAGCTTATTCATCTTAGCTTCTAACACTTGAATTTATTTTGTTTGAGTATCTATCTGTCCTCTGTAGCAGGCAAGTATTATTGCATAGGCTTTCTTCGTTTTTTTTTATTCTGACTATCCCACCATGTCCTCTGTCTGTCGGGTGTGTCTTCTTTCTTTTATTAAGAAATCCAAACTAATAATGTCCAGTATAAATAAAACAGCTGTCAATGGAATGGGTTAACTCCACTACAGGTTTGTAAGAAGGTCTGACGTCATTATGTGATTTCGGTTATTCATCTGAAAATATTTCCCCAAGTCTTTGTGCTTTCAAAACTTGATAAGAAATTAGGAATCCGTTAAAATAGCAGAAATTATTCGTAAAGTTGTCATGATAAAACTTTCTCAGCGGGAAAGGCAGCATTTTAGATTAAACTCCAATTTCTCTACACATCCAATTCAAATACTTGCCAACCAGTTTTTCATTGATTTAAAGAGAGACCACAAATTTTTAATAGCTATTCTGTTTACAGAAATCCAATTTCCACGCAATCTATATACATTCCAGCAGTTTGGTTTTTTTACGATCCCGTTAACTGAGCAAATCTTATGTTTTATTTCTCTCGGCACAAAATCTAATCTTCGGTGCCGGTCCATCGTTTTTAAGAATTCTGTAACTCCCAGTTTTTTCTTTCTGTGTTGAGTTCGCCGAGCTTACTATTTTTCCCCCTTTTGAATCCGAACTTAATCATTTTTTGATGACCTTACTCCAGTCCATAGTTAGACATCGTTGTTTCTCTTTCTCAGCACAGAGCTTTGTCGGGTTTAACTCGTAAGTTTTTAGATTTAAACCAATATCCTTTTCACAGCCAATTTAAATCTAATTTCTTCCAATTAGGTTTTGTAATTTGATGATCTTCCTCCAGTCCATTTTCCTCAACATCTTTGTTTCTCTTTCAAGCTGCTGCTGCTTTCAAGTTCACATTTGTATCTTTTGGTAAAAACAAACTGTCCTTTGTAAATTCAAGTTGCTTTTCCAACATTTTTCTTTTCTTTTATTAATTTTCCATTTATTTCAGCTAGCATTTTATCCCACTGGCCAGTTTTCCTAGGATCCTGGGGTCCCACCCCACTTTTTAGCTTGAATTCCTTCTTGCTTGAACTGTGCACGATCAATACCAGCTTCACTGTGTTATTACCATGTCACGCTTCAGGTCATACGCCGTATATTTCCTCTAACGATCGCTGGGGTACACTCTCCCTTTAGTTGTATTCCTTCTTTTTCAGGCAATACACCTATCCCACCCTTGGTTTTGAGCCTTCTGTGGTTCGTTATAACTTGTCCTGCAGCTTACCCCTTCTAATTCTTTATACAGATTACCTCCTTCCCGTCAATGCTACAGCCATGTTGCTCCTTTCAGAATACAACACTGCATATCTGGCGCAATACAAGTTCCTCCCTTCTGAATCAGATATCTTGGATATTCCTCATACTGTTTCTGGATCAGACCTAACTCAGTCTTCCACCCTTGCAAACAGTTCTACCCTATACACCGTCAAAGGTTTTGTTTAATTTCCATTTTTCCTCAGCAAAGGCAAGACCAATCCCAGTGGTCTAATATCTTCACTTCTTTCTCCTTCCCGAGGGGACAAAATCCCCATTCCTATTGGCTGCATCACATCAAAGCCTATGACTTGGTTCCCCGAAACCATTTTCTCAGTTGTCCTTCATGAATAAACAAAGGGATTTGATTACTCTCTCTCTTGTCTAGTCCCTTCTGTACCACATTCATCATAAATGTCACAGAGGCTACACACAATACCACCAGTAAGCCACATCGTGTTCCCATTCACTTTCTATATCTATTCTGTTTACTCCTTCTAACCTTGCTGTGGCTCCTATTCTGAGCTATCCTGTCAGCTCTCACTTTCCTTGCGATTTAAACTGATTCTCCTTGTGTTCCCCATCTTCCTCATCCCTTGGTTCCTGTTTTCTATTCTTTACTAACACATCCTTTACTCATTCTCTTCCAATTTTGTCTATTGACTTTGAATATCTCCCTTCACATAATCTAGTTGATAGATTGAAGCTCATGTTTAAATCTTTTGATTTCAATTCATAATTTAAAAACACACATTGTTATATAATACATTTCCTGATTCAGTTACTTCTAGTCCATTAAATGTGGCTTCTTTTACTGGATCTGTCAGGTCGAGTTCTTTTTGTGAGGTGGGATGTCATTTTATTTAATTCCACATATGATGATCACTATCAGCATTTGCACTTGGCAAATCTATAGTTAACATTACTGATCAACATACGACATTTCTTACTTTAAAATAACCTACCGTCATTATCTTTTAAATTTATATTGAAGTATTTTATAATGTTCTTGAATTACTTATTGTCCTGGAGTGATACTAAATCTTTAAGTGAACACTATTAATTTAGTGTTTGGGGTCAGGATGTGTCCCAACCCACTTGGTTCAGGGGAGTCTTCCTGGTCTTCCAAACTTGCCAAGGAGCACGCTTTAGGGTTCTTTCTCTTTTACCACTAAAAGTATGCTTTTGAGGGTCTCTGCCTCGGTTTATCACGGATTCCAAAACTAAACCTTTTGAGGGCCTCTGCTTCCTCCTGGAAATGTCCTCTCACTTGGATCCATGTTTTGTTATGGAGCCTGTGAGTTCTGTCCTCCTTATCTCCCACCTTCAGCTTGTAGCTGATCTGCACACAGCCATGGCCACCTTGTCCAGACAGAGACATGCTGACTTTTTTGTTTTTAGCCTCTCTACAAGCTTTCTTTGTTCAGTACTTAGTGGAGGCCTTGAAACTGATGACCATTCTAGCTGTAAGGAAATCCTAATTTGATCAGCATTCTCGCCACTGTTAATTCTAATGCCTCTGACAGGTAGCAGTGTGTTTAACTCTATCCTGCTTATTTCAAAGTCGGTTTCTCGATGGAGAATGTGTCACGACCTTGATGGTTTAAAAAGTTCTCTCACTCTCCTGTGCCACATTAGCCATTTGATGTTGTGCTGTTGTCGATAACTGAGCATGCCTGAGACTCGATCACACACACACACAGCGGTATCCCAATATCATGCCACATGTGACATCTGATCCAAGCCATTTGAGGTGATCTTATAAAAAGATCGTGGGGTGTAGAAGATCTTTGCTCATCTCCCTCTGCACGGTCCCGATGTCTCGGGTAGTGGCCAGGCGATCAAATTCAGTTTTCTTATTGTTCAGTGTCGGCAATGACACAAACATCTCAGAGAAATCTTAGCAATTTCCTACACTTCCCTGACTTTAACAAGAATTTACATTAACACCAGATTGTACCCATTAATTTATGACAATTCTCCCAGGAACAATGAGTTAAGAAAAATTTCTATTTGGAGGTGTAACTTTTCTGTTTTCCTCTTATATCCACACTAATTTCCTCTCATTACATTTTATACAGTGTTCACCATTTCTATCATGAGCCCGGAGGAACTTTCCTGTCGAATATAATATTATCATACTGTCTTTAAACATCAATCAAACATTCCCACTTGGCCCAAGTTTTGACCCAGTTTCTTTGTTTAATTTTATTTAACCGAACCTCTTCTTGGACCTATTATTCTCCAAAATATGCCAGAGAGCAATTCAGTCTCCAAGAGGAAGGATGTTAGTTAACTTGAGCATAACAGTCACCCCCAAAAACTTATTTCTGAATACATAGTTTGGACAGAACCACAGAGACGGGACTTTTTCAAAAATAAAACTTAATGATCTCAATTTTCAGCTAAATTTTCCTTCCCATGTGTTTGACCAGCGACGCTTAGCAATATATATATATATATAAAATCAGTTTTAATTTCACAAACAAATTATGCCCAGACTTTGTCATTTTACAAAGAAGGCAAAAGTAACAATTGCGTTTGGATGCATGTCATTTATCTTCCCCTTCGAGCAGTGTGACTTGGACAACAGGATTATATCGGATATACGACCCAGAAACAGGCCATTCGGCCCAACCAGTCCATGCCGTCGTTTATGCTCCATTCGAGCCTCCTCCCTTCATTCCTCATCTAACTATATCCACATAACCCTCGATTCCCTTCTCCCTCAGATACTTGTCTAGCCTCCCCTTAAATGCATCGATACTATTCGCTTTAACCACTCCCTGTGGCAGTGAGTTCCACATTCTCACCACTCTCTGGGTAGAGGTTTCTTCTGAATTCCCTATTTGATTTCTTGGTGACTATCTTATGTTGATGGACTCTAATTTTGCTAGTCCCCACAAGTGGAAACACTGTGTCCACTCTATCAAAACCTTTCATCATTTTAAAAATACTAGGTCACCCCTCAGCCTTTTTTTTCCAAGAGAAAAGAGACCTGGCCTGTCCATCCTTTCCCGATAGGTATACGCTCGCCTTTCTGGTATCATCCTTGTAAATTTTCTCTGCACCCTCTCAAGTGCCTCCATATCCTTTTTGTAATATGGTGACCAGAATTGCACACACAAAGTCTAACCAAGGTTCGATACAAGTTTAGAATAACTTCACCACTTCTCCATTCTATAACAATTCAATTCTATAACAATCGATCCCAATAATTTAACTCAATACTTTAAATTCTTAAGTCCAACTTTGTCAGCATGCTGCGACATTCGATGTCTGCAGATAACTGGAGAAAATTTTGTTTTAACTGCTGGATCTTTTCCTATGCCATCAACCTCTTATCCAACTGGAACTGGCATTGCCTAATATGGTCGTCTTTGGCTACGGCATAGTCCAGAGACACAAGTCTGCATTTTCGTCAACAGACATCAACAATGTTGGAAGCACTGGTCTTCCTGTGACAAGCACAAACCACTAGTATTTGAACTCTTCTTATTCTAACATAATATTTCTAATCTAAATATTCTATGATGAAAATATCCTTGGCCAGTTGGTTGCAAACACCAACTGCTGCTCAGTGAAATCTCTCTCTAATGATAACAACCACATTTTCCCCAATATGGAATGAACTAAACATGAACACCTTTCAGAAGCTGAATTAGCCGAGTTCCCTATGTCAACACCCCTCTCATCTTCCATTCACTTCAACTGAAAGGAAAACGCCAGATTGTATCAGTCGGGATTTGAAAGATATTTACAACAGATGCTAGATATTCTTAGAGTTAGCATTGTTCTCTATTCTGTCTACTCGAGGAGTTTGATAACAGAATTTCTCCTGTGAATGTAGAGCTGGAATATTGGGCCGGGATGTATTTACTTGTTCATCTTTTTGACTCGAAACCGTTGGCAATTACTTGATGTGATCTGTATTTTCTTAAATACATTTCCTGAGTGGATTCAAATTTAAATTAAACCAAGGTTTGCAGGCGTGATGCTCCATTCACACATCGAAGGTGAGAGAGATGCTGTGGGACACACGCTAAGTCCAGTATCTGAAAGTGATTCACAGACTGGGTTTTGTGTTCAGTGATCCCAGGCATGTTACCGGCACCTTCCCACAATACCAAGGCTAGGAGAGGCACTCTGGAAGGTAAGGGGAACTGGCATTTGTCCACGAGAGTAACCAAAGGTATGAGAACTGAAATAATCCAGAGTTAGAAAGGAGAAAAGGCCCCACAATGGTGCAGTCAGTAACAGGACATCAATTAGTCTCCTCTTATCTTGGAACATTAAATGTCGACACACTCTGTTGTTGAAATATCAAAATATTATATTCCAGCCCAGTTATAGGGTTATTATCATCAGAAACAAACTTCAACTGTCAGAATGGACACGATTCAGTCGGGATGTGATTAACAGCTGCAATTATAGCAGAATCCAACCCCTGAAGTCACTTGTGAACTCGCTGGTGTCTCAGCAGGTGGGATGAAAGAGTGAATCTCTTCCCACACTCAGAGCAGGAGAACGCCCTCTCCCCAGTGTGAACTCGCTGGTGTGTCAGCAGGCGGAATGACTGAGTGAATCGCTTCCCACACTCCGAGCAGATGAACGGCCTCTCCCCAGTGTGAACTCGCTGGTGTATCACCAGGCTGGATGAATAAGTGAATCGCTTCCCACACTCTGAGCAGGTGAATGGGCTCGCCCCAGTGTGAACTCGCTGGTGTATCAGCAGGCGGGATGACACACTGAATCCCTTCCCACACTGAGAGCAGATAAATGGCCTCTCCCCAGTCTGAACTCGCTGGTGTGTCAGTGGGTCGGATGACCGAGTGAATCGCTTCCCACACACGGGGCAGGTGAACGGCCTCTCCCCAGTGTGACTGTGTTGATGAATTTGCAGTGCAGACGGGTAGCTGAATCCCTTCCCACAGTCCCCACATTTCCACGGTTTCTCCGTGGTGCGGGTGTGCTTCCGTCTCTCCAGGTCGGATGATCAGTTGAAGCCTCCTCCACACACAACACGTTTACAGTTTCTCCCCGCTGTGAATGGTACGATGGTTTTTCAGGCTGTGTAACTGGTTAAAGCTCTTTCCACAATCAGTGCACTGATACACTCTCACTCGGGTGTGTGTCTCAGTGCTTTTTCAGTCACATTGATGTTTGTAATCTTTCCCCACAGACAAAACAAAAAAACATTTCTCCTTCCACATTCAAAGGCCGATGATATTCAAGTCCTGATGAATCGAGTGACTCTATCTGATCACGACGTGACGTTAAGTTTGAGTTTCCCTTCTTCAAATCCTCCCCTTCTAACACCCTGCAAAAGGAGTTTACCAAAGTCATCACTGTAAGTACAGGATCGAATTTCAGAAGAGACAATTCTAGTTTCTATGGAACATTCTTTCCTTCTGCTGTGTGGTTTTAAGTATTGACTTAATAAAAATAATAAAGAGAGAGAAGTTAGATTGAGAGTAAACTGGAAAAAATATAAATACAGTCAGAGCTTCTACAGATATATAAAAAGGAAGAGATAGCTAAAGCAAACGTTGGTCCCTTCGAGGATGAGACGGGGAATTAAAAATGAGAAACAGGGAAATGGCAGAGACGTTAAACAAATATTTTGTGTGGTCTTCACGGTGGAAGACACGAAAAGCATCCCAATAATAATAATAGATAATCAAGGGGTCACAGGGAGCGAGGAACTTAAAACAATCACTATCACTGGAGAAAAAGTACTCGACAAACTATTGGGACTAAAGGTGGACGTCCCCTGGACCTGATGGCCTGCATCCTGGGGTCTTAAAAGAAGTGGCTGCAGAGAAAGTGGATAGATTGGTTGTAATCTACCAAAATTCCCTGGATTCTGGCAAGGTCCCAGTGGATTGGAAAAACTCAAATGCAATACCCCTATTCAATAAAGGAGGGAGGGAGAGAGAAAGCAGGAAACTATAGAGCAGTTAGCCTAACATCTTTCGTTGGGAAAATGCTGGAGTCCATTATTAAGGAAATGGTAGCAGGACATTTAGAAAATCATAATAGTCAAGCAGAGAAGACATGGTTTTATGAAAGGGAAATCACGTTTGACAAATTTGACGAGTTCTTTGAGGAAGTAACGAGCAGAGTGGATGAAGAGGATCCAGTAGCAGATGTGTATTTGCATTTCCAGAAGTCATTCGATAAGGTGCCAGATAAAAGGTTACTGCACAATATAAGAGCTCACAGGATTGGCGGTAATATATTAGCATAAATGTAGGATTGGCGAACGAACAGAAAACACAGATAACTGGGTCATTTTCAGGTTGGCAAACTGTAACTAGTGGGGTGCCACAGGGATCAGTGCTGGGGCCTCAACTACTTACAATCTATATTAATGACTTGGATGAAGGGACGGAGTGCACTGCAGCCAAATATGCTGCTGATACAAAGATAGGTGGGAAAGCAAGTTGTGAGGAGGACAAAAAGAATCTGTAAAGGATTATAGGCAAAAATTTGGCAGATAATGTGGGAAAATGTGACGTTATGCACTTTGGTAGGAAGAATAAAAAAGCAAATTAATATTTAAATGGAGACTACAAAATGCTGCGGTAAAGAGGGATCTGGGGGTCCTTGTGCATGAAACACAAAAAGTTAGCATGCAGGTACAGCAAGTAATCAGGAAGGCAAATGCAATGTTGGCCTTTATTGCAAGGGGAATGGAGTATAAAAGTAGAGAAGTCTGGCTACAATTGTACAGGGTGTTCGTGAGACCACTTCTGGAGTACTGTGTACAGTTTTAGTCTCCTTATTTAAGGAGGGATATACTTGCATTGGAAGCAGTTCAGAGAAGGTTCACGAGCTTGATTCCTGAGATGAAGCGGTTGTCTTATGAAGTAAGCTTGAGCAGGTTGGGCCTGTACTCATTGCAGTTTTGAAGAATGAGAGGTGAACTTATTGAAACGTGTAAGATTCTGAGGGGGCTTGACAGGGTAGATGCAGAGAGGATGTTTCCCCTCCTGGGGGAATCTAGAACTAGGGTGCATAGTTTCAGAATAAGGGGTCACCCATTTAAAACAGAGATGCGGAGGAATTTCTTCTCTGAGGGTCGTGAATCTTTGGAATTCTCTACCCCAGAGAGCTGTGGAGGCTGAGTCAGTCAATATTTTTAAAGGGGAGATAGACAGATTTTTGAATTAAAGGGGAGTCAAGAGTTATGGGGAGCAGGCAGGAAAGTGGAGTTGAGGTCAAGATCAGATCAGCCATGATTTTATTGAATGGCAGAGCAGGCTCGAGGGATCCAATGGCCTACTCCTGCTCCTATTTCTTATTGTTATTCTGTGAACCTTGACCTGAACGTTCCAAAATATTACTGATTTTGTGCAATAGAAAAAATATCTAAGCATTGATAAATGCATCGTCTAATATCTCCAACTGAGCTAACCTGCTGTAACTATGTCAGTATTTGTGTCAGCTGTGACTCAGTGGGTAATACACTTGCCTCTGGGTCACAAGGTTGTGGGTTGATGTCGCACTCCAGAGACATGAACACAAAAATCTCGGCTGATGCTCCAGTGCAGTGCTGAGGGACTGCTGTACTGTCGGAGGTGTTGTCTATTGGATAAGATGTTAAACCGAGGCCCTGTCTGCTCCCAGGTGGATGTAAAAGGTCCCATTGCACGATTTCAAGCAGAACAGGGGAGTTATCCCCGATGTCCTGGCCAATATTTTCCCTTAACATCAGTAAAGCAGATTATCTGGTCATTATCACATTGTAAATTGGTTGCTGCGTTTCCTACATTACGATAGTGACTACACATCAAAAAGAACTTAATTGACTGTAAAGCACTTTGGGGCATCTGCTGGTGGTGAAAGGTGCGAAATAAATGCAAGTATTTTTATTTTCTATCTCTTTTATCACTCTCCCTTCTCCCATTGTGCCTACTTTTGTCTGCTGTCACTTCCCCACCTCCTCTTCCCCACCCAACTTTACAGTTCATTTCTTGTGTACATGGTCTCTCTCTCTCTCCTTTCCCTCACTCTATCGCTCCCTATAAGCTGTCCATCTGCCATATCTCCGAGTCCTGATCAAATGCTCTCCCTGACCCATCACCATTTCTCCTTCCTTTACAGACAACAACTTTCATTTATATACCGCCTTTAAGAACATAAGAGTTATGAGCAGGAGTAGGCCATACGGCCCCTCGAGCCTGCTCCATCATTCAATAACATCATGGCTGATCATCAACCTCAACTCCACTTTCCCGCCCGATCCCATATCCCTTGATGCCACAAAACGCCAAAAATGTATCTATCTCAGCCGTGAAATAACTCTGTAAAATGGCCCCTGGTGCTTCACAGGAGCATTATCAGATAGAATTTGACAACGAGGGTCAAAGAGGCACATTTTAAAGAGGGTTAAAAAGGAAAAGAGTGGCTCAAGTAAATGTTGGTCACCTGGAAGATGAGATTGGGGAATTAATAATGGAGAACAGGGAAATGGCAGAGACGTTGAACAAATATTTCGTATCGGTCTTCATGGTAGAAAACACTAAAAACATCCCAATAGTGGATAATCAAGGGCGATAGGTAGGGAGGAACTTAATACAATCACTATCAGTAATGAAGTGGTACTCGGTAAAATAATGGGACTAAAGGCGAACAAGTCCCCTGGACCTGATGCCTTACACCCTAGGGTGTTAAGAGAAATGGCTGCAGAGATAGTGGATGCATTGGTTGTAATCTACCAAAATTCCCTGGATTCTGGGGCGGTCCCAACAGATTGAAAAACCACAAATGTAACGCCCCTATTTAAAAAAGGAGGCAGTCAAAAAGCAGGATACTACAGAGCAGTTTGCCTAACATCTGTCGTTGGTAAAATGTTGGAGTCCATAATTAAGGAAGCAGTAATGGGACATTTGGAAAAGCATGATTCAATCAAGCAGAGTCAGCATGGTTTTATGGAAGGGAAATCAGGTTTGACAAATTCACTGGAGTACTTTGAGGATGTAACGAGCAGGGTGGATAAGGGGGAACCAGTGGATGTGGTGTATTTGGATTTCCAGAAGGCATTCGATAAGGTGCCACATAAGAGGTTACTGCACAAGATAAAAGCTCACTGGGTTGGGGGCAATATATTAGCATGGATAGAGGATTGGTGAGCTGACAAAAAACAGAGAGTCGGGATAAATGGTTCATTTTCCAGTTGGCAAACTGTGACTAGTGGGGTGCCTCAGGGATCGGTGCTGGGTCCTCAACTATTTACAATTTATATTATTGACTTGGATGAAGCGACAGAGTATAATGTTGCCAAGTTTACTGATGATACAAAGATGGGTGGGAAAGCAAATTGTGAGGAGGACACAAAAAATCTGCACAGGCTCAATGAGTGGGCAAAAAATTGGCAGATGGGGTATAATGTGGGAAACTGTGAGATTATCCACTTTGGCAAAAATAATAGAAAAACAAATTATAATTTAAATGGAGAAAAATTGCAAAGTGCTGCAGTAGAGAGAGACCTGGGGGTCCTTGTGCATGAAACACAAAAATTTAGTATGTAGGTTCAGCAAGTAATCAGGAAGGCAAATGGAATGTTGGCCTTTATTGCAAGGGGGATAGAGTATAAAAGCAGAGAAGTCCTGCTACAACTGTACAGGGTATTGGTGAGGCCACACCTGGAGTACTGCGTACAGTTTTAGTCTCCTTATTTAAGGAGGGATATACTTGCATTGGAGGCTGTCAGAGAAGGTTCACTCGGTTGATTCCGGATATGAGGAGGTTGTCTTCTGAAGATAGGTTGAATAGGTTGGGCCGATACTCTTTGGAGTTCAGAACAATAAGAGGTGATCTTATTGAAACATACAAGATAATGAGAGGGCTCGATAAGGTGGATGCAGAGAGGATATTTGCACTCATAGGGGAAACTAAAACTAAAGGACATCGTCTTAGAATAAGGGACCGCCCATTTAGAACTGAGATGAGGAGAACTTTCTTCTCTCAGAGGGTTGTAAATCTGTGAAATACTCTGTCCCAGCGAGCTGTAGAGGCTGGGTCATTGAATATATTTAAGGTGGAGGTCGACAGATTTTTGAACGATAAGGGAGTAAAGGGTTATGGGGAGCGGGCAGGGAATTGGAGCTGAGTCCATGATCAGATCAGCCATAATCTTATGGAATGGCAGAGCAGGCTCGAGGGCCCAAATGGCCTATTCCTGCTCCTATTTCTTACGTTCTGAGGGTGTTAAAGGAGGAGGGAGGGAATTCTGGAGCTTAGGGCCTAGGCAGCTGAAGGTATGGCCAGCAATGGTGGTGTGATTAAAACCAGGAATGTGCAGGAGGCCAGAAATCATGGAGGGTTGTAGGGCTGGAGGAGGTTACAGAGATAGGGAGGGGCGAGGCCATGGAGGGATTTGAAAACAATTATGAGAATATTAAAATTGAAGCTTCGTGCCCAGTCACCATATCTCCTTCATTTACAGACGCTCCCTCACCACTCTCCATTTCTCCTTCCTTTACAGATGCTCCCTGACCACTCTCCATTTCTCCTTCCTTTACAGACGCTCCCTGACCACTCCACATTTCTGCTACATTTTTTTAAATATTTAAAAATTTTAATAAATCTTTGAAGGTCGCAGGACAGGTTAACAAAGCTGTTAATAAAGCTTAAAGGATCCTGGGCTTTAAAAATCGAGGCACAGAGTAATAAAGCCGGGAGGTTATGCTAAAGCTATATAAAACACTAGCTCGACCCCAGCTGGAGGATTGGGTACAATTCTGGGCACACTTCAGGAAGGACACAAAGGCTTTGGAGAGGGGACAGAAGAGATTTACTGGAATGGTGCCAGGGATGAGGAACTTCATTTATGTGGAGACTGGAGAAGCTGGGATTGTTCTCCTTGGGGCAGAGAAGGCTAAGACGAGATTTGATAGAGGTGTTAAAAATCATGAAGATGAGATAGAATGAATAGAGAAACTGTTTCTAACACTGATAACCAGAGGGCACAGATTTGAGGCGATTGGCAAAAACAGAGGTCATATGAGGAAAACCATTTTCACACAAGGAGTGGTTAGGGTTTGGAATGCACTGCCTGACGGAGCGGTGGAGACAGAGTCAATAGTAGCCTTCAAAAGTGAATTGGACAAAGACTTGAAGCAGAATGATATTGCAGGGATTTGGGGAAAGAGCGGGGGAAGCGGGATAACCGGATTGCACCCCAAAAGTATCGACGCAGACTCGATGGGCCGAATGGACCCGTTCTGTGCTGTAATATTCTGTGATTCTAGAATTCTTTACAGACGCTCCCTGCTCAGTCAGCATTGCTCCTTCATTAAGAGACGCTCCCTGGTCCATTACTATTTCTCGTTGATTTACAGACGCTCCCTGAGAGTTTGACGCAGACACAGCGCATGCACTGACCATTCCTTCGGGCTGGAGCGGACCCAGGACCCGGCAGGCAGGGAGAGAATGTTCCCCGGTTTTTATCCCCCCCCGCCCCGGTGTGGGGAGAATGTTCCCTGGTTTATATCCCACTCCCCCCCCGGTGTGGGGAGAATGTTCCCCGGTTTATATCCCCCCCTCCCCCCGGTGTGGGGAGAATGTTCCCCAGTTTATATCCCCCTCCAGTGTGGGGAGAATGTTCCCCGATTTATATCCGGCTCGGTGTGGGGAGAATGTTGCCCAGTTTATATCGCCCCCCTCCCCCGGTGTGGGGAGAATGTTCCCCGGTTTATATCGCCACCCCGGTGTGGGGATAATGTTCCCCGGTTTATATCCCCCCCTCCCCCGGTGTGGGGAGAATGTTCCCCGGTTTATATCCCCCCCACCAGTGTGGGGAGAATGTTCCCCGGTTTATATCCGTCCCCCCCGCCCTGGTGTGGGGAGAATGTTCCCCGGTTTATATCCCCCGGTGTGGGGAGAATGTTCCCCGGTTTATATCCCTCCCCCCGGTGTGGGGAGAATGTTCCCCGGTTTATATCCTGGCCCGGGGCTGCACTCGGTGTTGTTGCCCCCAGCGTTTCTTTAACCCGCTCCCAGGATCTCGCTCACCTCCTGCGTCAGCGTCTGCCACCGCCGCCTGCACATGCTCAGCTCACACTGTCCGGGTGATTGACGGCAGCTCCCCACCAATAGGAAGAGCGGGGCGGTGCTGGAGGACCGAATGGGCGGTTGGTCCTCCAACCTATCGGAGTGTGTGAGGGGCGGGGCTTCCGGCAGGCTGTAACTCGTCGGGTGCAGCAAGGATCAGTGAAGGGGCCTCAGCTATTTACAATCTATATTAATGACCTAGATAATGGGACCGAGTGTAATATTTGCTGACGATACAAAGCTCGGTGAGACAGTAAGCTGTGAGCAGAACACAAGTGTGCAAAGATATATAGATAGACGATGTGACTGGGCAGTAAGGTGGCAGATTGAGTATAATGTCGGGAAATGTGAGTTTATTCACTTTGGCAGGAAGAATAGAAAAACAGAATATCTTTCAAATGGTGAGAAACTTTAAATGTTGGTGTTGAGAGAGATTTGGGTGTCCTTGTGCAAGAAACACAAAAAGCGAGATGCAGGTACAGCAAGCAGTAAGGGGGTGGAGTATAAGAGTAAGGATCTATTGCTACAATTGTACAGGGCCTTGGTGAGACCACACCTGGAATATTGGGCAGTTTCGGTTGGGCAGTTTCGGTCTCCTTATCTAAGGAAAGATATACTTGCCTTGGAGATGGTGCAACGGAGGTTCACAAGATTGATTCCTGGGATGAGAGAGCTGTCTTACGATGAGAAATTGTGTAGAATGGACCGATACTCTCTGGAGTTTAGAAGAATGAGAGGGGATCTCATTGAAACATACAAGATTCTGAAGGGTATTGACAGGGTAGATGCAGAGAGCTCGATTCCCCCGGGCTGGAGTGACTAGAACTCGGTCGCTCAAGATAAGGGGTAGGCCATTTAAGTCAGATGAGAAATTTCTTCACTCAGAGGGTTGTGAATCTTTGCAATTCTCTGCCCCAGAGGGCTGTGGATGCTCAGTCTATTCAAGGCTGAGATTGAGAGAGTTTTGGACTCTCGGGGAATCAAGGGATATGGAGATCAGGTGGGAAAGTGGAGTTGAGGGTGATGATCTTACTGAATGGCGGAGCAGTCTCGAGAGGCCGTGTGACCTACTCCTGCTCCTATCTCTGATATTCTAATATTGACATCTCAGGGCTCTAGATTTATTAGTCCCACCCTTTATCTTAAGGGAACACACTTGCTCTGAACCCTCGCTATCTCCTCCTTGAATGCCTCCCACTGCTCTGACACTAATTTTCCTTCAAGTAGCTGTTTCCAGTCCACTTTGGTTAAATCACATCTCCGCTTAGTAAAATTAGCTTTACCCCAATTGAGAACTTTTATTCCTGGTCCATCTTTGTCCTTTTCCATAACTACCCTAAATCTAACTTAATTATGATCACCAGCACCAAAATGCTCTCCCACTGATATCCCTTCCACCTGCCCAAGCTTCATTCATTAAACCTACGTCCAGAACCACCCTCTCTTGTTGGGCTTGCTACGTCATGGCTAAAAAAGTTCTCCTGAATGCATTTTAAGAATTCTGCTCCTTCTATATCTTTCATACTAATTCTATCCCAGTTAATATTTGGGTAGTTGAAATCCACGACTATTACTGCCCTATTATTTTGGCACGTATCAGAAATGTGCCGACATATTTGCTCTTCTGTCTCCCTCTGACTGTTTGGGGGTCTATAGTACATCCCCAGCAGTGTGATTGCCCCTTTTTTGTTCCTCACTTCTCCCATGTGGCCTCATTTGATGATCCTTCGAACATATCATCCCTCCCCACAGCTGGAATTGTTTCTTGAATCAACACTGCGATACGTCCTCCTTTTTTTTTATCCTTGTCTCTGTCTTGTCTTAAAACCCTGTAACCAGGAATGTTGAGCTGCCTTTCCTGCAGTTATTTTAGCCGTGTTTCACTAATAGTTACAATATCATACCCCCACATGTCTGTCTGTGCCCTCAGCTTATCTGCCTCAATCCCTAGACTCCTTGTATTGGCATTGAAGTATTTCTAGATTGATTCCTGTGATGAGAGGACTTGTCTTATGATGAGAGTTTGTGTAGAATGGGCCTATACACTCGGGAGTTTAGACGAATGAGAGGTGATCTCATTTAAACACACTGGCACTGGCATTTAGCGCTGCCAAACTCCCTTATTGTCTATTTTCTAGCCCTTGTTTCGTCTGCCTTCCAAACACTATCAAAACCCCCAGTGAGGATATTGTCCGGTCCTGTTGAGGTGCAATCTGTCCGGCTTGTACTGGTCCCCACTCCGCCAGAAACGCTCCCAATGCCTCAGGAAACTAAAGCTTTCCCTCCTGCACCAAACTCCAGCCATGCATTCATCTGCTCTATCCTCTTATTTCTGTACTCACCAGCACGGAGCACCGGGAGTAATCCCGACATTACTACCTTTGAGGTCCTGTTTTTTTAATCTCTTTCCTAGCTCCCTAAAACCTGCCAGCAGGATCTCATCCCTCTTTCTACCTATGTCATTGGTCCCGATATGGACCACAACCTCTGGATGTTCATCCTCCCCCCTCAACAATGTACTGCAGCCGCTCAGTGACATTCTTGACCCTGGCACCAGGGAGGCAACATACCATCCTGGCATCATGTCTGTGCCTGCAGAAGCACTTGTTTGTTCCCTAACTATCAAATCCACCACCACTATTGCTCTTCCACTCTTCTTCCTCCCCGCCCTGTGCAGCTGAGCCACCCACGGTGTCGTGGACATGGTTCTGGCTGCACTCCCCAGAGAAACCATCGCCCTCATCAGTATCCAGAACTGAAAACCGGTTAGCGAGCGAGATGCACTCAGGGGACTCCTGTCCTACTCTTGCCCCATAACGCAGAAAATTTTTTCAACCCATGTTTATTTCTTTCGAAAGTTACAAGTGAATCTGCTTCCACCACCTGAACAGGCAGTGCGTTCCAGGCCAGAACATCTCGCTGCTTCATTAGTCCCCTCATGTAGCATCTCGTTCATTTGCCAATCACATTAAATCTGTGCCTCTGGTTACTGAACTTTCTGACACTAAGATTTGTTTCTCCTTATTAAGAGGATTGGCGGGCTCGAGGAGGTTACAGAGATAGGGAGGGGCGAGGCCTTGGAGGGATTTGAACAAGAGGATGAGAATTTTAAAGCCTGAAGCCACCAGCCGTCTCCCCCAGTGCAGAATGTGACTCACTGCTAACAGAAAGGATTTTTGTTTACTTACAAAAGATGCATAATGGAGGGAAATCAATCTCTGTATCTTTAACTAACAGCGACATGTGGGAAATGAATGACCTTTAAACACCTGGTCCACTTGGCACTGAAATGTCTGAAACTCATAATAGGAACACCAGGGAAACAAAATACTGACAAATGGTAAACTGTTTTGCTGACAAAAGAAATCTCGATTTAACTTTAAAATATGAATAGTTTAACAGGGGTTCACACAGACTCACCTGATAGGCTGACTCAGGATCCACCCCTCAAGCACCGCGATTGGTTGCAGAACACGCTGCTCCCTGGGCCCTCCGGCCTCTGACCTCTCTTCCTGTTGGTTCCCAGGGCAATCAATCACCACTCGCCAACATTACACTGCCAGATTAAGTTGAGGGGCTCAGAGGAAGAAATAAAATGGGGCCGTGAATCTGAGTTAAGAAATAAAATTAGAGAAGCATGATTAAATTTATGAACAAAACTATTTAAAGTCAAATCAAATGAATTGTTGCATTGAATACATCCTTCTGGGCCAAGTGGGAAACAAGTGATGTGTGGGCTGTGCAGAGTGTCTGTGCCCAGTTACACAGCTTGTCCCTGGCTCCCTGCTCCAAGTGCACATGTTTCAGCTCACATCCAACTGACTGGATAAACCTCGCCCGTCTAAACCCCATCACACAAATAGCAGCATTTCATGTTTAGTTCTGGTCAACCTTTAAAAACACCGGTTAGGCCTCAGCTGACACATTGTGCTCAATTCTGGGCACCACACTTTCAGAAGGGTATCTGCACCTTAGAGAGGGAGCAGAAGAGATTTACTAGAATGGTACGAAGGAGGAGGGACTTCAGTTATGTGGAGATACTGGAGAAGCTGCGGTAATTCTCCTTGGAGCAGAAAAGGTTAAGAGGAGACTTGATAGAGTGTTCAAAATCATGAACGGTTTTAATAGACTAAATAAGGAGAAACACTTCCCAGTGGCAGAAGGGTCAGTAACCAGAGGACACAGAGTTCAGGTGATTGGTAAAAGAAGCAGAGGCGACATGAGGAACCATTGTATAAACAGCGAGTTGTTGCAATCTGGAATGCACTGCCTGATAGGGCGGTGGAAGCAGATTCAACAGTGGCTTTCAAAAGTGAATTGGATAAATACTAAAGGGACAATATTTGCAGAGCTATGGGGAAAGATCAGGGGAGTGGAACTAACTGGATAGCTCGACCATAGAGCCAGCACAGGCACGATGGGCCGAATGGTCTCCTGCGCTTTCATTCTATGAAAATGGCGGATGATCTTATCCAGAATGCTGCGACCACATATCCCCAGAAAACCAAGACCGCCTATTTCCACCTCCGTAATATCGGCCATCTCCACCACTGCCTCAGCTCACCCTCTGCTGAAACCCTCGTCCATTCCTCGGTTACTTCTAGACTTGTGTATTCCAACAGACTCCTGGCTGGCCTCCCACATTCTACCCCACGTAATCTTCACCTCATCTAAAACTCGACTGCCCGTGTCCTAACTCGCACCAAGTCTCGTTCACCCATCACCCCCTGTACTCACTGACCGACATTGGCTCCCGGTTAAGCAACGCTTTGATTTCAAAATTCTCATCCTGGTTTACAAATCCCTCCATGGTCTCGCCCCTCCCTATCTCTGTAATCTCCTCCAGCCCCACAACCCCCAGAGATATCTGCGCCCCTCTAATTCTGCCCTCCTGAGCATCCCTGATTATAATCGCTCCACCATTGGTGGCCTTGTCTTCTGTTGCCGAGGCCCCAAGCTCTGGAACTCCCTCCCGAAACCTCTGTGTCTCCTCCCCTGAAAGCACTGACTCTGGCTGGGTTCAGTTCTACACTCACTGGTTCCCCTCCCCTGAAGGTACTGACTCTGGCTGGGTTCAGTTCTACACTCACTGGTTCCCCTCCCCTGAAGGTACTGACTCTGGCTGGGTTCAGTTCGACACTCACTGGTTCCCCTCCCCTGAAGGTACTGACTCTGGCTGGGTTCAGTTCGACACTCACTGGTTCCCCTCCCCTGAAGGTACTGACTCTGGCTGGGTTCAGTTCTACACTCACTGGTTCCCCTCCCCTGAAGGTACTGACTCTGGCTGGGTTCAGTTCTACACTCACTGGTTCCCCTTCCCTGAAGGTGCTGACTCTGGCTGGGTTCAGTTCTACACTCACTGGTTCCCCTCCCCTGAAGGTACTGACTCTGGCTGGGTTCAGTTCTACACTCACTGGTTCCCCTCCCCTGAAGGTACTGACTCTGGCTGGGTTCAGTTCTGCACTCACTGGTTCCCCTCCCCTGAAGGTGCTGACTCTGGCTGGGTTCAGTTCTACACTCACTGGTTCCCCTCCCCTGAAGGTACTGACTCTGGCTGGGTTTAGTTCTACACTCACTGGTTCCCCTCCCCTGAAGGTACTGACTCTGGCTGGGTTCAGTTCTACACTCACTGGTTCCCCTCCCCTAAAGGTACTGACTCTGGCTGGGTTCAGTTCTACACTCACTGGTTCCCCTCCCCTGAAGGTACTGACTCTGGCTGGGTTCAGTTCTACACTCACTGGTTCCCCTCCCCTGAAGGTACTGACTCTGGCTGGGTTCAGTTCTACACTCACTGGTTCCCCTCCCCTGAAGGTGCTGACTCTGGCTGGGTTCAGTTCTACACTCACTGGTTCCCCTCCCCTGAAGGTACTGACTCTGGGTGTCTGTGCTCCCGTCACCTCTTTATGCACTCTGACCCTCCCGATATATCTGTAATATCTCCCTGTTTTGGTGATGGGCTCTCCCTGTCCACTCACTCCCTGACGCTCACCATTTCAGGGAATCATACGACACAGAATGAGGCCATTGGGCCCATCGAGCCTGTCCGACTCACTGAAAGACCCACTCCCTGCACCTGCCCCAAAACACCAGAAAATGTTCCCTTTGACCATTGCTGGTTTTGAAAGTTATTATTGATGTCCCAGAATTGAGGCCAACCCTCAATATCTGAGTCTAACTAGTGAGTGATAAAGGTTGACCAGAACTTGCTTGTTGTACTCTATACTGCTATTAATGCTGGAACAGATTGATCAGCGGACCCTGCCCCTCACAGCTTTGTGTTCACCTGCAAATTGCACCATTTGCTTTAGAATGTCTCCCATTTTTCTTCCTTCCCAAATCCCAGCTGGTGGCCGGTGACCCCGCTGACCCCGGGCCTGTCACCGCGGGTCAAGCCCGGGGTCAGCCTCTGGGCTGTGATTGGCCCTGGGCCCTACACCACGTGTTTATGACGCTCACCAGCCCCACGCGCGGCTCCAATTCCTGCCCCGCGCCGACAACCGACATCATCCGGGCTCCACCAACTGTCGCCGCCGCCGTCCGCACATGCTCAGTGCGGGAGATCCGGGGTCAGCCCCGCCCTTCGCACACTCCGATTGGTTGGAAGACCAACCACCCTCCCAGTCCTCCAGTCCCGCCCCCGCGCTTCCTATTGGCCCGGTGCCGCCGTCAATCACCCGGGCAGTGTGAATCGAGCATGCGCGGTGGGGCTGCTGTGTCTGAGAGATGGGCGGAGGGAGCGGGTTAATAAACCCCGGGGGGGCCGCGGGCTTCACACACACCGAGTGCGGGGCCCCCGGGGAGGTGGGCTCTGGGCCCGAGCGGGGCTCCCGGGGAGGTGGGCTCTGGGCCCGTGCGGGGCCCCCGGGGAGGTGGGCTCTGGGCCCGTGCATGGCCCCCGGGGAGGTGGGCTCTGGGCCCGTGCGGGGCCCCCGGGGAGGTGGGCTCTGGGCTCGGGGCCCCCGGGGAAGGTGGGCTCTGGGCCCGTGCGGGGCCCCCGGGGAGGTGGGCTCTGGGCCCGTGCGGGGCCCCCGGGGAGGTGGGCTCTGGGGGAGATTAGATTATTAAACACACACTGTCCACACAATGTAAAAGTGTTTGAGGAACAGTTATTTCTGGAGAGACTTTTAATCCATTGAACAGTTACAGATTTTTCAATTTGTTCCGGGCTGTGGCCGTCGCTGCCAAGGCCGGCATTTATTGGCCATTCCTAATTACACTGGAGAAGGTGGTGGGGAGTCACCTACTTGAACCGCTGCAGTCTGTGTGGGGAAGGTACTCCCACAGTGCTGTTAGGGAGCCAGTTCCAGGATTTTGACCCAGTGACGATGAAGGAACGGCGATATATGACCAAGTCCGGATGGTGTGTGACTTGGAGGGGAACTTGCAGATGATGGTGTTCCCATTCACCTGCTGCCCTTTTCCTTCTGGGTGGTAAAAGCCATGGGACAGGTTGGGTGGCAGGTTCCCTTCCATCAGAACATCAGGATTGGGAGCAGGAGTCAGCCATATGGTCCTTCGAGCCTTCTCCACCGGTCAATACGACCATGGCTGATCTTCGACCTCAACTTGACTCTCCCGCCCGATCCCCATATCGCTGAAGGACATTAGTGCGCCAGTTGGGATTTTAGTGACAATCCGGCAGCTTTCATGGTGACTGTTTTTCTAGAGCCTGCCCCACAAATTCCCCGATTTATTAAGCTCAATTTTACAATCAGCCTTTGTGTTTTTCAGGGTTCTCTCTCACTCCCTTTTATTTGTTTTATATTCATTTTACAGATTATTAGAAGGGGAGGATTTGTAGACAGGAAATTTAACTCCAACATCACATCAAGATCGGCCGGTCTATTCATCGGGACCTGAATATCATCAAACATAACATGGAAGCAAAAAGCAGAGTTGACAGCGGGGAGAAACCGTACACGTGTTGTGTGTGTGGACGAGGATTCAGCCGATCCTGTGGCCTGGCAAAACACAAACGCAGCCACACTGGGGAGAAACCGTGAAAATGCGGGGACTGTGGGAAAGGATTCAATTACCCGTCTGAGCTGGAAACTCATCAACACAATCACACTGGGGGGAGGCTGTTCAGCTGCTCCGTGTGTGGGAAGAGATTCACTCGGTCATGTGAGCTGCTAACACACCAGCGAGTTCACACTGGGGAGAGACCTTCACCTGCTCCGTGTGTGGGTCAGGATTAATTTCTTCAACCCACCGACTGAGACACCACTTGTTCACACCAATGTGAGACCTTTTAAATGTTCTGCCTGTGAGAAGAGCTTTAAAAGCAAAAAGGAACTGCTGACACACCAGCACAATCACACTGGGGAGTGGCCGTTCACCTGCTCCGTGTGTGGAAACACATTCAACAGTAATTACTGTCGGGTTTGCCAGCACTCTAGTAATGGCTCCACGAGGTAAGGTATTGCACTTGCACTGTTGTGACCTTCGTCCTTTTATTGCAGCTCCTGAATGAGGTTACAGTAAGGTGGGCTCCCTTTTACACCTGCGGTGTGCAGGTGACCTCTAGGTCTCCACCTGTTGCACCCTCTGGTGGTACAGGCAGATTGTATACAGTGTAAAGATACATTCATAGGTCTTATGTAACTGTACATTGAGTGTACAGGGTATATACACGCACAACAATTACCACCTTCTGAGACACCAGCGAGATCAGACCGGGGAGAGGCCGTTCACTTGCTCCATGTGTGGGAAGGGATTCACTCGATCATTCAGCCTGCTGAGACACCAGCGAGTTCACAAGTGACTGCAGGGTTTGGATTCTGCTGTTATTGCTGCTGTTAATCACATCCAGGACTGAACCATGTTCATTCCACTGTGGAACTCCGCTGACCCAGCTGAAGGTTGTAAGCTCAGGGAGTGGGACCTCCAGGAGTGCAGTGTAAGAAAGCTGGGTTTCGGTATCCTGACAAATATATGGCGCGGTACCAGAGGAATCCTTACTGGTTAGGATCTGGAATGCACTGCCTGAGAGGGTGATGGAGGCAGACTCAATCGCGGCTTTCAAAAGGGAATTGTGTAAGTACCTGAAAGAAAAAGATTTGCAGGGCTACGGGGAAAGGGCGGGGGAGTGGGACTAGCTGAAGGGCTTTTGCAAAGAACTGGCACAGACTTGATGGGCCAAATGGCCTCCTTCTGTGCTGTAACCACTCTGATTCTCTACTAAGGAACCGTCCAGCGTAGGCCTGGGGGTGAATGATGTCTGATTCCCTGAACTGTTTCACATTGAAACCAGTTCAGATCCGGATCAATTCAGTTTACAGAAGAATAGAGAGAAATATCTCCCCCAACTGAGGGAGACAAAAGCAGCCATTAGAGAAGCTCAGAAATCTTTGGAAAAGAAGAGAGTGCTCAATTATGGTAATCATTGTAAAAGCTTTTCCAGCTACGTCAGGAGGCAGAAGATGGTTAAAGATGGTTCAGTGCAGGGGTGGGCCATTATTTGGACTGGAGGGCCACTGAACAAGTTTTGCTGAGCTGTTGAGGGCCGCCCACCAATGTTCCCCCTAAGGTGGGCGGCCGCACGGTCACGCATCAATCGCGGGGTCCCGCGCAGCGTGCTCACCAGCTCCCACCGCTGGAAGAGACACTGTGCAGCAGATTTAAAGGGACCGCTCACCAGCTCCCACCGCTGGAAGAGACACTGTGCAGCAGATTTAAAGGGACCGCTCACCAGCTCCCACCGCTGGAAGGGACACCGTGCAGCAGATTTAAAGGGACCGCTCACCAGCTCCCCCCGCTGGAAGAGACACCGTGCAGCAGATTTAAAGGGACCGCTCACCAGCTCCCAACGCTGGAAGAGACACCGTGCAGCAGATTTAAAGGGACCGCTCACCAGCTCCCCCCGCTGGAAGAGACACCGTGCAGCAGATTTAAAGGGACCGCTCACCAGCTCCCCCCGCTGGAAGAGACACCGTGCAGCAGATTTAAAGGGACCGCTCACCAGCTCCCACCGCTGGAAGAGACACTGTGCAGCAGATTTAAAGGGACCGCTCACCAGCTCCCACTGCTGGAAGAGACACTGTGCAGCAGATTTAAAGGGACCGCTCACCAGCTCCCACCGCTGGAAGGGACACGGTGCAACAGATTTAAAGGGACCGCTCACCAGCTCCCATCGCTGGAAGGGACACGGTGCAGCAGATTTAAAGGGACCACACACATTGGTGAGAACAAAGTGCTAAATTGGTAAATTTGAAACAGTCCCACTCTTGGGGCCCAAATTTGACCAGCAGAGATTTCTGGCGAACTCACCAGAGGTGCGCCGCTTTTCTACACCGATTAGGGCGCCAAAAATCTTCAGGCCGAGTTTGGCCGCTCCCCAGCCTCGCCTCGATGGAGGCGCAGCCAGGTCCCGGAGCTGAAAACAGTGCCGGGACCTCTGCACATGCACGCTAGAGTGTGCACGCATGTGCAGTAGCTCCTCGCCCCAGAATCTCTGCGTGTGCTCTGCAGGCTGTGTGGGAGGGGCCCGAAGCGTGCTGCCCGTATCTCTGGCCCAATGGGCTCCCTCATCGGCGGCCCGCTGAAGGTAGGACTTCTACTTTTTGTGTGTTTATTCATTTATTGATTGATTGTGGTCCATTTTTCATTTCGCGCTCTGGGTTGTAAGAGATCTCTTGCGACCCCAGTTTAAGTTCACTAAAGAGATTCTGAGCTTTCTCTGAGTTTTGACTGCACATACATGCAAGTTGAGTTGCAGTCAGTGGGAGGTTGAGGGTATATCACCCGGAGCAGATCTACACAGTGAGAAAGAACCGATTCGCCGACCTTTGTATTTGTTATTGATTGATTGCTTATTACATAGAAAATAGGTGCAGGAGTCAGCCATTCGAGCCTGCACCACCATTCAATAAGATCATGGCTGATCATTCACCTCAGTACCCCTTTCCTGCTTTCTCTCCATAGCCCTTGATCCCTTTAGCCGTAAGGGCCATATCTAACTCCCTCTTGAATGTATCCAATGAACTGTCATCAACAACTCTCTGCAGGAGAGAATTCCACAGGTTAACAACTCTCTGAGTGAAGAAGTTTCTCCTCATCTCAGTCCTAAATGGCTTACCCCTTATGTCTCCTGGTTCTAGACTTCCCCAACATCGGGAACATTCTTCCTGCATCTAACCTGTCCAGTCCCGAAAGAATTTTATATGTTTCTATGAGATCCCCTCTCATCCTTCTGAACTCGTGAATACAGGCACAGTCGATCCAGTCTCTCCTCATATGTCAGTCCTGCCATCCCGGGAATCAGTCTGGTGAACCTTTGCTTCAATCCCTCAATAGCAAGAACGTCCTTCCTCAGATTAGGAGACCAAAACTGAACACAATATTCCAGGTAAGGCCTCACTCAGGCCCTGTACAACTGCAGTAAGACCTCCCTGCTCCAATACTCAAATCCCCGAGCTATGAAGGCCAACATACCATTTGCCTTCTTCACCGCCTGCTGTACCTGCATGCGAACTTTCAATGACTGATGTACCTTGACACCCAGGTCTCGTTGCACCTCCCTTTCTCCTAATCTGCTGCCATTCAGATAATATTCTGCCTTTGTGGTTTTGCCACTAAAGTGGATAACCTCAGTTATCCACATTATACTGCATCTGGCATGCGTTTGCCCACTCACCTAACCTGTCCAAGTCACCTTGCAGCCTCTTAGCCCTCCTCACAGCTCACACCGCCACTTAGCTTAGTGTCATCTGCAAACTTGGAGATATTACACTCAATTCCTTCATCTAAATCATTAATGTATATTGTAAATAGCTGATATCCCAGCACTGAGCCCTGCAGCACTGCAATAGTCACTGCCTGCCATTCTGAAAAGGACCCGTTTATCCCGACTCTCTGCTTCCTGTCTGCCAACCAGTTCTCTATCCATGTCAGTACATTACCCCCAAAACAATGTGCTTTAATTTTGCACACCAATCTCTTGTGTGGGACCTTGTCAAAAGCCTTTTGAAAGTCCAAATACACCAC
The DNA here is from genome assembly GCF_044704955.1 of Pristiophorus japonicus. NCBI lineage: Eukaryota > Metazoa > Chordata > Chondrichthyes > Pristiophoridae > Pristiophorus > Pristiophorus japonicus. The sequence continues at coordinate 55,860,305 of NC_091999.1, forward strand.
ATCCACTGGTTCTCCCTTGTCCATGCTACCAGTTACATCCTCAAAAAATTCCAGGTTTGTCAAGCATGATTTTCCTTTCATAAATCCATGCTGACTTGGACCGATCCTGTCACTGCTTTCAAAATGCATCTTTAATAATTGATTCCAACATTTTCCCCACTACTGATGTCAGACTAACCGGTCTATAATTACCCGTTTTCTCTCTCCCTCCTTTTTTAAAAAGTGGTGTTACATTAGCTACCCTCCAGTCCATAGGAACTGATCCAGAGTCAATAGACTGTTGGAAAATGATCACCAATGCATCCACTATTTCTCAGGCCACTTCCTTAAATACTCTGCAATTCAGACCATCAGTCCCCGGGGCTTTATTGGCCTTCAGTCGCATCAATTATTTTGGTCTTGGTGCTTCAGATGCAGGATTCCTTCTAATTTTTATTTGTTAATTAATTGCTTATTACTTTTTGTGCTTTGTTTCATGCTTTGTAAATCTTGGTGCTAGCTGCAGGTCCTCTCAGCTTCCTTGTATTTTTTATTTGTTATTGAATGTTTATTTGTGTGCTTTGTTTAGTGCTTGGTGCTTTAAATGTACTGCTTTGTTTAGTGCTTGGTGCTTTCTCAACTCCCCACAAGGTTTTTCTGTGTGGCCAGATATGCTGGCCTAAGTTAGTTTGGAGTAACTATTAGCTGTTCAAACTAGCTTAATGACATCACTGCAGTACCTAGCAACCAACCTCCCTGAGCCCTGCTCATTATGGGCAAGGTTTAGCGTTTGATGGGACAATGTAGAGGGAGCTTTACTCTATATCTAACCCTTGCTGTACCTGGCCTGGAAGTGTCTGATGAGAGAGTGTACAACATAAGAACAAATGAACATAAGGAATAGGAGCAGGAGCAGGCCATACTCGAGCCTGCTTCACAATCCAACACGATCATGGCTGATCCGATCATGAACTCAGGACCGCTTCGCTGCCCTCTCCCCATAACCCCTTATTCCCTTATTGGTTAATAAACTGTCTATCTCTGTCTTAAATTTATTCAATGACCCAGCTTCCACAGCTCTCTGAGGCAGCGAATTCCACAGATTTACAACCCTCCGAAAATAAACTGCCACCAAAGCAAGTATATCCTTTCGTAAATATGGAAACCAAAACTGCACGCAGTATTCCAGGTGTGCCTTCACCAATATCCTGTATAACTGTAGCAAGACTTCCCTGCTTTTATACTCCATCCCCTTTGCAATAAAGGCCAAGATTTCATTGGCCTTCCTGATCACTTGCTGTACCTGCATACTAACCTTTTGTGTTTCATGCACAAGTACCTCCAGGTCCCGCTTTACTGCAGCACTTTGCAATTTTTCTCCATTTAATTAATAACTTGCTCTTTGAATTTTTCTGCCAAAGCACATGACCTCACACTTTCCAACATTATACTCCATCTACCAAATTTTTGCACGATCATTTAGCCTGTCTATGTTCTTTTGCAGATTTTTGGTGTCCTCCTCACACATTGCTTTTCCTCCTATCTTTGTATCATCAGCAAATGTGGCTACGTTACCCTCGGTCCTTTCTTCCACATCGTTAATATAGATTGTAAATAGTAGGGGTCCCAGCACTGATCCCTGCGACACCCCACTAGTTACTGATTGCCAACCCGAGAATGAACTATTTATCCTGACTCTGTTTTCTGTTAGTTAGCCAATCCTCTATCCATGGTAATATATTACTCCCAACCCCGTGATATTTTATCTTGTGTGTAACCTTTTATGTGGCATCTTGTCAAATGCCTTCTGGAAGACCAAATACATCACATTCACTGGTCCCCTTTATCCACCCTGTTTGTTACATCCTCCAAGAATTCCAACAAATTTGTCAAACATGACTTCCCCTTCATAAATCCATGGTGACTGCCTGACTGAATTGTGCTTTTCCAAATGTCCTGCGACTACTTCTTTAATAATGGACTCCAACATTTTCCCAAACACAGATGTTAGGCTAACTGGTCTATAGTTTCCTGCTTTTTGTCTGCCTCCTTTTTTAAATAGAGGGGTTACTTTTGCAGTTTTCCAATCTGCTGGGACCTCCCCAGAATCCAGGGAATTTTGGTAAATTACAACCAATGCATCCACTATCCCTACCATTACTTCTCTTAAGACCCTAGGATGCAAGCCATCAGGTCCAGGGGATTTATCCACCTTTAGTCCCATTATCTTAATGAACACCACCTTTTAGTGATTGTGATTGTGTTACGTTCCTCCCCCGCTATAGCCCCTTGACTATCCGCTGTTGGAATATTGTTTGTGTCCTCTACCGTAAAGACTGATACAAAATATTTGTTCAGAGTTTCTGCCATCTCCATGTTCCCCATTACTAATTCCTTGGTGTTGTTCTCCAAGGGACCAACATTTACTTTAGCCACTCTTTTCCTTTTTATATACCAATAGAAACTCTTGCTATCTGTTTTTATATTTTGTGCTAGTTTACTTTCATAGTCCATCGTCCCTTTCTTAAATTTTTTATACATTCTTTGATGCCTTTTAAAAGATTCCCAATCTTCTGTCCTCCCACTAGTTTTGGCCACTTTGTATGCCCTTTTAATTGGATACCGTCCTTTATTTCTTTAGTTGCCATTGATGGTTATCTTTTCTTTTACTGCTTTTTCTCCTCACCGGAACGTATTTTTCTTGAGAGTTGTGCAATATCTCCTTAAATGTACGCCACTGTTCATCAAACATCCTACACTTTACTCTATTTTCCCAGCCCACTTTAGCCAACTCTGCCCTCATACCAACATAGTTTCCTTTATTTAAGATTAGTACGCTGGTTAGAGATCCAACTTTCTCACCCTCCATCTGAATTTGAAATTCAGATCATGCTATGATCACTCATTCCAAGAGATCCTTTACTAGGAGATTGTTTATTAATCCTGTCTCATTACACAGGACCAGATCTAAGATAGCCTGCCCCCTGGTTGGTTCTGTTACATACTGCTGAAGGAACCCTTCTCTTCTGCACTCTATGAACTCTTCCTCAAGGCTACCCTGACCAATTTGATTTGTCCAATCAATATGGAGGTTAAAATCACCCATGATTATTGCTGTTCCCTTTTTACAAGCCCCCACTATTTCCTGGTTTATACTCCGACCAACACAGTTGCTACTGTTAGGGGACCTATAGACTACGCCCACCAGTGACCTTTTCCCTTTATTATTCCTTATCTCCACTCAAACTGTTTCTACAACCTTATCATTTGAGCCAATATTGTTTCTCATTATTCCATCCTTTATCAATAGAGATGCCCCACCTCCTTTTCCTTTCTGTCTATCCTTCCTGATTGTCCAGTATCCCTGAATATTTAATTCCCAGACCTGGTCACCTTGCAACCACGTCTCTGTAATAGATATTAGATCATACCCATTTGTATTTATTTGTGCCGTCAACTCATCTATTTTGTTGCAAATGCTCCGTGCATTTAGAGAAAGTGCCTTTAAGATTGTTTTTTTACCCTTTTTTCCCCCACTTGTTTCCTCTCTCCTTCAAACTCACTTTCTTTAATTTTGCTTTCTAATTCCAGCTTTACTCCCCTCCCTAATAAATCTATTTTCAGGTTCCCATTCCCCTGCCAAGCTAGTTTAAAATCTCCCCAACAACACTAGTAACCCCCGTCCCTGCGAGGATATTGGTCCCGGCTCTGTTGAGGTGCAACCCGTCCGCCTTGTACCGGTCCCACCTCCCCCAGAAGCGGTCCCAATGCCTCAGGAAACTAACGCACTCCCGCCTGCACCATCTCTCCAGCCACGTATTCATCTGCTCTATCCTCCTGTTTCTGTACTCACTAGCTCGTGGCATCGGGAGTAATCCAGAGATTACTAGCTTTGAGGTCCTGCTTTTTAATCTCTCTCCGAGCTCCGTAAACTCTGCCTGCAGGACCTCACCCCTCTTTCAACCTGTGTCATTGGTCCCAGCGGAAGGAGCACACAACAACCCAAGCACTTCAACAAACCGGCACTTCAACCAACGTACTTTCAACCACCGTCTGTCCAACCTGCGACAGATACTGTAGCCCCCGCATTGGACTTAACAGACATCTGAGACCTCATTTGTAATGTGGAAGCAAGTCATCCTCGACTCCAAGGGACTGCCTTTGATGATGATGGTTTATATCAGACAGGAGGGGATTGGTGTCAGTGACTGTGAGGTGGGTTTATAACGGACAGGAGGGGATTGGTGTCAGTGACTGTGGGGTGGGTTTATATCAGACAGGAGGGGATTGGTGTCAGTTACTGTGGGGTGGGTTTATTATCAGACAGGAGGAAATTGGTGTCAGTGACTGTGTAGGAGGAGTCTCCAGCTTCAACTACTCGAGCTCCATGTTTCGGAGCTTGAGCGGCGGCTGGAGTCAATACGGTGCATCCGCGAGGCTGAGAGCTCCGTGGATAGCACCTTTTAGGAGGTGGTCACCCCACAGATTAAAAGCGTGCAGGCAGAGGGGAAGTGGGTGACCACCAGACAGAGTAAGAACGCTAGGCAGGTAGTGTAGGAGTCCCCCCGTGAGTCCATCTCACTTTCAAACCGATATTCACTTCTGAGCATCGATGAGGGCGATGGTGCCTCTGGGGAGTGCAGCTCGAGCCAATTCCAAGGCACCACGGGTGGCTCAGCTGCACAGGGGAGAAGGACGAAGAATAAAAGAGCTGTAGTGATAGGGGTTTCTGTAGTTAGGGGAGCAGAGAGGTGTTTTCTGTGGCCGCAGGCCTGACTCCAGAATGGTATGGTGCCTCCATGGTGCCAGGGTCAGGGATGTGACAGAGCAGACGCAGGGAATTCTGGGGGAGGGAAAGAGGGTAAACAGCTAGAGGCCATGGTCCACATCAGGACCAGCACCATAGATAGAAAGAGGGATGAGGTTCTACAGGCAGAATTTAGGGAGCTAGGAAGAAAATTAAAGAGTAGGACCTCAAAGGTAGTAATCTCCGGATTACTACCAGTGCCACGTGCTAATGAGTACAAGAATAGAAGGACAGAGAGAATGAATGCGTGGCTGGAGAGTTGGTGTAGGAGGGAGGGCTTTAAATTCCTGAGGGATTGGGACCATTTCTGGGGGAGATGGGACCTGTACAAACCGGACGGGTTGCACCTCAACAGTGCCGGGACCAATATCCTCGCGGGGAGCTTTGCTAGTGCTGTTGGGGAGAGTTTAAACTAGCTTGGCAGGGGGCTGCGAACCTGAGAAAACATTCAATAGGGAAGGAAGTAAAGTAGAAATTGGATAGCAAGAATTTAGAAATCGAATCTGTAAAACAGGAAACAAGAGTTAGTAAGTAGTAATCAAGGAGCGCTTCCTGTGCTAAATGGTACATACTTTAATGGAAGGAGTATAGCGAGTAAGGCAGATGAGCTGGGAGTATTACATTATAGCCATTACAGAGACATGGCTGAAAGAGGGGCAGGTTTGGCAGATCAATATTCCTGGTTACAGGATTTTTAGACAAGAGAGAGAGGGGGGTAAAAAGGGTTTCGGTGAGGAGGGATAGTTAAGAGAGATCATCAAATGAGGCCACATGGGTCGCATTTAAAAATAAAAAATGGGTGATCGCACTGCTGGCCGTGTATTATAGATCCCCAAACAGTGGGAGGGAGATAGAGGAACAAATATGTCGGCAAATTGCTGTGAAGTATAAAAACCATAGGGCAGTAATAGTAGGGGAGTTTAAATATCCTAATATTGATTGGGGCAAATATAGTGCGAAGGGTATAGAGGGTACGGAATTCTTAAACTGCATTCAAGCGAACTTTTTTAGTCAGTATGTAACAAGCCCAACACGAGAGGGGGCGGTTTTGGATTTAGTTTTGGGGAATGAAGCTGGGCAGGTTGAAGGGGTATTAGTGGGAGAGCACTTGGGTGCCAGTGACCATAATTCAGTCAGATTCAAGTTAGTTATGGATAAGGACAAGGATAGGCCTCGAATAAAAGTCCCAAATTGGGGAAAAGCTAACTTTGCTAAGTTGAGGAGTGATTTGGCCACAGTGGACTGGAAACTGCTACTTGTAGGTAAATCAGTGTCGGAACAGTGGGAGGCATTCAAGGAGGAGGTCTGGAAGGCTCAGTCCAAACATGTGACTTTAAAGAAAAAGGGTGGAATAACAATTCTAGAACCCGCTGGATGTCTAGGGACTTACAGGGGAGGGTAAAGAAAAAACGGGAAGCTTATGTCATACACCAACGGCTAAATACTGTAGAATCTTTGGAGGAATATAGAAAGTTAAGAGGTAAAATTAAAAAGGATATTAGGAATGTTAAGACAGCATGAAAAATACTTGGTTAGTGTCATGTATCTCACATTACTGTATATAACTGTATCTTACCATGCTATACATGACAGTAATTGGATATGACCTGTAACAATAAGCATACCTTACCACCAGGGGTGCACTTGCAGGAGACACTCCATACCTGTCCCACTGTGGTATATAAAGGGAGGTCTCACGCAAGTGCAGCACTGGAGAGCTGGAATTAAAGGTGCAGGTCCTGAGTGACCTTGACTTCAGCCTGTGACTCGTGTAAGTCAGTACATTAGGGTCAGGACTTAACAGTGGCGATGAGTTACAGGATCACAGAATCCACAGAATGGCTACCAACAGCTCAAATGAGAAATACAATGCTGTAGACAATTGGGATGACATTATAGAAAGGCTCCAGCAAAGCTTTGTGACCAAAGACTGGTTGGGCGACGATAAGGCAGACAAGAGAAGAGCCCATCTCTTGACCAGCTGTGGCTCGAAAACATACGCTTTAATGAAAGACCTGTACCCGAGAAACCAGCAAGCAAGTAGTTTGAGGAGTTGAGCACACTGGTGAGAGACCATCTGAAGCCAGCGAGCAGCCTACACATGGCCAGACACAGGTTCTACAACTACAGACGCTGTGTGGGCCAAAGCATACCCGACTTCGTGGCGGAACTTCAGAGGCTGGCTAGTTCATGTGAGTTCCCCGATAGACTAAGGAGAGAAGTACTGAGAGACTTTTTTATTGAAGGAATAGGCCACGCAGGCATATTCCAAAAGTTTATAGAGACTAAGAACTTGACTCTAGAGGCAGCAGCACTGGTCGCACAGACGTTCTTGGCAGGCGAAGAAGAAAGGAGGCTGATCTATACTTCGGGTACGACAACCAACGAGGCATCAGAACAAGGGGTTCAGATTGTGAAACAAACCGCTACCCCCACACACAGACAAAGGCAGGAGAGAGCAGGCTTTCAACAGCAGACAGTGGCGCCAGAAGCCATCAAAATCAAGGGCCACATGAACGGCCGATCACACCTCATCAACCCACAATGCGAGCAATCAACAACAGATTGAGAGAAGCTCAAGGGAGATCAGCCAGACGCAGCTCATCCTGCAGAAACAATGGAAACGGTCTGTGTTGGAGATGTGGGGGCAGGCACTCAACCAGGGGGTGTCGATTTCAGCATGCCGTTTGCAGAAACTGCAACTACACAGGGCATCTGGCTCGCATGTGCAGAAAAACAGCAGCTCGGCTGGTATACGAATTGGAAGGGTCGGAAAGCGGACCAGAAAACGGTTGGAACAGTGCACGGGACGCCGAGGTACAGCGGGTTAACATGATCAACGTCCACTGTTCTTACACCAAGACGCCTCCAATTATGATGAGGGTTCTACTCAACGGGATACCCATCAACATGGAACTGGACACGGGGGCCAGTCAATCCCTCATAAGCGTTCAACAATTTGAACAGCTGTGGCCGCACAAAAGCAACAGACCAAAATTCTCAAAGATCGACACCAAACTAAGGACCTATACTAAAGAAATCGTCCCAGTCCTCGGCAGCGCCATGCTCTCAGTCACACACAAAGGGATGGCGCACCAACTTTCCCTGTGGATTGTCCCCGGGGATCTCCCAGACCTGTTGGGGAGAAGTTGGCTAGCAGAACTTAATTGGAAATGGGATGATGTTCACGCCATGTCATCAGAGGAATGGACCTCCTGCTCAACAGTTCTAAGCCGTTTTGAACATCTCTTTCAGCCAGGTGTGGGCACCTTCAAAGGGGCTAAAGTTAGAATCTACATCACACAGCATGCCAGACCGGTCCATCACAAGGCTAGAGCTGTGCCTTATGTGATGAGGGAAAAGATTGAAAAAGAACTGGACCGGCTTCTGCGGGAAGGCATAATTTCTACCGTGGAATTCAGCGACTGGGCAAGCCCCATCGTCCCCATCATGAAGCCTGATGGATCCGTGCGAATCTGTAGGGATTACAAGTCTGCTATAAACAGAGTCTCCCAACAGGACCAATACCCGCTGCCCAGAGCCGAGGACCTATTTGCCACGTTGGCTGGAGGAAAACTTTTTTCGAAACTTGACCTCACATGTGCTTATATAACGCAAGAACTGACCGAAGAGTCTAAGCTACTCACCACCATCAACACACATCGAGGCCTTTTTGTGTGCAATCGATGCTCATTCGACATCAGGTCGGCAGCTGCTATATTCCAGTGCAACATGGAAAGTCTGCTCAAGTCCATCCCAGGGATGGTTGTGTTTCAAGATGACATACTCATCACGGGCAGGGACACCTACTCTCACCTCCGCAATTTTGAGGAAGTACTAAGTCGATTGTATCGGGTAGGCCTAAGAGTTAAGAAATCCAAGTGTCTGTTTTTCGCGCCTGAGGTTGAATTTTTGGGCAGAAGGATTGCCGCTGATGGAATCTGCCCAACCGAATCCAAAACCGAAGCGATTCGTCTGGCACCCAGGCCCCTGAAGGTCTCGGAACTGCGTGCCTTTCTCGGGCTACTCAATTACTTTGGGAACTTTATGCAGAACTTGAGCACGCTGCTGGAGCCTCTCCATGTGCAACTCAGAAAGGGGTGAGATTTGGTTTTGGGGAGACGCCCAAGACGCTTCAATAAGGCACGCAACTGTCTATGTTCCAAGAGTGTTTTAGCCTTTTTTGACACATGTAAAAAGTTAGTCCTTACGGGGTCGGGTGCGTTTTACAGCACGTCAATGATGTGGGTAAATTGCAGCCCGTTGCTTATGCCTCCATGTCACTTTCGCGGGCGGAGCGTGGGTACGGTATGGTTGAGAAGGAGGCGCTCGCGTACATGTACGGTGTCAAAAAGATGCACCAATACCTTTCCAAGGCAAAGTTTGCGTTAGAAACTGACCACAAACCTCTCACGTCCCTACTATCCGAGTGCAAGGCGATCAACGGCAACACCTCGGCGCGCATTCAGCGGCTTACGACTACACGATAAGGCACAGACCAGGCACAGACAACTGTGCCGACGCGCTTAGCAGGCTACCCCGGCGACCACAGAAGGGTCCGACAAACAGGACTGAGATGGTCATGTCAATCAATGCCTTTGAATCCACAGGTTCGCCCATTATGGCTCGCCAAATCAGAGCCTGCACGACCAGCGACCCCACGTTATCTTTAGTTAAAAGATGCATTTTAACCGGTGACTGGGCAGAGGCTCACGATGCCTACCCCGAGGTGGTCAAACCCTTCCGTAGGCACATGCATGAACTCTCACTACAGGCAGACTGCCTGATGTGGGGCAGCCGAGTAGTTATGCCCTTACGAGGCAGGGAGGCGTTTGTCCAGGAGCTCCATCGCGAGCACCCGGGAATCGTCCTTATGAAGGCCAAAGCCAGATCTCATGTCTGGTGGCCTGGCATTGACGCGGAATTGGAGCTCTGCGTCCGTCGGTGCACCTTTTGTGCCCAACTCAGTAATGCCCCCAGGGAGGCCCCCCTAAGCCCCTGGCCCACCAAACTGTGGTCGCGGGTACATGTAGAGTATACGGGCCCATTCATGGGCAAAATGTTCCTTGCAGTCTTTGATACATTTTCAAAATGGATCGAGTGCACCATTTTAAAATAGAGCACCACCTCCACCACTGTGGAGAGCCTTAGAACCATGTTTGCAACGCACGGCATTCCTGACATATTGGTCAGTGATAATGGTTCGTGCTTCACTAGCGCAGAATTTCACAATTTTATAGTTGACCACGGTATAAATCACGTTACGACGGCACCTTTCAAGCCGGCCTCCAATAGCCAGGCAGAGCGAGCAGTGCAGATCATTAAACAAGGCATGCTCATAATCCAAGGTCCCACACTGCAGAGCCACCTGTCACAACTGCTGCTGGCATACAGATCTCGTCCGCATTCGTTGACTGGGGTTCCCCCCATGCAACTATTGATGAAACGAACCTTAAAGACCAGGCTCTCGTTAATCCTCCCAGACATGCATGAAATTATTGAGGCTAAGCGGCAAAAGCTAACTGAGTACCATGACCGAAATTCGAAGGGGAGGTGGAATGAAATAGGGGACAAAGTGTTTGTGCTAAACTATGGCCGGGGTCCCAAATGGCTTGCAGGGACAGTAACAGACAAAGAGAGAAACAGGCTACTGGTTGTACAAATGGACAATGGCCAAACCTGGTGGAGCCATGTAGACCAAGTAAAAAGTAGATTCACTCATAACACTGAAGAACCAGAGGCAGACTACAACATGGAACTCACACCACACCTGGTGGACAGACAGGTGGAACAACCTGAAGAAAGGGCAGTCTCAACAGACAGCCCAGGCGAGATACCAGCAATCACACCGAACGAAAAACAGGCACCAAGGCAAACAACTGAACCACAACAAAGACGCTCCACGCGAGAGCGCAGACCACCCGAGAGACTGAATCTATAAAGGCAGTAAGACCTTGGGGGAGGGTGATGTCATGTATCTCACATTACTGTATATAACTATATCTTACCATGGTATAAATGACTGTAACTGGATATGACCTGTAACAATAAGCATACCTTATCACCAGGGGTGCACTTGCAGGAGACACTCCATACCTGTCCCACTGAGGTATATAAAGGGAGATCTCAGGCAAGTGCAGCACTGGAGAGCTGGAATTAAAGGTGCAGGTCCTGAGTGACCTTGACTTCAGCATGTGTCTTGTGTAAGTCAGTACATTAGAGTCAGGACTTAACAGTTAGTAAACTTAAGGAAAGCCCAAAGAAATTCTATAAATATACTAAGAGCAAGAGGATAACTAAAGAAAGGGTAGGGCCTATTAGAGACCATGAAGGTAATCTTTGTGTGGAGGCGGAAGATGTTATGATTCTTAATGAATACTTTGCGTCTTGTTTTCACAAAGGAAAGGGGCAATGCAGATACTGTTATCGAGGAGGAGTGTGAAATTCTGGATGAAATAAACAGTGAGAGGATTATTAAGGGGTTTAGCAGCTTTGGAAGTAGATAATTCCCCAGGCCCAGATGAAATGCATCCCAGGCTGTTGAGTGAAGTAAAAGAGGAAATAGCAGATCTGTTGACCATCATTTTCCAGTCCTATTTGGATTTGGGCATGGTGCCAGAGGACTGCTAATGTGGTACCCGAGTAATTACAGGCCTGTCAGCCTAACCTCAGTGGTGGAAAATTATTGGAAAATTCCTGTGAGAGGATAAATCTACATTTAGAAACGCAAGGACTAATTAGGTACAGTCAGCAGAGATTTGTTAAGGGAAGATTGTGTTTGACTATCCTGATTACCTCCTCATAAAATTCAACCAAGAGGGTCGATGAGGGTAGTGCATACAATGTAGTGTATTTGGCCTTTAGCAAAGCTTTTAATAAGGTCCCACATGGTAGACCGGTCACGAAGGTTAAAGCCCATGGGATCCAGAGCAAAGTGGCACGTTGGATCCAAAATTGTCTTTGAGGTAGGAAGCAAAGGGTAATGATTGATGGATGTTTTTGTGACTGGAAGGATGTTCCTGTGGGGTTCTGCAGGGCTCAGTCATGGGTCCCTTGCTTTTTGTGGTATATATCAATGATCTAGATTTGAATCGAGGGAGTAAGATTAAGACATTTATAGATGACACAAAAATTGGCTGTGTGGTTGATAATGAAGAGGAAAGTCATGGACTGCAGGAGGATATCAATCTACTGGTCAGGTGGGCAGAGCAGTGGCAAATGGAATTTAATTCGGAGAAGTGTGAGGTAATGCACTTTGGGAGGGCTAATAAGGAAAGGGTATACACATTAATGTTTAAAGATCAGTCCCTCAAAACTATCATCAATCTCATGGTCTACAGGGCTGTAGTGATACCCGCCCTCCTGTCTGGCTCAGAGACGTGGACCATGTACAGTAGACACCTCAAGTCGCTGGAGAAATACCACCAACGATGTCTCCGCAAGATCCTGCAAATCCACTGGGAGGACAGACGCACAAACATTAGCGTCCTCGTCCAGGCCAACATCCCCAGCATTGAAGCACTGACCACACTTGATCAGCTCCGCTGGGCAGGCCACATAGTTCGCATGCCAGACACGAGACTCCCAAAGCAAGCGCTCCACTTGGAACTCATCCACGGCAAACGAGCCAAAGGCGGGCAGAGGAAACGTTACAACGACACCCTCAAAGCCTCCCTGATAAAGTGCGACATGCCCACTGACACCTGGGAGTCCTTGGCCATAGACTGCCCTCAGTGGAGGAAGTGCATTCGGGAGGGTGTTGAGCTCCTCGAGTATCATCACAAAGAGCATGCAGAAATCAAGCACAGGCAGCGGAAGAAGCGTGCGGCAAACCAGGCTCCCTGCCCACCTTTCCCTCAACAAATATCTGTCCCACCTGTGACAGAAACTGAGGTTCCCGTATTGGACTGTACAGCCACCAAAGAACTCATGCTAAGAGTGGAAGCAAGTCTTCCTCGATCCCGAGGGACTGCCTATGGTGATGATACACATTAAGCGGTAGATGATCAAAGGGACCTTGGAGTGCTTGTCCATAGATCCCTGAAAGTAGCAGGCCAGGTGGATAAGGTGGTTAAGAAGGCAGACGGAATGCTTGCCTTTATTGGCTGAAGCACAGAATACAAGAGCACGGAGGTTATGCTTCAATTGTATAACACTCTGGTTAGACCACAGCTGGAGTTCTGGTTGCTGTATTATTGGAAGAATGTGATTGTACGAGAGAGGGTGCAGAGATTTACTAGGATGCTGCCTGGAATGCAGCATCTTAGCTGTGAGAACAGATTGGATAGGCTGGGTTTGCTCTCATTGGAACAGTGGAGGCTGGGAGGAGACCTCATTGAGGTGACAAAATTTTGAGAGGCCTGGATATAGTGGATAGCAAGGGTCTATTTCCCTTGGTGGAGGGGTCAATTATGAGGGGGCATAGTTTTAAGGTGGTTGGTGGAAGGCTCAGAGGGGTTTTGAGGGGAGGCTTCTTCACGCAGAGGGTTGTGGGGGTCTGGAACTCACTGCCTGGAAGGCTGGTGGATGCAGAAACGCTCACCACATTTAAAAGGTGCTTGGATGGGCACTTGAAGTGCCGTAATCTGCAGGGTTACGGACCTAGAGCTGGTAATTGGGATTAGACTGGATAACCTCCTGTTGGCTGGTGCAGATACGATGGTAAGTACTGCAGCGAATCGAATATGGCCAGGGTGATCTCCTGGACTCGTTTCGATCGCCTGGATGGGTCAGAGAGGAATTTTCCCAGATTTTTTTCCCCCAATTGGCCTGGGTTTTTATCTGATTTTTGCCTCTCCCAGGAGATCACATGGCTCCGGTTGGGGTGGAGTGTAGAATGTTTCAGTGTAAGGGGTGTCGCAGTTGTGTGAGGCGGACTGGTTGGCCCGGGTGCTCTTTACCTTTCCGCCATTGTTCATTGCTCACAGGTTTATATGTAACCTTCAGGGCTGCTGACCGAGGGCCGTGCGGCTCTTTATCGGTCGGCGTGGACACGATGGGCCGAAATGGCCTCCTGCGCTGTAAATTTCTACGTTTCTACCAATTACTTTAAATCTATGCCCTGAGTTATTGACCCCTCTGCTAAGGGGAATAGGTCCCTCCTAACCACTCCATCTAGGCCCCTCATCATTTTATAAACCTCAATAAGGTCTCCCCTCAGCCTCCTCTGTTCAAAACAAAACAACCCCAGCCGATCCAATCTTTCCTCATACCTAAAATTCTCTAGTCCCGGCATCACACTGGTAAATCCCTTCTATACCCTCTCTTTTCTGTAATGTGATGACCAGAATTGCACGCAGTATTTTAGCTGTAGCCTAACTAGTGTTTTGTACAGTTCAAGCTCTTGTATTCTATGCCTCGGCTAATAAAGTCTAGTATCCCGTATGCCTTCTTAACCATCTTATCGACCTGTCCTGCTACCTTCAGGGATCTGTGGACAAGCACGCCAAGGTCCCCCTGTTCCTCTACACTTCTCAGTGTCCGACCATCTATCGTGTGTTCCCTTTCCTTGTTAGCCCTCACCAAATGCATTACCTCACACTTCTGCAGATTGAATTCCATTTGCCCCCCCTGCTCTGCCCACCGGACAGGTCCATTGATACCTTCCTGCAGTCTACAGCTTTCTTCTTCATTATCAACCACACGGCCAATTTTCGTATCATCTGCAAACGTCGTAGTCATACCCTTTACATTCAAGTCTAAATCATTGATGTATACCAGAAACATCCTTCCAGTCGCAAAAACACCCATTGACCATTAACCTTTGCTTCCTAGCTCAGCCAATTTTGGATTCAAGTTGCCACTTTGCCTTGTATCCCATGGGCTATTACTTTCATGACCAGTCTGCCATGTGGGATCTTATCAAAAGCCTTGTTAAAATCCATATACACAACGTCAAACACAACACCTTCATCGACCCTCCGCGTGACCTCCTCAAAAAATGCAATTAGGTTAGTCAGACACGACCTTCCATTAACAAATCCATACTAAATGTCCCTGATGAATCCGGCTCTTGCTGAATGAAGATATATCCTGTCCCTCAGAATTTGTTCCAATAATTGAAAGTCCAAATTGGGGGAACTGAATTTTATTTTGTCATGCTATCGAGATTGGGGCCAGAGGGACAATAAATAATAATAAATAAATTATTTTAAAAATCGGTGATCAGACCTGCAGTATGATCAAAATCTCCAGATGGCGCCAAAAATGGGGAGCGTGGGGCTCTGTGAAGAGGATTGTAAGTGAGCTCAGTCTGAATGCACAGGTTTGCAAATGGGCTGGATGAATGGCAGATGAAATTTAGTGCAGAGAAATCTGATGCAAAACATTTTGGAAGAAAAATGGAGGAAATGTACATTAAATGGTAACATTTTAAAAGAAGTGGCGAGAGAGATTTGGGGATGTAAAAGTCCCTTTTCTTATTAATGAGCAAGTTCCAGAGTCCAATGTCAGCAACTTTAATGCCTTAATAAGAAATATAAGATGAGCAGTTTCTCAGGCATCCACCGCATCTTATACTGATCCACCAATCAGAGTAAAGATGCAAGTCCCGCGTGTCCACAGTAACTGACACCAGGTCAGCCCGCTGGATGGAACCTCGGGCGCCCTGAGCTTGATCTCCGGTGTCTCCAGTCCCCACTGCCCCCTTACATCAGTCTCCCCTCACTTTTATACCCTGCACTGATCCACCTCTGGCACCGAACTCTTCTTTGTCTTCTCTGCTGGGTTTGGGCAGGAAGTGAGGAAAAGACAGCTGGAACTTCTCTAATCTGTGATTTACAAGGACACTTTCCCTGGTTCCCAGCACTTACTTTTCTTCAGTAATTTTCTCATTATCCCTAAACTACCCTGCCTGCTGTTAGTTCTTATAGTTTCACAATTATAGGTATAAACATTTCACATTATAATCTAATCTATTCTATTACTCACACTGGTTTAAGCTTGGAAGAAGCACTGAGGGTAGCAAGGGCACAGAATGTACTCTGTGTGGGGAACTTCAGTGTCCATCACCAAGAGTGACTCGGTAGTACCACTACTGACTGAGCTGGCCGAGTCCTGAAGGACATATCTGCCAGACTGGGCCTGCAGCAGATGGTGAGAGAACCAACACGAGGAAAAAACCTCCTTGACCTGATCCTCACCAATCTACCTGTCGCAGATACGAACAATGACGGACAGGTAAAGACCATCGGGTACATCGAGCCTGTCCCACATGGATCTGCCTCTGTCTATGACAGCATTGGTAGCAGTGACCAACGCACACAGTCATTGTGGAGACAAAGTCACACCGAACACACACTCAAATGTGTTGTGTGGCACCATCACCGTGCTAAACGGGATAGATGCAGAACAGATCGAGCAGCTGAAAACGGGGCATCCTTAGGGTGCAGTGGGCCATCAGCAGCAGCAGCATTGTATTCCACCACAATCTGTAACCTCATGGTCCGGCATATCCCTCACTCTAACATTACCATCAAGCCTGGTTCAATTAGGAGTGCAGAAGAGCATGCCAGGAGCAGCACCAGGCGTAACGAGAAATGAGGTACCAGCCTGGGGAAGCTGCAACACAGGACTACATTTATACTAAGCAGCGGGAGCAGCATGGTATAAACAGGGCTAAGCAATCCCACAATCAATGAATCAGATCAAAGCTCTGCAGTCATCCCACATCCAGTCGTGAATGAACACAAGAACATACATAACAACCAGGAGCAGGAGTAGGTCATACGGCCCCTCGAGCCTGCTCCGCCATTCAATAAGATCACGGCTGATTTTCTACCACAACTCCACTTTCCTGCACTATCCCCATATCCCTTTAGTCCCTTAATATCCTATGCTGGGTTCAGTTCTACACTCACTGGTTCCCCTCCCTCTCCTTCCCTGAAGGTGCTGACTCTGGCTGGGTTCAGTTCTACATTCACTGGTTCCCCTCCCTCTCCTCCCCTGAAGGTGCTGACTCTGGCTGGGTTCAGTTCTACACTCACTGGTTCCCCTCCCCTGAAGGTACTGACTCTGGCTGGGTTCAGTTCTACACTCACTGGTTCCCCTCCCCTGAAGGTGCTGACTCTGGTTGGGTTCAGTTCGACACAACAGTTTCTCTCCACTATGTGACCCATGTGCCCAAACTCCATGTGTGAACCTCGACAGTGAGTGTCGACTGGCTATTCCACTGTCCTCACCTGAGGCCTCACACGTGCATTTTCCAGCAGGGCCACCAGACTCTCCTCCCAATGGCTGAGTGGATAAAGGCATGTAGGATCTGTTCCCCACCCCCCCTCACCCCAACTGTAAAATGGACTGTCGAATGGAATAAAACCTACTGACGGTGGGACGGGTTAATAAAAAACAAACCTCAGTACAAACACCGAGAGGGTGGGCTATACAGTGAGGGGTTCATTCAAACATTGCAGCAAAACGATGACTCATTGAGAGACTGGAAGGATATCCTCAGAGACAATGATACAGGACACCTGCCATCGATCTAATCAACACAGGCAGTAGCAGCAGACGCCGGCCATGCACACCTTCAATGGTCCCTGGTCCCTGTCAAGAAGGAAGAGGGACATTCACACATTCCTCAACTGTGGAGCCAGATCTGTTCCCAAGTAAGGTTTGCATTGTACTACACAGCAGGAGAGCTGATCGTGCCCCTGTCTGGGCCAGGGAGTGGAATACACTGATGATCAAGAGGTTATTAACCATCGGAAGAGTCGACAGGGGAACAGCAGGAAATATGTTTGATGCTGTGATTATGAAGCCCCATAAAAAGAGGACCACTTCGGAGCAAGGGCAGTGCAGTGAAGGAGGATGCAGGGTGGTCACCTGGTCCCGGCCTACAATCCACACCACAACCACCAGCTGTGTGGGTAATTATAAGTTTCAGTCAAACCGTCGGGGAATTTGTCCGAGTCGTTTTATAATCACAGTCGAATCGCGGAAGGGTGTTAAACTGTGATATTTCCTGTTAGTTTTCAGGTAACCTTGTGTAGGGGGTTTGTATTATGGGTTCGGTGTTATTCCGGTCGGAATCTCAGGGTGGTTGTGTACTGGGGAATAACGCAAGTTCAATAAACATACAAGTTTAAGGTTGAGCCAAAACCCTGTGCCGAGTGTATTTGTTCTTATAAATCCTGAAGTCAAGAACTGTTGGTGAGGGTTTACCGAATCTCTCACAGGCACCACCCAGTGTGACTGAGTCATAGTTCCACCATTCAATTAGATTGTGACTGATCAGTATCTTATCTCCGTCTACCTGCCTTGGTTGCATCACTCTTAATACCCTTGCCCAAGAAGAATCTAGCAAGCACAGTTTTGGAATTTTCAATTGGGCCCCAGCCTGAGTTTTATGGGGGACAGAGTTCCAGATTTCCACAACCTTTAAGAACAAAAGAAACAGGAGCAGGAGTAGGCCATACGGCCCCTCGAGCCTGCTGCACCATTCAATAAGATCCAGGATGATCTTGTACTTCAGCTCCACTTTCCCGCACTATCCCCGTATCCCTCGATTCCTTTAGTGTCCAAACAGCTTTCTATCTCAGCCCTGAATATACTCAATGTCTCAGCATCCACAGTCCTCTGGGGGAGAGAATTCTAAAGATTCACGACCCTCTGAGTGCAGAAATTTCTTTTCAGCTCAGTCCTAAATGGCCGAGCCCGTATCCTGAGACAATAACCCTTAGTTCGAGACTCTCGAGCCAAGAGAAACAGATTCTCACCATTTGTGTGAGGAAGTGCTTCCTGACATCACTCCTGAACCTCAGTGGTGGGAAAATTATTGGAAACAAATCCTGAGGGACAGGATAAATCTTCATTTGGAAAGACATGGATTAATTAAGGACAGTCAGCACGGATTTGTGAAGGGAAGGTCAGGTCTGACTAACTTGATTGAATTTTGAGAGGAGGTAACCGTGAGGGTCGATGAGGGTAGTGTGTATGATGTAGTGTATATGGTTTTTATCAATGCTTTAGATAAAGTCCCACATGGCAGACTGGTCACAAAAGTAAAAGGCCATGGGATCCAGGGCTAAGTGACAAGTTGGATCCAAACTTGGCTCAGGCTGGAAGCGAAAGGTAATGGTAGATGGGTGTTTTTGTGACTGGAAGGCTGTTTCCAGTGGGGTTCTGCAGGGCTCAGTGCTGGGTCCCTTGTTTTTTGTGGTATATATCAATGACTTGGACTTGAATGTTGGGGGTAAAATTAAGAAGTTTGAAGGTGACACTAAAATAGGCTGTGTGGTTGAGAATTAAGAAGAAAGCTGCGGACTGCAGGAAGATATCAATGTACTGGTCAGGTGGGCAGTAAAGTGGTAAATGGAATTCAATCCGGAGTAGTGTGAGCTAATGCATTTGGGGAGGTCTAACAAGGCAAGGGAATACACATTAAATGGTACGACACTGAAAATTGTAGAGGAACAAAGGGACCTTGGAGTGTAGGTCCACAGATCCCTGAAGGGGGCAGGCCAGGTCGATAAGGTGGTTAAGGCGACATATGGAATACTTACCTTTATTAGTCGAGGCATGGAATACAAGAGCTAGGAGGTTATGCTTGAACTGGTTAGGCCGCATTTGTAATACTGTGTGCAGTTCTGGTCACCACATTACAGGAAAGATGTGATTGTACTGGAAAGGGTACAGAGGAGATTTACAAAAATGTTACCTGGACTGGAGAATTTTGGCTATGAGGAAAGATTGGAGATGCTGCATGTGTTTTCTTTGGAACAGAGGAGACTGAGGGGAGACCTGATGGAAGTCTATAAAATTAAGAGGGGCCTGGACAGAGTGGCTAGGAAGGGCCTGTTTCCCTTGGCGGAGGGGTCAACAACCAGGGGCATAGATTTAAAGTAACTGGTTTAGAGGAGATACGAAGGGAAATTTCTTCACCCAGAGGATGGTGGGGGTCTGGAACTCACTGCCTGAAAGGGTGGTAGAGGCAGAAACACTCACCACATTTGAAAAATACTTGGATGTACACTTAAAGTGCCATCACCTACAGGGCTACGGACCGAGTGCTGGAGAGTGGGATTAGGCTGGATAGCTGTTTTTTTGGCCGGCACGGACACGGTGGGCTGAAATGATTTCCTGCCGTGCTGTAAATTTCGATGATTTTATGATTAATGACCTAGATGAAGGGACCGAGTGTAGTGCATCCACATTTGCTGATGATACAAAACTAGGTGGGACAGTAAGCTGTGAGAACACAAGAGTCTGCAAGATATACATAGAAAGACTATGTGAGTCGGCAGTAAGGTGGCAGATGGAACATAATGTTGGGAAATGTGAGGCTATTCACTTTGGTAGGAAGAATGAAAAACAGAATATCTTTTAAATGATGAGAAATGTTTAAACATCGGTGTTCAGAGAGACTTGGGGTGTCCTCGTACAAGACACACAGAAAGTGAGCATGCAGGTACGCAAGCAATAAGGAAGGCAAATGGTTTGTCCTTTATTGCAAGGGGGTTGGAGTATAAGAGTAAGGAGGTCTTGCTACAATTGTACAGGGCCTTGGTGAGACCACACCTGGAGTACTGGGCACAGTTTTGGTCTCCTGATCTGAGGAAGGATATACTTGCCTTGGAGACAGTGCTACAAAGGTTCACAAGATTGATTCCTGGGATGAGTGGGCTGTCTGATGATGAGATAGTGTAGAATCGGCTGAGACACACTCGAGTTTAGAATATTGAGAGGTGATCTCATTGAAACATACAAGTTTCTGAAGGGGCCTGACAGGTTAGATGCTGAGAGGTTGATTCGCCTGGCTGGACTGTCTAGAACTAGGGGGCACAGTCTCAGGATAAGGGTTAGGACATTTAAGACAGAGATGAGGAGGAATTTCTTCACTCAGAGGGTTGTGAATCCTTGGCATTCTCCCCACCAGAGGGCTGTTGATGCTCAGTCTATTCAAGGTTGAGATAGATAGATTTTTTGGCTCAAGGTGAATCAAGGGATATGGAGATCAGGCAGGAAAGTGGCGTTGAGGGCGATGATCAGCCATGATCTCATTGAATGACGGAGCAGGCTCGAGGGACCTTATGGCCTCCTCCTGCCCCTATTTCTTATGCTGATATCCAGGGGGCTCTAGATTTTTTAGTCCCACCCTTTTTCTTGAAGGTAACATACTTCCTCTAAACCCTCATTATCTTCTCATTGAATGCCTCCCACTGCTCTGAGACTGATTTAACTTCAACATAAGAACATAAGATTTCAGAGCAGGAGTATGCCATTCGGCCCCTCGAACCTGCTCTGCCATTCAATGAGATCATGACTGATCTTCTACCTCAACTCCACTTTCCTGCACTATTCCATATCCCTTGATTCCCTTAATAAACAAAACTCTATCGATCTCTGTCTGAAATATGCTGAAAGACAGAGCCTCCACAGCCCTCTGGGGTAGAGAATTACAAAGATTAATGAGTGAATACGTTTCTGCTCATCTCAGTCCTAAATGGCCAACCCCTTATTTTGAGACTGTGACCCCTGGTTCTAGACTCCTCAGCCAGAGGAAACATCCTCCCTGCATCTATCCTGTCAAGCCTTGTAAGCATTTTGTATGTTTCAATGAGATCATCTCTCATTCTTCTAAACCCTAAAGGATAAATGCCTAGTCTACGCAATCTCTACTCATAGTACAATCCGCCCATCCCATGAATTCAGTTTAGTGAACCGTCTTTGCCATCCTCAATGGCAAGTACATCCTTCCTTTGGTAAACAGCCAATACTCCAGGTGTAGTCTCACTAGGGCCCTATATATCCTTACACTTGTACTCAAATCCTTTTGTAATAAAGGCCAACATACCATTTGATTTCTTCATTGCTTGATGTACCTGCATGTTAACTTTCAATGATTTGTGTACAAGGACACAGAGGTCCCTCTAAACACCAGCATTTCCCAATCTCTCACCATTTCAAATAGCTGTTTCCAGTCCACTTTGGCTAAATCACATCTCAGCTTAGTAAAATTGGCTTTTCCCCAATTGATAACTATTATTCCTGGTTGGTGAAGACAAACGTAGGTCCACTGCAGTCAGAATCAGGGGAAGTCATAACGGGGAACAAAGAAATGGCGGACCAATTGAACAAGTACTTTGGTTCGGTATTCACTAAGGAGGATACAAACAACCTTCCGGATATAAAAGGGGTCAGAGGGTCTAGTAAGGAGGGGGAACTGAGGGAAATCTTTATTAGTCGGGAAATTGTTTTGGGGAAATTGATGGGATTGAAGGCCGATAAATCCCCAGGGCCTGATGGATTGCATCCTAGAGTACTTAAGGAGGTGGCCTTGGAAATAGCGGATGCATTGACAGTCATTTTCCAACATTCCATTGACTCTGGATCAGTTCCTATGGAGTGGAGGGTAGCCAATGTAACCCCACTTTTTAAAAAAGGAGGGAGAGAGAAAACAGGGAATTATAGACCGGTCAGCCTGACCTCAGTAGTGGGTAAAATGATGGAATCAATTATTAAGGATGTCATAGCAGTGCATCTGGAAAATGGTGACATGATAGGTCCAAGTCAGCATGGATTTGTGAAAGGGAAATCATGCTTGACAAATCTTCTGGAATTTTTTGAGGATGTTTCCAGTAAAGTGGACAAAGGAGAACCAGTTGATGTGGTATATTTGGACTTTCAGAAGGCTTTCGACAAGGTCCCACACAAGAGATTAATGTGCAAAGTTAAAGCACATGGGATTGGGGGTAGTGTGCTGATGTGGATTGAGAACTGGTTGTCAGACAGGAAGCAAAGAGTAGGAGTAAACGGGTACTTTTCAGAATGGCAGGCAGTGACTAGTGGAGTGCCGCAAGGTTCTGTGCTGGGGCCCCAGCTGTTTACATTGTACATTAATGATTTAGACGAGGGGATTAAATGCAGTATCTCCAAATTTGCAGATGATACTAAGTTGGGTGGCAGTGTGAGCTGCGAGGAGGATGCTATTAGGCTGCAGAGTGACTTGGATAGGTTAGGTGAGTGGGCAAATGCATGGCAGATGAAGTATAATGTGGATAAATGTGAGGTTATCCACTTTGGTGGTAAAAACAGAGAGACAGACTATTATCTGAATGGTGACAGATTAGGAAAAGGGAAGGTGCAACGAGACCTGGGTGTCATGGTACATCAGTCATTGAAGGTTGGCATGCAGGTACAGCAGGCGGTTAAGAAAGCAAATGGCATGTTGGCCTTCATAGCGAGGGGATTTGAATACAGGGGCAGGGAGGTGTTGCTACAGTTGTACAGGGCCTTGGTGAGGCCACACCTGGAGTATTGTGTACAGTTTTGGTCTCCTAACTTGAGGAAGGACATTCTTGCTATTGAGGGAGTGCAGCGAAGGTTCACCAGACTGATTCCCGGGATGGCGGGACTGACCTATCAAGAAAGATTGGATCAACTGGGCTTGTATTCACTGGAGTTCAGAAGAATGAGAGGGGATCTCATAGAAACGTTTAAAATTCTGACGGGTTTAGACAGGTTAGATGCAGAAAGAATGTTCCCAATGTTGGGGAAGTCCAGAACCAGGGGTCACAGTCTGAGGATAAGGGGTAAGCCATTTAGGACCGAGATGAGGAGAAACTTCTTCACCCAGAGAGTGGTGAACCTGTGGAATTCTCTACCACAGAAAGTAGTTGAGGCCAATTCACTAAATATATTCAAAAGGGAGTTAGATGAAGTCCTTACTACTCGGGGGATCAAGGGTTATGGCGAGAAAGCAGGAAGGGGGTACTGAAGTTTCATGTTCAGCCATGAACTCATTGAATGGCGGTGCAGGCTAGAAGGGCTGAATGGCCTACTCCTGCACCTATTTTCTATGTTTCTATGTTTCTATGGTCTATCTTTGTCCTTTTCCATAACTGCCCTAAATCTAACTGAATTACGATCACTAGCAGCAAAATGCTGTCCCATCGATACCCCTTCCACCTGCCCAGTTTCAGTCCCTAATACTAAGTCCAGAACTTCCCCCTCTCTTGTTGGGCTTGCTACGTACTGGATAAAAAGTTCTGCTGGTTGCTGACCCCTCTGCGAAGGGAAATAGGTCCTTCCTAACCACTCTATCTAGGCCCCTCATAATTTTATACACCTCATTAAGCTCTCCCCTCAGCCTCCTCTGTTCCAAAGAAAACAAACTATTTAAGAGGGTTGGTGGGCTGGAGGAGGTTACAGAGATAGAGAAGGGTGAGACCCTGGAGAGATTTGAACAAGAGGATGCGTATTTTAAAGGCTGATATCACCAGCCATCTCGCCCAGCACAGAATGTAACTCACGACCAACAGGAAGGATGTTACTTTAACTACTACAAATGCATAATGCGGGGAAATCAATCTGTCCCTTCAACTAACAGCGACATGGAAAGAGGGAAATGAAAGACCTTTAAACACCTTGTCCACCTGGCACTGAAGTATCTGAAACTCATATTAGGAACTCATAAATAGAAATAAAATACTGACAAATGTTGAACTGTTTTGTTGACAAAAGAATTCTCGATTTAACTTTAAAAGGTGAATTGTTTAACAGGTGTTCACACAGACTCACCCGACAGGCCTACTCAGGATCCACCCCTCAAGCACCGTGATTGGTTGCAGAACACGCTGCTCCCTGGGCCCTCCGGCCTCTGAGCTCTATTCCTGTTGGTTCCCAGGGCAATCAATCACCACTCGCCAACATTATGCTGCCACATTAAGTTGAGAGGCTCGGAGGAAGAAATAAAATGAGGCCGTGAATCTGAGTTAAGAAATAAAATTAGAAAAGCATAATTAAATGAACGAGGAGAGACAATATAAACTAAAGGGTAAAATCCTAAAGGAGATGCATGAACAGTGAGACCTGCGGGTATATGTGGACAAATCACTGAAGGTGGCAGGACAGGTTGGGAAAGCAGTTAAAAAAAAACTTTCAGGATCCTGGGCATCACAGAGTACAAAAGCAAATAGGTTATGATGAACCTTTGCAAAACACTGGTTCGGTCTCAACTGGTGCATTGTGTCCAATTCTGGGCACCACACATTAGGATGTGATGGCCTTAGAGAGGGTGCAGAAAAGATTGACAAGAATGATTCACGAGCTGAGGGACTTCAGTTCCGTGGATTGACTGGAGAAGCTGGGGTTGTTCTCCTTGGAGCAGAGAAGGTTGAGAGGAGAATTGATCGAGGTGTTCAAAATCATGAGGGGTCCGGACAGAGTAGATAGAGAGATACTGTTCCCATTGGTGGAGGGGTCGAGAACCAGAGGAAACGGATTTAAGGTGATTGGCAGAAAAACCAAAGGCGACATAAGAAAAATCTATTTTGCGCAGAGTGGTTAGGATCCAGAAAGCACGGGCTGAAAGGATGGTGGAGGCAGACTCAATCACAGCTTTCGAAAGGGAATTGGATAAGTATCTGAAAGAAAACATTTGCAGGGCTGGGGGAAAGGGCGGGCAGTGGGACTAGCTGGGAGCCGGCAAGGATTCGACGGGCCGAATGGCCTTCCGTGCTGTAACCATTCTCTGATTGTGTGAGCAGAACCACTCTGTTCCCTGACTCAATCGAAAGCCTTTTTGATTGTGAGCGCCTCTTTTAAACCTGTCTATCTCCGCTTTAAATATATTCAATGACCCAGCCTCCACAGCTCTCTGGGACAGAGAATTCCGCAGATTTACAAACCTTAGAGAGAAGAAATTCCTCCTCATCTCAGTTTTAAATGGGCGGCTCCTTCTTTTCAGACTATGACCCTAGTTTTATTTCCCTCTATAAGTGAAAATATCCTTTCTGCATCCACTTTGTTGAGCCCCCTCATTATCTTGTTAGTTTCAATAAGATCTCCCCTCATTCTTCTAAACTCGAATGTGTACAGGCCCAACCTACTCAACCTATCCTCATAAGTCAACCCCTTCATCTCTGGAATCAACCTGCATTCACTAGTTCCCCTTCCTCTCCTCCTCTGAAGGTGCTGACTCTTTCTGGGTTCAGTTCCACTCACTGGTTCCCCTCCCCTGAAGGTACTGACTCTGGCTGGGTTTAGTTCTACAATAACTGGTTTCCTCTCCCTCTGATTGTGCTGGCTATCTTCGATCTGGTCCTGTGTAATGAGACAGGATTAATAAACAAACTCCTAGTAAAGGATCCCCTTGGAATGAGTGATCATAGCATGCTTGAATTTCAAATTCAGATGGCGGCCGAGAAAGTTGGATCTCCAACCAGCATAGTGAGCTTAAATAAAGGAGACTACAAATGTTTGAGGGCAGATTTGGCTGAAGTGGACTGGGAAAATAGAATAAAGTGCAGGATGGTTGATGAACAGACTCGTACTTTTAAGTTGTATATTTCACAACTCTCAAGAAAAATATATTCCAGTGATCAGGAAAGGGTGTAAAAGAAATGATAGCCATCCGTGGCTAACTAAAGAAATAAAGGACGGTATCCAATTAAAAACAAGGGCATACAAAGTGGCCAAAACTAGTGGGAGGACAGAAGACTGGGAAGCTGTTAAAAGCCAGCAGAGAATGACTAAAAAAATGATTAAGAATGGGAAGATAGACTATGAAAGTAAACTAGCACAAAATATAAAAACAGATAGCAAGAGTTTCTATAGGTATATAAAAAGGAAAAGAGTGGCTAAAGTAAATGTTGGTCCCTTAGAGGACGAGATCAGGGAATTAGTAATGGGGAACATGGAGATGGCAGAAACTCTGAACAAATATTTTCTATCAGTCTTTAAGGTAGAGGAGACTAACAATATCCCAACAGTGGACAGTCAAGGGGCTACAGGGGGGAGGAACTTAACACTAAGAAGGTGGTACTCAGTATGATAATTGGACTAAAGGCGGATAAATCCCCTGGACCTGATGGCTTGCACCCTAGGGTCTTAAGAGAAGCAGCAGCAGGGACATTGGATGCATTGGTTGTAATTTAGCAAAACTCCCTGGATTCTGGGGAGGTCCCAGCGATTGGAAAACTGCAAATGTAACGCCCTTATTTAAAAAAGGAGGCAGAAAAAAAGCAGGAAGCTTTAGACCAGTTAGCCTAACATCTGTGATTGGGAAAATGTTGGAGTCCATTATTAAAGAAGCAGTAGCAGGATATTTGGAAAAGCAAAATTCGGTCAGGCAGAGTCAGCATGGATTTATGAAGGGGACGGCATGTTTGACAAATCTGCTGGAATTCTTTGAGGATGTAACAAACAGGGTGGATAAAGGGGAACCAGTGAGTGTGGTGTATTTGGACTTCCAGAAGGCATTTGACAAGGTGCCACGTAAAATGTTACTGCGCAAGATAGAAGTTCACGGGGTTGGGGGTAATATATCAGCAAGAATAAAGGATTGGCCAACTAACAGAAAAGAGAGAGTCGGATAAATGGTTCATTCTCTGGTTGGCAACCAGTAACTAGTGGGGTGCTGCAGGGATCAGTGCTGGGACCCCAACTATTTACATTCTATAATAAAGGACTTGGAAGAAGGGACTGAGTGTAACGTTGCCAAGTTTGCTGACGATACAAAGATGGGATGAAAAGCAATGTGTGAGGACACATAAAATCTGCAAAAGGACATAGACATGCCAAGTGAATGGGAAAAAAATTGGCAGAAGGAATATAATATTAGAAAGTATGAGTTCATGCACTTTGGTAGAACAAAATCAAAGAGCAAGTTATATTTAAATGGAGAAAGATTGCAAAGTGCTGCAGTACAGCGGGACCTGGGGGTACTTGTGCATGAAACACAAAAGGATAGTATGCAGGTACAGCAAGTGATCAGGAAGGCGAATGGAATCTTGGCCTTCCTGATCCATGTTTATGAAAGGATAGACTTGCTTTGGAGGCAAGTCAGAGAACGTTTCGGAGATGAGGGGGATGACTTATGAGGAAAGGTTGAGTAGTTTGGGCCTCTACCCATTGGAATTCAGAAGAATGAGAGGTGATCTTATCGAAACGTATAAGATTATGAGGGAGCGGGACAAGGTGGAGGCACAGAGGATGTTTCCACTGATGGGAGCGACTCGAACTAGAGGGCATGATCTTAGAATAAGGGGCCACCCATTTAAAACTGAGATGAGGAGGAATGTCTTCTCTCAAAGGGTTGTAAATCTGTGGAATTTGCTGCCTCAGAGAGCTGTGGAAGTTGGGTCATAGAAACATAGAAAATAGTTGCAGGAGTGGGCCATTCGGTGTTTTTGTGACTGGAAGACTGTTTCCAGTGGGGTTCTGCAGGGCTCAGTGCTGGGTCCCTTGTTTTTTGTGGTATATATCAATGACTTGGACTTCAATGTTGGGGTATGATTAAGAAGTTTGCAGCTGACACTAAAATACGCTGTGTAGTTGAGAATTAAGAAAACTGCACACTGCAGGAAGCAAAAAATGTACTGGTCAGAGGGACAGAAAAGTGGCAAATGGAATTTAATCCAGATAAGTGTGAGGTAATGCATTTGGGGACGGCTAACAAGGCAAGGGATTACACATTAAATGGTACGACACTGAAAATTGAAGAGGAACAAAGGGACCTTGGAGTGCAAGTCCACAGATCCCTGAAAGTGGCAGGCCAGGTAGATAAGGTGGTTAAGAAGGCATATGGAATACTCGCCTTTATTAGTCGAGGCATGGAATACAAGAGCTAGGAGGTTATGCTTGAACTGGTTAGGCCGCAGTTGGAATACTGTGTGCAGTTCTGGTCACCACATTACAGGAAAGATGTGATTGTACTGGAAAGAGGAGATTTACAAGAATGTTGCCTGGACTGGAGAATTTTGGCTATGAGGAAAGATTGGAGATGCTGGATCTGTTTTCTTTGTAACAGAGGACACTGAGCGGAGACCTGATGAAAGTGTATAAAATTATGAGGGGCCTGGATAGAGTCGATAGGAAGGACATGTTTCCCTTGGCAGAGGGGTCAACAACCGGGGGCACAGATTTAAAGTAATTGGTTTAGAGGAGATGCAAAGGGAAATTTCTTCACCCAGAGGTTTGTGGGGGTCTGGAACTCACTGCCTGAAAGGGTGGTCGAGGCTGAAACCCTCACCACATTTAAAAAATACTTGGATGTGCACTTAAAGTACCATCACCTACAGGGCTACGGACCGAGAGCTGGAGAGTGGGATTAGGCTGGATAGCTGTTTGTCGGCCGGCACGGACACGGTGGGCTGAAATGGTCTCCTGCCATGCTGTAAATTTCGATGATTTTATGATTTATGACCTGGACGAAGGGACCGAGTGTAATGTATACAAATTTGCTGATGATACAAAACTAGGTGGAACAGTAAGCTGTGAGAACACAAGAGTCTGCAGATATATATATAGACTGTGAGTGGGCAGTAAGGTGGCAGATGGAGTATCATGTCGAGAAATGTGAGGTTACTCACTTTGGTAGGAACAACAGAAAGACAGAATATCTTTTAAATGATGAGAAACTTTTAAACGTTGGTGTTCAGAGAGATTCGGGGTGTCCTTGTGCAAGACACACAGAAAGTGAGCATGCAGGTACGCAAGCAATAAGGAAGGCAAATGGTTTGTCCTTTATTGCAAGGGCTTTGGAATTCAAGAGTAAGGAGGTCTTGCTACAATTGTACAGGGCCTTAGTGAGACCACACCTGGAGTACTGGGCACAGTTTTGTTCTCCTTATCTAAGGAAGGAAACACTTGCCTTGGAGACAGTGCAACAAAGGTTCACAAGATTGATTCCTGGGATGAGTGGGCAGTCTTATGATGAGATAGTATGCAGAATGAGCCGATACACTCTCGAGTTTAGAATAATGAGAGGTGATCTCATTGAAACATACAAGATTCTGAAAGGGACGGACAGGTTAGATGCTGAGAGGTTGATTCCCCTGGCTGGACTGTCTGGAACTAGGGGACAGAGTCTCAGGATTAGGGGTCGGCCATTTAAGACAGAGATGAGGAGGAATTTCTTCACTCAGGGGGTTGTGAATCATTGGCATTCTCTTCCCCAGAGGGCTGCGAATGCTTAGTCTATTGAAAGTTGAGATCCATAGATTTTTGTATATTAAGGGAATCAAGGGAAACGGAGATCAGGCGGGAAAGTGGAGTTGAGGGCGATGATCAGCCATGATCTCATTGAATGGTGGAGCAGGCTCGAGGGACCTTACGGCCTCCTCCTGCTCCTATTTCTTATGTTGATATCCATGGGGCTCTAGATTTATTAGTCCCACCCTTTTTCTTGAAGGTAACATACTTCCTCTGAACCCTTATTATCTCCTCCTTGAATGCCTCCCACTGCTCTGAGACTGATTTAACTTCAACATAAGAACATAAGATTTCAGAGCAGGAGTGTGCCATTCGGCCCCTCGAGCCTGCTCTGCCACTCAATGAGATCATGGCTGAGCTTCTACCTCAACTCCACTTTCCTGCACTATTCCATGTCCCTTGATTCCCTTAATATACAAAAATCTGTCGATCTCTGTCCTGAATATACTCAAACACAGATCCTTCACAGCCCTCTGGGGTAGAGAATTACAAAGATTAATGAGTGAATAAGTTTCTGCTCATCTCAGTCCTAAATGGCCAGCCCCTTATTTTGAGACTGTGACCCTTGGTTCTAGACTCCTCAGCCAGAGGAAACATCCTCACTGCATCAATCCTGTCAAATAATTTTGTATGTTTCAATGAGATCACCTCTCATTCTTCTAAACTCTAGAGAATACATGCCGAGTCTACTCAATCTCTCCTCATAGGACAATCCTCGCATCCCAGGAATTCAGTTTGGTGAACCTTCGTTGCCATCCTCAATGGCAAGTACATCCTTCCTTAGGTCAGCAGCCAAAACTGTACACAATACTCCAGCTGCAGCCTCACCAGGGCCCTATATAATGGCAGAAAGACGTCTTTACTCTTGTACTCACATCCTCTTGTAATAAAGGCCAACACACCATTTGCTTTCTTCGTTGCTTGCTGTGCCTGCATATTAACTTTCAGTGATTCGTGTACAAGGACACCAAGGTCCCTCTAAACACCAACATTTCCCAATCTCTCACCATTTCCAGGAGCTGTTTCCAGTCCACTTTGGCTAAACCACATCTCAGCTTAGTAAAATTGGCTTTTCCCCAATTGAGAACTTTTATTCCTGGTCTATCTTTGTCCTTTTCCATAACTGCCTTAAATCTAACTGAATTATGATGATTAGCACCAAAATGCTGTCCCACTGATACCCCTTCCACCTACCGAGCTTCAGTCCCTAATACTAAGTCCAGAACTTCCCCCTCTCTTCTTGGGCTTGCTACGTACTGGCTAAAAAGTTATGCCGGTTGCTGACCCCTCTGCTAAGGGAAATAGGTCCTTCCTATCCACTCTATCTAGGCCCCTCATAATTTTATACACCTCATTAAGGTCTCCCCTCAGCCTCCTCTGTTCCAAAGAAAACAAACTATTAAGAGGGTTGGTGGGCTGGAGGAGGTTACAGAGATAGGGAAGGGTGAGACCCTGGAGAGATTTGAACAAGAGAATGCGTATTTTAAAGACTGATGCCACCAGCCATCTCAACCAGCACAGAATGTAACTCACTACCAACAGGAAGGATGTAATTTTAACTACTACAAATGCATAATGCGGGGAAATCAATCTCTATCCCTTTAACTAACAGCGACATGGAAAAGGGGAAATGAATGACCTTTAAACACCTGGTCCACTTGGCACTGAAGTGTCTGAAACTCAGAATAGGAACTCCAGAAAAACAAATAACTGACAAATGTTGAACTGTTTTGTTGACAAAAGAATTCTCAATTTAACTTTTGAAAGATAAATTGTTTAACAGAGATTCACACAGACTCACCTGACAGGCCGACTCAGGATCCACCCCTCAAGCACCGCAATTGGTTGCAGAACACGCTGCTCCCTGGGCCCTCCGGCCTCTGAGCTCTCTTCCTGTTGGTTCCCAGGGCAATCAATCACCACTCGCCAACATTACGCTGCCACATTAAGTTGAGGAAGAAATAAAAATAGACCATAAAACTGAGTTAAGAAATAAAATTAGAAAAGCATGATTCAATGAATGAGGAGAGACAATATAATCTAAAGGGTACAATCCTAATGGGGGTGCATGAACAGTGAGACCTGCGGGTATATGTGCACAAATCGCTGAAGGTGGCAGGACAGGTTGAGAAAGCAGTTAAAAAAGCTTACAGGTTGCTGGGCATCACAGAGTGCAAAAGCAAGGAGGTTGTGATGAACCTTTGTAAAACATTGGTTCGGTCTCAACTGGAGCATTGTGTCCAATTCTGGGCACCGCACATAAGGATGTGAAGGCCTGAGAGAGGGTACAGAAAAGATTGACAAGAATGATTCACGAGATGAGGGACTTCAGTTCCGTGGATTGACTGGAGAAGCTGGGGTTGTTCTCCTTGGAGCAGAGAAGTGCTCAAAATCATGAGGGGTCCGAACAGAGTAGATAGATAGATACTGTTCCCACTGGCGGAAGGGTCGAGAACCGGAGGAGATGGATTAAAGGTGATTGGCAAAAGAACCAAAAGGTGACATCAGAAAATCTATTTTATGCAGCGAGTGGTTAGGACCTGGAATGCACGGCCTGAAAGGGTGGTGGAGGCAGACTCAATCACAGCTTTCAAAAAAAAGTTGGAGAAGTATCTGAAAGAAAACATTTGCAGGGCTGGGGAAAAGGGCAGGGCAGTGGGACTAGCTGGGAGCCGGCAAGGGCTCGACGGGCCGAACGGCCTTCCGTGCTGTAACCATTCTCTGATTCTGTGAGCAGAAACACTCTGTTACCTGACTCAATCTAAAGCCTTCCTGATTGTGAGCACCTCTGTTAAACCTGCCCTGCACCTTCACTGCTCCAAGGAGAACCACCTCAGATGCTGCAGTCATCATCTTATTGAATGGCGGCAGGCTCGAGGGGCCAAAGGGCCGACTCATCTCCTATTTCTGATGTTCTCATGTATTCTCGTCACCAGCCCACCCAGCGCGCTGCTCCGCACCAATCACTGGTCCCTGAAGGAACTGACTCTGGCTGGGTTCAGTTCTACACTCACTGGTGCCCCTCCCAGGGAGGTGGGGTAGCTCTGTTAATAAGGGATGATATCAGGGCAGTTGTGAGGGATGATATTGGCTCCAATGAATAAAATGTTGAATCATTGTGGTGGAGATTAGAGATAGTAAGGGGAAAAAGTCACTGGTCGGTGTAGTTTATAGGCCCCCAAATAATAACTTCATGGTGGGGCGGGCAATAATCAAGGGAATAATGGAGGCATGTGAAAAAGGAACGGCAGTAGTTATGGGGGATTTTAACCTACATATCGATTGGTCAAATCAAATCGCAGGGGGTAGCCTGGAGGAGGAATTCATAGAATGCATATGGGATTATTTCTTAGAACAGTACGTAACAGAGCCTACAAGGGAGCAAGCATTTTGGATCTGGTCCTGTGTAACGAGACAGGAAAAATAAACAATCTCCTTGTAAAAGATCCTCTCGGAATGAGTGATCACAATATGGTTGAATTTGTAATACAGTTTGAGGATGAGGAAGTTGTGTCAGAAACGAGCGTAATATGCTTAAACAAAGAGGACTACAGTGGGATGAGGGCAGAGTTGGCTAAAGTAGACTGAAAACAAGGACTAAATGGTGGCACAATTGAGGAGCAGTGGAGGACTTTTAAGGAGCTCTTTCAAAATGCGCAACAAAATATAATCCAGTGAAAAAGAAGGGCGGCAAGAGAAGAGATAACCAGCCGTGGATAACCAAGGAAATAAAGGAGAGTTAAAATCAAAGACCAATGCGTATAAGGTGGCCAAGGTTAGTGGGAAACTAGAGGATTGGGAAGATTTTAAGCAACAGCAAAGAATGACTAAAAAAGCAATTAAGAAAGGGAAGATAGATTATGAAGGTAAACTTGCGCAAAACATAAAAACAGATCGTAAAAGCTTTTACAGATATATAAAACGGAAAAGAGTGACAAAAGTAAATGTTGGTCCCTTAGAAGATGAAAAGGGAATGTGGAAATGGCCGAGAACTTAAACAATTATTTTGCTTCCGTCTTCACAGTGGAAGACATAAAAACCATGCCAAAAATTGCTGGTCATAGGATTGTGGGAAGGGAGGTCCTTGAGATGATCACTATCACTAGGGAGGTTGTGCTGGACAGACTAATGGGATTGAAGGTAGACAAGTCCCCTGGTCCTGATGAAATGCATCCCGGGGTATTAAAAGAGATGGCGGAAGTTATAGCTGATGTACTTGTTACAATCTACCAAAATTCTCTGGACTCTGGGGAGGTACCAGCGGATTGGAGAGCAGCTAATGTAACGCCTCTGTTTAAAAAAGGGAGCAGGCAAAATGCAGGTAACTATAGGCCGGTTAGTTTAACATCTGTAGTGGGGAAAATGTTTGAAACTATCATTAAGGAAGAAATAGCGGGACAACTGGATAGGAATAGTGCAATCAAGCAGAGGCAGCATGGATTCATAAAAGGGAAATCATGTTTAACTAACTTACTGGAATTCTTTGAGGATATAACGAGCATGGTGGATAGAGTTGTACCGATGGATGTGGTGTATTTAGATTTCCAAAAGGCATTTGATAAGGTGCCACACAAAAGGTTACTGCAGAAGATAAAGGTACACGGAGTCAGAGGAAATGTATTAGCATGGATAGAGAATTGGATGGCGAATTGAAAGCAGAGAGTCGGGATAAATGGGTCCTTTTCCGGTTGGAAATCAGTGGTTAGTGATGTGCCACAGGGATCAGTGCTGGGACCACAACTGTTTACAATATACATAGATGACCTAGAGGAGGGGACAGAGTGTAGTACAACAAAATTTGCAGATAACACTAAGATTAGTGGGAAAGCGGGTTGTGTAGAGGACTCAGAGAGGCTACAAGGAGATTTGGATAGGCTAAGGTTTGGCAGATGGAATACAATGTCGGAAAGTGTGAGGTCATCCACCTTGGGGAAAAAAAAACAGTAAAAGGGAATATTATTTGAATAGGGAGAAATTACAACATGCTGTGGTGCAGAGGGACCTGGGGGTCCTTGTGCATGAAACTCTTTTAGAGTTTATCTCTAAAACAAAACATGAAACCATGCCATACGACCTGGATGACACACCAGACATTTACAAGGCCCTTTTTTTTTCCTTTTTTTGTTTTTTTTTGTGTTTTTCTTTTTTTTTTGTTTTTTTTTTGGACACTAAAATCACATTTTTTCCCCAGTGCCCCCTATAAAAGGGAAGCGGGCCACTAAAAGGACTGGCAATTAAAACAAATTAAACTTTAAAACGTAAAATCAAATTAAAATTTGGTTGCCGGGCGTGATGATGCACTCCAGTCCCTCCGGTGCCCACCTCTCGCGGAAGGCAGCGAGCGTACCGGTGGACACTGCGTGCTCCATCCTTGTGCATGAATCCCAAAAGGTTAGTTTGCAGATTCAGCAGGTAATCAGGAAGGCAAATGGAATGTTGTCCTTCATTGCGAGAGGGATGGAGTACAAAAGCAGAGAGGTGTTGCTGCAACTCTATAAGGTATTGTTAAGGACGCACCTGGAGTACAGCGTGCAGTTTTGGTCACCTTACTTAAGGTAGGATATACTAACTTTGGAAGCGGTACAGAGACGATTCACTAGGCTGATTCGAGAAATGAGGGGGTTACCTTATGATGATAGATTGAGTAGACTGGGTCTTTACTCGTTGGAGTTCAGAATGATGAGGGGTGATCTTATAGAAAAATTAAATTCATGAAAGGGATAGACAAGATAGATGCAGAGAGGTTGTTTCCATTGATGGGGGAGACTAGAACTAGGGGGCACAGCCTCAAAATACGGAGGAGCCAATTTAAAACCGAGTTGAGAAAGAATTTCTTCTCCCAGAGGGTTGTGAATCTGTGAAATTCTCTGCCCAAGGAAGCAGTTGAGGCCGGCTCATTGAATGTTTTCAAGTCAAAGATAGATAGATTTTTAAGCAATAAGGGAATTAAGGGTGACGGGGAGAGGGCGGGTAAGTGGAGCTGAGTCCATGACCAGATCAGCCATGATCTTATTGAAAGGTGGAGCAGGCTCGAGGGGCTAGATGGCCTACTCCTGTTCCTAATTCCTATGTTCCTACCCTGAAGGTACTGACTCTGGCTGGGTTCAGTTCTACACTCACTGGTCCCCCTACCCTGAAGGTACTGACTCTGGCTGGGTTCAGTTCTACACTCACTGGTTCCCCTCCCCTGAAGGTACTGACTCTGGCTGGGTTCAGTTCTACACTCACTGGTCCCCCTCCCTTGAAGGTACTGACTCTGGCTGGGTTCAGTTCTACACTCACTGGTTCCCCTCCCCTGAAGATACTGACTCTGGCTGGGTTCAGTTCTACACTCACTGGTTCCCCTCCCCTGAAGGTACTGACTCTGGCTGGGTTCAGTTCTACACTCACTGGTTCCCCTCCCCTGAAGGTGCTGACTGTGGCTGGGTTCAGTTCTACACTCACAGGTTCCCCTCCCCTGAAGGTACTGACTCTGGCTGGGTTCGGTTCAACACTCATAGGTTCCCCTCCCCTGAAGGTACTGACTCTGGCTGGGTTCGGTTCTACACTCACAGGTTCCCCTCCCCTGAAGGTACTGACTCTGGCTGGGTTCAGTTCTACACTCACTGGTCCCCCTACCTTGAAGGTACTGACTCTGGCTGGGTTCAGTTCTACACTCACTGGTTCCCCTCCCCTGAAGGTACTGACTCTGGCTGGGTTCAGTTCTACACTCACTGGTCCCCCTCCCTTGAAGGTACTGACTCTGGCTGGGTTCAGTTCTACACTCACTGGTTCCCCTCCCCTGAAGATACTGACTCTGGCTGGGTTCAGTTCTACACTCACTGGTCCACCTCCCCTGAAGGTACTGACTCTGGCTGGGTTCAGCTCTACACTCACTGGTTCCCCTCCCCTGAAGGTACTGACTCTGGCTGGGTTCAGTTCTACACTCACTGGTTCCCCTCCCCTGAAGGTACTGACTCTGGCTGGGTTCGGTTCAACACTCATAGGTTCCCCTCCCCTGAAGGTACTGACTCTGGCTGGGTTCGGTTCTACACTCACAGGTTCCCCTCCCCTGAAGGTACTGACTCTGGCTGGGTTCAGCTCTACACTCACTGGTTCCCGTCCCCTGAAGGTACTGACTCTGGCTGGGTTCAGTTCTGCACTCACTGGTTCCCGGCCCCTGAAGGTACTGACTGGCTTGGTTCAGTTCCAGACAGTGACATCTTTCACTTTGTGCCTGCACCAAGATGGCTGCGCATGCGCTGTGCTACTCACTGAATCAAAATGGTGGAACGCGGTACCTACAAACCTTTACCACGATGGCCGCCTTTAGCCTGTGCCTTTGACCGGAGAAAGCCCCGAAGCTGCAACCGCCGATATTCCGGGCTTCCGGCTGGCACCGGTTGTTAGTGAAGCCTCCCCACCTCCCCGCTGGTCCCTTATCCCGCTCCGTTCCGCTGAAAATGACACTTCTGATGAGCCTGTCCAAAACATGTCTTCTCCGCAATTACAAACCTCGCGCATGCTCCAAACCAAGGCAAGGCACGCGCCTGCGCACTGAGCTCCTGTAGTCTGCGTGCAGCACATTCTACCCCGGGGCATGCTGGGTACAGAAGACCATGTGAAATCGGAGCAGGAGTGGGCAGATACTGCACGGTTCTTTCCAGAGTAAAGCTCCCTCTGTACTGCCCTACAGAATCCCAGGGCAGGTACAGCACGGGTTAGTTACAATTTAAAGCTTGCTGCACGCTGACCTATCAAACACTCCCAGGGCAGGTACAGCACATATTAAATACACAGTAAGGATCCATCTGCACTGTCCCACCAGGTATTCCCAGGGTATGCACAGCACAGGTTAGATACAGAATAAAGCTCCCTCTCTCTTGTCTCAAGAAAAAATCACAGGGCAGGTACAGCACAACTATTTTGTTGTTGATCTGTAAATCAAATGCACCCTGATTAAAGGGGGGAGGGAACACTATAACCGGCAAAATAAACCAATTAAACTTTGGACTGTTAACTTAAATCAAATTAAAATTTGGTTGCTGGAGGTGATGATGCACTCCAGTCCCTCCGGTGCCAACCTCTTGCAGAAGGCTGCAAGCGCACCTGTGGCAGGTACAGCACATGTTAGATACAGAGTAAAGCTCTCTCTACAGTGACCTATCAAACACTCCCAGGGCAGGTACAGCACGGGTTAGATACAGAGTAAAGCTCCCTCTACACTGTCCCATCAAACACTCCCAGGGCACGTACAGCACATGTTAGATACAGAGTAAAGCTCCATCTACAGTGAGGAATGAAACACTCCCAGGTCAGGTACAGTATTGGTTAGATATGGAGTAAAGCTCCCTCTACACTGTCCCATTAAACGCTCCCAGTGCAGGTACAGCATAGGTTAGATACAGAGTGAAGCTCCCTCTACACTGTCCCATCAAACACTCCCAGAGCAAGTACAGCATAATTTAGATGCAGGGTAAACATCTCTCTAAACAGCCAATCCAAAAATACACAGGGCAGGCACAACACAGGTCAGATACACATCATCATTATCACAGTCTGTCCATCTAAATCGAGAAAGACTTGCTTACACTCTAAAGATGAGTTCTTAGGTGACGAAACAGTCAAGTACGGGAATGACATTCTCTGTCACAGGTGGGACAGAGAGTCGTTGAACGAATGGGTGGGTGGGACTGGTTTGCCACATGCTCCTATGCTTGGTTTCTGCATGCACTCAGCGATGAGACTCGAGGTGCTCAGAGCCCTCCCGGATGCACTTCCTTAATTTAGGGCGGACTTTTTTCAGGGACTCCTAGGTATCGGGGGGTTGGTGAATTTCATCAAGGAGGCTTTGAGGGTGTCGTTGAAAGGTTTCCTCTGCCCACTGTAGGCTCGCTTTCCGTGTAGGAGTTCCGAGTAGAGCCTTGCTTTGGGAGTCTTGTGAACAATGTGTCGAGCCATGGTATCCCTGGAGATTGAGCATGGAGTGTCCACTGGTAGATTCGTGGCCTTCCATGAGAGGTGAGCACCAGAGAGACTGGAGTGCATCATTCAAGAGGGAACAGAATTGTAATTTTAATTCATTTGATTTGATTTGACAAAAGTTACCTTTATGTTGAATTGTTAATTTGTGTTTTTGGTTCCTTAAAAAAAACAAAGGGGCACTTTAATGAAAGTTTCTGGAGTGTGACCCCCCTCCACCCTTTAATCAGGGGGAACTTGATTATTGTTCTACTTAAAATAGTTGTGAACAATGTGGCCAACCCAACGCAGCTGGTCGAGTGTGGTCAGTGCTTCCATGCTGGGGATGTTGCCCTGATCGAGGAAACACCAGGACTGGTTTGATGAGAATGACCAGGAGATCCAAGAGCTAATTAATCTCAAGCACAGGGCAATTCTGAACCTAAAACAACAACCCAACTCTGGAGCAGCAAAGCAGCATTACAGATGGCTTAATGCCGAGGTCCAAGAAAAAACCTGTGACCTAAAGCATAAATGGTGGGTGGAAAAATCACAGGAGTTTCAGCAGCTGGCCGACAGCCATGATGTGCGAGGATTCTTCATCACAGTTAAGGCCACCTATGGCCCAAGCACCCAAGGCACCGCTCCACTGCTGGCCAAGAATGGGGAAACACTCATCAAGGACACTGAGGCAGTCAGGACCCGCTGGAAGGAGCACTTCGAAGATGTCCTTAACCGAGACTCTGCCTTTGACTTGAGTGTCCTCGACTCCATCCTGCAGCATGCTACCCCCCAACATCTCAGCAAAACCTCAGCCCTGCACGTGATAGAAAAGGCCATCCGCCAGCTCAAGAACAACAAGGCAATGGGAGCGGATGGAATCCCCGCTGAGGCACTAAAGTATGGTGGAGAGGCAATATTGGCATGAATACATGACCTCATCTCTCTCATCTGGAAGGAGGAGAGCAGGCCTGGAGATCTCAGAGATGCAGTAATCATGACCATCTATAACAAAGGGGACAAGTCCGACTGTGGCAATTACAGATGAGTCTCCCTGTTACCAGCCACTGGGAAAGTCATCACTAGAATCCTCCTCAACCGTCTTCCCCTGTGGCTGAGGAGCTCCTCCTGGAGTCACAATGAGGATTTCGTCCTCTACGGAGTACAACGGACATGGAGTACATACAGATTAAAGCTCCCTCTACACTGTCCCATCAGATATTCCCAGGGCAAGTACAACATGGGTTATGTTATGTATGCAACCCAATGAAACCAGCAATCTACCGCCATCAGAGGGCATATCTGTTGGAGTCCCAAGGAATCCCAGTATCCCTTGGGAGCACTGTATATAAGCAGGCCTCCCATGCTGTACGTGCACTCTGGAGTTAGAAAAAAGAGACCAAGGTCACACTTACTCATGTCTACAGTACTCAATCACATTACTTTATTCTGGACATAACAATTAGCGACGAGATAATGA
Source organism: Pristiophorus japonicus (assembly GCF_044704955.1). NCBI lineage: Eukaryota > Metazoa > Chordata > Chondrichthyes > Pristiophoridae > Pristiophorus > Pristiophorus japonicus. The sequence continues at coordinate 55,900,444 of NC_091999.1, forward strand.
ACCATCATGGGAAAGTGCAGAGAACTGTTGATATCCTGCAGAAATTCTCAGAAGGGGACGATTGGGAGGTCTTCATGGGAATGTGAATGATGCCAAACAAAGGGCGATCCTCCTCACTCTCTGCAGGGCAACAACCTATGGTCTCATGAAGAATTTTCTTGCTCCGGTAAAACCAACAACCAAATCGTATGAAGAACTGTGTACGCTGATTCAGGAGCACCTACATCCGAAGGAGAGCATTCTGATGGGAAGGTATCAATTTTACAGATGTCAACGGTCTGAAGGCCAGGAAGTGGCGAGCTACGTCGACGAAATAAGGCACCTTGCAGGACATTGCGAATTTGATGGATGCCTGGAGTAAATGCGAAGAGATTTTTTGTGCTTGGCATTGGCCATGAGGATATCCTTCGCAAACTATTGACTGTTGAAACAGCGCACCTGAGCAAAGCCATAACGATAGCCTAGGCATTTATGTCCACCAGCCAAACAAATTTCGCAGCATACAGATGTTTCGGCAAGTACTGTACACAAAGTAACATCGTTTTCAGGCAGAAATGCATATGGCAGAATGTACACGCCTGCAGCTGCATGATCTCAGATGACTCAGACTCTGCCATCAAGCGTTTGTGCGAGGCAGTTAACAGCTTGTTGGCACTGCGGAGGTGATCATCGTGCCCATTAATGCAGCTTCAAATACTGTGCGTTCAAAGGCTGTGGAACAATGGGACACCTCCAGCGAATGTGCAGATGAGCTGCAAACACTGCAAAGCACTACATTGCAGTGGTAGACCGATCCATGGTGGATCAAATGAACTAGAGACTCAAACCGAGGATGCAGAAGTGTACGGCGTACACACCTTCACCACGAAATGTCCACCAATCATGTTAAATGTTGAGCTGAACGGAATTCCAGTATCTGTGGAATTGGACATGGGTGCGAGTCAGTCCATCATGAGAAAAGGGCCTTCGACAGGCCCAAGCTGAGCCCCATTCACACCAAACTGAAAACTTACACTAAAGAGCTGATCCCAGTAATTGACAGCACAGTATTAAAAGTCTCTTATAATGGAACAGTACACGAACTACCACTCAGGATAGTGTCAGGAGATGGACCCACACTGTTCGGCAGAAGCTGGCTGAGAAAAATACATGGAACTGGGATGACATCCGAGCGCTTTCATCCATCGATGACGCCTCATGTGCCCAGGTTCTGAGCAAGTTTCCGTCATTGTTTGAGCTAGGGATCGGAAGTTTCTTGAGGGTGAAGGTGCAGATCCACTTGATTCCCGGTACATGACCCATCCATCACAAGGCACGGGCAGTGGCATATATGATGCGAGAGAAAGTGGAGATCGAGTTAGAAAGGCTTCAACGAGAGGGCATCATCGCACTGGTGGAGTTCAACGAGTGGACCAGTCAGATTGTTCTGGTTCTCAAGGCTGATGTCATGGTCAGAATTTGCGGGGACTATAAAGTAATGATTAACCATTTTTCGCTACAGGACCAGTACCCGCAACCCAAGGCAGACGAACTATTTGTGACACTGGCAGGAGAAAAGACATTCACCAAGTTGGACCTGACCTCGGCCCACATGATGCAGGAGCTGGCGGAATCTTAAAAAGGCCTCACCTGCATCAACACGCACAAAGGTCTGTTCATCGATATTAGATGCACGTTTGGAATTCGATCGACCGTGGCTATTTTTCAGAGGGACATGGAGAGTCGGCTAAAGTCGGTTCTGCACATCGTGGTTTTCCAGGATGATATACTGGTCACAGGTCGGGACACCATCGAGCACTTGCAGAACGTGGAAGAGGTTCTAAGTCGGCTAGATCATGTGGGACTCAGGTTGAAACGCTCGACGTGTGTTTTCCTGGTGCCAAAGGTCGATTTCTTAGGGAGAAGAATCGTGGCAGATGGCATCAGACCCACTGACACCAAGACGGAGGCCATCAAGAATGCGCCGAGACCACAGAATGTGATGGAGCTGTGGTCCTTCCTGGGGCTCCTCAATTATTTTGGTAATCTCCTACCCGGGTTAAGCACCTTGCTAGAACCTCTACACATGTGGCTGCGCAAGTGAGATTATTAGGCATGGGGGAGATCAAAAGAGACTGCTTTTGAGAAAGCCCGAAATCTGTTATGTTCCAACAAACTGCTTGTCCTGTATTGATCCATGTAAACGTTTACTGCGAGCTTGCGATGCATCTTTGTACAGGGTCGGGCGTGTGTTACAATAAGCAAACGAATTGGGAACATTGCAACCGGTCGCCCATGCGACCAGGAGTTCGTCCAAGGCCGAAAGGACCTACAGCATGATTGAAAAAGAGGCGCTCGCATGCGTTTACGGGTTAAAAAATGCACCAGTATCTGTTTGGGCTTTAGTTCGAGTTAGAAACTCACCATAAGCCGCTCATATCGCTATTCACAGAGAGCAAAGGTATGAATACCAATGCTTCTGCTCGCATCCAAAGATGGGCGCTCACGCTGTATGCATATAAGTATGTAATTCACCACTGGCCAGGCACAGAGAACTGCACTGATGCCCTCAGTCGGCTACTTTTCCCACCACCGGGATGGAAATGGCACAACCTGCAGACTTGCTCTTGGTGATGGATGCATTTGAAAATGAAAAGTCACCCGTTACGGCCGCCAGATGAGGATCTGGACCAGCCAGGGTACTTTACTGTCCCTTGTAAAAACTGTATCCTCCATGGGAGCTGGTCCAGCGTCCCAGCGGAGATGCATGAAGAGATCAAGCTGTTCCAGCAGCGTAAAGACGGACTGACTTTTGTGGGGTAATCACGTGGTTTTGCCCAAGAAAGCGAGGGAAATGTTCAAACGTTACCTACACTGTGCCCACCCAGGCATAGTAATGATGAAAGCTATATTCAGACCCCATGTGTGGTGGCACGATATCGACTCAGATTTGGAGTCTTGCGTGCGCCAATGCACCACTTGCTCGCAACTGAGCAATGCACCCAGGGCACCCAAGTTTGTGTTCATGGCCCTCCAAACCGTGGTCTAGGATCCACGTTGACTTTGCCGACCCATTTTAGGCAAAATGTTCTTCGTTCTTGTGGATGTTTATTTTAACTGGATTGAGTCTGTAATAATGTCTGTAAGCACGTCCACTGCCATCCTCGAAAACCTACGAGCCACGCACGGCCTGCCTGATGTCCTTGTTAGCGACAACCGGCCATGCGTGCTTCACCAACGCTGAATTCAAGCATTTAATGACACGCAATGGGATCAAGCACATCACATCTGCCCCGTTCAAGCCCGCATCGAATGACCAGACAGAACGTGCAGTCCAAACCATCAAGCAAAGCTTGAAACACATGTCAAAAGGCTCTCTGCAGACCCACCTATCCCGAGTTCTGCTCAGCCACTGCAGCAGACACCATGCTCTCACCGGGATTCCCCAACTGAGCTGCTCCTGAAAAGGATGCTCAAAACAAGGCTTTCTCTTGTTCACCCTGATCTCCATGATCAAGCCGAGGGCAGGCGGCATCAACAAAGCATGTACCGTGATCGCACAGATTTGTCACGCAATATTGTACTCAACTATGGACATGGTCCCAAATAGCTTGCTGGCACTGTCATAGCCAAAGAAGGGAGGAGGGTATTTCAGGTCAAACTCGCGAATGGATTAACTTGCAGAAAGCATTTGGACCAAATCAAACTTCGATTCACAGACAGCCACAAGCAACCAACTTCGACCCTCCGACACACACACAAGTGGCAACCAGCATCATGGTTGACCACGAAATTGAACTCATCATCCCCAGCAGCCCAGCAAGGTCAGCTGCACAGCAGCACAGCGAAGAACCAACCAACTCACCTGCACCTGTATTTGTACCGAGACGATCGACTCGGGAGTGAAAAGCCCCAGATCGTCTCAACTTGCAAATAGGAGGGAGTGATGTGATGAAAATAACTCGATGTAACCAAAATTCTACCACCACCACAGGGCGTATCTGTTGGAGTCCCAAAGGATCCCAGTTTCCCTTGGGAGCACTGTATATAAGCAGACCTTCCATGTTGTAGGTGCACTCTGACGTTAGAATAAAGAGACAGGTCACACTTACTCACGTCTATAGTACTCAATCACGTTACTTTTTCTGGACTTAACAGGTTAAATATAGAATAAAGCTCCCTCTATACTGTTCCACCAAACGTTTCCAGTGCAAGTACAGCACAGGTTAGACACAGACTACATCTCCCTCTAACTTGTCCCAGCCATTCTAGGGCAGATACAGCACATGTCAGATGTAGAGAAAATCTCCCTGTATACTATTCCAGCGGATATTCGCGGGGCAGGTGCAGAACGGGTGAGATACAGAGTAAAGCTCCCTCTACACTGTCCCTTCAAACAATCCCAGGACAGACACAACACGGGTTAGAGACAGAGTAAAGTTTCCTCTACACTGTCTCATTAACCATTCCCTGGGCAGGTACAACCAAGCTCATGGTCTACAGGGCTGTAGTAATACCCGCCCTCCTGTATGGCTCAGAGGCATGGACAATGTACAGTAGACACTTTTCCTCGCTGGAGATATATCACCAACGATGTCTCCGCAAAATCCTACAAATCACCTGGCAGTACAGGCACACCAACATCAGCGTCCTCGTCCAGGCTAACGTCCCCAGCATTGAAGCACTGACCACACTCGATTAGCTCCGCTACGCAGACCACATAGTTTGCATGCCAGACACGAGACTCCCAAAGCAAGTGCTCTTTGCGGAGCTTCTTCATGGAAAATGAGCCAAAGGTGGGCAACGGAAACGTTACATGGACACCCTCAAAGCCTCCCTGATAAAGTGCGAGATACCCACTGACATCTGGGAGTCCCTGCCCAAAGACCACCCTAAGTGGAGGTAGTGCATCCGGGAGTCTCATCGCCAAGGGCATGCAGAATACAAGTGCAGGTAGTGGAAAGAGCGTGCTGCACCCAACCACCCCTTCCTTCAACGACTATCTGTTCCATCTGTGACAGAGTCTGTGGCTCTTGTATTAGAATGTTCAGCCGCCAAATAACTCACTTCAGGTGTGGAAGCAAGTCTTCCTCGATTTCGGGGGACTACCTATGATGATGATGATGATGATGACAGGTTAGATACAGAGTAAAGCTCCCTCTACAATGTCTCACCAGACATTCTCAGGTAGATACAGTCTTGGATATTGAAGGTTAAATCACCCTCTAGCCTGTCCCAAACAGTCCCAGGACACCCCCCCCCACACCCCCCGCCGCCCACCCATGAGATATCTATCTTCCTGAGCATCCCTGATTATAATTGGTGGCTGTGCCTTCTGTTGTCCAGGCCCCAAGTTCTTGAAAACCCAGCCTAAACCTTTCTGTCTAACCTGTGCAGTACCTGCCCTGGCAGTTCTTGATGGTATACTGCAGAGCAAGCTTTTCTCTCTTATCTAATCCATGCTGCATCTTTCCACGGAGACAGAGCTAGGACCGTGACGTCACAGCACTGTCGGATGGGCGGCCGCGTGGTCCTAACATCCACCGGAAAAAATGTCTCATCTGGTTCAGATGAACAACTGAAAAGAGTATGTGTGTCTGTATGTGTGTGTATGTGTGTGTACAAAACACATCATTCATAATGTATGCATTCCACAAAGATAAATGATAAGCTTCAATCATTGTTTTTCAGCATTTTATTGTATTCAAAATGCAATTGCAGGTCGTTAATACCTTTACCATTTATTGATAACCCACTGTCTTGTGTGCTCTTGTTTAGAAAGCGTTGTCACACTGACCATTCATTTACCTAGGTGACAAAGTCTGTCCGCAGTATTCAGTGGGAAAGGCGATTAAATCACACCGAGGATAATGAGCACATCTCTGCGCTTTACTCTCCTGTGATCACCTCATCAGCACACAGATGCTCCTGAGATTTACTTCCAAAGTGTAAGTGATGGTAAAAATGAAAATGCACCTGTACCTGGCATGAGGTTAGCAAATCTGTAATTATCTAACTTATTGCTTCTCTCATTAAACCTAACCCCGTCGCAGTTTTTACTGGACAAGAGCCAGTCTTAGTTTATATGTTTGCTGTGGTCCACTTCCTTACCAGCAAAGTTGAAGCCAATAGAATAAAAAGGACAGTGGCAGCATGGATATGAAATTGGTTGAGTGTCAGGAATCAAACAGTAGATTTTTTTGGACGAGGGTAAGGTCCGCAGCGACTGGTACTAGGAACTCTGTTTCTTTTGATTTATATTCATGACATGGATTTTGGTATCTGGGGTACAATTTCAAAATTTTCAGATGACTCAAAGCTTGGAAGCATAGTGAATAGTGAAGAGGATAGTGATGGCTGCAAGAGGACATAGATGTGCTGGTGGAATGGGTGGACACGTGTCAAATAAAACGGAAAACATTTTTAAGTGATACGTTTTGATAGGAAGAAGGAGAGGCAAAATAAACGGAAGAGTAGAATTCTAAAGCGCGTGATGAACAGAACGACCTGGGGATATGTGTGCACAAATTATCGAAGGTGGCAGGGCAGGTTGAGAAAGTGCTTTAAAAAGCATACGGGATCCTGGGCTTCATTAATAGAGGCATAGAATACAAAAGCAATGATCAACCTGTATAAAACACTGGTTAGTCCGCAATTCAGTATTGTGTCCAATTCTGGGCACTGCACTTTAGGAAGTATGTGAAGGCCTGAGATAGGTTGCAGAAAAGATTTACGTGTGGTTCCAGGGATAAGGTACTTCAGTTTTGTGGACAGACTGGAGAAGCTGGGGTTGTTCTTCCTAGAGCAGAGAAGGTTGAGATGAAATTTGAGAGAGGTATTCAGAATCATTAGGGGTCTAGACAGAGTAGCTGCCGAGAAACTGTTCCCATTGGCGTAAGAGTCGAGAACAGAGGACACAGATTTAAGGTGATTAGCAGGAGCACCAAAGGCGACATGGGGAAAGAGTTTTTAAGCAGCGAGCGGTTAGGATCTGGAATGCACTGTCTGAAAGGGTGGTGGAGGCAGAGTCAATCATGGCATTACAAATGGATTTGGATATGTAGCTGAAGGAAGAAAATTCACAGGGCTACGGGAAAGGACGTGGGAATAGACGAACTGAAATACTCTTGCAGAGAGCGGCACGGGCTATATGGGTCCAATGGCACTTTTATGTGCTATGACCATTCTATGATTGTATAATTACACCAGAGCCTGTCTCAGGTATTAGTATACTAGACACTGTTCCTGTTTATATTGCACCATCCATTAAAAATTCACTACCTCAACCATCGGCGGACCTTGTCTGCAGTGAGTATTATCTACAAGATGCATTGCAGCAACTCGCCAAGACATCTTCGACAGCACTTTCCAAACCTATGACCTCTTCCACCTAGAAGGACAAGAGCAGCGGGCTCATGGGAACACCATCACCTCCACGTACTCCTCCAAGTCACACACCATTCTGACTTGGAAATTTATTACGGTTCCTTCATAATTGCTGGGTCAAATTCGTGGAACCCCCTCCTTAACACTGTGGGAGTACCTTCACCACACGGACTGCAAGCGGTTCAAGTCGCAGTTCAACACCTGATTTTCAAGTCCAATTAGGGTTAGGCATTCAATGTTGGCCTTGCCAGCGACACCCACATGCCAGGCATGAATAAAACACTGTTCCTGTATCAATAATTACTGCACTATGTCCTATCTCAGTTATTATTGCACTAGAGCTATTAATATTGTACTATGCCGTGTCTCAGATATTACTGGAATATGCCATGCCTTTGTTCCTATTACTTAGAACCATGTCTCTGCTTATAATAAACGAGACAAAGACACTGTTTTTATTACACTAGCCCCATTCTTTCATGTTAAAAAACTCGGCCATGCCTCTGTTTATATTCAATTAGATCCTGTCTCTGTTATTACTGTACTAAACTCTGTAACTCACAGGGCGCGTACAGCATGTGTCAGATCCAGAGTAATGCTAACGTTACACCGTTCCATCAAACACTCCCAGGGTAGGTACAGCTCGGGTTAGATACAGAATAAAGCTCTCTGTCCCACTGTCCCATCAAACATTCCCAGGGCAGGTATGGCACGGGTTAGATACAGAGTAAAGCTCCCTCTACACCATCCCATCAAACATTCCCAGCGCCGGTACAGCACAGGTTAGATACAGTGTAAAGATCTCTCTACTTTGTCCCATCAAAAACTCCCAGATCATTTCATACACATGTCACATTTTGGATTAAAGCTACCTCTGCACACTATCATCAACATGGTTCGAAGCATTTCAGTAGGGCTCAAGGAAAACGTTTGTTAGATATTGACATCGAGTTGGGGGGGGAGGCCAATTATCCATTCTTGAGAGACAAGACATAAAGTGGAAACAGGGGAGGGAGAGGACACAGGAAATCTCCACTGTCACATTTGTGATGTCACTATATATGGTGACTAGAATCTTTCCCAATTCTGACCGTGGGGATAATCTTTACTTTATTCTCCTATAATTTAGAAAAATGTACCAAAAAACAATTGTTGCTGGAATCTGTTGAGAGATTTGCATTTCTCTCTATCTTTACTTCTGTGCAGTGTTGGTGGGGAAACATTTATTGTGTTTCTGTCGCTCAATGCTCTAATCTGGGACTTCTATTTCTGTGTTTATTTACATAAACGCCTCACTGATTCCCATGAAGTGTTCATGGCAGCAAAATCAGATCAACAGAGTCACTTATTGATTCGTTTCATCTCACAACAAGGGCTTATTTTAAGAATATTGACATATGGTACACAGATATATACATATCTCGATCTGTGAATTTGGCTTCAGTTTTGTTCAATTAGAGCAGATGTGTTTCATATCAAAGGGAATAAATTGCAAAATGAATAATTCAGTTCTGAATGTTCTGCAGCTGAAATCAGTGGAACATCCCTGAACAGGCTGATATTCCACTGGATCTCCATCTATTGGAAGATTTAACCCATTGAAACTAAATAAGTTAAACCAGTGACCAGAGGAGTACCTGACAATCACAGTAATATCTGAGCTTTTCACATATCGGAACGTCTATTTTCAAATGTTGACATTTAGAAACACCTTGCAGCGACTTTCCTGACCTCATGTTGTCCCAAACAACTTTGCAGCCAATTATTTTTTCCGGAAGTGTGGTCACTGTTGTAATGTAGGAAATGTGGCAGCCAATTTATGCACAGCAAGATCCCACAAGCACCAATGAAATAATGATCGGATAATCTATTTATCAGATGTTGGTTGAGGGATAGGTTTTTGCGCGGGAAACCGTGGAGAACTCCTCTGCTCTTTAGGATAGTACCATTAGTCCTTTATATCCAGCTGAGTGGGAAGCTGGGGCCTCAGTTTAATGCCTGCCCCAAAAGACGGCACATCAGACCATGCAGCATTCCCTCAGTACTGGCATCGGATGTGTCAGCACAGCTTAAGGGCTCAGGTCTCTGGAGTGGTGTTTAGTATCTGTGACCTTCTGAGTCAGAGGCGAAAGTGATCCCACTGAACCGAGGCTTGAACATATCACAGATTGTATTTTAAAATGTTGCCATTCAGCTCATCGTGTCTGAAGTTCAAGACCTGAACCCAGTCTTACACCGCTCCATTTATTATCAGGGGCGAGTTCTCTTATCTTGCCTGGGATGTCATTCCCACACTGGGATTTCCACTGGGTCGAAATAAAAGTGTCAGCGATTCCGCAGGGTACATCTGGAAGTGCCCGAGGCAAAAGGACTCACGGAACTTGAGTTTTACACTGTGTGAGCTGCACAATCAAAGTAGCTGGAAGCTGGGAGTGTTCTCCTTAGAGCCGAGCAGGTTATGTGCCACTTAATTGAGGTGCTAAAAATTATGAAGAGTTTTGATCGGGTAAACTGGGAGATATTACATCACTCCCTCCTACCATCCCTTCCTCCATCCACCCGTATCTCCTTCCCTCCCTCCCTTCATCCCTCCTTCCCTTCATCCCAGCATCCCCCCTCCCATCAATCGCTCCCTCCCTGGATCCACCGTTCCCTGCCTCTGTCCACACTAAACCCATTCTTCACATCAATCCTCCCTTGCTCCACTCCCCCCTTCCTCAATCCCTCCCTACATCAATCACTCCCTCCCTGCACTCATCCCTCCCTCCGTCCATTCCTCCACCCCTCCATCACTCCACCCCTACTTGCTCCACTCGTCCGTCCCTCCATCCCTCCCTCAGCCCAACAGATTCTTATTTTTCCCTTTTGAGTGTTTCTGATTCCATCGATGAGGATTCCTCACCTGGAATTTTCTGCACCCAATTCCTTCACCGGGCTTTCATATATATTAACAAATAAAAGAGCGAGCGATGGCAAATATTTATATTTAACCTCCCACCACCTCACCACCTAAAAAGACTGACAAGAAATGAAATGGTGACTTTTCCGGAGAGGGAGTTGGCTGGGGAACTGGCACTGGGTAGAAGTTCTAGCTGGGGCAGTGAGGATACCTTTTCTGCTTATAAATTAAATAAATAAGGGTAACAGTTTGAAAAATTGTTTTTAGACATCCGCGACTTTCAGCTGCTCCTTTTTCCTGCCCCTTCTCGCTATTGAAGATGGGCCAGTTCCTGCCTGGAGCTCGATGACATTGTGTGTACTGGAAGGTAGGACGCAAGCTCTCGTTACACGGACATCTTGTAGAATCTGGGGCTGTTCTTCTTACAGCAGAGAAGGTTGAGGGGAGATTTACCAGATTGGCACCAAGAATGAACCACGAGTTCGGCCCCAGCTGGAGGATTGTGTCCAATTCTGGGCACCACACTTTAGGAAGGACGTGAAGTTTTCGGGAGGGTGCAGAAGAGACTTACTGGAAATGCATCAGGGATGGGGGATTAAAATTATGTGGAAAGACTGGAGAAGCTGGGGTTGTTTTCCTTGGAGTAGAGAAGGTTAAGAGGAAATTCAGTGGAATAGCAGCGGGAATGAAGCACTTCAATTAATGTGGAGAGACAGGAGTAGATGGGATTGTTCTCCTTGGAGTGGACAAGGTTAAGGGCATCTTTAATAGAATGTTACCAGGGATGAGGACCGTCAGTTAATGTGGAGAGATAGGAAAAGATGCGATTCTCCTCCTTAGAGGAGAGAAGTCTAAGAGCAGATTTGAAAGACCAGATTAAAATCATCAAGAGTTTAGATAGAGTAAATAAATAGAAGCTTTTGCAGGTGTGAGGTGATTGACAAAAGAACCAAACGCGATATGTGGACAAACTTCTTTACGCGGCCACTGGTTAGGATTTGGAGTGTACTGCCTGATAGGGTGGTAGATATAGATTGAATAGTAGCCTTCAAAATTAAATTGTGTAAATACTTGAAGGAGATAAAAATGCAGTGATATAGCGAAAGAGCGGCTGAGTGATACTAACTGGATTGTTCTTCAAAAGAGCCGGCACAGACTCTATGGGCTGAATTGTCACCTTCTGTGCTCTACTAATCTACGAATGACCATCACAATCACTAAGGAGGTGGTACTCAGTAGGATATTGGGACTAAAGGCAGATAATTCTCCTGGACCTGATGATTTGCAGCCTAGAGGCTTAAGAAAAGTAGCGGCAGGGTTTGTGGATGCATTGCTTGTAATTTACCAAAATTGCCCGGAGTCTGAGGAGGTCCCAGCAGATTGCACAACTGCAAATGTAACGCCACTATTTAAAAAAGGAATCAGACAAAAAACAGGAAACTATAGACCAGTTAGCCTAACATCTGTAGTTGGGAAAATGTTGGAGCTCATTATTAAGGAAGCAGTAGCAGGACATTTGGAAAAGCAAAATTCGGTCAGGCAGAGTCAGCATGGATTTATGATTGATAAATTTGCTGGAGTTCTTTGAGGATGTAACGAACATGGAGGATAAAGCGCAACGAGTGGATGTGGTGCGTTTGGACTTCCAGAAGGCATTTGACATGGTGCCACGTAAAAGGTTACTGCACAAGATAAAAGTTCACGGGGTTGGGGGTAATATATTAGCATGGATAGCGGATTGGCTAACTAACAGAAAACAGATTGTCGGGATAAATGGTTCATTCTCTGTTTGGCAACCAGTAACTAGTGTGGTGCCGCAGGGATCAGTGTACACTCTAAATAAATGATTTGGAAGAAGGGACTGAGTGTAACGATGCCAAGTTTGTTGATGATACAAAGATGGGAGGAAAAGCAATGTGTGAGGAGGACACAAGAAATCTGCAAAAGTTCACAGACAGGCTAAGTTAGTGGTCAAAAATTTGGCAGATGGTGTATAATGTTGGAAAGTGCGAGGTCATGCACTTTGGCAGAAAAAAACAAAGAGCAAGTTATTATTTAAATGGAGAAAAATTGCAAATTGTCGCAGGACTGCGGGACCGGAGGGTACTTGTGCATGAAAGACAAAAGGATACTATGCAGGTACAGCAAGTGATCAGGAAGGCCAATAGTATATTGGCCTTTATTGCAAAGGGGATGGAGTATAAAAGCAGGGACGGCTTTCTACAGCTATATCTATCTTAAGATTTGAACACGGATCGTTGAATTCAAAGTCCAGAGTGCTCACCATTACACCATTGAACCAACACCATAAGGTATCGGTGATGCCACACCTGGAATACTGCGTGCAGTTTTGGATTCCATATTTAAGAAACGATTTACTTGCTTCGGAACCCGTTTAGAAAAGGTTCACTAGGTTGATTTCGGGGAAGAGGGGTTTGACTTATGAGGAAAGGTTGAGTAGGTTGGGCCTCTATTCATTGGAATTCAGAAGAATGAGAGGTGATCTTATCGAAACGTATAAGATAATCAGGGGGCTTGCTAGAGTGGATGCAGAGAGGATATTTCCACTCACAGGGCAACATAAAACAAGGGGACATAGTCTCAGAATAAGGGGCCGCCTATTTAAAATTGAGATGAGGAGGAATTTCTTCTCTCAGTGGGTTGTAAATCTATGAAATGTTCTGTCCCAGTGAGCTGTGGAGGCTAGGTTATTGAATATATTTAAGGCGGTGATAGACAGATCTTTGTGTGATCAGGGAATAAAGGGTTAAGGGGGGCAGGCAGAGAAGTGGAGCTGAGTCAATGATCTGATCAGCCATGAGCTTATTCAATGGCGGAGCAGGCTCGAGCGGTCAGGTGGTCTCTTGCTGCTCCTATTTCCTATGTTCTTGTGTTCTTAAGTTTATATTACACGAGGCAATGTCTCCGTTTTTAATACAATATACTTTGTCCATGTTTATATTACACTAGACCCTGTCTTTGTTTAAATTTCACTACATCATGTCTCTGTTTATATTACACTACGCCTTGTCTGCTTAAATTTCACTGGGCTCTGTCTCTGTTTAAATGGCACTATAACCTGTCTCTGTTTATATTACACGAGGCCCTGTATCCTTTGATGTTACACTAGGCCCTGTGTCGCTTTATGTTACACTGGGCCATATATCCATTGCGCTTCACAGGACAATGTTTGTTTGTGTGAGACGATGCTCAGTATGTCTCACTTTTGTCTCGGTCTCAGATATTTTTGGGATAAACACCCACTCCAGGCTCTATATTTCAATTTATTGCACAATGGACCCTGTCTCAGTTATTTCGGCACTTGACCATGCGTCTGTTAGCTAGACAGAAGACCATCATTATAGGCAGTTGCTCGGAATCAAGGAAGACTTGCTTCCACTCTTAAAATCAGTTCTTAGGTGGCTGAAAAGTCCAATTGCAGGAATTACAGTCTCTGTCACAGTGGGACAGATAGTCATTGAAGGAAGAGATGGGTGGGAATGGTTTGCCATGCGCTCTTTCCACTGCCTGCACTTGATTTCTGCATGCTCTCCGCGATGAGACTCCAGTAGCTCAGCACTCTCCCGGATGCACTTTCTCCACTTAGCACGGTTTTTGGCCTGGGACTCTCAGGTGTCAGTGGGGATGTTGCAACTTATCAGGGAGGCTTTGAGCGTGTCCTTGTAACGTCCGCGACCAGGCCAACATCCCCAACATTGAAGAACTGACCACACTTGATCAGCTCCGCTGGGCAGGCCACATAGGTTGCATGCCAGGACACGAGAATGCCAAAGCAACACAGAAGATATATAGACGTTGGAGAGATATTAATATAAATAAAGATATACATGTGTGTGGGTAGGAGGATGCAATACTTTTTTGGTTGGAACATATGTTTCGATTCCTTAACAGCTATCAAAGGTTGTGTGCAATGTCTAATTGATCTGATGTCATGTCGTTAATATTTGTGCTGAAAGGATGGAGTGAATCTTGTAACAATCTCCCAGAGATGGACTGGTATTGAGGGACAAGACTGAATGTGGGCAATAGTGCACTGCACTTTGCACTACTTAGTGGCACACTGTGTGTTAAAGGTTACTAATTCACACTTGTGGTGTGCTGTGCCAATTTCTCTCAGTTAATTAATGATAAGAATTGTTTTTCCTGCAATATTTTCTCTGGAGCTGTCACGTGACCCACTGGTTGAATCAGATGGAGCCTGGAACCGTGACCTCACAGCACCACTGCATGGGCGGCCTCAGGGTCCTAATGTCTTCAAAAACTGTATCGCTCATTTGGTTAAGATGAACAACTGAAAATAGCACACACAAAGTGTTCGCTATATGTGTCTGTGTGTGTGTACCTTTTCAGAGAGGCGTTGAGGTTGTCCTTGTAACGCTTCCAGTGCCCACCTTTCGCTCGTTTGACGTGAGTTCCGAGCAGAGCGCATGCTTTGGGAGTCTAGTATCTGGCATGCGAACAGTGTGGCCTGCCCAGCGGAGCTGATCAAGTGTGGTCAGTGCTGCAATGATGGGGATGTTGGCCTGGTCGAGGACGCTAACGTTGGTGCGTCTGTCATCCTAAGAGATTTTCAGGATCTTGCGGAGACGTCGTTGGTGGTATTTCTCCAGCGGCTTGAGGGTTCTACTCGACATGGTCCATGTCTCTGAGGCATACAGCAGGGCCAAAGAAAAAAGACTGCCCTATGTGGAGGAAGTGCATGCGGGAATGTGCCGAGCACCTCGAGTCTTATCGCTGAGAGCATGCAGAAAGCAAGCACAGGCAGCGGAAAGAACGTGCGGCAAACCTGTCCCGCACCACGTCGCCCCTTTCTCTCAACGGCTCTCTGTCCCACCAGTGACAGGAACTGTGGTTCTCGTATTGGACTGTTCAGCCACCTAAGGTCTCATTTTTAAAGTGAATGCAAGTCTTCCTCGATTCCGAGGGACTGCCTATGATGTGTGTGTGTATGTGTGCGTGTGTGCATGTGTGTGTGTGTGTGTGTGTGTGTGTGTGTGTGTGTCTGTGTATGTGTGTGTGTATAAAACACATAATTTATAATATGTGCAAGTGCTATCAACAAAGATAAATGATTAGCTTCAACCATTACTTTTTTTCCTTTAAATGTTATTCTGCAGCTAATGGTAGGTCGTTTATTACCTTTAATATTTATTGATAACACATTGTCTTGCGTGTTCTGCTTTAGAAAGTGATGTCACACTGACCATACCGTTACCAAGGTGACCATGTCTGTTTGCAGTGTTTAGTGGGAAAGGGGATTAATTCACACCGAGGAAAATGAGCAGACCACCACCAGTCTCTGAGCTTCTTTGTCCAGTGATCACCTCACCGCCAGACAGAATGCCCTGTTATACACCTCGAGTGTATGATTATTGGTGCAAGTGATGGCCAACATGAAACTGCACCTGTACCTGGCATACGGTTAATACATCTGCAATTATTGTTTCTCTCATTACACCAGACTCTGTCGCAGTTTTTACTGCAAAAGACCGAGTCTCAGTTTATATGGTTGATGTGGTGGACTTCCAAAAGGCGTTTGATAAAGTATCTTGAAAATATCCTTTGCAGAAAAGTTGAATCCTATAGAATAAAAGGGACAGTGGCGGCAGGGTATGAAATTGGCTGAGTGACAGGAATCAGAGAGTAGTGTTTTTTTGGGGGATTGGAGGAAGGTATATAGTGGAGTTCCGCAGCGGTTGTCATTAGGAACACTGTTTTCCATGATTCATATTCATTACTTAGACTTGGGTGTACGGGCACAATTTTAAATTTTACAGATGGCATCAAACTTGAAAGCATAGTGAACAGTGAGGAGGATAATAATGACTGCAAGATGGCATTGACATGCTGGTGGAATGGGTGGACACGTGGCAAATTAAACGCAAAAAATTGTGAAGTGATAAATTTTGGTAAGAAGAACGAGGAGAGGCAAAATAAACTAAAGGATACGATTCTAAAGGATGCATGAACGCAGTGAACTGGGGGTATACATGCACAACTCATTGAATGTGGCAGAGGCGGCTGAGAATGTGGCTAAAAAGCATACGGTACCATGGGCTTCATAATTAGAGGCATAGAATACAAACGAAAGGATGTTATGATGAATATTTATAAAACACTGGTTCAGCCTCAACTAGAGTATTGGGTCCAATTCTGGGCACCTCATTTTAGGAAAGATGTGAAGGCCTTAGAGAGAGTTCATAAAAGATTTACAAGTGTGAGTCCAGGGATAAAGGACTTCGGTTACGTGGTAGTCTTGGGAAGCTGGGGTTGTTCTCTGTAGAATAGAAAAGATTGAGAGGAGATTTGATAAAGTTGTTCAGAAAAATAAACTGTCAAGACAGAATAGATAGAGAGAAACTGTTCCCATTGGCGGAAGGGTCGAGAACAGAGGACCACAGATTTAAGGTGATTGGCAGCAGAGCCAAAGGCGACATGAGGAAAACGCTTTTAAACAGCGAGCGGTTAGGATCTGGAATGCACTACCTGAAAGGGTGGTGGAGGCAGAGTCAATCATGGCATTGCAAAGAGAACTGGGTAAGTAGCTTCAGGAAGAAAATTCACAGGGCTACGGGAAAGGGTGGAGTGTGGACTAGCTGAAATACTCTCGCAGAGAGCGGCACGGGCAACATGGGCCTAATGGCCCTCTTCTGTGCTGTAACAATTCTATGATTTTGTAATACATCAGAGCCTGTCTCAGTTATTAATACCCTAGACCCTGCTCCAGTTTATATTACCCCATCCACCACGTTAAATATTTATTCCCTCCACCACCGGCACACCATGTCTGCAGGGATTGCTATCTACACGATATATTGCAACATCTCGCAAAGACATCTTCGACAGCAGTTTCCAAACCTACGATTTCTTCAACCTACAAGGACAAGTGCAGCAGCCTCGTGGGAAGACCACCACCTCAAAGTTCCCTCCAAATTACACAACATCCTGACTAGGAAATTTATTACCGTCCCTTCATCGTCGCTGGGTATAATTCATGGAACCCACTCCCAAACACTGTGGGGTCCCTTCACCACACGGAGAGCAGCGGTTCAAGGTGGCCGCACATGACCTCCTTCTCAAGGCCAATTATGGATAGAGAATCAATGTTAGCCTCGTCAGCGGCACCCACACCCACATGCCAGGAACCAATTAAAGTATCACTGTATCAGTAATTACGACACAAGACTCCACCTCAGTTATTATTGCAGTAGAGCAACTAATATTATTCTAGGCTCTGACTCAGATATTGCTGGAATGTGCCATGCCTTTGTTTCTATTACACAATAACCTGAATCTGTTTATATTAAACTAGACAAGGACACTGTTTATATTACACTGGCCCCATCCTTTCACATTACTAAACTAGACCATGTCTCTGTTTATGTTAGTCTAGACCCTGTCACCTTTATTACTGCACGAGACCATGCCTCTGTTTCTATTCAACTAGACGCTGTTTCTGCTTTTATTATAATTCACCATGTCAGTGTTTATATTACACTGCACCCTGCCTCAGCTATTACTACACTCAACCCAGTAACTCCCAGGGCAGGTACAGCATATGTCAGATACAGAGTAATTCTCCCTCTACACCGTCCCATCAAACATTCCCAGCGCCGGTGCAGCACGGGTTGCAAACAGAGTAAATCTTCCTCTGCATGTTCCCATCAAACACACCCAGGGCAGGTACAACACGGTGTTAGAAACAGAGTAAAGCTCCCTCTACACGGTCCCATCAAACACACCCAGGGCAGGTATAGCACGGGTTAAATACAGTGTAAAGATCCCTCTGCACTGTTACATCAAACAATCCCAGATAATTTAATACACGTGTCATATTTTGGATGAATGCTCCTTCTGTGCAACCCAATCAATTTGTTCCGAGGCATATCATTGGGGCTCAAGGAAAACCTTTGTTAGATGTTGACATCTAGTTGTGCGGGAAGGCCAATTATCTCTTCTTGAGGGACAAGATGGAAAGTGGAAATAGGAGAGGGAGAGCATACAGGAAATCTCCACTGTCATATTTGTGATGTTGCTGTGTACGGTGATTAGAATCTTTCCCCATTTTGTCCGTGGGTATCATCTTTACTTTATTCTCCTATAATTTAGTGAAATGTACCAAAAAACAATTGTTGCTGGAATCTGTTGAGAGATTTGCATTTCTCTCTATCTTTATTTCTGTGCTGTGTTGGTGGGGACACATTTATTGTGTTTCCGTCGCTCAATACTCTAATCTGGGACTTCTATTTCTCTGATTATTTACATAAACGACTCACTGGTTCCCATGAAGTGTTCATGGCAGCAGAATCAGATTAACAGAGTCAGTTATTGATTAGTTTCAACTCACAACAAGCAATTATTTTAAGAATATTGACAGTTGATACAACATTAATAGAAATATGTCGAACAGTGATGTTGGCTTCAGTTTTGTTCAATTAAAACAGATGTGATTTTTATCAAAGCGAATAAATATTAAAATGAATAATTCAGTTCGAAATATTCTGCTGCTGGGATCATCTATGAACAGGCTGCTATTCCACTGGATCTCCATTTTGTGGAGGATTTCACCTTTTGAAACTAAACAAGTTAAACCAGTGACCAGAGGAGTGTCCTACAATCACTTTAATATCTGAACTTTTGACATAATGCAAATTGTATTTTCAAATGTTGAAATTTAGCAACAGCGTGCATTTATATATGGCCTATCATGACTTCATGTTGTCACAAAGTGCTTTACAGCCAATTAATTACTTTGGAAGTGTGGTAACTGTTGCAATGTAGGAAATGGGGCAGCCAATTTGTGCACAGCAAGAGACCAGAAAAAGCAATGAAATAATGATCAGATAATCAATTTTTCAGAAGTTGCTTGAGGGTTACATATTTGACCTTGAAACCATGGAGAACTCCTCTGCTCTTTAAAATAGTGCCATGAGTCCTTTAAATCCAACTGAGTTGGAATATGGGCCTCAGTTTAATGTCTGCCCCGAAAGATGGCACATATGACCGTGCAGCACGACCTCAGTACTGGCACTGCGCATGTCGGCATAGATTTTGTGCTCAGGTCTCTGGAGTGGGTTTAGTATCTGTGACATTCTGAGTCAGGAGCCGAGAGCGACCACACTGAGCCGAGGCAAGAACATATCACAGCTTGTATTTTTTAAAATTTCCATTCAGCTCATCGTGTCTGAAGTTGAGGGCCTGAGACCAGAATTACACTGATCCATTTATTATCAGGGGCCAGTTCTCTTTTCTTGCCTGGGATGTCATTCCCACACTAGGATTTACACTGGGTCCATATAAAAGTGTCGGCAATTCCGCAAGGAACATCTCGAAGTGCCCCAGGCAGAAGGACTCACGGAACCTGAGTTTTACCCTCTGTGAGCTACACCATCAGAGCAGCTGGAAGCTGGGACGGTTCTCCTTAGAGCCGAGCAGGTTTGGGCCACTTAATAGAAGTGTTCAAAATCATGGAGAGTTTTGCTCAGGTTAATTGGGAGATAGTCCATCACTCCCTCTCACCATCCCTCTCACCCTCCACCCATCTCTCCATCCCTCTCTCCCTTCATCGCTCCCATCCTCCATACCTCCAACACTCCCTCCATCACTTGCTCCTTACCTGCACCCATCCCTCCCTCCCTCCATCGCTCCCACCATCAATCGCACCTTACCTGCACCCACCCCTCCCTCCCTCCATCACTCCACCCCTCGCTTGCTCCAGTCCTCCCTCCCTTCATCATTCTCTCAGCCCAAGTGATTCCTATTTTTCCCTTTGCAGTGTTTCTGTTTCCATCGATGAGGATTCCTCAGCTGGAATTTTCTGCACCCAATTCCATCACCGGGCGTTCATATATTCTGAAACTGGATAAGCTGTGGTTATTCTCCTTGGAGTAGAGAAGGTTAAGAGGTGATTCACGAGTTGAGTACCAGGCATGAAGGAGTTCAGTCATTGTGGAGAGACAGGAGAAGATGGGATTCTACTCCTTAGAGGAGAGAAGTAAGAGGAGATTTGATAGATGTGTTTAAAATCATCAAGGGTTTAGATAGATTAAATAAATAGAAACTGTTTCAGATGTAAGGTGATTGACAAAAGAACCAGAGGCAATATATGGACAAACTTATTTATGCAACCACTGATTAGGATTTGGAGTGTACTGCCTGATAGGGTGGTAGATACAGATTCAAGGCTAACTTTCAAAATGAAATTGTATATATACCTGAAGGAGAAAAATGCAGGGATATAGGGAAAGAGTGGTGGAGTGAGACTAATTTGATTGGTCTTGAGAAGAACCGGCTCAGACTCTATTGCCTGAATTGCCACTGTCCGTGCTGTACTAATCTATGGGCCCAGTTTGGTCAAAGCTAAATACCGCCCATGTAACGTTGAAAGGACTACGAATTTCCTCACGGTGCAGGGTGAAAGTTTGGTGGAAAAATGGGAAAAATAATGCCCAGTGGATAAAATTTGGCCTTACACGCCGATTCTAGGCAGCAACGGGCTGTGGTTCGGATCCTGGCTGGTAAATGCGATCCTTGGCAAAGCAACGCCGTGGATAGAGTCCAGCCCACGGAGGGGGTAACGGGACAAAAACATTTCAACAAATGAAATGGAAACTATTACAAATTCTTCAGAGGACCAACAAAATGGCTACAAAAGCAATGAAGAAAACAAGTGCACGAACCTTTTCTTGCAAGTCTCCATACTTACCATTCAGGAAAGAACTGCCGACATGCGGCAGTCTCTTCTGCTGCCGCAGTGGAGGACTGGCTGGACCAATCTCGGGAGGGAGCGGGCAGGAAGTCTTTTGTTGGTGTTGCGACCTCATCAAAATCGCTCGGAGAGGAGGGCACCCAAAATACAGGGAGAGCGCGGAGAAAACGCGGTTGCAGCTGGCAATAATTCCAACAAATTCGGGCCCTGCGATTCTGTGAAAATGTTTCCACGTGCAGCAGGGCCATTAAACAGAGGGCACAGCTATGACTGCGCAAGGCCATGTCTCAGTTTCTGCTATTCTAGGCACTGTCTCTGTTTATATTGTATTAAGCCCTGTCTCTGTTTAAATTACACTAGACCCTGTCTCTGTTTATATTAGACGGGGCCTTGTCTCTGTTTATATTACACGAGACCCTGTCTTTGTTTATATTACACAGGGCCCTGACTCTGTTTATATTACACGAGACCCTGTCTCTGTTTATATTACACTGGACCCTGTCTCTGTTTAAATTACACTGGACCCTGTCTCTGTTTATATTAACCTGGGCCCTGTCTCTGTTTATATTACACTAGACCCTGTCTCTGTTTATATTACCCTGGGCCCTGTCTCTGTTTATATTAACCTGGGCCCTGTCTCTGTTTATATTACACTAGACCCTGTCTCTGTTTATATTACCCTGGGCCCTGTCTCTGTTTATATTACACTAGACCCTATCAATGTTTATATTACACTAGACCCTGTCAATGTTTATATTACACTACAACCTGTCTCTGTTTATATTATACTGGACCCTGTCTCTGTTTATATTACACTAGACTCTGCCTCTGTGCATATTACACTAGACCCTGTCACTGTTTAATTTACACTACAAGCTGTCTCTGTTTATATTATATTGTACACTGTTACTGTTTATGTTCCACTAGACCCTGTCCCTGTTTATATTACACTAGACCTTGTCCATGTTTATATTACACTAGACCCTGTCTCTGTTTATATTACGTTAGACCCTGTCTCTGTTTATATTACCCGGGGGCATGTATTCATTGCACTGCACAGGACAACGTCTGTTTGTGTCAGCCGAGGCTCAGTGTATCTCACTTTCCCCTTGGTCTAAGATAGTTTTGGGATAAACTCACAATCCATAGACTTGAGCGCAAAGTCCAGGCACATCACTCCTGGTGCCAGTATTGAGGGAGTGCAGCACTGTCGGAGTTGCCGTCTTTGGGTTGAGAAGTTAACCCGAGGCCCCATCTGCCCCCTCAGATCTACTTAAAAGGTCCCATGGCATGATTGTGCAGAAGAACAGGTGATTTCTCCCCAGTGTCCGGTTCAATAACTTCCAGTCAACGAACGACACAGAGAAAATCGATTATCTGCTCATTGATCACTTGCAGCTTGTGTGAGCTTGCTGCACTCAATTTGGCTGCCATGTTTCCTGCATTACAACAGTGACTACACTTCAAGTAATTTCATTGGCGGTAAAGCGTTTTGGGACGTGCTCAGGTGGTGAAAGGACCTGTGTAAATGCAAGTCTTTCTTTTTAATTGATGCATTTTCTTTTGAATGATGTTCAAATGATGCATTTCCACGCTGAAGAAGGAGAAATATCAGCACATGGACAGCAACACACACATCAATGTGTTCCACACACATCAGCATGATCAACACACACAATAATGTTCCCTGCACACATCAATGTGTTCCACACACACATCAATGTGTTCCATACACAAACATTAATGTGCTCCACACACACATATCAACGTGCTCCACACACACATCAATGTGCTCCACCGACACATCAATCTGTGTCACAAAGACACATCAATATTTCCACACATACATATCAATGTACTCCACACACACATCAATGCGCCCCACACACACATATCCATGTGTTGCATACACATATCAATGTGCTCCACACACACATCAACGTGTTCCACACACACACATCAGTGTGCTCCACAAACACATCAATGTGCTCCACATACAAGAAATGGTGTTAAAATGTTGGTAATTAACAAAAGCGAAAGTCCAGTTATTCACGGGGTAGTGAAATAAATTATTTTGCGCTGGGAGAGCGAGAGGTCTTAATCGGGATGTCCAAATACGTATCTTCCCTTCCTCATATTGTGCCATAGAATCTTAGTAGCTCACTGCGCAGAAATAGGCCATTTGGCCCACCGCATCTGTACTGGACCTGTACTGGAATAACCCAAATCTAATTATGCTGGTCCGCTCTTTCTGCATAGCTTGGTATCATACTTGCTTCAGACAAGTGTTCCACCGTCCCCTTGAAAGATGTTCTGATGAAGGGTCATCGACCTGAAACGTTAACTCTGTTTCTCTCTCCTGCCTGACCCACTGAGATTTCCAGTATTTTCTGTTTTTGTTTTAATCCTTAAAACATGTAGCGGCCTTTGTCTCAAAGAGTGCCTCACGCGCATAACCTCTCTCCTCTCTGCCTCAGACTGAACACATCTCCTCTCTGTCTTCCTCTCTCAGACATCACCGAACTCACACAACCTCTCTCCTCTCTCTGAACCGTTAACTCTGTTTCTCTCTCCACAGATGCTGCCTGACCAGGTGAGATTTAAAGTGTTTTCTGTTTTTATTTTGTCCCTTAAACGATGTAGCGGCCTTTGCCTCAGAGAACACCTAACGCACTCTACCTCTCGCCTATCTCTCCCTCTCTATCTCTCAGAGAGCATCTAAATTACCTAAAAGCTTCTATTTTCCAATAGCACTCTTTGAGGTAAATTCATTTTTATCGCCCCTCTTTTATCCCAGTGATCACATTCAGTCCATCTCGCTCCTTGGTGAACGTGTAAAACCCCAAATAATTTCTTGGGTGTTAATCTTTAAAATGAGAATAGAGGTGAATGCAATGTTGAGATGAATGGCAATCTGTGCTGTGGGTCTTGGTGCTGTCAGGGTGAGGCCTCCCTCACAGACCGGAAGCCTGTTCATGGTGATAACATCAAATTGACGCTATTTCAGTCTCAGGCAACACAACTTCCTGTTTCTGTGCTGCCGGCTCCAAACCGCACATCTCACTTCTGAGCAGTAAATAAACACACGGGCCGCAATCTGGTGGAAACATCTGACAAGAGACCTATATCTGGACAGGGAGTCGGTGCAGAGCCACACATTGCGGTGACATTTGCAAATGAGCCTGTTGTTCAGAGTGTCCATTCTGGAAATGACTGGCGGTGTGTGTGGATCGGTCACTGAGCTCCCTCTGCTCTCTGAAGACGGGAGATAGTCACTCGCTCCCTTTCATTTTATATGGTGATGTTTTTCTTTACGCGGCGAGTTGTTGTGAAATGGAACGCACTGCCTGACAGGGTGGTGGAAGCAGATTCAGTAATAACTCTCGAATGGAAATTGGGCAGATACATGAAGGGAGAACATCACAGGGCTATGGGGAAAGAGGAGGGGTGGGGGACTAATTGGATCGCTCTTTCAAACAGCCGGCACAGGCACGATGGGCTGAACGGCCTCTTGCTGTGCTGTATCATTCTGTGATTCTATTTCTCAGCTTTTATGTCCCACCATCTCGTGTCTCCTCTTTTTACGTCTCTTTCTCTCTTTATCAGTCTTTCAAGGCTTCATACATTAAAGTTTAGACTACAGAAGTGGGCCGAATACTGCAGCTGGGGCCGAACCTGTGACTTATAAACCTTTAGCAATAACGTCCTTGCTTTAGAATGGAAATACGGGGCAAAATAATCCAGTATGTTCTCCCAGTGGAGTTTCTGTCCCTTCTGGAGAAGATACTGAACCGACTGCTTTAACACAAGAAACTCCCTTTGTTGCGGTTACACTAAGAACCCTGGGAGTCATTTTCATCGTCACGCTCGGGCGGTAACCCTGTTGCAGGATCCATCATCTGTAATAAAAACATAAGAACATAAGAAATAGGAGCAGTTGTAGGTCAAAAGGGCCCTCGAGCCTGCTGCACCATTTAATACCAAGGGTCTGCAGGTTTTCTCAAGGCCACAAAGAGGTTCACATCAACTTTCAGCTTTCAGTCCTCTTCCACCCCTTTATTTTTACACCAGACCTCGCTTCTGTTGTGATCTCTTCCCGATGTTATTCTTAAACCAGATCCCATTTCTTCTCTTGTAACACCACACTCCCCTCCTCTATTAGACAGGAGCATAGGAACACGAGGAGGATGGTCTGCCTCTCGATCCTGTACCTATAGCCAATTACATAAGAACGTAAGAAAACGTAGCAGGTGTAGGGCATGCGGCCCCTCAAGCCTGCTCCGCCATTTAATATAATCAGAGCTGCTCCGATCAGGGACTCAGCTCCACTTCCCTCCCCGCTTTCCATAATCCCTTTATTACCTTATCAGTTAAGAAACTGTCTATCCCGGTCTTAAATTTATACAGTGACCCAGCTTCCACAGCTCTCTGAGATAGCGAATTTCACAGATTTACAACCGTCTGAGATAAAAAATTCCTCCTCATCTCAGTTTTAAATGGGCGGCCCCTTATTATAAAAGTATAGAAACATAGAAACATAGACATTAGGTGCAGGAGTAGGCATTTCGGCCCTTTGAGCCTGCACTACCATTCAATAAGATCATGGCTGATCATTCTCCTCAGTATCCCGTTCCTGCTTTCTCTCCATACCCCTTGATCCCTTTAGCCGTAAGGGACATATCTAACTTTCCCTTGAATATATCCAATGAACTGGCATCAACAACTCTCTATGGTCGAGAATTCCACATGTTAACAACTCTCTGAGTGAAGAAGCTTCTCCTCATCTCTGTCCGAAATGGCTTACCCCTTATCCGTGAACTTTGTCCCCTGGTTCTGGACTTCGCCAACATCGGGAACATTCTTCCTGCATTCAACCTGTGCATTCCCGTCAGAATTTTACATGTTTCTATGAGATCCCCTCTCATCCTTCTGAACTCCAGTGAATACAGGCTCAGTCGATCCAGTCTCTCCTCATATGTCAGCCCTGTCAACCCGGGAATCAGTCTGGTGAAGCTTCGCTGCACTCCCTCAATAGCCAAATGTCCTTCCTCAGATTAGGAGAACAAAACTGAACACAATATTCCAGGTGAGGCCTCACCAAGGCCCTGTACAACTGCGGTAAGACCTCCCTGCTCCTATTCACAAATCCCCTCGCTATGAAGGCCAACGTACCATTTGCCTTCTTCACCACCTGCTGCACCTGCATGCAAACTTTCAATGACAGACGTACCATGACACCCAGGTCTCGTTGAAACTCCCCTTTTCCTAATCCCCCGCCATTCAGATGATATTCTGCCTTCGTGTTTTTGACACCAAAGTGGATAACGTCACATTTATCCACATTATACTGCATCTGCCATGCACTTGCCCACTTACCTAACCTGTCCAAGTCACCCTGTCGTCTTTTAGCATCCTCCTCACAGTTCAAACCCCCACCCACCTTAGTGTCATCTGCAAACTTGGAGATATTACACTCAATTCCTTCATCTAAATCATTGATGTATATTGTAAATTGTTGGGGTCCCACCACTGAGCTCTGTAGCACCCCACTAGTCACTGCCTGCTATTCTGAAAAAGACCATTTATTCCGACTCTCTGCTTCCTGTCTGCCAACCAGTTCTCTATCCACGTAAGTACATTACCCCCAATTCCATGCGCTTTAATTTTGCGCCCCAATCTCTTGTGTAGGACCTTGTCAAAAGCCTTTTGAAATTCCAAATGCACCACATACACTGGTTCTTCCTTGTCTACTCTATTATTACATCCTCAAAAAATTCTATAAAATTTGTCAAGCATGATTTCCCTTTCCTAAATCCATGCTGACTTGTACCGATCCTGACACTGCTTTCCAAATGCGCTGCTATTTCATCTTTAATGATTCATTCCAACATTTTCTCCACTACTGATGGCATGCTAACCGGTCCATAATTACCCGTTTTCTCTCCCCTACTTTGTTAAAAAGTGTCATTACATTAGCTACCCTCCAGTCCATAGGAATTGATCCAAAGTCGATAGACTGTTGGAAAATGATCACCAATGTACCCACTATTTCGAGGGCCACTTCCTTAAGTACTCCAGGATGCAGACTATCAGGCCCCGGGAACTTATCGGTCTTCAACACCATCAATTTCCCAACACAATTTCCCACCTAATAACCTTCTCACTAGACCCTCGTTCCCCCAGTATTTCATGAAGGTTATTTGTGTCTTCCTTCTTGAAGACAGAACCAAAGCATTTGTTCAACTAGTCTGCCATTTCTTTGTTCCCCATTATAAATTCACCTGAATCTGACTGCAAGGGATCTACGTTTGTCTTAACTAATTTCTTTCTCTTCACCTATCGATAGAAGCTTTTGCAGTCAGTTTTAAGTTCTGACTGAAAACCGTTAGTTCCAATTCTAGTCTCCCCTATCAGTGGAAACATCCTCTCTGCATCTACTATGTCAAGCCCCCCATAATATTATACGTTTCGATAAGATCACCTCTCATTCTTCTGAACTCCAATGAGTAGAGGCCCAAACTACTTAGCCTTTCCTGATAATCAACCCCTCATCTCCGGAATCAACCTTGTGAACCTCCTCTGAACTGCCTCCAAAGCAAGTTCATCCGGTCGTAAATATGGAAACCAAAACTGCACACAGTATTCTAGGTGTGGCCTCACCAATACCCTGTACAAATGCAGCAAGCCTTCCCTGCTTTTATAGTCCATTCCCTTTGCGACAAAGACCAAGATTCGATTGCCTTCATGATCACTTGCTCTACCTGCATACTAATCTTCTGCGTTTATTGCACAAGTGCCCCAGGTCCCGCTATACTGTGGCACTTTGCAATTTTTCTTAATTTAAATAATAACTTGATCTTTGATTTTTTTCCGTCAAACTAGAACTAAAGGGCAAGATCTTAGAATAAGAGGCAGCCTATTTAAAACTGAGATGAAGAGAAATTTCTTCCCGCAGATGGCTGTAAATCTGTGGAATTCGCTGCCTCAGAGAGCTGTGGAAGCCGGGACATTGAATAAATTTAAGGCAGAAATACACAGTTTCTTAAACAATAAGGGAATAAGGGGTTATGGGAAGTGGACAGGGAAGTGGACCTCAATCCATGATCGGATCAGCCATCATCTTATTGAATGGCGGAGCAGGCCCGATGTGTCGTAAGAACATAAGAAATAGAAGCAGGAGCAGTCTATTTGGCCCCTCGTGCCCGCTCCGCCATTTAATAAGATCATGGCTGATCTGTTGCTAGCTCAGCTCCACCTCGCTGCCCGCTCCCCATAACCCTTCACACCCTTGTCATTCAAAAATCTATCGAACTCCACCTTAAATATATTAAGTCGTAGCAGGATATTTAGAAAATCATAATTGCAATCAAGCAGCATAAGCTTGGTTTTATGAAAGGGAAATCGTGTTTGATAAATTTATTAGAGTTATTTGAGATATAACGAGCAGGGTGGATGAAGGGGAACTGGTAGATGGAGTGTATTTGGATTTCCAAAAGGCATTCAATAAGGTGCCACATAAATGTTACTACGCAAGATAAGAGGTCATGGTTTTTGGGGTAATATGGATGGAGGATTTGCTAACTAACAGAAAACAGGGTTGGGATAAAATGGTCATTTTCAGGTTGGCAACTGTAACTAGTGAGGTCACACAGGGGTCAATGCTGGGGCCGCAAATATTTACAATCTATATTAATGACTTGGATTAAATGACAATGTAATGTTGCCAAATTTGCTGATTATACAAAGATGGGTGGGAATGCAAGTTTTGAAGAGGACACAAAGAGTCTGCAAAGGGATATAGACAAGCTGAGTGAGTGGACAAAAAAAATGGCAGCTGGCGTATAATGTGGGAAAATGTGAGGATATCAACTTAGGTAGGAAGAATAGAAAAGGGAAATATTGTTTAAATGGAGAGAGTCTACAGAATGCTGCGCGACAGAGGGATTTTGGTGTCCTTGTACATGAAACACAAACAGTTAGCATGCAGGTACAGCAAGTAATCAGGAAGGCAAATGGTATGTTGAGCTTTGTTGCAAGGGGGATGGAGTATAAAAGTAGGGAAGTCCTGTTCCAACTGCACAGGGTGTTGGTGAGACCACACCTGGAGTGCTGCGTACAGTTGTCGTCTCCTTATTTAAGAAAGTACATACTTGCATTGGAGGCAGTTCAGAGAAGGTTCATGAGGTTAATTCCTGAAATGAAAGTGTTGCCTTGTGAGGAAATTATGAGCAGGTTGGGCCTGTACTCATTGGTGTTTAGAAGAATATGAGGTGATCTTATTGGTGGATATACGATTCTGAGGGGTCTTCGCAGGGCAGATGCTGAGAGGATATTTCCCCTCGTTGGGGAATCAGGAACTAGGGGGCACAGTTTCAGAATAAGGGGTCACCCATTTATCACGGAGATGAGGAGGAATTTCTTCTATCAGAGGGTCGCGGATCTGAGAAATTCTCTACCTCAGAAAGCTGTAGAAGCTGGGTCATTGAATACATTCAAGGCTGAGACAGACGGATTCTTGAACTATAGAGGAGTCAAGGGTTAGGGGTACAGGCAGGAAAGTAGAGTTGAGGCCAATATCAGATCAGCCATAAGCTGACTGAATGGCGGCGCAGGCTTGAGGGGCCGAATGGATAACTCCTGCTCCTAGTTCTTATGTTCTTATATAGCAAACACCTTGTGTGTGTTTTTTATGTTCCTCTCAACAAACTGAGAGCTGTTGAACTGAGTGGACATTAGGAACCTGCGGCTGCCCATCCGGCGGTGCTGTGAGGTCACTGTTCCAGGCTCTGTCTGACACAGTCAGTGGGTCATGTGAAAGCTGAATGGAAAATACTGCAGGAAAAACAATCCTTAACATTAAAAACTGTGAGCAATTGGCACAGGGCAACACAAGTGTGAACTAGTAACATTTAACACACAGAGTACCACTAAGTAATGCAAAGTGCAGTGAATTGCTCACCTTCAGTCCTGTCCCTCAATCCCGGTCCATCTCTGGGAGATTGTTACAAGATTCACCCCATCCTCTCAACACAAATATTACCGTCACAATACCAGATCATTATAACATTGCCCACTGCTGCTGATAGCTGTTAACAAGAATAAATGTTTTCCTAAGAAAAAAAAAATAATTGCATTCTCTCACACACGCAAATATATATCTTGACGATTATCAGTATCTATCTATCATCTGTCTCTCTATCTTACAGAGACAGAGTCTAGTGTAATATAAACAGAGACAACTTCTAGTGCAGTAATAACTGAGACAGGATCTAGTGTAATATAAACAGAGACACGTTCTAGTGCAGTAATAACAGAGACAGGGTCTAGTGTATTATAAACAGAGACAGGGTCTAGAATAATATAAAGAGACAGTGTCTAGAATAATATAAAGAGACATGGCCTAGTGTAATATAAACAAAGACAGGGCCTCATGTAATATAAGCAGAGATACGGTATAGTGTAGTAATAACTGAGACAGGTACTGCTGTATAATAAATATAATTTTGCTGTAATCACTGAGGTACTGCCTAATGTAATCATTTTTATTTATTCGTCATGGCTTCTGGATTTCACTGGCAAGGCTAGCATTTATTGCCCATCCCTACTTGTCCTTGAGAAGGTGGTGCTGAGCCGCCTTCTTGAACCGCTGCAGTGCGTGTGGTGAAAGTACTCAGTGCTGACTTTGTTCTAGCGGTTTGATACAACTGAGTGGCTTGCTGGGTCATTCCAGAGGGCATTTAAGAGACCCTTACTGTGGATCACATATAGGCCAGACCGGGTAAGGATGGCAGATTTCATTCCCTAAAGGACAATCCGGTAGTTTCATGGTCAGCATTACTCATATTAGCTTATGATTCCAATTTTATATTCATTTAACTGAATTTAAATTCGCCCAGCTGTTGTGGCTGGATTTGAAATCACGTCTCTAGATTATTCTTCGAGATCTGTGGATTTGTCCAGTATCATAACTACTATGCTACCGCACACTGTATAAACAGAGTCATGTTATAGTGCAGTAATAACTGAGACAGGTTTTCTTGTAAGATAAACAGAGAGAGAGTGTTTAGCGTAATGTAAACAGAGACAGGGTCTCGTGTAATGTAAACGTCTATGATTCTATCACCACCTCTCATCATTTTAATCACCTCAATAAATGTAACTAAGACACAGCCTTGCATATTATAAATAGATGCATGGTCTCGTGCAGTAATAACTAGGACAAAGTCGAGTGCAATATGAACAGGGGCAGGTTATACTGCAAAATATTTCACACATGGTCTAGGGCAGTAATAACTGAGACAGGGCCCAGTGTAATTTTAACAGAGACAGAGTCTAGTGTAATATAAACAGAGACAAGATGTTGTGTAATATAAACAGTGATAGAGTCTAGTATAATATAAACAGAGACAGGGTCTAGTGTAATATAAACAGTGTCAGGGCCGAGTGTGAATAAACCGAGACAGGATCTAGTGTAATATAAACAGTGTCAGGGCCTAGTGTAAAATAAACAGAGACAGGGTCTAGTGTATTATAAAGAGAGACAGGGTCTAGTAGAATATAAACAGAGTCAAGGTCTAGTGTATTAAACCAGAGACTGGGTCTAGTGGAATATAAACTGAGACAGGTTCTCATGTGATATAAACATCTATGATTCTATCGCCACCTTTCAGCATTTTAATCACCTCTATTAAATCAACCTTTAACCTTCCCTGCTCAATACCAATTTCTCTAGTCTCTGCATAACTGAAATACCTCATTCCTGGTAGAATTTTAGTCGAGAATGACTTGCTTCCACTCTAAAAGTGAGTTCTCGGGTGACTGGAAGGTCCGATGCGGGACCTACAGTCTCTGTCGCAGGTGGTCAGACAGTGGTTGAAGGAAAGGGTGGGTAAGGAGTCTGGTTTGCCGCATGCTCTTTCCGCTGTCCACGCTTGGTTTCTACATGCTCTCGGCGATGAGACTCGAGGTGCTCAGCGCCCTCCCGAATGCTCTTCCTCCACTTAGGGTGGTCTTTGGCCAGAGAGTTCTAGGTGCTGGTGGGGATGTTACACTTTATCAAGGGGGCCTTTTGGGTGTCCTTGAAATGTTTCCTCTGCTCGCTTGCCGTGCTGAAGCTCCATGTAGGAACCGCTGTGTTATGCCCCACAACCCTCCAAGGAGCTCCGTGCTCCTCCTATATTTGACTCTTGAGCATCCGTGATTTGAATCACCCCACCATCGCCGTGCCTTCAGCTGCCAAGGCCCTAAGCTCTGGAATTCCCTCCCTAACACTCTTCATCTGTCTTCCCTTCTTTAAGACGCTCCGTAAAACCTATCTCTTTGACCAAGCTTTTGATCACCTGTCCCAATATCTCATTCTGTGGCTCGGTGCCACAATTTGTTTGATAACGCTCCTGTGAAGCAATTTTAGGGCATGAAGTTGCCCCAATTCTGAAGGGATGGGACAGGTTAGATGCGGGTAGAATGTTCCCGATGTTGGGGAAGTCCAGAACCAGGGGACAAAGTCTTAGGATAAGGGGTAAGCCATTTAGGACTGAGCTGAGGAAAAATTTCTTCACTCAGAGAGTTGTTAACCTGTGGAATTCCCTGCCGCAGAGAGTTGTTGATGCCAGTTCATTGGATGTATTCAAGAGGGGGTTAGATATGACCCTTACAGCTAAGGGACTCAAGAGGTATGGAGAGAAAGCAGGAAAGGGGTACTGAGGTGAACGATCAGCCATGATCTTATTGAATGGTGGTGCAGGCTCGAAGGGCCGAAAGGCCTACTCCTGCACCTATTTTCTATGTTTCTGTTTTTAATCTGTTCTGCACCGTCTTCAAGGCCATGACATATTTCCCAAAGTCTGGACTGAAATTAATTCAATCTCTATTGTTCCATTAGATCAATTATAAGGATTCTTGCTCTCTTAAAATTGGACTGAGCAGTAATCTGAGTATTAGGAATTATTAATTGATAAAGACGATATAACTTGTTCTGACAATGCAGATGGTGACTTGTCTGCTCAGCAACAGCAGCCTCTGCACGTTTCCTGTTTCAATAAGCTCACTCTCGCCACCTGCTGATCATGTACAACTACTGCAGGCGCCATAGTTTTTTAAATATGTTTATTCATTTCCACATACAACAACTTGCATTTTCCAAGTGACGTTAGCCCAGAGGTGTTTCTCAGAGCAAACCACAAGAGGGCCAAGAGATGAGGGGGAGTTAAGGTAGAAAGGACACAATTCGTGTTATCAATTCTGAGGAGGTTTTCATGGGAAGGTGTGAAGTTATATAAGAACATAAGATTTAGGAGCAGGAGTCGGCCATACGGCCCCTCGAGCCTGCTCCGCCATTCAATAAGATCATGGTTTATCATTGACCTCAACTCCACTTTGCTGCATTATCCCCATATCCCTTGATTCTCCTACAGACCAAAAATCTATCTATCTCAGCCTTGAATATACTCAACGACTCAGCATCCACAGTCCTTTGGATTGAGAATTTCAAAGACTCACAACCCTCTGAGTGAAGACATTCATCCTCTTCTCTGTCTTAAATGGACGACCCCTTATCCTGAAACAATGCCCTCTCGTTCTAGACTCTCCAGCCAGGGGAAACAACCTCTCCGCAGCTACCCTGTCATTACTCTTCAGAATATTGCACCTTTAAATGAGAGCATCTCTCATTCTTCTACACTGCAGAGAGCATAGGCCCATTCTATACAATCTCTCATCATAAAACATATCTCTCATCCCAGGATTCAATCTAGTGAACCTCCGTTGCACGACCAGTAAGGCAAGTATATATTTCCTTAGGTAATGAGACACAAACGGCCCAATGCTCCGCGACTCTGGAGTGCAGGTCCAAAGATCCATGAAGGTAGCAGGACAGGTAGATAAGGTGGTTAAAA
The DNA here is from genome assembly GCF_044704955.1 of Pristiophorus japonicus. Taxonomy (NCBI): domain Eukaryota; kingdom Metazoa; phylum Chordata; class Chondrichthyes; family Pristiophoridae; genus Pristiophorus; species Pristiophorus japonicus. The sequence continues at coordinate 55,934,330 of NC_091999.1, forward strand.
AGGAACACGTGCCTTTATTAGTCGTGGCATAGAATATAAGAGAAGAGAGGTTATGCATTAAATCCATAAAACACTAGTAAGGCCACTAGTAAGGCATTCAGTTCTGGTCACCACATTATAGGAAAGATGTGATTGCACTAGAGAGGGTATAGAGGAGATGAACGAGGATGTCGCCTGGACTGGAGAATGTTACCTATGGGGAAAGATTGGATAGGCTGGAGTTGTTTTCTTTGGAACAGAGCAGGCTGAGGGGAGATTTAATTGACATGTTCAAGATTATATAGGGCCGAGATAGAGTGGATAGGAAGGAGCTATTTCGCTCAGCAGAGTCGTCAATAACCAGGGAGAATGGATGTAAAGTAATTAGTAGAAGGCTTATAAGGGATTGGGGAGAAATACTTTTCATCCAGAAGGTGGTAGGAGTCTGGAACTCACTGCCTGAAAGGGAGGTACAGGCAGAAACCCTCATCTCATTGAAAAATACCTGGATATGCACGTGAGGTGCCGTAACCTAAAGGGCTATGGACCAAGAGCTGGAAAGTGCGATTAGGCCGGATGGCTGTTTCTCGGGAGGCAGAGACACGATGGGTGCAATTGCCGTCCTCTGTGTTGTAAACATCTATGATTCTGTCACAACCTTTCATCATTTTAATCACCTCCATTATATCATTCTTCAACCTTCTCTGATCAATCCCATTTTCCCTAGTCTCTGCATAACTGAAATACCTCATTCATGTCAGAATTCTAGTTATTCTCTTCTGCACCATCTTAAGGCCTTGAAATACTTTCCAAAGTCTGGATTGAAATTAATTCAATCTCTATTGTTCCACCAGATTCATTCTAAGTATGCGTGTTCTCTTAAAATTGGACTGAGCAATAATCTCAGTATTAGTAATTATTGATTGATAACAATTATATAACTTGTTCTAACAATGCAGATTGTGACTTATCTGCTCAGCAACAGCAGCCTCTGCATGAATAAAGTTTCAATAAGCTCATTTTCGCCCTCTGCTGGTGATAAACATCTACTGCAGGGGCCAGAGTTTTTTAAACATGATTATTAATTCTGCACACAACAACTTACATTTTCCCAGTGACGTTCATCCAGAGGTGTTTCTCAGAGCAAGCCACAAGAGGGTCAAGAGATCAGGGGGAAAGGACACAATTCGTGTTATCAATTCTGAGGGGGTTTTCTTGGGAGGGTGTGAAGTTGTATGGAACATAAGATTTAGGAGCAGGATTAGGCTATACTGCCCCACGAGCCTGCTCCACCATTCAATAAGATCATGGCTGATCATCAACCTCAACTCCACCTTGCTGCATTATCCCCATATCCCTTGATTCTCCAACAGTCCAAAAATATATCTATCTCAGCCTTGAATATACTCAACGACTCAGCATCCACAGTCCTTTGGATTGAGAATTTCAAAGCTTCACAACGCTCTGAGTGATGGAATTCATCCTCTTCTCTGACTTAATTGGCCCGCCCCTTATCCTGAAACTATACCCTCTCGATGTAGACTCTCCAGCCAGGGGAAACAACCTCTCAGCATCTAACCTGTCAATCCCCTTCGGAATCCTGTATCTTTCAATGAGAGCACCACTCATTATTTTAAACTGCAGAGAGCTTAGGCCCATTCTGTACAATCTCTCATCATAAGACAGCTCTCTCTCATCCCAGGATTCAATCTAGTGACCCTCAGTTGCACCACCACCAAGGCAAGTATATCCTTCCTTAGATAAGGAGACCCAAACTGCCCCAGTTTTCGAGGACCTTGGAGTACAGGTTCACAGATCCCTGAAAGTAGCAGGCTAGATAGATACGGTGTTTTAAAAAGGAATACAGAATACGTGCCTTTAGTGATCATGGCATAGAATATAAGAGCAGCGTGATTAGGGATTAACAATATAAAACACTAGTTCGGCCACAGTGTGCAGTTCTGGTCACCACATTACAGGAAAGATGTGATTGCACTATAGAAGGTACAGAGGAGATTGAAGAGGATGTTGCCAGGACTGGAGAATATTTGCCATGAGGAAAGTTTGGACAGGCTGGAGTTGTTTCGTTTGAAACAGAAGAGGCTGAGGGGAGATTTAATTGACGTGTACAAGATTATTGTGGAAGGAAAATTATTGGAAAAAAGTCCTAAAAGACAGGATGACTCTACACTTGGAATGCAAGGATTAGTTAGGAACAGTCAGCACGGATTTCTTAAGGGAAGATCGACCCTTTTGGTTACCTCCTCAAAAAATGCAATGAAGTATAAAGAGTATGGCAATTCAGGGCAAAGTGGCAAGTTGTATGCAAAATTGGCTTGGAGGTAGGAAGCAAAGGGTAATGATTGATGGATTTCATTTGACTGGAAGGATGTTTCCAGTGGGTTTTCGCTGGGCTCAGTACTCGGTCCCTTGGTTTTTGTGGTATATATCTGTTTTATATGTGGACTTGTATTTACTCTGTACAGCCACCAAAGAGCTCATTTCACGGAGTCCCAAGGGATCCCATAATCCCTTGGAAACACAGGTATTTAAGAAGGTTTCACAGGTTGGAGAGGCACTGTGCAATAAAAGACTAAGGTCACACTTCATTTTGAGCTCACAGTGTTCAGTCTGACTCTTTCTCCATACACTAAACTGGCGACGAGATACAGTTAGTGCTGCTACAAGTATGATGAACAAAGTCACGTTGTTTTCGAAACGGAACGTACAGGACAGGTCACACATACCTGCAGCTACATGTCGGCAGATGTCTCAGAGTCTAACATCAAGGGTGATGAATGCAAGGCCATTAACACCTTGTGGCACTGCGGGGGTGATCATCGTTTCCATTCATGCCGATTCAAAGGATAAGTTTGCAAGGGCTGTGGAACAATGGGACACCTCCGACGAGTGTGCAGGTGAGCTGCTCAGCCTGTTAAACCTGCAAACCACCAGGTTACAGAGGAGGATCATGACGAAACAGAGCTTCAGATAGAGGAGGCAGAGGTACATGAGGTGCACACATTCACCACGAATTGTCCCCTGATAACGCTGAATGTTGAACTAAATGGACTCCCGGTGTCAAGGGAGCTGGACGCGGGTGCAAGCCAGTGCATTATGGGAAAAAAGACTTTTGAAAGGTTGTGGTGCAACAAGGCCTCAAGGCTAGTCTTAACTCTAATTCGCAGGAAACTAAGAACTTACACAAAAGAACTGATTCCTGTAATCGGCAGTGCTACCGTAAAGGTTTCTAACGATTGAGCGGTGCACAAGCTACCACTCTGGCGATGGTACCACGCTGCTCGGCAGGAGCTGGCTTGGAAAGATATGCTGGAACTCGGACGACATCCGAGCGCTATCACCCGCTGACGACACTTCCTGTGCCCAGGTCTTAAACAAATATCCTTCGTTGTTCGAACCGGGCTTCGGGAAATTCCAAGGAGCAAAAATGCAGATCCACCTAATTCCGGGGGCGCGACCCATCCATCACAAGTCGAGAGAAGTACCGTACATAATGAGAGAAAGGGGAGAGATCGAGCTAGACCGGCCACAAAGAGAGGGCATCATTTCATCGATCGAGTTCAGTGTGTGGGCCAGTCCTATTGTCCCAGTCCTCAAGGGGGATGGCACCGTCAGAATCTATGGTGATTACAAAGTAACTATCAATCGTTTCTCCCTGCAGGACCAATACCACTACCAAAAGCCGACGACCTCTTTGCAATGCTGGCGGCAGGAAAGACGTTCACGAAGCTGGATCTGACTTCAGCCTACATGATGCAGGTACTGGAGGAATCATCGAAGGCCCTCACCTGCATCAACACGCACAAAGGTCTTTTTGTTTATAACAGATGTCCATTTGGAATTTAATCAGCGGCGGCAATATTCCAGAGAAACATGGAAAGTTTACTGAAGTCGGTCCCACAAACCATGGTGTTCCAGGACGAAATCTTGGTCACAGGTTGGATCACAGTCGAGCACCTGCAGAACCTGGAGGAGGTTCTTCGCCGACTCAACCGTGTGGGGCTCAGGTTAAAACGCTCGAAGTGACTGCAATCGAGAATGCACCGAGCCCACAGAACGTGACCGAACTGCGGTCGTTCTTGGGACTCTTGAACTACTTTGATAACATCCTACCAGGTCTCACCACACTGCTAAAACTCCTACAGTTCTTCCTACGAAAAGGGGGCGAATGGGTTTGGGGAAAAAGCCAAGAAAATGCTTTCGTAAAAGCGAGAAAATTATTGTGCTCAAACAAATTGTTTGTGTTGTTTGATCCATGTAAGCATTTGGTACTAGCATGTGATGCATCGTCATATGGCATCGGGTGTGTATTGCAACAAGCTAATGATTTCGGGAAACTGCAAATGGTTGCTTATGCATCCAGAAGTCTGTCTAAGGCCGAGAGAGGCTACAGCATGATTAAAAAGGAAGCGTTAGCGTGTGTCAATGGTAAAAAAAAAGCATCAACACATGTCTGGGCTAAAATTCGAATTGGAAACTGCCCATAAGCCACTTATATCCCTGGTTTCCGAGAGTAATGGGATAAATACCAACGCATCGGCCCGCATCCAGAGATGGGCGCTCACGTTGTCCGCATACAATTACGCCATGAAAACTGCGCCGATGATCTCAGTAGGTGCCGTTGCCCATCACGGGGGTGGAAATGATGCAGCCTGCAGATCCAGCCATGGTAATGGAAGCATTTGAGAGTGAGCAATCACCCGTCACTGCCCAGCAGATCAAAACCTGGACAAGCCAGGAACCCGTATTATCTCTAGTCAAAAGCTGTGTGCTTCACGGGAGCTGGTCCAGTGTCCCAGTGGAAATGCAGGAAGAGATAAACCCATTCCAGCAGCGCGAAGATGAAATGTCTATACAGGCAGACTGCCTTCTGTGGGGCAATCGAGTAGTGGTCCCGAAGAAGGACAGAGACACCTTCATCAATGACCTTCACAGTACCCACCCAGGCATCATAATGATGAAAGCGATAGCCAGATCTCACGTGTGGTGGCCCGGTATCGATGCGGATTTAGAATCCTGAGTTCACAGATGTAGTACATGCTCGCAGTTAAGCAATGTACCCAGGGATGCGCCGCTAAGTTTATGGTCTTGGCCCTCCAAACCGTGGTCTAGCGTACACGTCCACTACGCAGGCCTGTTCTTGGTTAAAATGTTCCGTTTGGTTGTAGATGTGTACTCCAAGTGGATTGAATGTGAGATAATGTCGGCTAGCATGTCCGCTGCCACCACTGAAAGCCTGCAGGACATGTTTGCCACTCACGGCTTACCCAATGTTCTGGTGAGCGACAGCGGGCCATGTTTTACCAGTGCTGAGTTCAAAGAATTAAAGACTCTTAACGGGATCAAACATGTCACATCCGCCACGTTTAAACCAGCGTCCAATGGTCAGGCAGAGAGAGCAGTGCAAACCATAAAGCAAGGCTTGAAGAGGGTAACTGAAGGCTCACTGCAGACTCGCCTATCCCGAGTCCTGCTAAGCGACTGCACGCGACCCCACTCACTCACTGTGATCCCACCTGCTGAACTGCTCATGAAAAGAGCACTTAAGACAAGGCTCTCGTTTGTTCACCCTGAACTACATGAAGAAGTAGAGAGCAGGCGGCTTCAACAATGTGCAAACCATGATAGTGGAAATGTGTCACGCGAGATTTAAGTCAATGATCCTGTATTTGTATTACATTATGGACAAGGTCCCAAGTGGCTTTCCGTAACTGTCGTGGCCAAAGAGGGGAGCAGTGTTTTTCGGGTCAAACTTTCAAATGGACTCATTCACCGGAAACACTTGGACCAAACCAAACTCACATTCACGGACTACCCTGAGCAACCCACCTTGGACCCTACATTTGTAGACCGCTAACATATACGCCAGTGACAAATGACACCACGGTTGATCACGAAGCAGAACCCATCATCCACACTAGCCCTGCAGAGCCCAACACACTAGGCAGCCCAGCAAGGCCAGCTGCACAGAGCCCAGCGAGGGCCCAACAAATGATTCAACAGCAACAACACCAGCTTTCACATCGAGATGATCAACTAGGGCAAAAAGGGACCCAGATCGACTCACATTGTAAATAGTTACCCGATTGACTTTGGGCGGGAGTGTTGTTATATTTGTGGACTTGTATCTATACTGTACAACCACCAGAGGGCTCATTCCCCGGAATCCCAAGGGATCCCATAATTCCTTGGGAGCGCAGGTATTTAAGAAGGCTTCACAGGTTGGAGAAGCATTCTGGAGACCTGCAATAAAAGATTAAGTTCACACTTTACTTTTGAGCTAACAGTGTTCAGTCAGACTCTTTCTCCATACACTACACCATCAACGATTAAATTTGAATATAGGGAGTATGATTAAGAATTTTGCAGACGACACTAAAATTGGCTGTGTGGTTGATAATGAACAGGAAAGTCATGTGCTGCAGGAGGATATCAATCTACTGGTCAGGTGGGCAGAGCAGTGGCAAATGGAATTTATTTCAGAGAAGTGTGAGGTGATGCATTTTGGGAGAGCTAATAAGGAAAGGGTATACACATTAAGCGGTAGGCCACTTAATAGTGTAGATGAACAAAGGGACCATGGAGTGCTTGTCACAGACCCCTGAAAGTAGCAGGCCAAGTGGATAAGGTGGTCAATAATGCATATGGAATGCTTGCCTTTATTGGCCAAGGCATAGAATATAAGAGCAGGAAGGTTATGCTTAAAGTGTATACTACTTTGGTTAGGCCACAGCTGGAGTACTATGTGCAGTTCTGATAGCTATGCTATAGGAAGGAAGTGATTTCTGATTTCACTGGAGAGGGTGCAGGTGCGATTTACTAGTTTGCTGCCTGGAATGGAGAATCTTAATTATGAGGACAGATTGGATAGGCTGGATTTGTTCTCATTGAAACAGAGGATGTTGAGTGGAGACCTCATTGAAGTGTACAAAATATTGAGGGGCCTGGACATAGTGGATAGTAAGGGCCTATTTCCATTGGTGGAGCAATCTATTACGAGGAGGCATACTTTTTAGATGGTTGGTGGAATGTTCAGAGGGGATTTGAAAGGGGGGTTTCTTTACATAAAGGGTTCTGGGGATCGGGAACTCTATGCCTGGAAGAGTGGTGAATGCAGAGAACCTCTCCACTTTTAAGAGATGATTGGATGGGAACTTAAAGGTTACAGACCGAGAGCTGATAGCTGGGAGTAGACTGGACGACCTTTTGTTGGACGGAGCAGATATAATCGTAAGTACTGTGGGGAACAGAATTCGGCCAGGGTGATCTCTCCGAATAATTTCGATCACCTGGATGGGTCAGAGAGTAATTTTCCCAGATTTTTTCTCCCTAAATTGGCCGAGGATTTTTTCTGTTTTTTGCCTCTGGTTTTGAGATCACATGGCTCCTGTTGAGGTGGAATGTAGAATGTTTTAGTATAAGAGGTGTCACAGTTGTGTGGGGCGGACTAGTTGGGCTGGGTGCTCTTTGCCTTTCGATCATTCTTCATAGGTTTATATGTAAATTTTAGGATTGCTGAACAAGGCCTGTGCAGCTCTTTGTCAATCGGCGTGGACACGATGGAACGAAATGGCCTCCATCAGCGCTGTAAATTTCTACGTTTCTATGTTTCTAGTATAAGGGGCCGAGATAGAGTTGCAAGGAAGGAACTATTTCGCTGAGCAGAGTGGTCAATAACCTGGGAAAATAGATGTAAAGTAATTGCTGGAACGATTCGAGCGGGTGGAGGAGGTCTGGAACTCACTGCCAAAAAGGGAGGTACAGGCAGAAATCCTCATATGTTTGAAAAAGTACCTGCATATGCACTTGAGGTGCCATAACATACAAAGCTATGGACCAATGGAAAGTGTGATTCGGCCGCATCGTTGTATTTCGGCCGGCACGGACATGATGGGCAAAAAGACCTCCCTCTGTGTCGTAAACCTCAATGATTCTGTCACAACTTTTCATCGTTTTAATCATTTTTATTAAATCATCCTTTAACCTTCTCTGCTCAATTCCAGTTTTCCTCGTCTCTGCATGACTGAAATATCACATTCCTGGCAGAATTCTAGTAAATCTTTTCTGCACCATCTTCACGGCCTTGATATACATCCCAAAGTCTGGTTTGAAATTAATTCAATGTCTATTGTTCTATCAGATGAATGATAAGGACGAATGATCTTTTAAAATTAGACTGAGCAGAATTCTGAGTATTTGTAATTATTGATTGATAACAATTATATAACTTGTTCTGACCATGCAGACTGTGACGCATCTGCTCAGCAACAGCAGCCTCTGCATGATTCCTGTTTCAATAAACTCACTGTCGCCACCTGCTGATCATAAACATCAACTGAACATAAGAACATAAGAACAGAAGAATTAGGAACAGGAGTAGGCCATCGAGCCCCTCGAGCCTGCTCTGCCATTCAACAAGATCATGGCTGATCTGGCCGTGGACTCAGCTCCACTTACTCGCCCGCTCCCCGTAATCCTTATTCCCTTATTGGTTAAAAATCTATCTATCTGAGATTTGAATACATTCAATGAGCTCGCCTCAACTGCTTCCTTGGGCAGAGAATTCCACAGACTCACAACCCTCTGCGAGAAGAAATTCCTTCTCAGCTCGGTTTTAAATTGGCTCCCCCGTATTATGACGCTGTGCCCCCTAGTTCTAATCTCCCTGCCCAGTGAAAACAACCAGTCTGCCTCTATCTTGTCTCTCCCTTTCATTATTTTAAATGTTTCAAAACGATCAGCCCTCATCCTTCTGAACTCCAACGAGTAAAGACCCAGTCTACTCAATCTATCATCATAAGGTAACCCTCTCATCTCCAGAATCAGCCTAGTGAATCGTCTCTGTACCCCCTCCAAAGCTAGTATATCCTTCCTTAAGTAAGGTGACCAAAACTACACGCAGTGCTCCAGGTCTCACTAATACCCTGTACAGTTGCAGCAGGACCTCGCTGCTTTTGCACTCCATCCCGCTCGCAATGAAGGCCAACATTCCATTCGCCTTCCTGATTACCTGCTGCACCTGCAAACTAACTTTTGGGATTCATGCACAAGGACCCCCAGATCCCTCTGCATCGCAGCAGGTTGTAATTTCTCCACGTTCAAATAATATTCCCTTTTACTGTTTTTTTCCCAAGGTGGATGATCTCACATTTTCCGACGTTATATTCCATCTGCCAAACATTAGCCCATTCGCTTAACCTATCTAAATCTCTTTGCAGCCTCGCATGTGTCCTCTACACAACCCACTTTCCAACTAATCTTTGTGTCTTCTGCACATTTTGTTACACTACACTCTGTCCCCTCTTCCAGGTCATCTATGTATATTGTAAACAGTTGTGGTCCCAGCACCGATCCCTGTGGCACACCACTAACCATCGACTTCCAACTCGAAAAGGACACAATTATCTCGAAAAGGACACAATTATCCCGACTCACTGCTTTCTGTTCACCAGCCAATTCTCGATCCATGATAATACATTTCCTCTGACTCCACGTGCCTTTATCTTCTGCAGCAACCTTTTGTGTGCCAACTTATCGAATGCCTTTTGGAAATCTAAATACACCGCATGCATCGGTACACCTCTATCCACCATGCTCGTTATATCCTCAAAGAATTCCAGTAAATTAGTTCAACATGATTTCTCCTTCATGAATCCAGGTTGCGTCTGCTTGATTGCACTATTCCTATACTGCAGGCGCCAGAGTTTTTTAAACATGATTATATAATTCCACACACAACAACTTACATTCTCCCAGTGACGGTCACCCAGAGGAGTTTCTCAGAGCAAACCACAAGAGGGCCAAGAGATCAGGGGGAGTTAAGCGACAAAGGACACAATTAGCGTTTTCAATTCTGAGGAGGTTTTATTGGGAAGGTGTGAAGTTATATAAGAACATAAGAAATAGGAATAGGAGTAGGCCAGACGGTCCCTCGAGCCTGCTCCGCCATTCAATAAGATCATGGTTGATCATCTACCTCAACTCCACTTTGCTGCATTATCCCCATATCCCTTGATTATCCTACAGTCCAAACATCTATCTATCTCAGCCTTGAACACACTCAACAACTCAACATCCACAGGCCTTTGGATTGAGAATTTCAAAGATTCACAACGCTCTGAATGATGAAATTCATCCTCTTTTCTGTCTTAAATGGCCCGCCACTTATCCTGAAACTATGCGCTCTAGATGTAGACTCTCCAGCCAGGGGAAAGAACCTCTCAGCATCCAACATGTCAACCCCGCTCAGAATCATTTAGCTTTCAATGAGATCTGAATTGCTCATTCTGTGTTTCCAGATTTGGATTTTGAGCAACGCGGGCAATAAAACACAAGCAAAATAGTGTGGGCGGGCGGGAGCGGGTGATTAATAAACTGCGGGTAGGCCGCACCGCACGATTTATAAAGTTGGAGAACAGCCTCAAGGCCTGAAAGTGAACCAGCGGCCCGGTCTATGTTCCATCCGACGGCGCACGTGAGGATTTTTATTGGTGACAGGCCCGTTACGGACAGCCATCTTGGTGAAGGAAAGAGCGAATGGTTCCCCTCGCAGTGCGGCCATCTTGGTACTGGAATGAAGAGTGGGCAGCGATTTCGTGTCCCAGTGACCATGAGATAAAACCATTGACTCATTGATTTTATTCTCACTCTGCACACAGCGGGTGAAGAACTGAACCCATCCAGAGCAGAGGGAAGGAGAAAACTGGGAGTGCAGGAAAGAAACGTCGGAGATGGTGCGATGAGTTTGGAATTCAGCACAGGGAGGAAGGAGAGTGTGTGGGATGGGGATTTACAGGTTTGGGGGAACAAGAGAGGAAAGAATGTTCCATAGAAAAGAGAATTGTCTGTTCTGAATTCAGTGTCTGAAAGGTTTCACTGATGCACATCTCCAATGAGAAAGTGTTGATTAATCCTTGCTAACAATGCTTACTGACTTGTACATTACACACAGCGGCCCCTCCATTATCCACCAGAAAGAAGGGGAATCGGAATTGGTGGGGAATCAATGTCCCAAATGTTGCCCCTCCATCTGGTGCAGCAATCTCCTCGGCAGAGGAATAGAAACATAGAAACATAGAAAATAGGTGCAGGAGTAGGCCATTCGGCCCTTCGAGCCTGCACCGCCATTCAGTGAGTTCATGGCTGAACATGTAACTACAGTACCCCATTCCTGTTTTCTTGCTTTACACCTTTATCCCCAAAGTAGTAAGGACTACATCTAACACATTTTTGAGTATATTTAGTGAATTGGCCACAACAACTTTCTGTGGTAGAGAATTCCACAGGTTCACCACGCTCTGGGTGAAGACATTTCTTCTCATCTCGGTCCTAAATGGCTTACCCCTTATCCTTAGACTGTGAACCCTGGTTCTGGACTTCCCCAACATTTTTGAACATTCTTCCTTCATCCAACCTGTATAAACCCATCAAAATTTTAAACATTTCTATGAGTTCCCCTCTCATTCTTCTGAACTCCAGTGAATACAAGCCCAGTTGATCCAGTCTTTCTTGATATGTCAGTCCCGCCATCCCGGGAATCAGTCTGGTGAACCTTCGCTGCACTCCCTCAATAGCAAGAATGTCCTTCCTCACGTTTGGAGACCAAAACTGTACACAATACTCCAGGTGTGGCCTCACCAATATAGTAACACATACTACAACTATAGTAACACATTCCTGCCCCTGTACTCAAATCCCCTCGCTATGAAGGCCAACATGCTATTGGCTTTCTCGACCGCCTGCTGTACCTGCATGCCAACCTTCAGTGACTGATGTACCATGACACCCAGGTCTCGTTGCACCTCCCCTATTCCTAATCTGTCACCATTCCGATAATAGTCTGTCTCTCTGTTTTTACCACCAAAGTGGATAATCTCACATTTATGCACATTATACTTCATCTGCCATGCATTTGCCCACTCACCTAACCTATCCAAGTCAATCTGCAGCCTCATAGCATCCTCCTCACAGCTCACATTGCCACCCAACTTTGTATCATCCGCAAATTTGGAGATACCACATTTAATCCCCTCGTCTAAATCATTAATGTACAATGTAAACAGATGGGGCCCCAGCACAGAACCTTGCGGTATCCCACAAGTCACTGACTGCCATTCTGAAAAGTACCCATTTACTCCTACTCTTTGCTTCCTGTCTGCCAACCAGTTCTCAATCCACGTCAGCACACTACCCCCAATCCCATGTGCTTTAACTTTGCTCTTGTGTGGGACCTCGTCGAAAGCCTTCTGAAAGTCCAAATACACCACATCAACTCGTTCTCCCTTGTCCACTCTACTGGAAACATCCTCAAAAAATTCCAGAAGATTTGTCAAGCAGGATTTCCCTTTCACAAATCCATGCTGACTTGGAACTATCATGTCACCTCTTTCCAAATGCGCTGCTATGAAATCCTTAATAATTGAGTCCATCATTTTAAACACTACCGATGTCAGGCTGACTAGTCTACAATTCCCTGTTTTCTCTCTTTGTCCTTTCTTAAAAAGTGTGGTTACATTGGCTACCCTCCATTCCATAGGAACTGATCCAGAGTCTATGGAATGTTGGAAAATGACTGTCAATGCATCCGCTATTTCCAAGGCCACCTCCTTAAATACTCTGGGATGCAGTCCATCTGGTCCTGGGGATTTATCTGCCTTCAATCCCATCAATTTCCCCAACACAATTTCCCGACTAATAAAGATTTCCCTCAGTTCCTCCTTCTTACCAGACCCTCCTCCTTCTTACCAGACCCTCTGACCCCTTTTATATCCGGAAGGTTGTTTGTGTTCTCCTTCGTGAATACCGAACCAAAGTACTTGTTCAATTGATCTGCCATTTCTTTGTTCCCCGTTATGACTTCCCCTGATTCTGACTGCAGGGTAACTACGCTGGTCTTTACTAATTTTTTTCTCTTTAGATATCTAAAGACGTTTTTGCAGTCCGCCTTAATGTTCCTTGCAAGCTTCCTCTCGTACTCTATTTTACCTGCCCAAATCAAACCCTTTGTCCTCCTCTGCTGAGTTCTAAATTTCTCCCAGTCCCGGGTTCGCTGCTATTTCTGGCCAATTTGTGTGCCACTTGTTTGGCTTTAATACTATCCCTCATTTCCCTTGATAGCCACGGTTGAGCCACCTTCCCTTTTTTATTCTTACGCCAGACAGGGATGTACATTTGTTGCAGTTCATCCATGCGGTCTCTAAATGTCTGCCATTGCCCATCCAAAGTCAACCCCTTAAGTATCATTCGCCAATCTATCCTAGCCAATTCACGCCCAATACCTTCAAAGTTACCCTTCTTTAAGTTCTGGACAATGGTCTCTGAATTAATTGTTTCATTCTCCATCCTAATGTAGAATTACAACATATTAAGGTCACTCTTTCTCAAAGGGCCTCGCACAACGAGATTGCTAATTAATCGTATCTCATTACACAACACCCAGTCTAAGATGGCCTCCCCCCTAGTTGGTTCCTCGACATTCCGGCCTAGAAAACCAACCCTTATGCACTCCAGGAAATCCTCCTCCACCGTATTGCTTCCAGTTTGGTTAGCACAATCTATATGCATATTAAAGTTACCCATGATAACTGCTGCACCTTTATTGCATGCACCCCTAATTTCCTGTTTGAATCCATCCCCAACATCACTGCTACTGTTTGGAGATCTGTAGACAACTACCACTAATATTTTTTGCCCTTTGATGTTCTGCAGCTCTAACCATATCGATTCCACATCATCCAAGCTAATGTCTTTCCTAACTACTGCATTAATCTCCTCTTTGACCAGCAATTCTACCCCACCTCCTTTTCCTTTTATTCTATCCTTCCTGAATGTTGAATACTCTTGGATGTTGAGTTCCCAGCTCTGATTATCCTAGAGCCACGGCTCTGTAATCCCAATCATATAATATCCGTTAACGTCTATTTGCACAGTTAATTCATTCACCTTATTATGGATACTCCTTGCATTAAAAGACAAAGCCTTCACGCTTGTTTTTTTTAACACCCTTTGTCCTTTTAGAATTATGATGTAGTATGGCCCTTTTTGTTTCTTGCCTTTGTTTACTCGGCCTTCCACTATTGCTTTTTACCTTTCTACCGTCTGTTTCTGGCTCCATATTACTTCGCCCTGTCTCGCTGCACAAGTTCCCATCCTCCTTCCATATTATTTTAAACACTCCCGAATTGCATTAGCAAATGTTACCCCTAGGAGATCAGTTCCAGTCTTGCCCAAGTGCAGACTGTCCCTTTTGTACAGGTCCCACTTCCCCCAGAACTGGTTCCAATGTCCCAGGATTTTGAATCCCTCCCTCTTGCACCACTGCTCAAGCCACGTATTTATTCTAACTCTCCTGCTCCCTCTACTCTGATTAGCACGCGGCACTGCTAGCAATCCAGAGATTCCTACCTTTGAGGTCCTACTTTTTAATTTAACTCCTAGCTCCCTAAATTCAGCTTGTAGGACCTCTTCCTGCTTCTTACCTATATCGCTGGTACCTACATGTATCACGAAAACTGGTGTTCACTCTCCCTCTCCAGAAAGCTCTGCAGCCGCTCCGAGACATCCTTGACCCTTGCACCAGGGAGGCAACATACCATCCTGGAGTCTCGATTGCAGCCGCAGAAACTCCTATCTATTCCCATTACAATAGAGTTCCCTATCACTTTAGCTCTCCCACTCTTTTTCCCGCCGTTCTGTGCAGCAGAGCCACACATGCTGCCATTAACCTGGCTGCTGGTGCCTTCCCCTGGTAAGTCATCTCCCCCAACATTATCCAACATGGTATATTTTTTTTGGAGGAGATGACCGGAGGGGACTCCTGCACTACCTTCCTGCTCTTGCCTTGTCTCTTGGTCACCCATTCACTATCTGTCCTAACCCTTACCTACGGTGTGACCAACTCACTAAATGTGCTATCCACAACACTCTCAGCATCGCGCATGCTCCAGAGTGAGTCCATCCGCAGCTCCAATGCCGTCATGTGGTCTGTCAGGAGCTGCAGCTGGACACACTTCCTGCACACATAGTAGTCAGGGACACTGGAAGCGTCCCTGATTTCCCACATAGCACTGGAGGAGCATAACATGGGTCCGAGCTCTCCTGCCATGACTTAACCCTTAAATTAATTTACTTACTAAAATTTACTTAAACACCAAACAGCTGCTTAGTAGTTCGCTGCCAATTAAACCAATCTAAAAGTTAGTCTAAAACAGAGTTATACTTACCAGTCGAACAGCCAACCACTTACCAGCTAGGCTGTGACGTCACCTTTCGATTTCACACCCCTCTATCAAGACTGCAGCTGGTTGGGCTTGACTCTGGGCCTCCGTCTCCTACTCTTGCACTCCTTGCTCTAGTGTCAGCACTGGTAGGAAAAATAAGACAAAACAGCACCAGCCACCCCAACTTGCCCGAACTCACCCACTTACCAAACTCATAAATGCCACTCTATGCTGCTGCACTCCGTGCTCTGCACGAGCTGCCTCTTTTTAAACTGTATCTAGGTCAGATGACTCACTACTGGTCAGTCGTTTACAGAACTGATTTTAACTAACTGCTAATTGCCTCCTACTAGACAGTTACCTTGTTTTTCTCTGTCTAAATCTGAAAGATTCCCAACTATTTAACGTTTCCCTTTTAAATTAAACTGCTACTTACTTCGAAGCTACTGGCAATTGCCACTAACAATTTACTCCAGCCTCTAAATGATTTAAAGAGAATAACCCTTAAAACTCACCCACTTACCAAACTCACAAATGCCATTCTATGCTGCTGCACTCCTGCTCTGGAGACAAGTCCAATCCAGGTAACGGGCTGAGTTTAATCCTTCTGGGCCTGTGGGGTTTGTTTATATGAGACAGGAGGCGATTGGTGTCAGTGACTGTGGGGTTGGTTTATATTAGACAGGAGGGGATTGGTGTCAATGACTGTGCGGTTGATTTGTATCAGACAGGAGGGGATTGGTGTCAGTGACTGTGGGGTTGGTTTATATCAGACAGGAGAGGATTAGTGTCAGTGACTGTGGGGTTGGTATATATCAGACAGGAGGGGATTGGTGTCAGTGACTGAGGGGTTGATTTATATCAGAGAGGAGGGTATTGGTGTCACTGACTGTGGGTTGGTTTATTTCAGACGGGAGGGGATTGGTGTCAGTGACTGTGGGGTTGGTTTATATCAGAAAGGTGGGGATTGGTGTCAGTATCTAACCCGTGCAGTACCATTCCGGTGAGTGTTTAATGGGACAGTGCAGAGGGAACTTTACTCTGTATCTAACCCCGTGCTGTACCTACCCAGGGAATGTTTGTTGGGGCAGTGTAGATGGAGCTTTGCTTTGTATCTAACGCGTGCTGTACCTGCCCTGGTTAGTGTTTCATGGGCCAGTGTATATAGAGTTTTGCTCTGTATCTAACCCGTGCTGTACCAGCCCTGGGATGTCCGATCGGACAGTGCAGATTGGTTTTTACTCTGCATTTAAGCCCGTGCTGTTCGTGTCCTGGGAGTGTTTGATGGGACACTGTAGAGGGAGCTTTACTTCGTATCTAACACGTGCTGTACCTACCCTGGGAGTGTTTGATGTGGTAGTGTAGAGGGAGTTTTACTCTGTATCTAACCCCGTGCTGTACCTGCCCTGGGAGTGTTTGATGGGACAGTGTAGAGGGAGCTTTACTCTGCACCCAACCCCGCGCTGTACGTACCCTGGGTGTGTTTGCTGGGGCAGTGAAGATGTAGCTTTACTCTGTATCTAACATTAACCACCCATCAACCGCCAGTTCCCGGTTTCTCCTGCATCGTTCCAGCCGGAAGCACAAAAAAGCGGCCCCATGGCAAACTCCAGGACAGGAAGTGAATCATGGAAAGTCTGTAAATAACCGCACTTTGGTGATTAGTTGAGGAGAGCACCTCACCAAAATTACAGAGCGAAAGCTTATAGTGAAAGACAGAGTATTGGGAAGAGGAATGGAGACAGAGTCGGCACCTTCAGGGGCAAAGAGGGAGGGGAACCAGTGAGTGTTGAACTGAACCCAGCCAGAGTCAGCACCTTCAGGGGAGGGAAACCAGTGAGTGTAGAACTGAACCCAGTCAGAGTCAGTAGCTTCAGGGGAGGGGAATCAGTGAGTGCAGAACTGAACCCATGCAGATTCAGCAGCTTTATGGAAGGGGAACCAGCGAGTGCAGAAGTGAACCCAGCCAGAGTCAGTACCTTCAGGGGAGGGGAACCAGTGAGTGTAGAACTGAACCCAGTCAGAGTCAGTATCTTCAGGGGAGGGGTACCAGTGAGTGTAGAACTGAACCCAGCCCGAGTCAGTACATTCAGGGGAGGGGAACCAGTGAGTGTAGAACTCCCTGCTGCGAATGGTGGAATATTTTTCACGCAGTATAAAAGATTAAAGCTTTTTCCACATTCATTTCACTGGAACATTCTCACTCGGGTGTGTGTGCATGTCTCGGTGATTTTCCAGTCACACTGATGTTTGAAATATTTTCCCACGAACAGAATAGGCAAACATTTCTTGTTCCACATTCAAAGGCTGATGATATTCAGGTCCTGATGAATCGAGTGACTGTCAGATCTTGATTGGTTTAAATTTCTGGTCTGTAAATCCTCCCCTTCTAACACGCGAAAAATAAGTTTACAAAAGTCCAGGATAGAAAATCTAAACAGACAATTCTAGTTCCTATGGAATATTCTTTCCTCTCTCGTTCCCACAAACATGTGTTCCAATTAAACTAGAATAAGTCAACATAAGCAACAAAAGCAAAGGGAACCTTCCCAATGAAACCTGAATGTAATTCCCAGTGTGTATGAGACCCTCCATACCCTGAGGTACCATTGGTCGTGGAAGGCATTAAGGAACCAGTGCACAATGCATGCTCTCTCTCCAGGGCCATCCGGGCACCGACAACACAAACGACCACAAGAATTTGGCACAGGAATAGGCCATACAGCCCCTCGAGCCTGCTCCGTCATTTAATAAGATCATGGTTGATCATTGACCATAACTCCACTTTCTTGCCCTCTCTCTATATCTTTTGATTTCCCGAGATTCCAAAATTCTACCTGTCTCATTCTTTACTATATTCAACACCTCAGCACTCACAATCCTTTGGGGTAGAGAATTCCAAATATTTGCAAATCTCTGAGTGAGGACATTCCTCCTCATCTCAGTCTTATATGGCCTACCCCTTATCCTGAGACTATGCCTCCTAGTTCCAGCCTTTCCAGCCGGAGGAAACAACCTCTCAGCATCCATCCTTTCAAACCCCGTCAGAATTGTATATGTTTCAATGAAATCACCTCTCGTTCATATTAACACCAGAGAGTATAGGCCCGTTCTGCTCAATCTCTCCTCTTAGGAGAATCTCCCATCCCGTTAATCAGTCTGACAAAACTTTGTTGCACTCCCTCAGATTAAGGAGACCAGAACTGTGCATTATACTGCAGGTGTGGTCTCACCAAGGCCTTTTACAATTGTAGCAAGACTTTGTAAGTCTTGTATTCCAACCACCTGGCAATCAAGGCCAACATGCTTTCCTAATTGCTTGCTGGACCTGCATGCCAGCTCTCTGAGTTTCCTGTGCAAGGACACCTAAAAACATTTATTAGTTTTTCACCATTAATAAAATATTCTGCTTTTCTATTCTTGCTAACAAAGTGAATAACCTCACATTTCCCCACATTATACTCCATCTGCCACCTTACTGCCCACTCACTTAACCTGTCCATATCCCTCTGCAGCTCTTTGCGTCGTCCTCACAACGTACTTTCCCTTCTGGATTTGAATCGTCAGCAATCCTGTATACAATGCACTTGGTCATTAATATAGACTGTAAATAGTTCAAGTAAAGTGCTGGCACCCCACTAGTCACAGCCTCCCAACTGGAAAATGACCCGTTTATCCCTACTCTCTGTTTTCCATCCGTTAACCAATCCTCTAACCATACTAATATATTACCCACAACTCCATGAGCTCTTAAGTTGCATTTCATGTGCCACATCAAATGCTTTTTGGAAATTCTAAAATATTACATCCACTGATTCCTCTTCATCCACCCTGCTAGTTACATCCTCAAAAAAATTAATAACTGTATTAAACACGATTACCTTTCATAAATTCACGTTGACTCTGCCGAATCATACCATGATTTTCTAAAAGCTCTGTTACCACTTCTGTAGTAATGGATTCCAGCATTTTCCCAAGGACTGATGTCAGGTTAACTGTTCTGTAGTTTCCCGTTTTCTCTCTCCCTCCTTTCTTGACCGTGGAAGAGAGGCAGGCAGCTAAAGTGATCCACCTCTGGGCCTCGCCCACGCCGGACCTACAAGTTGTTGTTTGAGCCAGGCCCAAGAACAGGTCCAGGAGAAAATCCTCCGTCTTACCCACCCCCCTCAGCACCAAGCGGCCAAAGATTAGGAGCACGGGGCTCAAGTGTAACCAAGAGTTGAGGAGCGGCCCCTTCAGGTAACTATTCAGGGGCTGCAACCTCTCACACTGAATATATACATGGCCCATGGACTTCTCTAGGCCGCGAACATCACATGCACCTGGGAGTAAGGTGAAGCCGAAAAAGAGTGCGTATGACAGATGTCAGGTCGAGAATACATCTGAGAGATCTAACGGTTTATGTGCACAGATCGTTGAAGGTGGCAGGACAGGTTATGAAAGCAGTTAAAAAAAACTTACGGGAGCTTGGGCTTCATGAATAGAGGTATAGAGTACAAAAGTGTGGAAATTAAGATGAACATGTATAAAATATTGATTCGGCCTCAACTGGAGTAGTGTATCCAGTTCTGATCACCGCATTTTAGGAAGGATGTGAAGGGCTTAGAGAGAGTGTAGAAAAGATGTACGATAATGATTCCAGGGATGAGGGCCTTCAGTAACGTGGATAAACTGGAGAAGCTGGGGCTTTCTCCTTAGAGCAGAGAATATTTGATAGAGGTGTTGAAAATCATGAGGGGTCTGGACAGAGTAGTTAGAGGAAAACTGTTCCCATTGGTGGAAGGTTAAAGAACCAGAGGACACAGATTTAAGGTGATTGGCAAAACAACAACAGGCAACATGAGAAAAATCATTATTACACAGCGAGTGGTTAGGATCTGGAATGCACTGCCTGAAGGGATGGTAGAGGTTGACTCAGTCACTGATTTCAAAAGGGAGTTGGATATGTATCTGAAGGAGAGACATTTTTCGGGCTACAGGGAAAAGGCAGGTGAGTGGGACTAGCTGAAGTGCTCTTGCAGAGAGCCGGCATGGGTTCGACAGGCCGAATGGCCTCCTTCTGTGCTGTAACCATTCTATGATTCTAACGAGGCCCAGCTGTATCTCACCACCACTTCTCTCGATCCCTCCATAGTCTCTAAATTGTCAGACTGCTTGTACAACATCCAGTACCAGGTGAGCAGA
The DNA here is from genome assembly GCF_044704955.1 of Pristiophorus japonicus. Lineage (NCBI taxonomy): Eukaryota > Metazoa > Chordata > Chondrichthyes > Pristiophoridae > Pristiophorus > Pristiophorus japonicus. Next base: position 55,954,732 of record NC_091999.1, read on the forward strand.
AATTTTCCCCAATTAAATATTGGGAAGACTGAAGCCATTGTCTTTTGTCCCCATCACAAACTCCATTCACTCGTCACTGACTGCATCCCTCTCTCTAGCATCTGGCCGAGGCTGAACCAGACTGTTCGCAAACTTTCACCCTGAAATGATCTTCCGAACACATATCCGCACCTTAAACAAAACCACCTATTTCCACCCCCATAATATTGTCCGTCTCCGCCCCTGCCACAGCTCATCTGCTGCCGAAGCCCTCAACCATGCCTTTGTTACCTCTCGATTTGACTATTCCAACACACTCCTGGCTGGCCTCCCATGTTCTACACGAAGTAAACCCGAGCTCATCCAAAACTCGGCAGCCCGTGTCCTAACTCGCACCAAGTCCTGTTCACCCATCATCCATGTGACCTACATTGGCTCCCTGGTATGCAACGCATCATTTCAAAATTCTTATCATATTTACAAATCTCTCCGTGGCCTCGTCCCTCCCTATCTCAGTAATATCCTTCAGGCTCAAAAGCCCAACCCCCTCCCCATATATCTGTGCTTCTCAAATTCTGCCCTCTTGAGGATCCGTAATTATAATCGCGTAACCATCGGTGGTCCTGCCTTCTGCTGCCTAGGCCTCAAGCTCTAGAACTCCTTTCCTCTGCAGGTAGGAGGTTTAGAGGGGATTTGAGGGGAAATGTCTTCACCCAGAGGCTGGTGGGGGTCTGGAACTCACTGCCTGAAAGGATGGTCGAAGCAAAACACTCAGCACATTTAAAAAGTACTTGGATGTGCACTTGAAGTGCCATAAGCTACAAGGCAACGGACCAAGAGCTGCAGAGTGGGATTAGGCTGCATAGCTCTGTGTCGGCCGGCACGGACACGGTGGGCTGAAATGGCCTCCTTCCGTGCTGTAAATTTATATGATTCTATCATTCTAAATCTATGATTCTAAATGGGCAGTGTTTAAACTACAATGCAGGGGAATGGGAATCTGTGCAGGGAGGCAGAGGGAAATAAAAAGGGGCAGAAGCAAAAGGTAGGAAGGAGAAATGCAAGAGTGGAGGGCAGAGAAATCAAGGGCAAAAATCAAAAAGGGCCTACAAAAGGGCACACTACAACATGATTCTAAAAGGACAAAGACTGTTAAAAAACAAGCCTGAATGCTCGGATTCTCAGTGCGAGAAGCATTCGTAATAAGGTGGATGAATTGACTGCGCAGGTAGCTGTTAACGGATATGATGTAATTGGGATTACGGAGACATGGCTCCAGAGTAACCAAGGCTGGGAACTCAACATCCAGGGGTAATCAATATTCAGGAAGGACAGACAGGAAGGAAAAGGAGGTGGGGTAGCGTTACTGGTTAAAGAGGAGATTAACGCAATAATAAGGAAGGATATTAGCGTGGATGATGTTTTATCTATATGGATACAGCTGCGAAACACCAAAGGGCAGAAACCATTAGTGGGAGTTGTGTGCAGACAATCAAACAGTAGTAGGGAGTTTGGGGATGGCACAAAACAGGAAATTAGGGACACGTGCAATAAGGGTACAGAAGTTATCATGGGTGACATTAAGCCATAATTTGATTGGGCTAACCAAACTGGTAGCAATACTGTGGAGGAGGATCTCCTGGAGTGTAGCATCACCATAGGCAGTCCCTCGAAGCGACGCTGACTTGCTTCTGCGCCAAAAAGGGTTGAGTTCACAGGTGTTTCAATGAAGGACCTAATATTCCAGATCCCGAACTACGCTTTGGAGGGTGGACGATGCCTGTGCTTGGATGTTTTTAACGTGTGATAGCCGTTGCACCCCAGCCACCACACAGGCTTGATAGAGCTAGGTCTTGGTCAATTGGCAATGATTACCTCAGACGACTGGAGACCAGCTCTGCAGCACGGACCTAGCGTGCACACATGTAGCAGTGTGGGCAGGTCCATGCTGCCTCTGGGCTCTCGCCTCTTCTGGGCCCCAGACTCACGCCTCTCCTGGGCCCGAGTCACTTCCCTCTACAATCTCTTGCAGCTCCTTGGCCCCTCCTGCTGTGCCTGCTCGCACTGCGATGAGCGACCTGGCTTCACAGCCGTCGACCTCCTGCAGTGGTATGCCACTGCCGCACGCAGTTACCTCTGATGGCCCCTTCCTGCTGATGGTCTTGCAGGCCGGGACCGTGCTGCCGCACCCTGCTCCCTCACCCTGCTCCCTCGAATGCAGCCTTTCAATCACAGTAAATCCTCCAGAGTGTATAAGGGATGGTTTCTCGACCAACATGTCGAGGAACCAACTGGAGAGCAGGCCATCCTAGATTGGGTGATGTGTAGCGAGAGAGGATTAATTAGCAATCTGGTCGTGCCGGGCCCCTTGGGGTAGAGTGACCATAATGTGGTAGAATTCTTTATTAAGATGGAGAGTGACACATTTAATTCAGAGGCTAGGATCCTGAACTTAATGAAAGGAAACTTCGACGGTATGAGACGTGAACTTGCTGGGATCGACTGGAAAATGATACTTAAAGGGTTGACGGTGGATAGGCAATGGCAGACATTTAAATATCACATAGATGAACTTAAACAATTGTACATCCCTGTCTGGAGTAAAAATAAAACAGGGAAGGTGGCTCTACCGTGGCTAGATAGCGAAATTAAGGATAGGGTTAAATCCAAGCAAGATGCATCTAAATTGGCCAGAAAAAACAGCAAACCTGATGACTGGGAGAAATTTAGAATTCAGCAGAGGAGGACCAAGGGTTTAATTAGGAGGAGTGAAATAGAGGTATGAGAATAAGCTTGCAGAGAACATACAAACTGACTGTAAAAGCTTCTGTAGATTAGTGAAGAGAAAAAGATTAGTGAAGACTAATGTAGGTCCCTTGCAGTCAGAATCAGGTGACTTCATAATGTGGAAAAAGGAAATGGCAGACGAACTGTACAAATACTATGGTTCTGTCTGTATTAAGGAAGACACGAGAAACCTCACGAAAATACTAGGGAACCGAGGGTCTAGCGAGAAGGGGGAACTGAGGGAAATCCTTAATAGTCAGGAAATAGTGTTAGGGAAATTGAAGGGACTGAAGGCCGATAAATCCCCACGGCCTGATAGTCTGCATCCCTGAGTACTTAAGGAAGTGGCCCTAGAAAATGTTGATGCATTGGTGGTCATTTTCCAATATTCCATTGACTCTGGTTCAGTTCCTAATGATTGGAGGGGAGTTAATGTAACCTCACTTTTTAAAAAAGGAAGGAGCGAGAAAACAGGGAATTATAGATCGATTAGCCTGACATCGTTGGTGGGGACAATGCTGGAATCAATAATTAAAGATGTAATAGCAGCGCATTTGGAAAGCAGTGACAGGATGAATCCAAGTCAGCATAGATTTATGAAAGGGAAATCATGCTTGAAAAATCTTCTAGAGTTTTTTGAAGATGTAACTCGCAGAGTGGACAAGGGAGAACCAGTGGATGTGATGTATTTGGACTTTCAAGAGGCTTTTGACAACGTCCCACACAAGAGATTAGTGTCCAAAATTAAGGCACATGGTATTGTGGGTAATGCATTGACGTGGATAGAGAACTGGTTGGCAGACAGGAAGCAAAGAGTCAGAATAAACGAGTCCTTTTTAAAATGGCAAGCTGTGACTAGTGGGGTGTCACAGGGTTCAGTGCTGGTACCGCAGCTATTTACAATATACATTAATGATTTAGACGAAGGAATTGAATGTAATATCTCCAAGTTTGCAGATGACACTAAGCTGGGTGGCAGTGCGAGCTGCGAGGAGGAAGCTAAGAGGCTGCAGGGGGACAGTGGCAGGTTCGGTGAATGGGCAAATGCATGTCAGATGAAATATAACGGGGATAAATTTAAGACTATCCACTTTATTAGCAAAAACAGGAAGGCAGATTATTATCTGAATGGTGACAGATCAGTAAAAAGGGAGGTGTAAAAAGACCTTGGTGTCATGGTTCATCAATCATTGAAGATAGGCATGCAGGTAAAGTATGCAGTAAAGAAAGCAAATGGTATGCTGGCCTTCATAGCGAGGGGATTTGAGTATAGTAGCAGTGAGGTTTTACTGCAGTTGTACAGGGACTTGGTGAGACCATATCTTGACTATTGTGTGCAGTGTTGGTCTCCTAATCTGAGGAAAAACGTTTTTGCTATTGACGGAGTGCAGCGAAGGTCGACCAGACTGATTCCCGGGATGGCAGGACTGACATGAGAGAAAAGATTGGATCGGCTTGGCTTATACTCACTGGAATTTAGAAGAATGAGGGGATCTCATAGAAACATATAAAAATCTGACTGGACTGGACAGGTTAGATGCAGGAAGAATGTTCCCGATGTTGGGGAAGTCCAGAACCAGGGGGCACAGTCTAAGGATAAGGGGTAAGCCGGAAAGTGTGAGGTCATCCACCTTGGAAAAAAAAACAATAAAAGGGAATATTATTTGAATGGGGAGAAATTACAACATGCTGCGCTGCAGAGGGACCTGTGGGTCCTTGTGCATGAATCCCAAAAAGTTAGTTTGCAGGTACTGCAGGTAATCAGGAAGGCGAATGTAATGTTGGCCTTCATTGCAAGAGGGATGGAGTACAAAAGCAGGGAGGTCCTGCTCACACTGTATAGGGTATTGGTGAGGCCGCACCAGGAGTACTGCGAGCAGGTTTGGTCACCTTACTTAAGGAAGGATATACTAGCTTTGAAGGGGTTACAGAGACAATTCACTAGGCTGATTCCGGAGATGAGGGGGTTAACCTATGATGATGGATTGAGTAGACTGGGTCTGTACTCGTTGGAGATCAGAAGGATGAGGTGTGATCTTATAGAAACATTTAAGAAAATAAAACGGATAGACAAGATAGAGGCAGAGAGGTTGTATCCACTGGTCGGGGAGACTCAAACTAGGGGGCACAGCATCAAAATACGGGGGAGACAATTTAAAACTGAGTTGAGAGGGAATTTCTTCTCCCAGAGGGTTGTGAATCTGTGGAATTCCCTGCCCAAGGAAGCAGTTGAGGCTAGCTTATTGAATGTAGTCAAATCACAGATAGATAGATCTTTAACCAATAAGGGAATTAAGGGTTATGGGGAGCGAGCGGGTAAGTGGAGCTGAGTCCATGGCCAGATCAGCCATGATCTTGTTGAATGGCGGAGCAGGCTCGAGGGGCTAGATGGCCTACTCCTGTTCCTAATTCTTATGTTCTTATGTTCTTCTGAGATGAGGAGAACCTTTTTCACCCAGTGTGTTGTGAACCTGTGGAATTATCTACCACAGAAAGTTTTGAATCCGATTCGTTGGACATATTGAAAATGGAGTTAGATGTGGCCCTTATGACTAAAGGGATCAAGAGATATGGAGAGAATGCAGGAATGGGGTACTGAAGTTGCATGATCAGCCATGATCATATTAAATGGAGATGCAGGCTCAAAGAGGCGAATGGCCTACTCCTGCACCTACTTTCTATGTTTCTACGCTTCGGTATCAAATTATTCTCCAATAACGTTCCTATGAAGTGCCCTTGGACGATTTACTACGTTGAAGGCACTATATAAATCGAGGCTAAATTTGTAACTGTTGCCCAGGATGGTGTTGTGAGGTGATGAAGAGCCTGTTGCCTAGGTTATTGTTGTGAGGTGATGAAGAGCCTGATGCCCAGGTTACTCCATCTCGCGGGCACTGGGACCTTGAAGGCCCGCCAACTTATTGTTCCTGGGCAAGGTGGTCGCGCATGTGCTGTGACCCCGCCCTGTGCTAGACGGTGGCCAGTGACCCCGCTAAGCCGGGCCTGCCACCGCCGGGCATAGCCGGGGCGTGTGGGCTGTGATTGGAGCCTGAGGCCTACAACAAATGTATGTTAGGCTCCCCGGCCCACACGCAGATCCACATCCTTCCCCGCCCCTACAATCTCCGACCGCCTCCGTGAAGCATCTGACACACTCGAACTCTGGGCAAACGCCGCAGCTGCAGGTTCTTGCTTGGGGCCTGAGGCCTAACCCGGGTGTTTAGAAAGCCCCCCCGCCAGGTCCAGGCTCCCCTGAGCTGCCCGCCGCCTCCCCATTCCGGAATCTTCTCTCCGCCTCCAGCCGTTGGGCAGTCTATGGTCCAGGGGCATGTGACTGGAGCCCACGGCCTGATTGACAGTAGCTTCCACCCAATGGTGACTGAATTCGCCGGAACTGTGGGGGCCGAGTGTTACGCGCGCTGGAACGTGATGACATCATGACGTCAATGCAACTTGATTCTCCTGAGGGAGAGAGGCTGGAGGTCAAGGTTGATGACATTTTGTGCTGACCCTTGACCTCCCTTGCTCCCCAGTGCAGACCAGGAGAGGGTGCACATTCCAGCTGCTCACTGTGGGGGTGTCAGCTGACCAAGGCTGGGCTGCTGGTGGGCAGACTGCAGTTAACCTCACTGTCCTGGGCTCCTTCCACTGGTCACTGTCCACTCACCACAGCAGCAAAGGCCAAGTCTGCTAAAGGGACTATGATGCCCCCAAGGATGAATAGGCTGACAACAATCACTGCATACCCTCACACATTGGCACTTTGGATGGACACTGGAAGGCAACCAGTGACTGTGGAACTGCTCACTGTAGGGGAATAGGAGGGTATGTTGATAGGGTGAGAGTAGGGTCGTGTGGCATTTAAACCCCGACGTGGACCAGTTCGGCCAAATGGCTTGTTTCTGAGCTGCACGTTCTATAAAATACCGTGAAAGGTCAAATCAAGGATATCAGCAAAAACAAAAACTAATCTTGTATTTATATAACGCCTTTAATGTGTAAAACGTCCCAAGGAATTTTACAGAGTATTATAAGTGAAAAAACTTGACACCAAGCCACATAAGCAGATATTAGGACAGGTGACCAAAAGCTTGGTCAAAGACATGAGTTTTAAGGAGCATCTTAAAGGAGGAATGAGAGGCGGAGAGGTTTAGGGAACGAGTTTTAGAGCTTGGGGCCAAGGCAACAGAAGGTTGGGCGATGATCATCAGGGATGCTCAAGAAGGCAGAATTAGAGGAGAGCAGATATCTCAGGGGTTGTGGGGCTGTGGAGGAGATTACAGAGATAGGGAGCAGCGAGGCCATGCAGTAATCTGATAACAAGCATGAACATTTTGAAATCGAGACATTGCTTAACCGGGAATTATGTCGGTCAGCGATGCTTCCCCAACATTCTAGGCACACACACCTTCCCTCGTTCACCTGACCCTTGCTGGCTGCGATATTGCATCCTGTGCCCTCGCTTCCACTTGCTTCTGCAAGAAAAAAAACAAAAGGAAAAACATCAATGCTCTGTGAGAGATCTTCCCTACAGAGGTCAAACTTAGCTTATCTGAATTAGATTTCCCATCCCGAATGCTTGAGCAGGAACTCCTATCTATTTAGCTCATCAATTTTATTTTCACAAAAACCTGTGTCCAGCCTTTGTGATTTAACAATACAAAAACTATCTGCAATGCGTTTACAGCAAGTCTGTTATCTTCCCCCTCGAGCAGTCTGTCGTAGAAGATAACACATGACGCCAAATCATTCATTCCAAGCATTTGTTTTTAAAGTCTTAAGTTCAATTTTGTTACTATGCTGTGGCATTCAAGATTCATTACTGCATATAAGAAGCTGAACATTACTGGAGTTCTTCTCTTTTGTTCCAGCAAAGTTCAAGGTCGATAACACCTTGAAGTTATTTCCATTTTAAACAACCCTCTTGGTAATCTTGCACCATTATCGTCATCTTCATAGGCAGTCCCTCGAAACGAGGATGACTTGCTTCCACGCCGAAAAGGAATGCCTTCACAGGTGTTTCAATGAAGGACCTAATATTCCGGATCCTGAACTACATGTTGAAGGGTGGAAGATGCCTTTGCGTGTAATAATTTATCTCTGTGCAATTGATTAGCAAATATTAAGAATGATGTGCTTTGTAGACACACACACATATATACATACATGCATATATACATGCACATATACATATATATATATACATAAAGGGACAGGGACTCCCCTTTCGCTACCTCTTTATAGTTAAAGGGACAGTCCAGTTTATATTGTGTCGGAGGACTTTACGAAGCGAGCTACCATTACCAGTCGTTCCCTTCTGTACTGTGCAATGATTGTAAAGCTATATCAGTGACTTGAGCCATTCAAAAATGTCTCACTGTTTTTGATGATCCATTTCACTTGCTTGTCTACTTTGGAAAGAGTTCAGAATTGTGCATTGTGATGAAGGTTTCATTTACAGGCAGAGTCAAATTTGTTTCAAAATATTCTGTTCCCACCCTTCTCCAACTCCCCCCCCCCCCCACCCCGCCCCCCGCGCAAATGTTAGAACACTGCAGTACTGACTGGGAAGGTCCCAAGTTCGATCCTTGATCTGGGTTGTTAGTTGAGCTCAGCCAAGGCAGCAGTTCACAGCTTATAATTGTCCTCAGTACAACTGGGAAGTGTGTGGATGTCATTTGAGGACAGGAGTTGAGGCTGTGATGCCTAACACAGTGGAAATCCTGCTGGCACTCACTGAATCGACTGACCGTGAGGCACTAGAGGTTAACTAATGTCTGTGGCATTGCACCGAGCCAGATTCAGCACTTCCTGGAGATAATAAAGCTCAGGCGATGAAATGAAAGTTGATTTTAGACAGTAAATGTCTAGAATAAGGAATTTAGAGTTTAGGAGGGACAGGAGGGGACAGAAAGATCTATAGATTCTAGAATTGTCTGTTCTGAATTTATATCCAGTACTTAAAGTAACAACGTTTGTAACCACCATTTATTTGCAGGTTATTAGAAGGGGAGGATCTGCAACTGGGAAACGCAATCCAGGCATCGCGTTAAGATTTGACAGATTCGCCGGATTGATCAGGATCATCTTATCATTAGCCTTTGCAAAAACACCAATCACAGCGGTGAGAAACAGGACACATGTTCTGTGTGTGGATGCTCCTACAACCAATCGTTCAGCCTGTGAGACTCGTGCACCCACCTGACTCAACACTGTAAATGTGGGGACAGCGGGAATGGATGCTGTTGTGCGTGGAAAGTGATTCAATCGCTCATCTCACCAACTGACATTCGAGGAGATAGATAACAGACTTTCTCCTGTGAATATAGAGCTGGGTTATTGGGCCGTGATGTGTTCACTTATTCATCTTGGTGACTCTAAACCTTTGCCAATTATTTCATGTGATCAGTTTACATGTACATATTTTTAAAAATACATTTGCTGAGTGGATTCAAATTTAAATTGAAACCAGGTTTGCAGGCGGGGTGTTCCATTCACACATCGAAGGTTAGACAGATGCTGCGGGGCACACGCTAATTCCAGTATCTGAAAGTGATTAACAGACTGGTAACTTGTCCCGGAGAGTAACCGATGGTATGAGAACTGTAATAATCCAGAGTTAGAAAGGAGAAAAGGCCCAAAATGGTGCAGTCAGTAAAAGGACATCAATTAGTCCCCTCTTGTCTTGGAGATATCAAATATCGACACACTGTGTTATTTGAAACATGAAAATATTAAACTCTAGCCCAGTTATAGGTTATTCACATCAACAGAAACAAACCCCAACTGGTACAACAAACTTGATTCAATCAGGATGCGATTACCAGCAGCAAAAACAATAGAATCCAACCCCTGCAGTCATTTGTGAACTCGCTGGTATCTCAGCAGGTGGGATAACTGAATGAATCCCTTCCCACACTCAGAACAGGAGAACGGCCTTTCCCCGGTGTGATTTCGCTGGTGTGTCAGCAGGTGGGATGACTGAGTGAATCCATTCCCACACTCAGAGCAGCTGAACGGCCTCTCCCCGGTGTGACTGTGATTATGCATTTCCAGCTTACAAGATTGGGTTCAGTTCTGCATTCGCTATGCGCAGAGTGAGAATACAATCAATGAGCTGCTGATTCTCTCCGCTCGACAATGGGTCTTTTGTGCTGGCCCAATAGGGTGACCCGGGCTGGCCCAATAGGCTGAGCCTGGGCTGGCCCAATAGGTGAGCCGGGCTGGCCCAATAGGGTGATACGGGCTGGCCCAATAGGGTGAGCCCAGGCTGGCCCCATAGGTGAGCCCGGGCTGGCCCAATAGGTGAACCCGGACTGGTCCAATAGTGTGAGCTGCGCGGGTTCAATAGTGTGAGCCAGGCTGGCCTAATAGGGCGTGCCTAGGTTGGCCCAATAGGTGAGCCCGGCCTGGCCCAATAGTGTGACTGGGCTGGCCCAATAGGGTGAGCCCAGGCTGGCCCAATATGTGAGACTGGGCTGGCCCAATAGGTGAGCCCGGGCTGGCCCAATAGTGTGAGCCGGGCTGGACCAATAGGGTGAGCCCAGGCTGGCCCAATAGCTGAGTCCGGGCTGGTCCAATAGTGTGAGTCGGGCGGGCGCAATAGTGTGAGCCAGGCTGGCCTAATAGGGCGTGCTCAGGCTGGCCCAATAGGTGAGTCCAGGCTGGCCCAATAGGTGAGCCGGGCTGGCCCAATAGGTGAGCCCGGGCTGGCCCAATAGTGCGGGCGCAATAGTGTCAGCCAGGCTGGCCTATTAGGGCGTGCCCAGGCTGGCCCAATAGGTGAACCCGGACTGGTCCAATAGTGTGAGCTGCGCGGGTTCAATAGTGTGAGCCAGGCTGGCCTAATAGGGCGTGCCTAGGTTGGCCCAATAGGTGAGCCCGGCCTGGCCCAATAGTGTGAGCTGGGCTGGCCCAATAGGGTGAGCCCAGGCTGTCCCAATATGTGAGACTGGGCTGGCCCAATAGGTGAGCCCGGGCTGGCCCAATAGTGTGAGCCGGGCTGGACCAATAGGGTGAGCCCAGGCTGGCCCAATAGCTGAGTCCGGGCTGGTCCAATAGTGTGAGCCGGGCGGGCGCAATACTGTGAGCCAGGCTGGCCTAATAGGGCGTGCTCAGGCTGGCCCAATAGGTGAGTCCAGGCTGGCCCAATAGGTGAGCCGGGCTGGCCCAATAGGTGAGCCCGGGCTGACCCAATAGTGTGAGCCGGGCGGGCGCAATCATATGAGCCAGGCTGGCCTAATAGGGCGTGCCCAGGCTGGCCCAATAGGTGAACCCGGACTGGTCCAATAGTGTGAGCTAGGCGGGTTCAATAGTATAAGCCAGGCTGGCCTAATAGGGCTTGCCCAGGCTGGCCCAATAGGTGAGCCCGGCCTGGCCCAATAGTGTGAGCTGGGCTGGCCCAATACGGGGAGCCCAGGCTGGCCCAATAGGTGAGTCTGGGCTGGCCCAATAGGTGAGCCGGCCTGGCCCAATAGGGTGAGACGGGCTGGCGCAATAGGGTGAGCCCAGGCTGGCACAATAGGTGAGTCCGGGATGGTCCAATAGTGTGACCATGGTGGGCGCAATAGTGTGAGCCAGGCTGGCCTAATAGAGCGTGCCCAGGCTGGACAATAGGTGAGCCCGGGCTTGCCCAATAGTGTGAGCCGGGCTGGCCCAATAGGGTGAGCCCAGGCTGGCCACATAGGTGAGTCCGGGCTGGTCCAATAGTCTGAGCTGGGCGGGCGCAATCGTGTTTGCTAGGCTGGCCTAATAAGGCGTGCTCATGCTGGCCCAATAGATGAGTCCAGGCTGGCCCAATAGGTGACCCGGGCTGGCCCAATAGGGTGAGACGGGCTGGCCCAATAGTGTGAGACAGGGTGGCCCAATAGGGTGAGCTGGGCGGGCCCAATAGTGTGAGCCGGGCTGGCCTAATTGGGCGTGCCCAGGCTGGCCCAATAGGTGAGCCCGGTCTGGCCCAATAGTGTGAGCCGGGCTGGCCCAATGAGGTGAGCCTCGGATGGCCCAGAGTCACCAGACAACAATCACCAGAACAACAAGGTTCCCTTTCAGGGGCCACTGACCTGGGCACAAACATGTGGTCCAATCAAACTGACAGACACCCTGAAGCCCCGCCCACCCATTGTCCCTGCCGTGTCGAAACTCCGAGTCGAGCACTTGCTTTAGGAGGCTTGTATTGGTTATATGGACAGCAGAGTACACTCCATAACGCCTCACGGTTGACCTTGTCAAAGGCCTTGGTCATGTCAAAGAATGTTGAACCAAACCCTCAGTCACTGACACCAAGTTCCTCCCATGTGATATAAACCAACCCTTGTCACTGACAACAAGTGGACTGGGAAAATATGTAAGCGGGTAAGACTGTAGAAATGCAATGGCAAACATTTAAGGAGATATTTCATTACTCTCAGCAAAGATTTATTCAAGTGAGAAATAAAAATGGTAAGAGAAGGATGAACCATCCCTGCCTAACTAAGGAAGTAAAGGATGGTATCAAATTGAAAAAAGGCATACAATGTTGCGGGCGACAGTGGAAGGCCTGAGGATTGGGAAATTTTTAGAAACCAGCAAAGGACGACGAAAACAATGATAAAGACAGTGAAGATAGCAGATGAGAGCAAATTAGCAAGGAATATGGAAACAGAAAATAAGAGCTTCTAGAGGGATATAAAACGGAAACAAGCAGCTGAAGTCAACGTTGGTCCCATAGAAGATGAAACTGGAGAATTAATAATGGGAAACACGGAAATGGCAGAGACATTAAAAATTAATTTTGAACTGGTCTTCATGGTAGAGGGCAACAAAAAACTTCCCAATAGTTGATAACCAAGGAGCGATTGCGGGGGGCGGGGGAGCGGGGGAGCAATCACTATCAGTAGAGATCAAGTACTGATCAAACGAATGGGACTAAAGACGGACAAGTCCCCTGGACTTGATGACATGCATTCTAGGGTCTGAAAAAAGTGGCTGCAGAGATAGTGGGTGCATCGGTTTTAATTTAACAAAATTCCCTAAATTCTGGCGAGGTCGCAGTGGACAGGAATACCGCAAATGTAACATCCCTAATTAAGAAAGGAGTGAGACAGAGAGAATGAACCTATAGACCAGTTAGCCTACCATCTGTCAGTGGGACAATACTGGAGTCTATCATTAAGGAAAAGTAGCAGGACATTTAGAAAATCATATTGCAGTCAAGCAGAGTCAGCATGGTTTTATGAAAGAGAAATCATGTTGACAAATTTCCTGGAGTTGTTTGAAGATGTAACGAGCGGAGTATATAAAGGAGACCAGTTGATGTTGTATATTTGGATTTCCAGAAAGCATTCCATATGGTGCTACACAAAAAGCTATTGCACAAGCTAAGAGCTCATGGGGTTGGGGGTAATGTATCACCGTGGATGGAGGATTGGCAAACTAACAGAAAACAGAGAGTCTGGATAAATGGATCATTTTCAGGTTGGCAAACTGTAGCTAGTGGAGTGCCACAGGGATCAGTGCTGGGGCCTCAACTATTTACAATTTATATTAATGACTTGGATGAAGGGACCGAGTTTAACATAATCAAATTTGCTGATGATACAAAGATGTTTGGGAAAGTAAGCTGTGAGGAGGACGCAAATACTCTACGAAAGGATATAGCCAGGCTCAGTGAGTGCGCAAAATCTGGCAGATGGACTGTAATATGTTAAAATGTCAGCTTATCCCCTTTTGTAGTACAAATAGAAAAGCAAATTATTATTTAAATGGGGACGATTACAAAATGCTGTCGTACGGAGGCATCTGGGGGTTCTTGGATATGAAATGCAAAAATATAGCATGCAGGTAGAGCAATAATCCGGAAAGCAAATGGAATGCTGGCCTTTATTGCAATGGGGATGGAGTATAAAAGTAGGGAAGTCCTGCTACAACTGTACAGGGCGTTTGTAAGACCACACCTGGAGTATTGCACACAGTTTTGGTTTGGACTTGACTCCATTGCCGTGCCAGGGGTTTTGCTGCACCAGATGGGGGATACCATTTGGGGACACTGATTCCCCACTAATTCCCATTCCCCTTCTTTCTGGTGGATAATGGAGGGGCCGCTGTGTGTAATGTGCAAGTCAGTAAGCATTGTCAGCAAGCTCGTTCTAATTGGAGATTATATTCAGTACAAACGTTTACATTATTGTAGATTGTGTATCAAAGATCAAGGTAGGATTAAAGTAAAAGTTCATAATTTTATTGTTGAGAGTTGCTGAATTAAGGGGAAAGATAACACACAGAGTTTTTAAATGGACACTGCAGCCCCGAGAACACAATCAGCAATATGTCCAGAATATTAAGGTCCAGCCCAGTTTCAGGGTTATTATCAGCAGAAACAAACCCCAACTGTGAGAATGAACATGGTTCAGTCGGGATGTGATTAACAGCAGCAATAACAGCAGATTCTAACCCCTTGAGTCACTTGTGAACTCGCTGGTATGTCAGCAGGGTGGATGACTGAGTGAATCCCTTCCCACACTCTGAGCAGGTGAACAGCTTCTCCCCAGTGTGACCTCGCTGGTGTGTCAGCAAGTCGGATGACTGAGTGAATCCCTTCCCACACTCAGAGCAGGTGAACGGCCTCTCCCCAGTGTGAACTCACTGATGTGTCAGCAGGTGGGATGACCGAGTGAATCGCTTCCCACACTCAGAGCATGTGAACGTGTTCTCCCATGTGGGAACTCGCTGGATTTCAACTGGTGGGATGATGCAGTGAATCCCTTTCCACACAGAGAGCAAGTGAATGGCCTCTCCCCAATGTGACTACGTCGATGAATTCCCAGTTCTGACGACGATCTGAGTCCCTTCCCACAGTCATCACATTTCCACGATTTATCCGTGGTGCGGGTGTCCTTGTGAATCTCCACGGTTGGTCGATCAGTTGAAGCCTAACCCATGTGCACAAAATGTTTACAGTTTCTCGGTGCTTTGTATGCTGCGATGTTTTCTTCAGGCTGCGTAACTGGTTAAAGCTCTTTCCACAGTCCGTGCACTGGAACACTCACTCGGGAGTGTGTGTCTCAGTGCTTTTCCAGTCACACTGATGTTTGAAATCTTTTCCCACAGGCAAGACAGACAAACATTTCTCCTTCCACTTTGAAAGGCCGATGATATTCAGGTCCTGATGCATCGATTGACCCTGTAAGATCTTGACATGATGTTTGGTTTGTGTTTCCTGTCTGAAAATCTCCCCTTCTAATACGCTGTAAAAGGGGATAACAAAACTCATCGCTGTCAGTACAGGACAGAAATTCAGGATAGACTCATCGAGTTTCCATGGAACATGCTTATCTCCCTTGAGCTTTCAAAGCTATGAATCCCTGTCCAACACGTTGGCCCACCTGCTGTGCTGAAATCCAAATCAACACAAATTTCGAGACAGTTTCTCCTCCGCTCCCAGTCTTCACGACCAATTTTGGTTGAGTTCAGGTTTACACTCACTGGTTCCCCTCCTCCCCCTTGCCAGCATGTGCTGACACTGGCTGAATTCAGTTCGACACTCACAGGTACACTTCCTTCTCCTAAAGGTGCTGACTCTGGCTGGGTTCAGTTCTACACACACTGTTTCCCCTTCTCTGAAGGTGCTGACTCTGGCTGGGTTCAGTTCTCCACTCACTGGTTTCCCTCCCCTGAATATGTTGATTGTGGCTGGGTTCAGTTCTCCAATCACTGGTTCCCCTCCCCGGAAGTTGCTTACTCTGGCTGGGTTCAGTTCCAGACACTGATATCATTCACTTTGTACCTGCACCAAGATGGCCGCACATTGCACTGTGCTACTACCTGAATCAAGATGGCGGAGCGCTGAACCTGTTTTCCTGCACCAAGATGCCCGCTGTTAGTCTGGGCCCGTGATTGGGAAAAAGCCCCGATGCTGCAATCGCCCATATTCTGGTTACGATTCCGGGCTTGCGGCGGGTACCGGTTGTTGATGAAGCCTCCCTTACTCCCCGGTCGTCCATTATTCCCCTTTGTCCCACTGAAAAGGATACTTCTGTGGAGCCTGCCCGAAATGTGTCTCCTCCACTATTACATGCACCGCGCATACTCCAAACACAGCCAGGACCAGCACCGGCGCACTGAGATCCTGGACTCTGCGTGCGGCACATTCTCCCCCGCGGGGCATGCTGGGTACATAAGACCATAAGAAATAAGAGCAGGAGGGGGCCACCCGGCCCCCGGAGCCTGCTCCCCATTCAATAACATTAGACGGGACAGTCTAGGGCGGGGTTTACTCCATATCTACCCGTGCTTTACTTGCTGTGGGAGTATTTGATGCGACAGTATAGAGGGAGCTTTACTCTGTATCTAACCCGTGCTGAACCTGCCCTGGGAGTGTTTGAAGGGACAGTGTTGAAGGAGCTTTAATCAGTAACTAACCAATGCAGTACCTGCTCTGGAATGCTTGGGGCAGGGTTGAGGAAGATATACTCTGTCTCTAACCTGCTTTGTACCTGCCCTTGCAATGACTGGTGGGAGAGTGTTGAGGGAGCTTTACTCTGTTTCTAAGCAAGGCAAATATATCCTTCCTTAGATAAGGCGACCAAAACTGTGCACAATTCTAGAAAGATTAGAGAGAGAATTACACTGTATCTACATTGTGCTGTAGCTGTGCTTGGAGTGTTTATTTCGATAGTGTAGAGGGAGCTTTACTTAGTGTATAACCAATGCGGTACCTGCTCTGGGAGTGTTTGATCGAACAGTGTAGAGGGAGATTTACTTTATATGAAACAAATGCTGTATTTGCAACGGAATTGCTGGGTCAGGGTAGAAGGAGATGTACTCCGTGTAACCTGTGCTGTACCTATCCTGGGAGTGTTTGATGGGGCAGTGTAGAGGGAGCTTTACTCTGTATCTAACCACGTGCTGTATCTGCCCATGGAGTGTTTGATGGGACAGTGCAGAGGGAGCTTTACTCTGTATCTAACCCGTGCTGTACCTGCCCTGAGAATGTTTTGTGGCAGGGTTGAGGAAAAGATACTCCATGTCTAACCTGTACTGCACCTGCCCTGCGACTGGTTAATGGCAAAGTGTAGAGGGAGCTTTACACTGTATCTAAACCATGTTGTACCTGCCCTGTGAGTATTTGTGATATTGTAGTCTGAGATTTACTCTGTATCAACCCTGATAGTGTTTGGGACAGGATGGAGTGAGATTTACCCTGTATCTAACCCGTGCAATACTGGTAGTTCTGATATCAGTAGTAGTGAAAATGCTAAAATATATTATTAAGCATGTAGTAAGTAATAACACGATTGGGCAGAATGAACACGGATTTAGGAGAGGGAAATTGTACTTGAAAAATCTGTTAGTATTTCTTGAGGTTGTCACTCGCAGGATAGAAAAGGGCGAACCACTTGATGTGGTTTATTTAGATTTACAAAAGGCATTCAATGAGGTGCAACACAAGAGATTATTAAACAAAATTATCGCTCGTGAGATTAGGGGTAATATATGAACAAGGATTGGTTAACTGTCAGAAAACAGAGTAGGAATAAACGGGCGATTTTCGGGTTGGCAGACTGTAAGTGGTGGGGTGCTGCAAGGATTGGTGCTTGGGCCCCAGCTATTCACAAACTATATCAATAATTTGGATGTGGGGACCAAATGTAATATATCGAAGTTTGCTGAGGCTACAAAGCTCGTTGGGAATGTAAGTTGTGAGGAGGATGAAAAGAGGTTTCAAGGGGATATATACAGGCTCAGTGAGTGGGCAAGAACATGGTAAATGGAATATAATGTGAAGTAATGTTAAGTTAGATACTGACAGTAAAAATAGAAAGGCAGAGTATTTATTTTAAATGGTGAGTGATTGGGAAATGTTGGTGTTCAGAGGGTCCTGGTGTTCTTGTCCACAAATCGTTAAAAGTTTATACGCAAGCAATTAAGAAAGCAAATGGTATATTGGCCTTTATTACAAAAAGATTTGAGTATAAAAGTAAAGACATCTTACTGCAATCATAAAGGGCTCCGGTTAGACCATACCTGGAGTATTGTGTACAGTTTTGTTCTCCTTACGTAAGGAAAGATAAACTTGCTATAGAGGGAGTGCAATGAAGGTTCGCCAGACTGATTTCTGGGATGGGGGGATTGTCCTATGAAAAATTGAGTAGACGATGCCTATATTCGCTCTCGTACAGAAGAATGAGAGATGAGAGACGACGCCAACATCCCATGAACGAATTTTTAAAAAGAGATACGACCTGTTTAAATTTGATCAAGGATACCAGCCAAATTATTAGAGACACTCCCTGTCCTTCAGGACCTGTGTCCAGGGGTGAAGCTCATGGGTTTATCTGATCATCTTTGGATTAAATGTTGTGCTCATTAAGCAGTGCACCTCGTGCCAGCATCAAACACTCTCCAGTCGGGCACAGCGCGGGTTAGATACAGAGTGAACCCATCGGTCGCTCCCCGACACAGATACTGAGGGACAAGGAGTGTCTGGGACATTTGACATTTCGCACTCAATAAGGTATAAATTGATCCTGTACCTCTCCCCATTAATCCTGGGCTTCACACGGGTCAAATCCTGCTCCTGTTTCCCTTCCTGTAACAGCACTGAGCTCAATCAAGCCGAAAATGATCAGGGCTCAGGGATGTTGATTGTTAGGCACTGCAGTGATGTCATAAAGCAGGGCCATCAGCCCAGCTGATCCTCTCCATGTCCCTTTAAAGGAGGAGAGCTGGGACATCCTGTCTCAACACACATCCCCCTGTTCATACTGAGAATCCCCGGGGAAGGTCCAAGGCCCAGAGTGTGGAACACAACCAAGGGGGAAAGAGGAGGAGAGAAGCGGAGGGAAATCAAGGAGTAGGGACTGAGGACCACCAAGCTTCAGTTTTAGAGCCTGGAGATCAGTGAGTTCTGTAGTTTCAGGATCCAGGGAGAGAACAAGGAGCAGATGGGGAGACTGGTGTGGATTCCAGCACAGTGAGGATTTAGGGGGAGGGAGATTGTTTCGGGTTAGGGGTGTGGGAGGGACAAGAGAGGAAAGGTTAGAGGAGCAATTACTGCAGCAGTGTCCATCAATAGTGAGAGAGAGAAGGTGGGGGTCAGAGTGGGCCCTGGACAGGCCGGTAAACTGTTCGTTTGCTGTGACCAGCTTTCCTTCTGTCACAAATAGCCTCCTGTAGCCCAATGACACAAACAGCCCATTAAACGCCCAATGCCCTTTGGTGGGGTGAGGTCTCCCTTTGTGAAACATCGGCTGTTGTTAAAGCTTCTCATTCTGACACGCTCACAGTGAGACAATATCCACTGTCCCTTTTATTCCATGGGCTTCATCTTTGCCGGTATTGGTAACACGCCCGGGATCACTAAAAACAAAACCCAGTCTGTCAATCACTTTCAGCTACTTGACTTAGTGTGTGCCCCACAGCATCTCTCTCACCTCCAATGTATGAATAGAGCATCATGCCCGCAAAGCTGGTTTAAGTTTATTTCCACGCAGCAAATCTATTTAAGAAAAGCCTGTAGGCCGATGAGACACTGTTCAGGTGCCAGTGTGCTGCTGGTTTGTCCGGCATTTTGCCTGTAATGGAAAATAACTGAACATTTCTCCCAATGGAACCTTTGCTGTAATGAAATGTGTCTTTTAATAAGCCTCACGTCCTTGCTCATGTCTGCTGCAATTGTGCATAAAAGGGATGTGTGAAGTGATGGTCTTTGTATTGAGATGTGAAACAAGGAAACGGTATCTGTGTGTGGCAGTGACACAGCCTTGTGGTCAGAGGCAGAACCATGCACCGATATCCTTGTGCTTATGGTTTGAGCAGGGTTAGTTCATGAATGCTCAAGCTAAGAGCTACCAGGGATTGGGAGCAGCGGCAGTAAATAAAATCTAAATGCAAATTCCGATGTAGTTTATCTTAATTTATTCCTATTTTAATGGCTTTTGCTGAATGTGTCCCATGCCAAGTGCCAGGATATTGGATCAGGCCCACCCTAGAAAATGAGTTTGACACGCTGAGGAAGACAATGTCAACCGGATTCCCACATCCACAACCTGACAACTTCTTTACAATCTCAAGCTAGTTTGTAAGACATGACCTTGTTTTCCGGAATCCATGTTCAGTATCTCTAATGGCCCCTTCACTTTCCACATGATGGAAAACAGGATCTCTCAGGATCCCTTCAAGCTCCTTCCCAGTGATCGAGGTCACTTGATGGGCCTTCAGTTCCTGAGCTCTGACTTTTGCACAATTGAAAAATGGGAACTACATGTGCTACCTTCCAATCTCAGGGAACAACCCATGACTCTACTGAGCTGTTGGAGATATGGGCAAGGGGCTGGCAGAGCACCCATCCCATCTTTCTTAGCACCTTTGGGTGGATATCATCCACATCTTACACTGTCAAGATTAACCCGCACGAGTTGCTGTCAGTGAAGAGAGATGAGAAAGACCAAAGTCTCACTTGCCCCTCTCAGTATGACCCTGAAGGACAGTGTCCATGCTGAAGTTCTTCCCCCATCTGATCCTCCCCCCAGCTTGTCCTCTCTGAGCTCCAGCCACGTGATGCTAAACACTCGGATGGGAAAGAGAAAAATCTACAGCAATGTGTTGAAAGTAACACGAATTTATTTGTCTACACCCCAAATATTAATCTCCAGTCCAGTTACAGGAGTTTCCATCAGCGGAAACAAACCCCAACAGTCAGAATGAACATGGTTCAGTCGGGTTGTGATTAACAGCAACAATAACAACATAACCCAACCCCTACAATCATTTGTGAACTCGCTGGTGCCTCAACAGGTGGGATGACTGAGTGAATCCTTTCCCACACACAGAGCAGGTGAACGGCCTCTCCCCAGTGTGAATTCGCTGGTGCCTCAACAGATGGGATGACCGAGTGAATCCCTTCCCACACTCAGAGCAGGCGAATGGCCTCTCCCCAGTGTGAGCTCGCTCGTGCCTCAACAGGTGCAATGACTGAATGAATCCCTACCCGCACTCAGAGCAGGTGAACGGCCTCTTCCCGGTGTGAATTCGCTGGTGTGCCAGCAGATTGGATGACTCATTGAATCCTTTCCCAAACTCAGAGCAGCTGAACGGCCTCTCCCCAGTGTGAATTCGCTGGTGTGTCAGCAGGGTGGATGACTGAGTGAATCCCTTCCCACACACGGAACAGGTGAACGGCCTTTCCCCAGTGTGAATTCGCTGATGTATCAGCAGGTTAGATGAATGAGTGAATCCCTCCTGACACTCGGAGCAGGTGAACGGCCTCTCCCCAGTGTGAACTCGCTGGTGTGTTTCCAGCTGGGACGGGTAGTTGAAACGTTTCCCACAGTCCCCACATTTACACAGTTTCTCCCCAGTGTGACTGCGCTTGTGTCTCTCCAGGTTGGATGATCGGCTGAAGCCTTGTCCACACACAGAGCACGTGTACACTTTCTCCACCTATGCATCCATAGTTGCTGGATGATAATCCATTCCCGATGAATCGAGTGATTTCGTTGGATGTTAATGTGATGTTTGTTTTGAGCCTCCGGTCTATAAATCCTCCCCTTTTAATACCCTGTAAAGTGAATTTCAGTCAAGAAAAAGGGTGGATGAGAGAGAACCCACAAAAACACAAAGGCACTTTGAGAAATTGAGCTTAATGAACTTGGTAATTTGTGGGCCCAGCACTAGAAATGGTAACCATGAAAACTTCCAGTTTGTGGTAAAACCCAAATGGTTTATCAATATCCTTCAGGAAAGGGAACCCACCTCCATTGACAGCCCCACATGGGGAATTGTTGGTCCCACTGGGCCCAGAAATACTGGGGGTGAAACCCAGCAGCTTTTCCTCCATCTCCACTCCAGCTCAAACAGATGCAACAAACAGACCCACACAGGAGGCCAGGTATCCAAAGCGTCTTTCTAGCATTTGCAGCATAGTTGAGAGGCGATTTATTCTAAATTGCCCGAGATTTGTAGACTTGAGATCCTAGTTTTTACATAAGAACATAAGAACATAAGAATTAGGAACAGGAGTACGCTATCTAGCCCCTCGAGCCTGCTCCGCCATTCAATAAGATCATGGCTGATCTGGCCGTGGACTCAGCTCCACTTACCCGCCCTCTCCCCGTGACCCTTAATTCCCTTATTGGTTAAAAATATATCTATCAAAAATATATCTATCTGTGACTTGAACACATTCAATGAGCTAGCCTCAACTGCTTCCTTCGGCAGAGAATTCCACAGATTCACAACCCTCTGGCAGAAGAAATTCCTTCTCAACTCGGTTTTAAATTGGCTCCTCCGTATTTTGAAGCTTTGCCCCCTAGTTCGAGTCTCCCCTACCAGTGGAAACAACCTCTCTGCCTCTATCTTGTCTATCCCTTTCATGATTTTAAATGTTTCTATAAGATCACCCCTCTTCATTCTGAACTCCAACGAGTAAAGACCCAGTCTACTCAATCTATCATCATAAGGTAACCCCCCTCATCTCCGGAATCAGCTTAGTGAATCGTCTCTGTACCCCCTCCAAGCCAGTATATCCTTCCTTAAGTAAGGTGACCAAAACTGCACGCAGTACTCCAGGTGCGGCCTTACCAATACGCTATACAGTTGCAGCAGGACCTCCCTGCTTTTGTACTCCATCCCTCTCGCAATGAAGGCCAACATTACATTCGCCTTCCTGATTACCTGCTGCACCTGCAAATTATTTTTTGGGGATTCATGCACAAGGACCCCCCGGACCCTCTGCACCTCAGCATGTTGTAATTTCTCCCCATTCAAATAATATTCCCTTTTACTGTTTTTTTTCCCAAGGTGGATGACCTCACATTTTCCGAGATTGTATTCCATCTGCCAATCCTTAGCCCATTCGCTTAACCTATCCAAATCTCTGCAGCCTCTCTGAGTCCTCCACACAACCCGTTTTCCCACTAATCTTAGTGTCATCTGCAAATTTTGTTGCACTACACTCTGTCCACTCTTCCAGGTCATCTATGCATATTGTAAACAGTTCTGGTCCCAGCACCGATCCCTGTGGCACACCAGTAACCACCGAAAAGGACCCATTTATCTCGACTCTCTGCTTTCTCTTCGCCAGCCAATTCTCTATCCATGCTAATACATTTCATCTGACTCTGCGTACCTCTATCTTCTGCAGTAACCTTTTGTGTGGCACCTTATCGAATGCCTTTTGGAAATCTAAATACACAACATCCATCGGTACACCTCTATCCACGATGCTCGTGATATCCTCAAAGAATTCCAGTAAATTAGTTAAACATGATTTCCCCTTCATGAATACATGCTGCGTCTGCTTGATTGCACTATTCCTATCTAGATGTCCCGCTATTTCTTCCTCAATGATTTTGCTTTGTACTGGAATCCAGGTCAGCGATTGGAGCATGGGCAGAACCATCGGAACGGCCCAGGTACAGCAAGCGATGCGGCAAGCAGCAGAGGAGTGGTGAGGTCGGGGTGGAGTAGCGCCGGGAGATCGGGCCTGAGAGATTGCGGCCCACAAGAGGCGAGAATTCGGGGCTGAGAGATTGGGGCCCAGGAGAGGCAAGAGTTCGGAATGGAGAGATTGGGGCCAAGGAGAGGCGAGAGTTTGGAGAGGAGAGATTGGAGCCAAGGCGAGGCGACAGTTCGGGGAGGAGAGATTGGGGCCAAGGAGAGGCTAGAGTTCAGGGCGGAGAGATTGGGGCCCACAAGCGGCGAGAGTTCTGGGTGGCGACATTGGGCCCCACGAGAGGCCAGACTTCGGACGGAGAGATTGGGGCCCACGAAAGGCGAGAATTCGGGGCGAAGAGATTGGGCCCCACGAGAGATGAGAGTTTGGGGTGGAGAGATTGGAGCCACAAGAGGCGCGAGTTCGGGGCCCGGAATAGGCAAGGACCCAGGGACAGCATGGGCCAGACCACACTGCGATCTATGGGCAGTACAAGTCTGTGCACCAGGTCTGTGCAGCAGAGCTTGGTCTCCAGTCGTCTTGGTTAACCTTTGCTACTGGACCAAGACCTCACTCTGTTCAGCCCGTGTGGTGGATTGTGTGCAACGGTTACCCAAGTTAAAAGAATCCACACACAAGCATCTTCCACACTTTAATATGTAATTCGGGACCTGGAATATCAGGTCTCAGTGAAACATTTGTGAACTCATCCGTTTTGTTTTGGAAGCGGGTCATCATCGAATCAAGGGACTGCCTAATTCTATACAGTACAGGAGGCCAGGGAGTGACTTCCGCATTCAGCGCCGACCCTGAGATGGAGCGGCTGGGAATTGCTGGACATGCTGTATAAACGCAAGTAGTTGTTTTCGTGGTGTGGGGGAGGCACTGCCCCCGGGGTTTGCTGGTGCCGGGCCTGGAGGTTTTGACACACAGGTTGAGAGCCGCATTCGGTGTTGCCCGGGACCTGAGAGCCACACTCGGTGTTGCCTGGGGCCTGAGAGCCACTTTCGGTGTTGACCGGGGCCTGAGAGCCGCACTCAGTGATGCATGGGGCCTGGTGCATGGGGCCTGGGAGCCACACTCGGTGCTGCCCGGGACTGAGAGTCACACTCCCTGTTTCCTGGCGCCTGAGAGCCCCACTTGGTGATGCTGATGCCGTGCTCGCTCCAATCAGTCCCCGGGAGCCTCTCCGCACAGGGGCGTGCTCTGCAGGGACCTGGCCTACCCACATTGCCCCGCTGCTGATGGATATAGGGCGTAAACCGACGGGCGGAGCACTCTGGGTAAGATCATCCGCCATTGTCACGGTGAGGACGGCACAGGAGGCCATGCAGCCCATCCTGTCTGTGCCGGCTCTTTGGTGAAGCTGTTCAATGAGTCTCACTCCACTGCCCTTTACCTATTGCTTGGTATATTTTTCCCAGCAAGTATTTATCCCATTCCCTTTTAAAAGTTACAATTCAATCTGCTTCCACCACCCTTTCAGACAGTGCAATCTGGATCATAACAATTCGCTGAGTAACAAATTATCCCACATCTCACCTCTCGTTATTTTGCCAATCATCGGACGTCTGACTCCTCTGGTTACCTACCCTAATGCCACTGGAAATACTTTTTCCATATTTACTCTATCTAAATCGTTCATAATTTTGTACATCTCCATCAAATCGCCTTTTACCATTTCCTCCTCTCTGGAGAAAACTTCACTAGGCTCTCCACATCACGGAAGTCCCATCTCCCTGGCACCATTCCTTCTGCACCTTCTCTAAAAGCTTGCCATCATTACGAAAGTTTGGAGCCCAAACTTGAACACAATTCTCCAGCTGAGGCCTAACCAATGTTTTATAAAGGTTTAGCAAATTAAACATCAAATGCTGATATTTCTCTGATGGGGTTTAAAGGGCGAGGTCCATCTAGTCAGTTGGATGTGTCAATGAGACTGTGAACCTGAAGAAGTGCATTTAGAGTGGAGATCCAGAACATGCTGTGTAACCGGGCGCAAACACTCCTGCACAACCCACACATCACTTGTTTCCCATTTGGCATTAAAGTAATGTGTTAATTGCAACAATTCAGTTGATTTGATTTCAAATAGTTTAGGATAGAAATTGAATCATGTTTCTATGATTTTTCCCCAAATCAGATTCAAGGCCTCAATTTTTTTCTTCATCTGTGTGCAGTCACAGGTTTCCAAACCTGAGACTGTACATTGGGATTCCAATCCTGGGACTGTACATGGGGTTTCTAACCCTGGGAGAGTAATTGGGCATTCTAACACTGGGAGAGTAAATGGGGATTCTCACCCTGGGACCAGATATGGGGGTTCTAACCCAGGCACTGTAAATGGTGATTCTAACCCTGGGGCTGTACATGGGGATTTTATCCCTGGGCGAGTATGTGGGCATTCTAAACCTGGGAGAGTACATGGGGAATCTACCCTGGGACTGTACATGGGGATTCTAACCCTGGGACTGTACATGGGGATACTGTCCCTGGGACTGTACATGGCGTCCAGGCATTCGTGCCCCCTTCAGAGATGACTGAGCCTCTAATTCCCCGCAGTGCTCCAGATGTGGTCTAGCCAGGGCTTTGTGCAGCTGCAGATGGATGGCAGCACTCATGGAACAGTACGATGGCAGGTAGCTTACTATTGACTTTCATTTTAAACTTTTAATCAACTTGGGAAAACTTTTAAAACTTCAAGAGAAACTTTTAAACAACTGGAGAAACTTTTGAAACCTCTGGAGAAAATTTTAAATAACTTGGGAAACCTTTTTTAAAACTCTGGGAGAAACTTTTAAAACTTCTGAAGAAACTTTTAAACAACGTGGAGGAACCTTTAAGAATAATTTTCTTTTAAAAATGTTTTATTAAGCAATTGAATACTGTACCCCAATCTAAATAGAAAATAGTTTGGTGTGTTTTATTAGCATCATTTTCAGCCATTGAAAACCAGGTTACTCACGACGACGCCCAGCAAGCAGGTGTGCCTCCGACCCGGCGACCGCGACATCACCCGGCCCTTCCTGCGGCGGGCCTACATCCCTCGAGCGGCAGGTTTTCATCCCTCCAGCAGCGGGCCTACATGTCTCTCCTTGTCGACGGCTGGACCTCCCCTTCCCCACTGGTGGCCTGGTTATGATTCTTTCACCCTCCTACTCCTTTCTGACCTCCCACTTGGTACTCCAGCAGACAACTGATTTCCTAATGCCTGCCCCCACCCAAGCCTCGGACCACTTACCAACAAGGGTGCTACTCAGCACCGAGCTTGCAGCCAACATTTCGCCTTCGGCAAGTAGGCTCATACAGAAGTGCCTGGTCTCCAGTCGTCTTGGATCCCTTGCCACTGGACCAAGACCTTGCTCAGCTATGCCACCCCACGTTAAAAGAACTCACACACAGGGATCTTCCACTCCGTTAACATGAAGTTCGGGACCTGAAACGTCAGGACTCCCATTGGACAACACCAACAGCAACAGGCCAGAATGCCGCACCACCATAGTTGCCCGGGAACTTAGAAGCTTTGACATCGACATCGCCACCCTAAGCGAGATCCAGCAGGCAGGGGAAGGCCAGCTCAATGAACAAGATGGAGGTTACACCTTTTTCTGGAAAAGAATACCAGAGGAATAACGCCACCTTCATAAAGTTGGCTTCGCCATCAAAATGAGCTGGTCAACAGCCGCAAAGACACCCCCTGTGCGGTTAACGAACGCCTCTTGACGCTTCAACTCACCCTATTCCGGAACCAATGTGCAACAGTCATCGGTGCGTATGCCCCAACAGTCGATTCAATGGAGGAGACCAAAGAGGGTTTTTATTCCAACTCCGAAACATCCCTGTCCTGCGTCCCTGCAGGCGACATACTCATCCTGTTACGTGACTTCAACGCCAGGGTCGACAAAGACATAGTCCTCTGGGGAGGCATGATTGGCAGTGAGGGGGTAGGGAAAGCCAACTCCAGTAGTACCCTAATCCTGACAAAATGTCAAGAACATGAACTTCTCATCACCAACACCTTGTTCCACCAGAGGGACAAATACAAGGCATCGTGGCAACACCTTCGCTCCAAACACTGGCACCAGCTCGACTATGTTATCGTCCGAGCCAGGGATCGTGAGTGTGTGCGCATCACCCATGTCATGACAGGAGCTGACGACTGCTGGACGGACGACCGCCTGATCCATTATCGACATTAACATAGCCCCAAAACGGAGGGGACAGCAGAAGCAGTGCCACAAGAAAGTCAATGCCAGGGCACTTAAAGACCCAGCTAAGAGAGCCCTATACAGCCAACGCTTTAGACCTAACCTGAAGTGGCTTGATGACGCTGAGATACTGAATGCCCACAGCGCTTGGTCTGCCCTCCAGGCCTCCAAAACCAGTGCCTGTGAAGAGACACTTGGTCATTCAACCAGAACACACCAGGACTGGTTTGATAAGAATTCTCAGGAGATCAATCAATTAATATTTCTGAGCCTCAAGCAACAACCCAACACAGGAGCAGCAAAGCGGCTCAAAGCTGAGATCCAACAAAAAACCTGCGACCTAAAGAACAGCTGGTGGATGGAGAAAACACAGGAGATACAACTGGCCAACAGCCATGATGTGCGTGGATTCTTCATATCAGTCAAGGCTACCTACGGTCCAAACTCCCAAGGTCCCACCCCACTGCTGGCCAAGAATGGGGAAACACTCATCAAGGACACCGAGGTTGTCAAGGCCCGCTGGAAGGAGCACTTCAAAGATCTCCTCAATCGAGATTCTGAATTTGACTCGAGTGTTCTCGACTCCATCCCACAGCATGCGTCCCGCCACCACCTCAGTAAAATACCAACGTTGCATGAGGTAGGAAAAGCCATAAGACAGCACAAGAACAACAAGGCGACGGGAGCGGATGGATTCCCTACTGAGGCGCTAAAGCATGGCGGAGATGCGCTGTTTGCATGGATACATGACCTCATCGCTCTCATCTGGAGGGAGGAGAGCATGACGGGAGATCACAGAGATGCAGTGATCGTGACCATCTTTAAAAAAGGGGGGCAATTCCAACTGCAGCAACTACAGAGGAATCTCCCTGCTAATCAGCCACTGGGAAAGTTTTTGCCAGAGTCCTCTTCAACCATGTTCTCCCTGTGGCCGAGGAGCTCCTCCTGGAGTCACAGTGTCCCACGGGGCACAACGGACATGATCTCTGCAGCGCGACAGCTGCAGGAAAAATGCAGGGACCAGCGCCAGCCGTTATACATGGGCTTTTTCAACCTTACAAAGGGATTTGACACTGTGAACCATGAGACTCTATGGAGCGTTCTCCTCCATTTCGGATGCCCTCAAAAATTTGTCAACATCCTTCGCCTGCTCCACGACGACATGCAGGCCATAATCCTTACCAACGGATCCATTACAGACACAATCCATGTCTGGACCGGGGTCAAACAGGGCTGCATCATCGCTCCCATCCTCTTCTCAATCTTCCTCACTGCCACGCTCTACCTCACAGTCAACAAGTTCTCTGCTGGAGTGGAACAAAACTACAGAACCAGCAGGATGCTGTTTAATCTTCGCCGCCTCTGGTACAAAGGCCAAGATAACCACAATCTCTGTCGTTGAGCTACAGTATGTGGACAACGCCTGCGTCTGTGCACATTCTGACGCTGAACTCCAGGATATAGTCGATGAATTTACTGAGGAACACGAAAGCATGGGCGTGACGCTAAATAGCCATAAGACAAAGATCATCCACCAGCCTGTACTCGACGTACAACACTGCCACCCAGTCATCAAGAACCACGGCATGGCCCTCGACAACATGGAGCATTTCCCATACCTCGGGAGCATCTTATCAACAAAAGCCGACATTGATGAGGAGATTCAACACCACCTCCAGTGTGGCAGTGCAGCCTTCAGCCAGCGGAGGAAAAGAGTGCTCAAAGACCAGGCCCTCAAAGCTACCACCAAGCTCATGGTCTACAGGGCTGTAGTAATACCCACCATCCTGAATGGCTCAAGACATGGACCATGTACAGTAGACACCTCAAGTCGCTGGAGATATATCACCAACGATGTCTCCGCAAGATCCTACAAATCCCCTGGGACGACAGGCACACCAACATCAGCGTGTTCATCTAGGCTAACATCCCCAACATTGAAACACTGACCACACTCGATCAGCTCCGCTGGGCAGGCAAATTAGTTTGCATGCCAGACATGAGACTCCCAAAGCAAGTGCTCTATGCGGAGGTCTTTCATGGTAAATGAGCCCAAGGTGGGCAGCGGAAACGTTACAAGGACACCCACAAAGCCTCACTGATTAAGTGCGACATCCCCACTGACACCGAGGAGTGCCTGGTCAAAGAGCGCCCTAAGTGGAGGAAGTGCTTCCGGGAGGGCGCTGAGCACCTCGAGTCTCAATGCAGAGAGCATGCAGAAATCAAGCGCAGGCAGCGGAAAGAGCGTGCGGCAAACCAGTCCCTCCCACCACTTCCCTCAACGACTATCTGTCCCACCTGTGACAGAATTTGTGGCTCTCGTATTCGACTGTACAGCCGCCAATAAACTCACTTCAGGAGTGGAAGCAAGTTTTCCTCGGTTCCGAGGGACTGCCTATGATAATGATGAGATGGGGATTCTAACCCTGGGACTGAACATGGGGATTCTAACCCAAGGCGTGAATATTTCTGGGCCTTCTCTATTACAATTGTGTCGGACTTAAACCACAAGGTCGGTACTAAGCATCGCCTTTAGGGGAGATGGTGAGAAATTCGAGGTGTGGAGAGTGAGAATAAAATATCATTGACACTCCTTTACCCACTGGGACCCGGTTGCAAACAGACACTGTCATCGCTCACTTTATTCCTGAACCAATATGGCGGAGCACTGAACCCGGCTTCCTGCACGAAGATGGCCGCCGTTAGCCTGGGCCTGTGACCAGAAGAAAGACCCGAAGCTGCAACCGCCTACATTCCGGTTTTTATTCCGGGCTGGCGGCGGGCACCGCTGGTTTATGAAGCCTCCCACGCCACCCGCTGGTCCATTGCTCCCCTCCACCCGCTCAAATTGAGCGCTTCTGTGGAGGGCATGTTACCCATTTCACCTTCACCACTACATTCGCCGCGAATGCTCCAAACCCAGCCAGGACACGCGCCTGCGCACTGAACTCCTGAAGTCTGGGTTCGGCATTTTCTTGCACGTGGTGCATACTGGGTAAATACGCCACCATTGCAATCCTGCCTTGGTGAATAGAACTGGATTTACTAGGATTGCTTTGGGTATTGAACCATATTCATTCTGGCAGTTATTGTTTGTTTCTGCTGATCTTAATAACCCCTATATCTGCGCTGGAGATTAATGTTCTATATTAATGTCCTGTGATAGTTTGAACTGGTGCTCTCCTCTCTCTATCTTGCGACAGTTGGAGCTGGTGCTCTCCACTCTCTCGTCCTGTGACAGTTGGAGCTGGTGCTCTCCACTCTCTCTCCTGCGACAGTTGGTGTTGGTGCTCTCCACTCTCCGGTTGGTGTAGGAGGGAGTGCTTTAGTTTCCTGAACAATTGGTACTTCTTCTGGGGAAGGTGGGACCTGTACAATTCGGGACAGGATACACCTCAACAGCGACGGGACCAATGTTTTCGCGGGTGGTTTTGACAGTACAGTTGGGAGGGCTTTAAGCTAGCTTGGCAGGGGGATGGGAACCCAGCAGAGGTCTCTGAGCTAGTTAGAGTGGGTGAGAGCTCAGATGAACAGAACCGCAAGAAAGAATGCAAAAGCCAGGAGGCAACAAAGCAGAGTAGCACTGGTGGAAGTGTAAACCACAAGGTGATAAGAAGGGACAATATGTATGAATATAAAGGGGCTGCAGGAGGGGTAAAAACTAAAAATCATGATTTAAAAACTAGTATTAAGAATCTCCAGCAAAAAGCACGCAGCATTCGAAATAATGTAAATGAGTTGACGGCACAAATCATTACAAATGGGTATGATTTGGTGGCCATTACAGAAACGTGGTTACAGGGTGGCCAAGACTGGGAATTAAACATACGGGGGTATTTGACAATTCGGAAAGATAGACAAGAAGGGAAAGGAGGTGTGTTCGTTCTGTTAATAAAGGATGATATCAGGGCAGTTGTGAGAGACGATATTGGCTCGAATGAACAAAATGTTGAATCATTGTGAGTGGAGATTAGAGATAGTAAGGGGAAAAAGTCACTGATGGGCGTAGTTTATAGGCCCCCAAATAATAACTTCACAGTAGGGTTGACAATAATCAAGGGAATAATGGAGGCATGTGAAAAAAGACAGCAGTAATCATGGGGGATTTTAACCTACATATTGATTGGTCAAATCAAATCACACGGGGTAGCCTTGAGGAGGAATTCATAGAATGCATACGGGATTGTTTCTTAGAACAGTATGCTACAGAACCTACAAGGGGGCAAGCTATCTTAGATCTGGTCCTGTGCAATGAGACAGGAATAATAAACGATCTCCTCATAAAAGATCCTCTAGGAATGAGTGATCACAGTATGGTTGAATTTGTAATACAGGTTGAGGGTGAGGAAATAGTGTCTCAAACGAGCGTACTATGCTTAAACAAAGGGGACTACAGTGGGACGAGGGCAGAGTTGGCTAAAGTAGACTGGGAACACAGACTAAACGGTGGCACAATTGAGGAACAGTGGAGGACTTTTAAGGAGCTGTTTCATAGTGCTCAACAAAAATATATATATATTTTTTTGAAATTCGTAGCCAATCGTTCCAATTCTTTGTCAAATCACAAACGCCAGAGGTCACCTTGCACACGCCAAGGATCACTCTGCGCCAATGCTCTTAACCAAAAGGCCTAGAGCCACTGCACCGTTCCTGGAAGTACTGCAATACC
Organism: Pristiophorus japonicus; assembly: GCF_044704955.1. NCBI lineage: Eukaryota > Metazoa > Chordata > Chondrichthyes > Pristiophoridae > Pristiophorus > Pristiophorus japonicus. Next base: position 55,986,788 of record NC_091999.1, read on the forward strand.
AGGTTCGTGCCATGGAGGTGGATGGGTCAGGTCCCCCACACACCTCCGTGGAGGTGGATGGGTCAAGCCACCCCACCCACCTCCTGTTTCCAAAAAAGCAAGCATATACCTTCCTGATCCAGGGAGAACCACCCGGAGGTCATGGTGGCTACTCCCCTGTCAGGTCAGTTACGCATGATCTTAGCCAAAAGGCCGAGAAACAAAAATATATTCCAGTGAAAAAGGTGGTAAGAGATGGGATAACCAGCCATGGATAAACAAGGAAACAAAGGAGAGTATCAAATTAAAAACCAATGCGTATAAGGTGGCCAAGGTTAGTGGGAAAGTAGAAGATTGGGAAAATTTTAAACGACAGCAAAGAAAGCAATAAAGAAGGGAAAGATAGTTTACGAATGTAAACTTGTGCAAAACATAAAAACAGATCGTAAAAGCTTTTACAGATATATAAAATGGAAAAGAGTGACTAAAGTAAATGTTGGTCCCTTTAGAAGATGAGAAGGGGGATTTAATAATGCGAAATGTGGAAATGGCTGAGACCTTAAACAGTTATTTTGCTTCGGTCTTCACAGTGGAAGACACAAAAATCATGCCACAAATTGCTGGTCACGGGAATATGGGAAGGGAGGACCTTTCGATAATCACTTTGAATAGGGGAGTAGTGCTGGACAGGCTAATGGGTCTCAAGGGAGACAAGTCCCCTGGTGCTGATGAAATGCATCCCAGGGTATTAAAAGAGATGGTGGAAGTTATAGAAAATGCTTTCGTAAAATTCTACCAACATTCTCTGGACTCTGGGGAGGTGCCATCGGATTGGAACGCAGCTAATGTAACGCCTCTGTTTAAAAAAGGGGGCAGACAAAAAGCAGGTAACTATTCGCCGGTTAGTTTAACACCTGCAGTGGGGAAAATGTTTGAAGCTATCATTAAGGAAGAAATAGCGGGACATTTAGATAGGAATAGTGCAATCAAGCAGACGCAAGATGGATTCATGAAGGGGAAATGATGTGTAACTAATTTATTGGAAGTCTTTGAGGATATAAAGAGCATGATGGATAGAGGTATACCGATGGATGTGGTGTATGTAGATTTCCAAGAGGCATTCGATAAGGTGCCACACAAAAGGTTAATGCAGAAGATAAATGTATGCGGAGTCAGAGGAAATGTATTAGCGTGGATCGAGAATTGGCTGGCTAACTGAAAGCAGAGAGTCGGGATAAATGGGTCCTTTTCGGGTTGGAAATCGGTGGTTAGTGGTATGCCACAGGGATCAGTGCTGGGACCACAACTGTTTACAATATACATCGATGACCTGGAAGAAAGGACAGAGTGAAGTGTAACACAATTTACAGATGACACAAAGGTTAGTGGGAAAGCGGGTTGTGTGAGGACACAGAGAGGCTACAAAGAGATTTAGATAGGATAAGCGAATGGGCTAAGGTTTGGCAGATGGAATACAATGTCGGAAAATGTGAGTTCATCCAACTTGGGACAAAATAACAGTAAAAGGGAATATTATTTGAAAGGGGAGAAATTACATCATGCTGCAGTGCAGAGGGACCTGGGTGTCCTCGTGCATGAATCACAAAAAGTTAGTTTGCAGCTACAGCAGGTAATCAGGAAGGCGAATGGAATGTTGGGCTTCATTGCGAGAGGGATGGAGTACAAAAGCAGGGAGGTCCTGCTGCAACTGTGCAGGGTATTGGTGAGGCCGCACCTAGAGGACTGCGTGCAGTTTTGGTCACCTTTCTTAAGGAAGGATATATTAGCTTTGGAAGGGGTACAGACACGATTCACTAGGCTGATTCCGGAGAAGAAGGGGTTACCTTATGATGCTAGATTGAGTAGACTGGGTCTTTACTCGTTGGAGTTCAGAAGGATGAGGGGTGATCTTATAAAAACATTTAAATTAATGAAGGGGATAGACAGGATAGAGGCAGAGAGGTTGTTTCCACTGGTCGGGGACACGAGAACTAGGGGGCACAGCCTCAAAATACGGGGGAGCCAATTTAAAACCGAGTTGAGAAGGAATTTGTTCTCCCAGAGGGTTGTGAATCTGTGAAATTCTCTGTCCAAGGAAGCAGTTGAGGCTAGCTCATTGAATATATTCAAATCACAGATAGATAGGTTTTTAGCCAGTCAGGGAATTAAGGGTTATGGGGAGGGGGCGCGTAAGTGGAGCTGAGTCCACGGCCAGATCAGCCGTGATTTTGTTGGGTGGCGGAACAGGCTCGAGGGGCTAGATGGCCCACTCCTGTTCCTAATTCTTATGTTCTTCTGTTCTCATGTTCTTATTAATGTTGGGGAAGTACAGAACCAGGGGTCACAGTCTTAGGATAAGGGTAAGCCATTTAGGACCGAGATGAGGAGAAACGTCTTCACCCAGAGCGTGGTGAACCTGTGGAATTCTCTACCATAGAAATTTGTTGAGGCCAATTCACTAAATATCTTCAAAGAGGGGTTAGATGTAGTCCTTACTACTAGGGGGGTCAAGGGGTATGGTGAGAAAGCAGGAATTGGGAACTGAAGTTGCATGTTCAGCCATGTACTCATTGAATGGCGGTGCAGGCTCGAAGGTCCGAATGGCCTACTCCTGCACCTATATTCTATGTTTCTATGTTTCTATACATATTGAATAAATCAGCTTGGTTCAAACACAGTGTGTCGAATGTTTGATTTCTCCACAATAATAACTAATTAATGTTCTGTTACCGACTGTTCCATTTTGAAGCCTTTTCTTACTGTAGATTATTTCACTTCTCCCCCAGTTGATCTTTTATGATATCAAATCCCAAGATTGTTCTCTTTGAGTATATGGCTTGTGGTTGTCATAAACTGAACCGGAGTGTTTCACATTGCACTCATATGGCATTCCTTTCAAGCAACCATTGAAAGAACTATGTTGCTTAAGACTGGAAATCTATTATTTTGTACATTGTTTAACGCTTTTTGAATGTGGTTACTATATGTAATCGTCTTTGAAATGTGTGATCTTTTTAACTGTGTTTCCTGATTTAATAGTTTTGTTGATATAATTTCTTGTTACTAATATAGCTTGCAGAATTTCTTGCATCAAGATAATTGTTTAAATACTTCCATTATCGGGTCTTTAGCTCCTCCACTGATCCCTGTGAACAACCTTTGATTCGGGACTGGGTTTGGGCGCGGGTTTAGGGTTTAGTGGTTGTGGTTATTTGTTAGAATTGGGGTTAGTGGTTGGGATAGTCAGTCGGATATTAGGCACCTTGGAATCCCGGGCCAAAGTCCACCATAAGCGAAGGAAGAGCATCCAGGAGGGCACTGAACACCTCGAGGCTCATCGCCGAGAGCATGCAGAAAACAAGTGAAGGTAGTGGAAGGAGCATCTGGCAAAGCAGACTCCTCACCCAGACTTTCCATCAACGACTGTCTGTCCCACCAGTGACAGTGACTATAATTCCCATATTGCACTGTACAATCACCTGAGAACTCACTTTTAGAGTGGAAGCATTTCTTCCTCAATTTCGAGGGATTGTCTATGATGATGATGATGAGGCTTAGGAGATAGTAATTCTCTGAACACCTCGAGTCTCAACGCCGAGAGCATGCAGATATCAAGTGCAGGCAGCAGTAAGAGCGTGCACAAACCAGTCCCACCTACCCGTTCCCTCAACGACTATCTGCCCCATCTGTGACAAGTCAGAGGCTCTCATATTCGACTGTTGAGCCACCAGAGAACTTACTACAGGAGTGGAAGCAAGTCTTCCTTGATTCCGAGGAACAGCCTATGATGATGAGTAATTAACATAGAAACCATTATTGACAATATAAGTGTCACTGGACGTGCCCTTTTCCATTTCATGCCTTTAACCTCATGCAGACGAGTCACAAAACTGCCTCACAAACTGTTCATTCAAAGAACCTTCTTTCCTGCAAGCCTCATTTCCTCCCTTCTCTACAAATCTCACCGAACATTTAATTTCGGACATTAGATTTTGGTATTTTGCAACAAGAACAGACGGATACGTTTGCTGTGCTGGTTACATCAAATTATCAGCCAGTCTGAAAAGTGCTTCTGACAATAACCTATTACAAAATTGAAAAAAATAGAAAAGCAAATTATAATTTAAATGGAGAAAAATTGCAAAGTGCTGCAAAACAGAGGGAGTTGGGGGTCCTTGCATATGAAACACAAAACGTTAGTATGCAGGTACAGCAAGTAATCAGGAAGACAAATGGAATTTTGGACTTTATTGCAATGGGGATGGATTAGAAAAGCTGAGAAGTCCTGCTGCAACTGTACAAGGTATTGGTGAATCCAAACCAAGAGTACTGCATACAGTTTTCATCTCCGTATTTAGGGAGGAATATACTTGCATTGGAGGTGGTTCAGAGAAAGTTCACTGGGTTGATTGCAGTGATGAGGTGATTGACTTATGAAGATAGGTTGAGTAGGTTGGGCCTATTCTCATTGGAGTTCAGAAGAATGAGAGGTGACCGTATTGAAAAATATAGGATAATGAGGAAGCTCGACAATATGCTTGCAGAGAGGATATTTCCAGTCATAGGGGAAACTAAAACTAGGGGGCAAAGTCTCAGAATAAGGGGCCGCCCATTTAAAACTGAGATGAGGAGGAATTTCTTCTCTCAGATGGTTGTAAATCTATGGAATTCTCTGCCCCAGAGAGCTGTGGAGGCTAGGTCATTGAATATATTTAAGGCGGAGATACATAGATTTTTCAGCAATAAGGGAATAAAGGGTTATGGGGAGCAGGCAGGGAAGTGGAGCTGAGTCCATGATCAGATCAGCCATGAGGGGCCAGGTGACCGACTCCTGTTCCTACTTCTTATGTTCCTGTACCAGGCCCCACCAGTCACCATCTGATTCCACCGTCATATCTTCATCCATTACTCAGCTTTTGCCCTCACTAGAGCTGGTTTCACCATCATGACCATTGCCCACACTAAGACTCTCTAATTCCCGAATGGTGCACAAACGCCAGCATGGACTGGTTATTCCGAATGGCCCATTTGTGTGTCGTAAATCCTATGTAATTTTGTAGTCTCAGTGTAAGTGGTCCCTGGAATTGGTGCCTCAGTGTAACTGGTCCAAGGATCTCGTGTCGCAGTGTAAGTGGTCCCTGGATTTGGTGTGTCAGTGTAAGTGGTCCCTGGATTTCGTGTCACAATGCGAGTTGCTTTTGGATTTGTTGTTTAAAGCACCTCGTCACTGGGACTGAGTGCAAACCCGCAGTCCAACATTGCATTCAGCACAGAATGATCCCACTCAGTCTATTCCCAATTAACACGGTCCACATTAATTCAACAGAAACAACCCAGTGCCCACAAGTAACTGCTGCCCCGCATTTAACTTCAGTGAAACACGCAATTCTAAACATTTTAAAATAAAAATGAACCGCATCATAGCACAACAGAAGTGATTAATTTCAGTAAATCCCCCTCACTCATACACCTCCTTCATTTCGATCCCTCTCTAAATACAACTCCTCACCCCAGCTCCTCTTTCACACTGGAGGTAATTCTCAGGAGCTTCTGTGTGACGGTGCGATGATCACTGGACAATAAAGCGCAGAGACGGCGGGGAGTGGGGGTGGGGGCTGCTCATTATCCTCGATGTGATTTAATCCGCTTTCCCACTGATTACTGCAGACAGACATGGTCACCTTGTAACAGAATGGTCAGTGTGAAGTCACTTTCTGAACACGAGCACACAAGACAATGTGTTATCAATAAATGGTAAAGTTATTAAACACCCCGCAATTGCATTGTAAACAAAATGGAAATAAATTGATGGAAAATAATTGGTGAAGATAATTATTTATCTCTGTGCAATTGACTAGCAAACATTAAGAGTGTCGTGTTTTGTTTACAAACACATGTAAATATATATATATATATTGCTAGCAAAGACTCTGTGTGTGCCCTTTTAAGTTGTTCTGCTCAACACGACCGTTTTTAAAAAAGTGGATTTTAGGACCCTGCGGCAGCCCATCCGGCGGTGCTTGCTGGGTCAGGATATAAGGAGGCCGTGCGCTTTTCCTCCTCCCACAGCCTGTGGGAATGGTGCAGATATTTAAAGGGACAGGGACTCCCCTTTCTCTGCTACTTTATAGTTAAAGGGACAGTCCAGTTTATCTTGGGGTGTCGGAGTACTTCGCTAACCGAGCTCCCATTGACAGTCGCTCCCTTCTGTACTGTACAGTGATTGTAAAGCTGTCCATTTCAGTGACTTGAGCATTTCTAAAATGTCTCACTGATTTTGAAGATCCAATTGTATAATTTGGAAAGAGTCCAGATTTGTGCAGTGTGACGAAGATTTCATTTAAAGGTGGAGTAAAATTTGTTTCAAAATATTCTGTTCTAACCCTTCCCCAACCCCCCAAATTTTAGAACACTACAATACTGACTGGGAAGGTCCCAAGTTCAATCCTTGATCTGGGCTGTCGGTTGACCTCAGCCTTGGCAGCAGTTCAGGGGTTATAATTGTCCTCAATACCATTGGGCTAAATAAGAGTAAAAATCAGCCACTGCCCCTGCTCTTCAGACCGATAAAGTGACATCAACTGGGAAGTGTGTGGATGTCATTTGAGGACAGGATTTGAGGCTGTGATGCCTACCACAGTGGGAATCCTGCTGGCACTCACTGTGTCGACTGACGGTGAGGCACGAGAGGTTTTCTAATGTCTGTGGAATTGCACCCAGCCAGATTCCGCACTTTCTGGAGATAATACATCTGAGGCGATGAAAGGAATGTTGATTTTAGAGAGGGAGGATGGAGGGTAGAGCCTTGCATAAGGAATTTACAGCTTAGGGGGGACAGGAGAGGTCAGGATGTTCTGTAGAATCTGGAATGGTGTGTTCTGAATTTCAATCCTTTACTTAAAGTAATAACATTTGTAACCACCATTTGCAGGGTGTTCGAAGAGGAGGATCTGCAGCTGGGAAACTCAAACCGGACATCACGTCAAGATTTGAGAGATTCCCTGGATTGATCAGGATCACCTTATCATCAGCCTTTGTAAAAACACCAATCACAGCGGGGAGAAACAGGACACATGTTCTGTGTGTGGATTTACCTTCAACCAATCGTTCAGCCTGTGAGACTCGTGCGTCCACCTGACTCAACACTGTAAATGTAGGGACAGTGGGAATGGATGCTGTTGCACGTAGAAAGTAATTCAGTCGCTCATCTCACCAATTGACATTCAAGGCGTTAGATAACAGACTTTCTCCTGTGAATTTAGAGCTAGGTTATTAGGCTGTGATGTGTTTACTTATTCATCTAGTTGATTCTAAACCTTTGCCACTTATTTGATGTCATTGGTTTAGAGAGAGATGCTGTGGGGTGTTGTGGAAAAATATTTCCGAGATTGTATAATATATAAAGAGAGGTTTATTAAATCGGAGACAAAGCTTTGGGAGAAGTGTTAGATACCCCTGTCTCTGAACCAGCTTCTCAATTTGATATCTCCAGTGAGGTTATTTTATCTTACAAATTACGTCACTTTACATCACGTGTTTTAGCACTAGTCCTTAAGTCCAATCATCGCATTACAAGGTTTACAAAGCTTTTCATACAATTACTGTCCAAGGCTGAGCTCTTGATATAAACCAGCCTCACATTGTGACAGGAATTATATACATCCAAGAGGACTAGTTCCCCTTTTATCAGCAAAAAAAACAAGTGGCAGGCTTTTTGGCACCGGTATAGACAAACATACCCCCACTTATCTCTCCAGTCGTTCATTATCTCACTTTCCTATCTCCATAATTCAAGGTCAGCATACCTTGAAGTGTAACTATGTTTTTTTGTATAAAGCATATTGCATCAGTATTGTCCCTTACAAAATTCATTCAAGTGGAAAATAAAAACAAATGTTTGATCCCGTATACTAGTCAAGTATATGTCCAAAAATCCGCTCCAACATTATTTCCCCTTTTGGTCCTGGAGGATGTTCACGAAATCCAGATGACCACAATGATAGTAGCATGGTGTCATATATTCATCCTTTGGGATATGTTACTTCCCTGATGTTCCGTATGTCCACCTTGCCTGTAGCTCCAGGCTACCCTTCAAAGATAGTGGTCGGTGTCAACGTCGTCTGTTTCTTCATCCTTGGTGTCTTCAGGCATTTCCATCAGGTGTGCTGCTGCTTCTTCGGCGATTACACTGGTTACTGGATCAGTCGGGCCATCATAACTTTACAGCAGATATTAAAACACCCGATAATCAGACAGCAAGTAGTTATTATTACAACCAGAATAATTACTCCATGCATAAGATAGGACCCCCAGGATTCCCCTAACAGCCAGTCAAACCAGCCAGATCCTCCTTCTGTCGTGGATAACTTCTTTACCTCCCTTCTTATGTGATCAGCGAGGTTGGTTAGGTTTTCTGAATTATCGGAAATGTAAGTGCAACATTCAGCTCCAATTAAGGCACATGTGCCCCCACTTTGTGCTCGTATCTAGGGCCATTCGGTTCTGGAGTACCATTGTGCGTATGGCTACCATTTCAGCCGTTATGCCCTCCATTGCTTCAGCAGTGTCGTTAACTATCTCTTCCAGTACCCTCTCTAGGTTACGTAATTCATCCATGGTGCGTCCTATCCCGAATGGGAGCATCATGACCCCAAATAGCCTTTCTACCGGGGTAAGAGCTCGTCTTATTCGACCTGGTGTCTGTACTTCTGCTAAAGTATGTACCCGTCTGACAAAGGGGACCACATATCCCAAATAACAGGACCCCCTCCAGTCCTGTGGCAACCAGGGGTAGGCCTTGTGCCCGCACACAAAATAAGTGCCACTGTATGCTGTTAGATTCGATCCCAATCTCTCTCTCTCAGCCCCCGTCGCCACCTAATCTTAGGGTCCCAGTCCTGGCTACTTGTCTGATTCTTCAAACTCTCCATTTCAAGGAACCTCTGGTTTATTGTTTCGCTGTCTGTTATGTTCCACCTGGTGAGGTTAAAGTATTGCGTACTATTGCTATATCCTGCTCAAAACCTGTTTCCTCACCAGTCAGGTTTCTAGTGAAACAAATGTCAGCAGTGAGCCTTCCAACTCCTGAGGTGTTGGTCAAAACCATGAATGGGGGTCGTACCAACCTATTGTATTCCGGATGGTACCATCCGTCAATGCATCCAAAAGGTAACCCTCCCATCTCCACGTTTCTTTATTACCCACTCCACTACTTCCAAAATGTTGAGGGAGATTGACCTCAAAGGGATGCCTCCTTTGCTATGTATGGGGATGTGCGAACATACCCAGCAACTCGAAAAGTTCCCACTTTGTGCATAAACATAAGACATGTATAAAAAGGTATTCACATGTAACTCTCGTTTCGGTCTAGCTAGCGGGCCGGACCAAACATGAACTATGATAATCGCACCAATCGCAATATATAGTTTCATCTTATTACTCAAAAATTAACAAATAGTCAAAGGCAAAATGGCCATATGGCTTGCTTGAAGAATCTCTCGCTGTCAATCTGTAAATAGACAAACAACAACAACTAATACGTGTGCTAAACGGCTCGTTCAAAAACCTTAAGATGGGTCCAATGCTTCCATTGTCCGTTCCCTTTTACATCGATGCAGGCACAAGTGTCCCCGCTGATTATAACCTCATATGGTCCTATCCATTTTGGGGCAAACCCCAGTCTTCCCGGTACGACCCTTACCATAAAGCGACTTCCCGCCAACGGGACTTCAGGGAGCTTTGTAAGCTCTGCTGCCGCATCTCTTTCTTCCTGATTGTCCCTAACTAATTTACGCATCCCTTTTAATTGAGTACTTAGTTCCAAAACATACCGTTTTATTTTGTCTTTTAATGGGCCTACATCGGTCCCACCTGTTATGATGTTCTCTGGTAATTGCATCGCCCTTCCTGTCATTAGTTCATAAGGGGTTAATTCAGTTGTCCTGTTTGTCGTGGCTCTTAACTTCATCAAAATAATGCGTAATACTTCCGTCCATGTTTTTCCTGACGTTTGCATGGCCTTTGCCAGGGCGTTCTTAAGGGTATGGTTCATGCGCTCTACCATCCCAGAACTCTGGGGGTGGTAGGGGATGTGGAATTTTTGTTTTATGCCCATCAGCTGGCATATTGTTTTTACAATCTTCCTGGTGAAGTGGGTGCCTTGGTCAGAATATCCTTACCACTGTTGAGGCAGTGCAATCACGTGTGGGGACAGCTTCTACCCACCGGGTAAATTGATCTATAATCACTAGGCAATATCTTTTTTCCATGGGATGGGGGCAAAGGACCTGTGAAATCAATTTGTACGTGGTCCCATGGCCCCCGTGGACGGGGCTGGTGTCCCATTTTAATATTAATGGTCCGGCCTGGATTATATTGTGCGCACGTAACGCATCGATGGCAATGTTTGGTGATATCTCTCCCCATCCCTTTCCACCACCAATCTCTCCCAAGACTCCCGGTCATGGCCTCTCATCCTGATTGAGACAGGCCATGATGCAACTCCAATAAGGTATTCTGTATGCATTCAGGCGCCATTACCTTGTCGTTTCATCTACAAACGTTATCCTTCCCTTGCGTTGCGCCCTGTTTTGTCCACATACCTATTTCCTCCTCAGAAGTGTCCTGGTGTAGTTTCTCAATACTTGTCTGTTCGTCTCGGGTCCCAGCGGCACTGACTTAATTTTAATCATTTAAAATCATTATCAATGGAGAGTGTTTTTTACCTCTTCAAATTCTTTTTTTTTCCCAATTAAACCAATATCTTTTTCACAGCTGATATCAACTGGTATTTAGTAAGTTATGTCTTTATCCATCGCAAACACCCCTTTTTTTTTCCAGCACCTAATTAGTGCATTATGTCTTTTTTTTTAGATCACCTTTCTTCAAATTAGGTTTAGTATTTAAAATCATCAGACAATCGAATACACTTTTTCTTTCCAATCGTTCAATTTGTTTATTTTCAAAGTTGCGTCTTTTCTAAACTGCCAAAGCTTACTGTTTTCGCCTTTTTCAAAAGTCCCTTTTACACCTTCACAGATAGCTCACCACTCGCCCAGGAGTTTGACCTGATCCCTGAAGGTATTTCTAGATTTAAAACTTTTTTTTTTTACTGAGCTAGAAGCTTTTGTCTCAAGGTTTTACACAAAGGAAAATGGGAGCGTTTTAAAAGGCATTCTTTATCTCATTCCTCGACTAAATTTATGTCTTTCAACCCAATTGCATGTTTTCTTTCGACAAGTAAGTGAGCGTGTCAAATAAATTTTTTTTTTACTACCGGGACTATGTATTTTTTCTCTTTTATTCAACAAACCTATCCTTTGTGCATTTCCTAGCTCCATAACTTATCATCCGAATATATCCACACCTGCGTTTCTAACTTAAAATGTAATAACATAAGTTTCACACTTTCTTAAACTTCCCATATACAGGACAACACTACGAAGGGTTAAAAAAACTTTCACTCTGTTTGGAAAAGGTGGGTGGAGCTAAAACGGTCAGCCACTCTATACCTTCCCAAACAGGCTTTTCATTCATTCCGCAGTCAAAATCACTCAAGTATTCTCATTCAAAATAGATATTCACAAAAGTCTCTCTTGATTCAACAAAGCTTAACTCTGGCCAGTTCTATTTTTAGATCCATATGTCACTTAAGATAGTCACTATCAGCTTTCTTATGGCATTATGTAATTACGCAAGTTACAATTAATGATAGGAATTAATTAATGACCCGGGCAGCCCGCGTTTTACATTCCCTTCCTTACCTTCCATATTCGCCAGTCTCGGACATTTCCCTTTGTTTCTGTAATACTCACGGCCATGACTACTCTGTGGAGACCCTTTGTCTTTGCAACAAAGCTAGCGTGCTTCCTTACCACCGGAGTTTCGTCTCTAGTGATCAGCTCCCTTCTGCACCGACCTTATTTACTAAAGGGACAACTCAAACTGGTTAGTCAGCCACCTCCTGCTATCTACTTACTCGTATCTTATACACTATCCCGTCGTACTCATAGACCTCTCTCTCAGTCTCTAACACCAGATTCCAAATACTGTCTTAAGTGATCACTTCTGATCGGACAGTATCCTGTTTGTGACGCTATTTTGTTGTGGAAAAATATTTCCGAGACTGTATAATATATAAAGAGAGGTTTATTAAATCGGAGACAAAACTTTGGGAGAAGTGTTAGCGACCCCTGTCTCTGAACCAGCTTCTCAATTTGATATCTCCAGTGAGGTTTTTTATCTTACAAATTATGTCACTTTACATCACGTGCTTTAGCACTAGTCCTTAAGTTCAATCATCGCATTACAAGGTTTACAAAGCTTTTCATACAATTACTGTCCAAGGCTGAGCTCTTGATATAAACCAGCCTCGCATTGTGACAGGAATTATATGCATCCAGGAGGACTAGTTCCCCTTTTATCAACAAAAAAAACAAGTGGCAGGATTTTTGGCACCGGTATAGCCAAACATACCCCCACTTATCTCTCCAGTCGTTCATTATATCACTTTCCTATCTCCATAACTCAATGCCAGCATACCTTGAAGTCTAACTGTGTTTTTTTATATAAAGCATGATGCATCAGTATTGTCCCTTACAAAATTCATTCAAGGGTAAAATAAAAACAAATGTTTGGTCCCGTATACTAGTCAAGTATATGTCCAAAAATCCGCTCCAACAGGGGCACACACTCAGTCCAGTATCTGAAAGTGATTATGAGACTGGGTTTTGTGTTTAGTGATCCCGGGCGTGTTTCTGACACATTTGCTCGATACCAAGGCAAGGAGAGGTACTCTGGAAGGTAAGAGGAACTAGGACTTGTCCCTGAGAGTAACCAAAGATATGAGACTGAAATAATGTAGAGTTAGAAAGGAGAAAATGACAAAATGGTGCAGTCGGTAACAGGAAATAACTTAATCCCCTCTTATCTTGGACTCATCAAATATCGACACACTCTGTTATTTATAATATCAAATTATTAAACTCCAGCCCAGTTATAGGGGTTATTCACATCAGCAGAAACAAATTCCAACCAACACAAGAAACAAGATTCAGTCAGGAAGCCATTAACACCAGCAATAACAGCAGAATCTAACCCCTGCAGTCACTTGTGAACTCGCTGGTGTGTCAGCAGGTTGGATGACTGAGTGAATCACTTCCCACACTCAGAGCAGGTGAACGTCCTCTCCCCAATGTGACTGTGATGATGCATTTCCAGTTTACAAGGTTGGGTTCAGTTCTGCACCCGCTGTGCGCAGAGTAAGAATAAAATCAATGAGCTGCTGATTCTCTCTGCTGGACACTGCATCTTTTGTGCTGGTCCAATAGGGTGAGCCTATGCTGCCCCAATAAGGTGAGCCCGGGCTGGCCAGTAGGCTGAGCCTGGGCTGGCCCAAAATAGTGCAATTGAGTGGCCCAATAGGGTGAGGCCGTGCTGGCCCAATAGGGTCAGCCCATGCTTGCCCAATTGGATGAGCCCATGCTGGTCCAATAGTAAGATCCTGGCCCAATAGGGTGAGCCCAGGCTGGCCCAATAAGGTGAGCCCAGGCTGGCCCAATGGGGTGAGCCCAGACTGGCCCAATAAGGTGAGTCGGGCTGGCCCAGAGTCACCAGGCAACAATCAGCACAAGAAGACTCCTTTTCAGGGGCCACTGACCTGGTCACAAACATCTGGTCCAATCAAACTGACAGACAACCTGAAGCCACGCCCACCCATTGTCCCTGCTGAAAAAGCCACGCATGCGCCGCGAGACCCGCCCAGACCAGTATGGCGGCCGCTGAGCCCGCTCCCTCCACCCAGACCAGTATGGCGGCCGCTCAGCCCGCTCCCCACACCCTGACCAAGATGGCGGCCGCTCAGCCCGCTCCCCACACCCTGACCAAGATGGCGGCCGCTGAGCCCGCTCCCTCCACCCTGACCAAGATGATGGCCGCTGAGCCCACTCCCCCGGACGCTCATTGACCGTGTCTGTAACCGGTGGGTAAACACGGGGTCTGCAGGCTGTGATTCGGGGCCTGGGGACGAGCCCGGGTGTGTGTGAAGCGGGTGGTGCGGAGTGTTGTCTCTCGGGCCTGGGCCCACACTCGGGCTGTGTGACCACTCTCACTCCCCGGGTTTATTAACCCAGGAAACTATTGGTTCTGCACTTTGTGATTGACAAGCAGCAAGCCCCGCCCCCGCCTGGCCCGAATCATTCCATGCAGCTGGTGCAGAGATAGCGGACTTGGGTAAGGCACTTCGGCTGGGGGAGGGATACATTGGGACTGGGGTAAGGCACATCGGCTGGGGGAGGGATACATTGGGACTGGGGTAAGGCACATCGGCTGGGGGAGACATGCACTGGGACTGGGGTAAGGCACATCGGCTGGGGGAGGGATACATTGGGACTGGGGTAAGGCACATCGGCTGGGGGAGGGATACATTGGGACTGGGGTAAGGCACATCGGCTGGGGGAGACATGCACTGGGACTGGGGTAAGGCACATCGGCTGGGGGAGGGATACATTGGGACTGGGGTAAGGCACTTCAGCTGGGGAAGGCAGACACTGGGACTGGGGTAAGGCACTTCAACTGGGGAAGGCATGCACTGGGACTGGGTTAAGGCACTCCAACTGGGGGAGTGATACACTGGCACTGGGGTAAGGCACTTCAACCGGGGGAGGCAAACACTGGGACTGTGGTAAGGCACTTCAACTGGGGGTGGGATACACTGGCACTGGAGTAAGGCACTTCGGCTGGGGAGCGATACACTTAAACTGAGGTAAGGCACTTGCCCTGGGGAAGGCATACACTGGGACTGGGGTAAGGCACTTCAACTGGGGGAGGCATACACTGGGAGTGGGGTGAGACACTTTGGCCGTGGAGGGATACACTGGGACTGCGGTAACGCACTTCAACTGTGGCAGGGATATACTGCAACTGGAACAATGCACTTCAACTGGAGGAGGCATGCACTGGGACTGGGGGAAGGCACTTCAACTGGGGGAGGGATATACTTGGACTGGGGTAAGGCACTCCGGCTGGGGAGGGATACACTGGGACTGGGGTAAGGCACTTCAAATGTGGGAGGGATACATTGGGACAGGAACAAGGTACTTCAGCTGGGGGAGGCATACACTGGGACTGGGGTAAGGCACTTCAACAGAGGGAAGGTTACACTGGGACTGAGGTAAGTCACTACAGCTGGGGGAGGCATATACTGGGATTGGGGTAGGGCACTTTGGCTGAGGAGGCATGCACTGGGACTGGGGTAAGGCACTACGGCTGGGGGCGGCATATACTGGACCGGCGTAAGGCACTTCAACTGATGGAGGGATACACTGGCACTGGGGTAAGGCACTTCAACTGGGGGATGCTAACACTGGGACTGGAGTAAGACACTTAAACTGGTGGAGGGATACACTGGGACTGGGGTAAGGCACTTCAACTGGGGATGGGATTACCTGGGACTGGAGGAAAGGCACTTCAACTGTAGGAGGGCTACACTGGGTCTGGGATAAGACACTTCAAATGCGGAGGCATAAACTGGGACTGGGCTAAGGGCACTTCAACTGGGGGAGGGATACACTGGGATTGGGGTAAGGCACGACGGTTGGGGGAGGCATGCACTGGGACTAGGGTAAGGCACTTCGGCAGGTGGAGAATATACTGGGACTGGGCTAAGGCACTTCAGCTGGGGAGGGATACCCTGGGACTGGGCTAAGGCACTTCAACTGTGGGAGGGCTACACTGGGTCTGTCATAAGACACTTCAAATGGGGGATGCATAAACTGGGACTGGGCTAAGGCACTTCAACTGGAGGAGCGATACACTGGCATTGGGGTAAGGCATTATGGTTGGGGGAGGCATGCACTGGGACTAGGCTAAGGCACTTCGGCTGGTGGAGAATATACTGGGATTGGGGTAGGGTAATTCGGCTGGGGGAGGCATGCACTGGGATGGGGTAAGGCACTTCGGCTGGGGGTGGCATGCACTGGGACTGGGGTAAGGCACTTCGGTTGAGGGAGGTGTGCACTGGGACTGGGGTAAGGCACTTTGGCTGGGATAGGCATAAACTGCGACTGGTTTAAGGCACTTTGGTTGGTGGAGGCATATACTGGGACTGGGACAAGACATTTTGGCTGGGACAGGCATGCACTGGCACGGGTGTAAGGGACTTCGGCTGGCAGAGGTGTGCACTCGGACTGGAGTAAGGCACTTCAACTAGTGGAGGCATGCACTGGGACTGCGGTTAGGCATTTCAACTGGGAGAGGCATGCACTGGGACTGGGGTAAGGCACTTCATCTGGGGAGGGATACAGTGGGACTGGGGTAATGCACTTCAACTGTGGGAGGAATACACTGGGACTTGAACAATGCACTTCAACTGGGGGAGGCATGCACTGGGACTGGGGGAAGGCACTTCAACTGGGGGAGGGATACACTTGGATTGGGGAAAGGCACTTCGGCTGGGGAGGGATACACTGGGATTGGGGTAAGGCACTTCAAATGTGGGAGGGATACACTGGGTCTGGAATGAGACACTTCAAATGGGGGAGGCATAGACTGGGCTAAGGCACTTCAACTGGGGGAGAGATACACTGGGATTGGGGTAAGGCACTACGGTTGGGGGAGGCATGCACTGGGACTAGAGTAAGGCACTTCGTCTGGTGGAGAATATACTGGGACTGGGGTAGGGTACTTCGGCTGGGGGAGGCATGCACTGTGATGGGAGTAAGGCATTTCGGCTGGGCAAGGCATGCACTGCGACTGGGGTAAAATACTTTGGCTGGTGGAGGCATGCACTGCGACTGCGGTAAAATACTTCGGCTGGGGGAGGCACTTTGGCTGGGATAGGCATGAACTGCGACTGGTTTAAGGCACTTTGGTTGGTGGAGGCATACACTGGGACTGGGACAAGGCATTTTGGCTGGGAGAGGCATGCACTGGCACGGGTGTAAGGGACTTCGGCTGGCATAGGTGTGCACTCAGACTGGAGTAAGGCACTTCAACTGGGAGAGGCATGCACTGGAACTGGGGTAACGCACTTCAACTGTGGGAGGGATACACTGGGACTGGAACAATGCACTTCAACTGGGGGAGGCATACACTGGGACTGGGGGAAGGCACTTCAACTGGGGGAGGGATACACTTGGATTGGGGTAAGGCACTTCCGCTGGGGAGGGATACACTGTGACTGGGGTAAGGCACTTCAAATGTGGGAGGGATACATTGGGACAGGAACAAGGTACTTCAACAGAGGGAGGGTTAAACTGGGACTGAAGTAAGGCACTACAGCTGGGGGAGGCATATACGGGGATTGGGCTTGGGCACTTTGGCTGAGGAGGCACGCACTGGGACTGGGGTAAGGCACTACGGCAGGGGGAGGGATAAAATGGCACTGGGGTAAGGCACTTCAACTGGGAGAGACATACACTGGGACTGGAGTAAGAAACTTCGGCTGCGGAGCGATACACTGTGACTAGAGGAAAGGCACTTCATCTGTGGGAGGGATACACTGGCTCTGGAATAAGGCACTTCAACTGCGGGAGGCTTACACCGGGACTGGACTGAGGCACTTCAGCTGGGGAGGGATACCATGGGACTGGGGTAAGGCACTACGGCTGAAGGACGCTTATACTGGGACTGGGGTAAGGCACGTCAACTGGGGGATGCTAACACTGGGACTGGAGTAAGACACTTCAACAGGTGGAGGGATACACTGTGACTGGGGTAAGGCACTTCAACTGGGGGAGGGATTCCCTGGGAGTGGAGGAAAGGAACTTCAACTGTGGGAGGGCTACACTGGGACTGGAATAAGACATTTCAAATGGGGGAGGCATAAACTGGGACTGGGCTAGGGGCACTTCAACTGGGGGAGGCATGCACTGGGATGGGGGCAAGGCATTTCGGCTGAGCAAGGCATGCACTGCGACTGGGGTAAAATACTTTGGCTTGGGGCGGCATGCACTCACAGTGTGGCAAGGCACTTCAGCTGGGGGAGGTGTGCACTGGGACTGGGGTAAGGCACTTCGGCTGGGGGAGAATATACTGGGACTGGGGTAGGGCATTTCGGCTGGGGGAGGCATGCACTGGGACTGGGGTAAAATACTTCGGCTGGGATAGGCATAAACTGCGACTGGTTTAAGCCACTTTGGTTGGTGGAGGCATATACTGGGACTGGGACAAGGCATTTTGGCTGGGAGAGGCATGTACTGGCATGGGTGTAAGGGACTTCGCCTGCAGAGGTGTGCACTCGGACTGGATTAAGGCACTTCAACTGGTGGAGGCATGCACTGGGACTCCGTTTAGGCATTTCAACTGGGAGAGGCATGCACTGGGACTGGGGTAAGGCACTTCATCTGGGGAGGGATACAGTGGAACTGGGGTAATGCACTTCAACTGTGGGAGGGACACACTGGGACTGGAACAATGCACTTCAACTGGGGGAGGCATGCACTGGGACTGGGGGAAATACTTCAACTGGGGGAGGGATACACTTGGATTGGGGTATGGTACTTCGGCTGGGGAGGGATACACTGGGACTGGGGTAAGGCACTTCAAATGTGGGAGGGATACATTGGGACAGGAACAAGGTACTTCAACTGGGGGAGGCATACACTGGGACTGGGGTAAGGCACTTCAACAGAGGGAGGGTTACACTGGGACTGAGGTAAGGCACTACAGCTGGGGGAGGCATATACTGAGATTGGGGTAAGGCACTTTGGCTGAGGAGGCATGCACTGGGACTGGGGTAAGGCACTACGGCTGGGGAGCGATACACTGTGACTGGAGGAAAGGCACTTCAACTGTGGGAGCGATACACTGGGTCTGGAGTAAGGCACTTCAACAGCGGGAGGCTGACACCGGGACTGGGCTAAGGCACTTCAGCTGGGGAGGGATACCCTGGGACTGGAGTAAGGCACTATGGCTGGGGGACGCATGTACTGGGACTGGGGTAATGCACTTCAACTGGGACAGGGATACACTGGACTGGGGTAACGCACTTCAACTGAGGGAGGGATACACTGGCACTGGGGTAAGGCACTTCAACTGGGGCATGGATACACTGGACCGGGGTAAGGCACTTCAACTGGGGCAGGGATACACTGGACCGGGGTAAGGCACTTCAACTGAGGGAGGGATACACTGGGACTGGGGTAAGGCACTTCAACTGGGGGAGGGATTCCCTGGGACTGGAGACAAGGCACTTCAACTGTGAGAGGGCTACACTGGGTCTGGAATAAGACACTTCAAATGGGGGATGCATAAACTGAGACTGGGCTGAGGGCACTTCAACTGGGGGAGGCATGCACTGGGATGGTTTAAGGCACTTCGGTTGTGGGGGAGGTGTGCACTGGGATTGGGGTAAGGCACTTTGGTTGGGGGAGGCATGCACTGGGACTAGGGTA
Organism: Pristiophorus japonicus; assembly: GCF_044704955.1. Lineage (NCBI taxonomy): Eukaryota > Metazoa > Chordata > Chondrichthyes > Pristiophoridae > Pristiophorus > Pristiophorus japonicus. The sequence continues at coordinate 56,006,158 of NC_091999.1, forward strand.
AGGCACTTCAGCTGGTGGAGAATATACTGGGACTGAGGTAGGGTACTTCGGCTGGGGGTGGCATGCACTGGGATGGGGGTAAGGCATTTCGGCTGGGCAAGGCTTGCACTGCGACTGGGGTAAAATACTTTGGCTGGGGGAGGCATGCACTCACACTGTGGCAAGGCACTTCGGCTGGGGGAGGCATGCACTGGGATGGGGTAAGGCACTTCGATTGTGGGGGAGGTGTGCACTGGGACTGGGGTAAGGCACTTTGGCTGGGAGAGGCATGCACTGGCACGGGTGTAAGGGACTTCGGCTGGCAGAGGTGTGCACTCGGACTGGAGTAAGGCACTTCAACTGGTGGAGGCATGCACCGGGACTGCGGTTAGACATTTCAACTGGGAGAGGCATGCACTGGGACTGGGGGAAGGCACTTCATCTGGGGAGGAATACACTTGGATTCGGGTAAGGCACTTCAAATGTGGGAGGGATACCCTGGGACTGGAGGAAAGGCACTTCAACTGTGGGAGGGCTACACTGGTTCTGGAATAAGACACTTCAAATGGGGGAGGCCTAAACTGGGACTGGGCTAAGGCACTTCAACTGGGGGAGAGATACACTGGGATTGGGGTAAGGCACTTCGGCTGGGCAAGGCATGCACTGCGACTGGGGTAAAATACTTTGGCTGGGGGTGGCTTGCGTTCACAGTGTGGAAAGGCACTTCACCTGGGGGAGGTGTGCACTGGGACTGGGGTAAGGCACTTCGCCTGGGATAGGCATGAACTGCGACTGGTTGAAGGCACTTTGGTTGGTGGAGGCATATACTGGGACTGGGAAAATACTTTGGCTGGGGGTGGCATGCACTCACAATGTGGCAAGGCACTTCGGCTGGTGGAGGTGTGCACTGCGACTGGGGTAAGGCACTTCGGTTGGGGGACGTATGCACTGGGACTGGGGTAAGGCACTTTGGCTGGGATAGGCATCAACTGCGACTGGTTTAAGGCACTTTGGTTGGTGGAGGCATATACTGGGACTGGGTCAAGGCATTTTGGCTGGGAGAGGCATGCACTGGCACGGGTGTAAGGGACTTCGGCTGGCAGAGGTGTGCACTCGGACAGGAGTAAGGCACTTCAACTGGTGGAGGCATACTCTGGGACTGCGGTTAGGCATTTCAACTGGGAGAGGCATGCACTGGGACTGGGGTAATGCACTTCATCTGGGGAGGGATACAGTGGGGCTGGGGTAACGCACTTCAACTGTGTGAGGGATACACTGGGACTTGAACAATGCACTTCAACTGGGGGAGGCATGCACTGGGACTGGGGGAAGGCACTTCAACTGGGGGAGGGATACACTGGGACTGAGGTAAGGCACGACAGTTGGGGGAGACATAGACTGGGATTGGGGTCGGGCACTTTGGCTGAGGAGGCATGCACTGGGACTGGGGTAAGGCACTACGGCTGGGGGAGGCATATACTGAGACTGGGGTAAGGCACTTCAACTGGAGGAGGGATAAACTGGCACTGGGGTAAGGCACTTCAACTGGGAGTGCCTTTTCCCAGTCCCAGTATATGCTTCCCCCAGTTGAAGTGCATTGTTCCAGTCCCAGTGTATCCCTCCCACAGTTGAAGTGTGTTACCCCAGTCCTAATGTAACGCTTCACCAGATGAAGTGCCTTACCCCAGTTGGGGGAGGCATAAACCGTGACTGGTTTAAGGCACTTTGGTTGGTGGAGGCATATACTGGGACTGGGACAAGGTACTTTGGCTGGGAGAGGCATGCACTGGCACGGGTGTAAGAGATTTCGGCTGGCAGAGGTGTGCACTCGAACTGGAGTAAGGCTCTTCTACTGGTGGAGGCAAACACTGGGACTGCGGTTAGGCATTTCAACTGGGAGAGGCATGCACCGGGACTGTGGTAAGGCACTTCATCTGATGAAGGGTTGCAGTAGGACGGTGGTAACGCACTTCAACTGTGGGAGGGATACACTGGGACTGGAACAATGCACTTCAACTGGGGGAAGCATGCACTGGAACTGGGGGAAGGCACTACGGCTGGGGAAGGCATATACTGGGACTGGGGTAAGGCACTTCAACTGGGAGAGGGCTAAACTGCCACTGGGGTAAGGCACTTCAACTGGAAGAGGCATACACTGGGACTGGAGTAAGAAACTTTGGCTGGGGAGCGATACACTGTGACTAGAGGAAAGGCACTTCAACTGTGGGTGGGATACACTGGCTCTGGAATAAGGCACTTCAACTGCGGGAGGCTTACACCGGGACTGGGTTAAGGCACTTCAGCTGGGGAGGGATATCCTGGGACTGGGGTAAGGCTCTACGGCTGAAGGACGCATATACTGGGACTGGGGTAAGGCACTTCAACTGGGGCAGGCATACACTGGACCGGGGTAAGGCACTTCAACTGGGGCAGGGATACACTGGACCGGGGTAAGGCACTTCAACTGAGGAAGGGATAAACTGGCACTGGGATAAGGCACTTCAACTGGGGGATGCTAACACTTGGACTGGAGTAAGACACTTCAACTAGGGGAGGCATATACTGGGACTGGGGTAAGAAACTTCGGCTGGGGAGCGATACACTGTGACTGGAGGAAAGGCACTTCAACTGTGGGAGGGATATACTGGGTCTGGAATAAGGCACTTCAACTGCGGGAGGCTTACACCGGGACTGGGCTAAGGCACTTCAGCTGGGGAGGGATACCCTGGGACTGGGGTAAGGCACTACGGATGGGGGACGCATATACTGGGACCGGGGTAAGGCACTTCAACTGAGGGAGGGATACACTGGCACTGGGGTAAGGCACTTCAACTGGGGGATGCTAACACTGGGACTGGGGTAAGGCACTTCAACTGGGGGATGCTAACACTGGGACTGGAGTTAGACACTTCAACTGGTGGAGGGATACACTGGATCTGGGGTAAGGCAGTTCAACTGGGGGAGGGATGCCCAGGGACTGAAGGAAAGGCACTTCAACTGTGTGAGGGATACAGTGGCTCCTGAATAAGGCACTTCAACTGCGGGAGGCTTACACCGGGACTGGGCTCAGGCACTTCAGCTGGGGAGGGATACCCTGGGACTGGGGTAAGGCACTATGGCTGGGGGACGCATATACTGGGACTGGGGTAAGGCACTTCAACTGGGGCAGGGATACACTGGACCGGGGTAAGGCACTTCAACTGGGGGAGGGATTCCCTGGGACTGGAGGAAAGGCACTTCAACTGAGGGAGGGCTACACTGGGTCTGGAATAAGACACTTCAAATGGGGGAGGCATAAACTGGGACTGGGCTAAGGGCACTTCAACTGGGGGAGGGATACACTGGGATTGGGGTAAGGCACTACGGTTGGGGTTGGCATGCACTGGGACTAGGGTAAGGCACTTCGGCTGGTGGAGAATATACTGGGGCAGGGGTAGGGTAATTCGGTTGGGGGAGGCATGCACTGGGATGTGGGTAAGGCATTTCGGCTGGGCAAGGCATGCACTGCGACTGGGGTAAAATACATTGGCTGGAGGTGGCTTGCACTCATACTGTGGCAAGGCACTTCGGCTGGGGGAGGCATGCACTGGGACTGGGGTAAGGCACTTTTGTTGGGGGAGGTGTGCACTTGGACTGGGTAAGGCACTTTGGCTGGGATAGGCATAAACTGCGACTGGTTTAAGGCACTTTGGTTGGTGGAGGCATATACTGGGACTGGGACAAGGCATTTTGGCTGGGAGAGGCATGCACTGGCACGGGTGTAAGGGACTTCGGCTGGCAGAGGTGTGCACTCGGAGTGGAGTAAGGGACTTCAACTGGTGGAGGCATACACTGGGACTGCGGTTAGGCATTTCAACTGGGAGAGGCATGCACTGGGACTGGGGTAAGGCACTTCATCTGGGGATGGATACAGTGAGATGGGGTAAGCACTTTGGCTGGGGGACGCATATACTGGGACTGGGGAGGGTACTTTGGCTGACGGAGGCATGCATTTGCACTGAGAAATGCTACTTCGGCTGGGGGGGCATATATTGTGACTTGGGTAAAGCACTTCGGCTCGGAGAAACATGCACTGGGACTACAGTAATGCACTTCAACTGGTGGAGGGATACACTGGGACTGTGGTAAGGCACTTCAACTGGGGGATGCTAACACTGGGACTGGGCTAAGGCACTTCAACTGGTGGAGGCATGCACTGGGACTGGGGTAAGGCACTTCAACTGAGGAAGGGATAAACTGGGACTGGGGTAAGGTATGTCAGCTGGGGGAGGCATTCACTTGGACTGTGTTAAGGCACTTCGGCTGGGGGAGGCATATACTTGGACTGGGGTAAGGCACTTCGGCTGGGGGAGGCATGCACTGGGACTGCAGTAAGGCACTTCGGCTGGGGGAGGCATATACTTGGACTGGGGTAAGGCACTTCGGCTGGGGGATGCTAACACTGGGACTGGGATAAGGCACTTTGGCTGGGGGAGGCATGCACTGGGACTAGGGTTAGGCACTTTGGCTGGGGAAGGCATATACTGGGATTAGGGTAAGGCACTTCGGCTGGGGGAGGCATGCACTGGGACTGGGGTAAGGCACTTCGGCTGGGGGATGTTTATACTGGGACTGGGGTAAGGCACTTCAGCAGTGGGAGCATATACTGGGACTGTAGTAAGACAATTCGGATGAGGGAGAAATGCAATGCGACTGGATTCAGCCACTTTGGCTGGGGGAGGCATGCACTCTAACTGGGGAAAGGCACTTCGAGTGGGAGAGGCCTGCACTGGGACTGGGGCAAGGCACTTCGGCTGGGAGAGGCCTACACTGGGACTGGGGCAAGGCACTTCGGCTGGGGGAGTCATGGACTGGGACTGGGGTAAGGCACTTCGAGTGGGGGATGCCTGCACTGGGACTGGGGTAAGGCACTTTTCCTGGGGGAGGCATATACTGGGACAGTGCTAAGACACTTCGGCGGGGAGAGAAATGCAATGGGACTAGGGTAGGGCACTTCGGCTGTGGGAGGCCTGCACTGGGACTTGGGTAAGGCACGTCGGCTGGTGGCAGGTGCACTTGGACTGGGAAAGGCACTTCAGCTGGAGGAAGCATACACTGGGACTGGGGTAAGGCACTACAGCTGGGGGAGGATTGCACTGTGACTGGGATAAGGCACTTCGGCTGGGGGAGGCATGCACTGTGACTGGGATAAGGCACTTCGGCTGGGGGAGGCATATGTTGTGACTGGAGAAAGACACTTCAGCTGGGGGAGGCATGCACTCTGACTGGGGTAAGGCACTTTGGCTGGGGAGGCATGCACTGCGACTGGGATAAGGCACTTCGGCTGGGGGAGGCATATGTTGTGACTGGGGTAAGATACTTCAGCTGGGGGAGGCATGCACTCTGACTGGGGTAAGGCACTTCGGCTGAGGGAGGCCTGCACTGGGACTGGGGTCAGGCACTTCAGCTGGCGGAGGCCTGCACTGGGAATGGGGTAAGGCACTTTGGCTGTGGGAGGCATATACTTGGACGGTGGTAAGACACTTTGGCGGGAGGAGAAATGCAATGGGACTAGTGTCAGGCACTTCTGCTGGGTGAGGCATGCACTGGGACTGGGTAAGGCATTCCGCTGGGGGAGGCATATCTTGGGACTGGGGTAAAGCACTTTGACTGGGGGAGGCATGTACTGCAACTAGGGTAATGCACTTTGACCAAGGGAGGCATGCACTGGGACTGGGGTAATGCACTTCAGCTGGGGGAGGCATGCATTGGGATGGGGGCAAGGTACTTTGGCTGGCCCTTGCTATCTTATGGGGAGCTCTGTCCTCTGTCGCTTCAGGAAGTCAAAGTGGATCAAGTTACAATTTGCAAAGTCAGTGAGACCTTGCGATGGGCGGTTCCAGTTACACATTCCAGTGAAATCTCAGGGTGTAGCTTATCCTCCAAGGGACCAATCATAGACAAATGGTGCGGCGTGGTGGCCATTTTGGAAGTACAAATAAGCGTGTTCTTTATTAACCCGGTCCCTCCCTCCGCCCATCTCTCACCTGCTGACTCACCCGCTGTGCATGCTCAGCTCACACTGCCTGGCTGATTGACGGCAGCTCCCGACCAATAGGGAGAGTGGGGGCGGGGCTGGAGGACCAGGCAGGCGGTTGATCCTCCAACCAATCACAGTGTACGAGAGGTGGGGCTTGCAGCCCCCAGTGGGCGGGGCTGGGTCTGGATCTCGCTCATTGGCTGAAACTCTGCCCCATTGTTAAAGCTGATGTCCCTCAAACTCCAGGAGGAAATGGGACATTTTTGTCGTGGCTTTAAACAGATGGAACTCTGTGGGGTGGAGGAAACATTGCAGCATTTGGTAGTGACATGGATTCATTCAGGCCAGACAGTGGGGATTATTTCTGGAAGTAACACAGTGTAGTTGTTTCTGTTGAAACAGATGAAACCCTGTCGTTGTGGAGCAACCACACTTCTCGTGTCCTGGTCAATCACGTGTGCAACAAGTGTCGTCATGGAAGTAAAGGATGGTATCAAATTGGAAAAAATGGCAGATAATGTTGTGAAGGACAGTGGAAGGCCAGAGGATTGGGAATTTTTAGAAACCTGCAAAGGACGACTAAAAAATGAAAAAGACAGAGAAGATAGCAGATGAGAGCAAACTAGCAAGAAATATAAAAACAGACAGTAAGAGCTTCTACAGGGACATAAAAAGGAAACGAGTATCTAAAGTAAACATTGCTCGCTTAGAGGATGACATTGGAGAATTACTAATGGGAAACACGGAAATGGCAGAGATTTTGAATGAATATTTTGTATTAGGCTTCACGGTAGAGGACACTAAAAACATACCAACAGTTGATAACCAAGGAGCTATTGCGGAGGGGGAGTTGGGGGGGATGACTTAAAACAATCACTATCACTGCAGATAAAGTGCTAATCAAACTAATGTGACTAAAGGTGGACAAGTCCTCTGGACCTGATGGCATGCATCCTCAGGTCTTAAAATAATTAGTTGCAGAGATAGTGCATGCATTAGTTGTAATCCACCAAAATTCCCTGAATTCTGAAGAGGTCCCAGTGGACTGGAAAACTGCAAATGTAACATGCCTATTCAAGTAAGGAGGGAGACAGAGAGCAGGAAACTATACATCAGTTAGCTTACCATCTGTCAGTGGGAAATACTCGAGTTCATCATTAAGGAAGTACTAGCAGGACATTTAGAAAACCATACTGCAGTTAGGCAGAGTTAGCATGGTTTTATGAAAGGGAAATCATGTTTGACAAATTTGCTGTAGTTGTTTAAGGATGTAACGAGCAGAGTGGATAAGGGAGAATCATTTGATGTTGTATATTTTGATTTCCAGAAAGCATTCAATAAGGTGCCACACAAAATATTACTGCACATGCTAAGAGCTCATGGGGTTGGGTGTAATATATCAGCATGAAGAGAGGATTGCTGAACTAACAGAAAACAGAGAGTCCGGATAAATGGGTCATTTTCAGGTTGGCAAACAGTAACTAGTGGGGCGCCGCAGTGATAAGTACTGGGGCCTCAACTAATTACAATTTATATTAATGACTTGGATGAAGGGGCCGAGTGTAACATAACCAAATTTGCCGATGGTACAAAGATAGGTGGAAAAGCAAGTTGTGAGGAGGACGCAAAGAATCTACAAAGGGATATAGATAGGTTCAATGAGTGGGCAAAAATCTGGCAGATGGACTATAATGTGGTAAAATATCAGGTGATTTCCTTTGGTAGGAAAAAAAAGCAAATTATTATTTAGATGTGGACGATTATAAAATGCTGTTATACAGAGAGATCTGGGGATTCTTGTACATGAAACTCAAAATGTTTGCATGCAGGTACAGCAATAATCAGGAAGGCAAACTGAATGCTGGCCTTTATTGCAAAGGGGATGGAGTCTAAAAGTAGGGAAGTCCTGCTACAACTGTAAGACCACACCTGGGCTACTGCGCACAGTTTTGGTCTGGACTTGTCTCCATTCTCGTGCCGAGAGGATTGATCCACCCAGATGGGAACAACAACATTTGGGTACACTGATTCCCCACCAATTCTCATTCCCCTTCTTTCTGGTGGATATGGAGGGGCCACTGTGTGTAATGAGCAAGGCATTAAGAATTGTCAGCAAGCTCTTTCCAATTGGAGATTTTATTCAGTGGAAACTTTCACACACTATTGTAGATTTTGTACCAAAGATCAATTTAGGATTAAAGTAAAAGTTCATAACTTTATTGCAAAGTAAATTTCTGTTGAGAATTGCTGAATTAAGGGGAAAGATAACCCACAGTGTTTCTTAAATGGACACTGCATCCCTGAGAACACAATCAGCAATATATCCAGAATATTAAAATCCAGCCCAGTTATCGGGTTATTAACATCAACAGAAACAAACCCCAACTGTCAGAATGAACATGGTTCAGTCGGGATGTGATTAACAGCCTCAATAACAGTAGAATCCAACTCCTGCAATCACTTGTGAACTCGCTGGTGTTTCAGCAGGTGGGATGCCTGAGTGAATCCCTTCCCGCACTCCGAGCAGGTGAACGGCCTCTCCCCAGTGTGTACTCGCTGGTGTCTCAACAGGTCGGATGACTGAGTGAATCCCTTCCCACACTCCGAGCAGGTGAACGGCCTCTCCCCAGTGTGTACTCGCTGGTGTCTCAGCAGGTCGGATGACTGAGTGAATCCCTTCCCACACTCCGAGCAGGTGAATGGCCTCTCCCCAGTGTGAACTCGCTGGTGTGTCAGCAGGTTGGATGAACAAGTGAATCCTTTACCACACTCATAGCAGGTGAACGGCCTCTCCCCAGTGTGAACTTGCTGGTGTGCCAGCAGGTTGGATGAACAATTGAATCCCTTCCCACACTCCGAGCAGGTGAACGGCCTCTCCTCAGTGTGTACTCGCTGGTGTGACTGCAGGATGGATGGCCGAGTGAATCCCTTCCCACACTCAGAGCAGGTGAACGGCCTCTCCCCAGTGTGAACTCGCTGGTGTGTCAGCTGGTTGGATGAACAAGTGAATCCCTTCCCACACTCATAGCAGGTGAACGGCCTCTCCCCAGTGTGAACTCGCTGGTGTTTCAGCAGGTTGGATGAACAAGTGAATCCCTTCCCACACTCCGAGCAGGTGAACGGCCTCTCCCCAGTGTGAACTCGCTGGTGTTTCAGCAGGTCGGATGACTGAGTGAATCGCTTCCCACACTCAGAGCAGGTGAACGGCCTCTCCCCAGTGTGACTGTGTTGATGAATTTCCAGGAGAGATGGTGATCTGAATCCCTTCCCACAGTCCCCACATTTCCACGGTTTCTCCATGGTGCGGGTATCCTTGTGACTCTCCAGGTTGGACGATCAGTTGAAGCCTCGCCCACACACACAACACGTTTACAGTTTCTCCCCGCTGTGAATGGTGCGATGTTTCTTCAGACTGTGTAACTGGTTAAAGCTCTTTCCACAGGCAGTGCACTGGAACACTCACTCGGGTATGTGTGTCTCAGTGCTTTTCCAGTCACACTGATATTTGAAATCTTTTCGCACAGACAGAACAGACAAACATTTCTCCTTCCACTTTCAAAGGCCGATGATATTCAGGTCCTGATGAATCGATTGACTCCATCAGATCTTGACGCGATGTTTAGTTTGTGTTTCCTGTCTGAAAATCTCCCCTTCTAATACGATGTAAAAGGAGATAACAAAACTCATCACTGTCAGTACAAGACACAAATTCAGGATATACACATCTAGTTTCCATTGAACATTCTTTCCTCTCTTTTTCTTCCAAAGCTGTAAATCCCTGTCCCACACATTGTCCCTCCTGCAGCACTGAAATCCAAATCAACACACATTTCTAGCCTGTTTCTCCTCCACTCCCAGTTTTCACCACCAATTCTGGTTGGGTTCAGTTCTACACTCACTGGTTCCCGTCCCTCTCCTCCCCTGAATGTTCTGACTGTGGCTGGGTTCAGGTCGACACTCAGATGTTCCCCACTTCCCCTGAAGATGCTGAGTCTGGCTGTGTTCAGTTCCGCACTCACTGGTTCCCCTACCTCTGCTCCCCTGATGGGGCGGTCTCTGGCTGGGGTCATTTCTGCAATCACTGGGTCCTCTCCGTCCCTCCCCTCTTTCCCCACCACTGAAGATGCTGACTCTGGCTGGGTTTAGTTCTACTGTCACTGGTTCCTCTCTCTTGAAGGTACTGACTATGAATGGGTTTAGTTCTACAGTCACTGGTTCCCCTCCCCTGAAGGTACTGACTCTGGCTGGGTTCAGTTCTGGACTTACTGGTTCCCCTCACCTGAAGGTGCTGACTCTGGCTGGGTTCAGTTCTACACTCACTAGTTCCCCTCCCCTGAAGGTACTGACTCTGGCTGGGTTCAGTTCTACACTCACTGGTTCCCCTCCCCTGAAGGTACTGACTCTGGCTGGGTTCAGTTCTACACTCACTGGTTCCCCTCCCCTGAAGGTACTGACTCTGGCTGGGTTCAGTTCTACACTCACTAGTTCCCCTCCCCTGAAGGTGCTGACTCTGGCTGGGTTCAGTTCTACACTCACTAGTTCCCCTCCCCTGAAGGTACTGACTCTGTCTGGGTTCAGTTCTACACTCACTGGTTCCCCTCCCCTGAAGGTACTGACTCTGGCTGGGTTCAGTTCTACACTCACTGGTTCCCCTCCCCTGAAGGTACTGACTCTGGCTGGGTTCAGTTCTACACTCACTGGTTCCCCACACCTGAAGGTACTGACTCTGGCTGGGTTCAGTTCTACACTCACTGGTTCCCCTCCCCTGAAGGTACTGACTCTGGCTGGGTTCAGTTCTACACTCACTGGTTCCCCTCCCCTGAAGGTACTGACTCTGGCTGGGTTCAGTTCTACACTCACTGGTTCCCCTCCCCTGAAGGTACTGACTCTAGTTGGGTTCAGTTCTACACTCACTGAGTCCCCTCCCCTGAAGTTGCTGACTCTGGCTGGGTTCAGTTCTGCACTCACTGGTTCCCCTCCCCTGAAGGTGCTGACTCTGGCTGGGTTCAGTTCCAGACACTGACATCATTCACTTTGTTCCTGCACCAAGATGGCCACGCATGCGCTGTGCTGCTCAGTGTATCAAATTGGCGGCGTGAACATGCCTTCCTGCACCAAGATGGCCACTGTTAGCCTGGGCCTGTGACTGGGAGAAAGCCCCAAAGCTGCAACCGCCGATATTCCGGTTATTATTCCGGGCTTGCGGCGAGCACCGATTGTTTATGAAGCCTCCCCGGCTCCCCACTGGTCCATTACTCTGCTCCGTCCCGCTGAAAGGGACACTTCTTGGGAGCCTGTACAAAACGCGTCTCCTCCACCATTACAAGCACCGTGCATGCTCCAAACACAGCCAGGGCCCGCGCCTGCGCACTGAGCTCCTGTAGTCTGGGTGCAGCACATTCTCCCCTGCGGGGCATGCTGGGTACATATGACCATGAGAAATTGGAGCAGGACTGGGCCACCCAGACCCCCGGGCCTTCTCCCCATTCAATAAGGTCATGGCTGGTCTGATCATAGGCTCAGCTCCATTCCCTGCCCACTCCCCAGAACCCTTTACTCCCTTATCACTCAAAAATCTGGCTATCTCCGCCTTAAATATATACAATGATCCAGACTCCACTGCTCTCTGGTGCAGAGAATTCTACAGATTTACAACCCTCAGAGAAGAAATTCCTCCTCATCTCAGTTTTAAATCAGTTGAGGAGAAAGATTGCATTTGTGACTAGAACACGATGTACTGAGATTGCATTGGGCACTGAACTATGTTCATTCTGGCAGCTCTTGTTTGTTTCTGGTTATCTTAATAACCTCTATACCGAACATAAGAACATAAGAAATAGCAACAGGAGTAGGCCATACGGCCCCTCGAGCCTGCTCCGCCATTCAATAAGATCATGGCTGATCTGATCATGGACTGAGTTCCACTTCCCCGCCCGCTCCCCATGACCCATATTCCCATATCGTTTAAGAAACTGTCTATTTCTGTCTTAAATTTATTCAATGGCCCAACTTCCACAGCTCTCTGAGGCAGTGAAGTCCATAGATTTACAACCCTCTGAGAGAAGAAATTGCTCCTCATCTCTCTTTTAAATGGGCGGCCCCTTATTCTAAGATCATGCACTCTAATTCTATTATCAGTGGAAACATCCTCTCTGCATCCACCTTATCAAGCCCCCTCATAATCTTATACGTTTTGATAAGATCACCTTTCATTCTTCTTAATTCCAGTCAGTAGAGGCCCAACCTGCTTAATTGTTCCTCATAAGTCAAACCCCTCATGCCCAGAATCAACCTAGTGAACCTTCTCTGAGCTGCCTCCAAAGCAAGTATACCCTTTCATAAATATGGAAACCAAAACTACACGCAGTATTCCAGGTGTGGCCTCACATATAGCTGTAGCAAGATTTTCCTGCTTTTATACCCTATCCCTTTTGCAATAAAGGCCAAGATACCATTGGCCTTCCTGATCACTTGCTGAAACTACATACTATCCTGTTGCATTTCATTCACAAGTATCCCCAGGTCCTGCTGTACTGCAGTACTTTGCAATCTTTCGCCATTTAAACAATATGTTGCTCTTTGATTTTTTTCTGCCAAAGTGCATGACCTCACACTTTCCAACATTATAGTCCATCTGCCAAATTTTTGCTCACTCACTTAGCCTGTCTATGTCCTTTTGCAGATTTGTTGTGTCCTCCTCACACATTGCTTTTCCTTCGATCTTTGTATCAGCAGCAAACTTGGCTATGTTACACTCAGTCCCTTTTTCCAAGTCGTTAATATAGATTGTAAAGCTGGAGATTAATACCCTCTATAAATGTTGAATAAATTATCTTTGTTTCAAACACAGTTTGTTAAATATTTGATTCCTCCATGATCAGAGGAGATTAATTGATGTTCTGTTATGGACTGTTCCCTTTTAGGGCTTTTTCTTAATCTAACTTATATCACTTCTCACCTAGTTCGCTTTCTCGCATATCAAACTCCAAACTTGTTCCATTTGCATACATGATTTGTGGTTGTAGTAGACTTAACTGCCGTGTCTCACTTTAAACTCAGCTGAAATCTTTTGAACCACCCCTTTATTGAACTGTCTTGCATAAGATTTGAAATCCGTTACTTTCTAGATCAGTTAACCGGTTTTTGAAACCAATTGAATATTAAAAACTCATCCACACATTTTGCACGTGATAGCCTGTGAAATATTCTGATATTTGAAATCATCATTACCACAAGCTCCGTTCCCTAGTGACCGACTCCATCCCTCTCCCCAACTTCTGTCTGAGCCTGAACCAGACTGTTCACAACCTTGGTGACATACTTAACCCTGAAATAAGTTTTTGACCACATATCCACAAAATAACTAAGAATGCCTATTTCCACCTCTGTAACATCGCCCATCTCCGCTCATGCCTCAGCTCATCCACTGCTGAAGCCCTCATCCATGCCTTTTTTTACTTCTGGACTTGACTATTCCAATGCACTCCTCCCACATCCTGACCTACATAAACTAGTGTTGATCCAAAACTCGGCTGCCCATGTCCGAACTCGCACCAAGTCCAGCTCACCCATCACCCCTGTGCTCGCTGACCTACATTGGCTTCCAGTGAAGCAACGCCTTGATTTCAAAATTCCCACTCACACTGCCCCCACAACATCCCCACCTCCCCGCCGCTCCCGCCCATGAGATATCAGTCTTTCTGAGTATCCCTGATTATAATTGTTCAACCATTGGTGGTTTTTGTGGCTGTGCCTTCTGTTGCCCAGGCCTCAATTCTGGAACATCCAGCCTAAACATTTCTGTCTAACTCCTGCTGTACCCGCCCTGGCAGTTTTTGATGGGATAGTGTAGAGCACGTTTTTCTCTGTATCTACTCTGTGCTGTATCTTCGCTCAGAGTGTTTGACGGGACAGTGTAGAGTGATTTTTACTCAATATGTAACCCGTGTTGTTCCTGCTCTGGGTGTGTTTGATCGGACAGTGTAGAGGGAGATTTACTCTGTATCTAACCCGTGCTGTACCTATCCTGGGAATGGTTAATGGAACAATGTAGAGGGATATTTACTTTGCATTATAATCCTTTGTGTACCTGCCATGGAGTGGCTGATAGGACAGTGTAGAGGGAATTTACTCTGTATCTATCATTTGTGTACTTGCCCTGGGAATGTTTGCTGGGACAGTGTACAGGGAACGTTACTCTGTTTGTACCCAGTGCTGTACGTGCCCGAGGAGTGTTTGATGGACAGTGTAAAGGGAGTTTTACTCTGTATCTAACCCGTGCTGTACCTGTGATGGGAGTGTTTGATAGATCAGTGTAGAGGGAACTTTCTTCTGTATCTAACCTGTGTTGTACCTGCCCTGGGAATGTCTGGTTGAACATTATAGAGGGAGATCTCCTCAATATCTAATAAATGCTTTATCTGCCCTGGGATGTTAGAGGGAGATGTACTCTGTGTCTAACCTGTACTGTACTTGCCCTGGGAACTGTATAGCGGAAGCTTTGGTCTGTATTTAATCCATGTTGTACCTGCCCTGGGAGAGTGTGATGGGACAGTGTATTGGGATCCTTACGGTGTACCTACTCATATCCGTTATACTCCTTGGAGGACGAAATGTGCACTGTGACTCCGGGAGGAGATCCTCAGCCGGAGTGACTGGAGTGCAACATCACCCCCAGCAACCAAATTTTAATTTGATTTAAGTTTACTGTCCAAAGTTTAATTGGTTTATTTTGTTGGTTATAGTGCCCCCCCCACCCCAGCTTTAATCAGGGGGCACTTGATTTACAGATCAACAATGAAATAGTTGTGCTATACCTGCCCTGGGATTTTTTTATTGGAACAGTGTAGAGGGAGAAATTACTCTGTAATTATCCCGTGCTGTTCCTGCCCTGGAGTGTTTGTGGGACATGTACTCCATATATGCTGTAGCGGCCCTCGTCTGTTTGTTGCGACAATGTTGAGGGAGCTTTATTCTGGATATAACCCATGCTGTACCTGCCCTGGGACTGTTTAATGGGACCGTGTCGAGAGAGATTTACTCTCTGTTTGAACCGTGCTGTACTTCACCTGAGAGTATTTAATGTGGCAGAGTAGAGTAGCGGGAGCTCTACACTGTATCTAACCCATGTATCACATCATGGGCCATCCCAACCTGCGAGAGAACATCTCCACAGGTTGGGGCTATAAAAAGAGCAGGAGCGAGCCACTGCAGCTTCAGTGTGAGCTGACACAAATGTGTGACGGCTTCGAGGTAGATGACTGGGTGACATCATCAGGCCCCAGATTGCCATTTGGATTGCCATGAGCAGGAGCATCGGCAGGGCCCTGGTACAGCAGAGGAACATGGAAGGATGTGCTGGACTTGTGACGAGTGATCGGGGCAGAGGAGTGATGAGGGAGCATGCCTGAGATTTGGTGAGTGATCGTGATGGAGGTTTAGCGAATGTTTGGTGCAGAGATGGGGCAGGAGATCGTGGCGGAGGTGCGGCGAGTGTTTTTTTGAGGAGGAGTGGAAAGAGATCGTGGCGGAGGTGAAGCGAATGTTTGTGGTGGAGGAGTGGTGAGAGATCGTGGCGGAGGTGAAGCGAATGTTTGTGGTGGAGGAGTGGTGAGAGATCGTGGCGGAGGTGCAGCGAATGTTTGTGGTGGAGGAGTGGTGAGAGATCGTGGCGGAGGTGAAGTGAATGTTTGTGGTGGAGGAGTGGTGAGAGATCGTGGCGGAGGTGCAGCGAATGTTTGTGGTGGAGGAGTGGAAAGAGATCGTGGCGGAGGTGCAGCGAATGTTTGTGGTGGAGGAGTGGAAAGAGATCGTGGCGGAGGTGCAGCGAATGTTTGTGGTGGAGGAGTGGCGAGAGATCGTGGTGGAGGTGCGGCGAATGAGGGTACCGGGTGCAAAAGAGGCGAGAGCCCAGGGGCAGCACGGACCAGCCCACACTGTTATATTTGTGCACACTAGCTCCGTACAGCAAAACAGGTCTCCAGTAATCCGGATTAACCCTTGCCACTGGACCAATCCTAGCTCTGTCATGCCCGTGTCGTGGCTGGTGTGCAACAGTCACCACACGTTAAAAACAATCCACCCATAGGCATCTTCCACCTCCTCAATTGGAGGTCAGGACTGGAACATTGGGTCCTTCATTGAAACATCTGTGAACTCATGTGGAAGCAAATCATCCTCGTTCGAGGGGCCAGCTATGATCATCTAACCTGTGCTTTACCTGCCCTGGGCTTGTTCAGAACAGTGTAGAGGGAGATTTATTCTGTATCTATCACATGCTGTAGTTTCCTCTGGCACTGACTCTCACTGGGGTACAGTTCCTTTGGCACAGATTTACTGTATATTTAATTCGTGCTGTACCTATCCTGGGAGTGTTTGATAGGATAGTGTAGAGTGAGCTTTATTCATTATCTAACCAATGCAGTATCCACTCTGGAATGCATGGGACAGGTTGAGGGAGATATACTCCATATCTCACCTTGGAATGTCTAGTGGGATAGTGTTGAGGAAGCTTTACTCTGTATCGAAGCAAGGCAAGCCTATCCTTCCTGAGAGAAGGAGACCAAAACAGTGCATAGGACTCCAGGTGTGGTAAGGGAGTGAAGGGTTCTGGGGAGCGGGCAGGGAAGTGGAGCTGAGTCTATGATCAGACCAGCCATGACCTTATTGAATGGGGAGCAGGCTCGGGGGTCCGGGTGGCCCACGGTCTTATGTACCCAGCGTGCCCCACGGGGGAGAATGTGCTGCACCCAGACTATAGGAGCTCAGTGAGCATGCGCTGTGCGTGTAATGGCGGTGGCGACACATTTTGTACAGGCTCCTCAGAAGTGTCCTTTTCAGCGGGACAGAGCGGAGAAATGGACCAGCGGGGAGCCGGGGAGGCTTCATAACAAAACGATGCTCACTGCAAGCCCGGAATAATAACCGGAATATCGGCGGTTGCAGTTTCGAGGCTTTCTCCCGGTCACAGGCTCAGGCTAACAGTGGCCATCTTCATTCAGGAAGGCAGGGTCAGCGCTCCGCTATTTTGATTCAGTGAGTAGCAGAGCGCATGTGTGGCCATCTTGGTGCAGGAACAAAGTGAATGATGTCAATGTCTGGAACTGAACCCACCCAGAGTCAGTACCTTCAGGGGAGGGGAACCAGTGAGTGCAGAACTGAACCCAGCCAGAGTCAGCACCTTCAGGGGAGGGGAACCAGTGAGTGTAGAACTGAACCCAGCCAGAGTCAGTACCTTCAGGGGAGGGGAACCAGTGAGTGTAGGACTGAACCCAGCCAGAGTCAGTACCTTCAGGGGAGGGGAACCAGTGAGTGTAGAACTGACCCCAGCCAGAGTCAGTACCTTCAGGGGAGGGGAACCAGTGAGTGTAGAACTGAAACCAGCCAGAGTCAACACCTTCAGGGGGGGGGATCCAGTGAGTGTAGAACTGAACCCAGCCAGAGTCAGTACCTTCAGGGGAGGCGGGGGGAAGAGAGAGGGGATAAAAGTTCACTGGTTTGGGGGTAATATATCAGCATGGATGGAGGATTGGCTGACTGACAGAAAACAGAGAGTCAGGATGAATGGTTGTTTCTTGGGTTGACAATCAGTAACTAGTGGGGTGTCGCAGGGATCAGTGCTGAGACTCCAACTATTCACAATCCATATTAATGACTTGGAAGAAGGGACCGAGTGTAACGAAGCCAAGTTTGCTGATGATACAATGATGGGAGGAAAAGCAATGTGTGAGGCAGGGACACAAAACCTGCAAAAGGACATTGGCAGGCTGAGTGAGTGAGCATAAATTTGGCAGATGGAGTATAATTTTGGAAAGTGTGAGGTCAGGCACTTTGGCAGAAAAAAATTAAACAGCAAGTTATTGTTTAAATGTTGAAAGATTGCAAAGTGCTGCAGTACAGCAAGACCTGAGGGTACTTGTGCATGAAACACAAAAGGATAGTATGCAGGTGCAGTAAGTGATCAGGAAGGCAAATGGAATCTTGGCCTTTATTCCAAATGGGATGGAGTATAAAAGCAGGGAAGTCTTGCTACAGCTATACAGGGTATTGGTGAGGCCACACCTGGAATAGTGTGTGCAGTTTTGGTTTCCATATTTATGAAAGAATATACTTGCTTTGGAGGCAGTTCAGAGAATTGTCACAAGGTTAATTCCAGGGATGAGATAGACAGGACAGAGAGAGGTTGTTTCCACTTGTCGGGGAGACTCGAACTTGGGGGCACAGCCTCAAAATATGGGGGAGCCAATTTAAAACCAAGTTGAGAAGGAATTTCTTCTCCCAGAGGTTTGTGAAACTGTGGAATTCTCTGCCCAAGGAAGCAGCTGAGGCTAGCTCATTGAATATATTCAAATCACAGATAGATAGATTTTTAACCAATAAGGGAATTAAGGGTTATGGGGAGCGGGCGGGTAAGTGGAGCTGAGTCCACGGCCAGATCAGCCTTGATCTTGCTGAGTGGCGGAGCAGGCTCGAGAGCCTAGATGGCCTGCTCCTGTTCCTAATTCTTATGTTTTTATAATTCTTATGTTCTTATGTTCTTATTAATGTTGGGGAAGTCCAGAACCAGGGGTCACAGTCTGGGGATAAGGAATAAGCCATTTAGGACCGAGATGAGGAGAGACTTCTTCACCCAGAGAGTAGTGAACCTGTGGAATTCCCTGCCACAGAAAGTTGTTGAGGCCAATTCACTAAATATATTCAAAAAGGAGTTAGATGTCGTCCTTACTACTAGGGGGATCAAGGGGTATAGCGAGAAAGCAGGAATGGGGTACAGAAGTTGCATGTTCAGCCATCAACTCATTGAATGGCAGTGAAGGCTCGAAGGGCCGAATGGCCTACTCCTGCACCTATTTTCTATGTTTCTATGTTTCTATGAGGGGGTTGACTTATGAGAAAAGGTTGGGGTGGGGCCTCTACTCATTGGAATTCAGAAGTATAAGGGGTGATCTTAACGAAATGTGTAAGATTATGAGGGGGCTTGACAAGGTGGATGCAGAGAGGAATTTCCACTGATAATGGGGAGACGAGAACTACAGGGCATAATCTTAGAATAAGGGGCCGCCCACTTAAAAGAAGAAATTTCTTCTTGGAGAGATGTGGATCTGTGGAATTCACTGCCTCAGAGAGCTGTGCAATCCGGGACATTTAATAAATTTAAGACATAAATAGACAGATTTATAAACGATAAGGGAATAAGTGGTTATGGGGAGCGGACCTGAGTCCATGATCAGATCAGCGATGATGGTATTAAATGGAGGAGCAGGCTCGAGGGGCCAGATGGGCTACACCTCCTCCTATTTCTTATGTTAACCAGTGAGTGCAGAACTGAAACCAGACAGATTCAGCATCTGCATTGGATGAGAGGGGAGCCAGTGAGTTTGGAACAGATTCCAGCCACATTCAGCACCTTAAGGGGAGGAGATCAGTGATTGTAGAATTTGTTCCAGCCAGAGTCGACACCTTTAGGGGAGGAGAGGGAGGGGATCCAGTGAGTGTAGAACTGAACCCAGACAGAGTCAGCACCTTCAGGGGAGGGAACCAGTGAGTGTAGAACTTGTTCCAGCCAGAGTCAGCACCTTCAGGGGAGGGGAACCAGTGAGTGTAGAACTGAACCCAGCCAGAGTCAGTACCTTCAGGGGAGGGGAACCAGTGAGTGTAGAACTGAACCCAGCCAGAGTCAGTACCTTCAGGGGAGGGGAACCAGTGAGTGTAGAACTGAACCCAGCCAGAGTCAGTACCTTCAGGGGAGGGGAACCAGTGAGTGTAGAACTGAACCCAGCCAGAGTCAGTACCTTCAGGGGAGGGGAACCAGTGAGTGTAGAACTGAACCCAGCCAGAGTCAGTACCTTCAGGGGAGGGGAACCAGTGAGTGTAGAACTGAACCCAGCCAGAGTCAGCACCTTCAGGGGAGGGGAACCAGTGAGTGTAGAACTGAACCCAGCCAGAGTCAGTACCTTCAGGGGAGGGGAACCAGTGAATGCACAACTGAACCCAGCCAAAGTCTACACCTACAGGGGAGGAGAGAGAGGGGAACCAGTGAGTGCATAACTGAACCCAGTCAGATTCAGTACCTTCAGGGGAGGGGAACCAGTGAGTGTAGAACTGAACAAAGCCAGAGTCAGCACCTTAAGGGGAGGGCCAGAGGGCAACCAGTGATTGTCGATGAAGTAGGATTTTAGAATCTCACTGTCGAAAGACGCTGGCAATAGTCAAAGTCGGTCAGAAGCAAACCCGGTTGCCCCAGCAACAGGAGGATGGAGCTGTAATAATAAAGTACATCGCATACACCGTTCCAAGAAATCACATGGGACAGGATGTTTGGCTACAAGAATGTAAACCACAGTCGGCTGAGACTGCGAGATGTGCACTTCTCTGTAAATGTCAGACATTGTGGTTGAGTAGTACAAACCACACAATTCGAGCAAAGTTGTATCAATGCACTGTCAACACCATGTTTTAGATGCAATGTTAAATGTCACGAAACCTTGCGTCGGGCCGAGCAGGTGTGTCTCTGACCAAAATAGGTCAATGTCGCTGTAAAACTGAACCCAGCCAGAGTCAGTACCTTCAGGGGAGGGGAACCAATGAATGTAGAACTGAACCCAGCCAGAGTCAGCACCTTCAGGGGAGGGGAAGCAGTGAATGTAGAACTGAACCCAGCCAGAGTCAGTACCTTCAGGGGAGGGGAGAAATGGGAGGGGAGAAATGGGAGGGAGGGGAAGCATGGAGTGTCGAACGGAACACATCCACAGAAGGTAGCTTCAGGTTCACTCCCTGGTTCCTCTCCTGTCTGGTGTAGAAATCCCCTCAGCACGGGAATGGAGACAAGTCCAGACCAAAACTGTGTGCAGTACTCCAGCTGTGGTCTTACCAATAACCTGTCCAGTTGTAGCAGGACTTCGACTTTTATACTCCGTCCCCTTGCAATAAAGGCCAGAATTCCATTTGCCTTCCTGATTACTTGCTGTACCTGTATACTAACTTTTTGAGTTTCATGTACAAGAACCCGCAGATCCCTCTGTGTAACAGTATTTTGTAATCATCCATTTAAATAATAATTTGCTTTGTTATTTTTCCTACCAAAAGGAGATAACCTGACATTTTACCACATTGTCGTCCATCTGCCAGATTTTTGCCCACTCACTGAGCCTGTCTATATCCCTTTGTAGATTCTTTGCGTACTCCTCACAACTTGCTTTCCCACCTATCTTTGTATCATCAGCAAATTTGGTTGCGTTACACTCGGTCCCTTCATCCAAGTCATTAATATCAATTGTAAATAGTTGAGGCCCCAGCACTGATCCCTGCGGCACCCCACTAGTTACAGTTTGCCAACCTGAAAATGACCCATTTATCCCGACTCTGTTTTGTGTGTTACCCAATCCTCGATCCATGCTGATATATTACCGACAACCCCGTGAGCTCTTAGCCTGTGCAGTAACCTTATCGAATACTTTCTGGAAATCCAAATATACATCATCAACGGGTTGTCCTTTATCCACTCTGCTCATTACATCTTGAAACAACTCCAGAAAATTTGTCAAACATGATTTCGCTTTCATAAAACCATGCTGACTCTGCTTGACTGCAATATGATTTTCTAAATGTCCTGCTACTACTTCCTAAATGATGGACTCCAGTATTTTCCCATTGACAGATGGTAGGCTAACTGGTCTTTAGTTTCCTGCTTTCTGTCTCCCGCCTTTCTTAAATAGGGATGTTACATTTGCAGTTTTCCAGTCCACTGGGACCTCTCCAGAACTCAGGGAATTTTGGTAGATTACAACCAGTGCATCCACTATCTCTGCAGCCACTTCTTTTAAGACCCTGGGATGCATGTCATCAGGTCCAGGAGACTTGTCCACCTTTAATCCCATTAGTTTGCTTCCTACTTTATCTCCAGTGATAGTGATTCTTTTAAGGTCCCCACCCCCCACAATAACTCCTTTAACAACTATTGGGATGTTTTTAGTGTCTACTGTGAAGACCGATAGAAAATATCTGTTCCAAGTCTCTTCCATTTCCGTGTTTCCCATAATTGATTCTCCAGTCTCATCTTCTAATGGACCAACGTTTAATTTAGCTACTCGTTTCTTTTTTACATACCTGTAGAAGCTCTTACTGTCTTTTTATATTTCTTACTAGTTTGATCTCGTATGCTATCATCTCTGTCTTTCTTATTATTAGTCCTCCTTCGCTGGTTTCTAAACATTTCTCAATCCTCTGGCCTTCCACTGTCCTTCGCAACATTGTATGCTTTTTTTTCCAATTTGATACCATCCTTTACTTCCTTACTTCGCCAGGGATGGTTCATCCTTCTCTTAGCATCTTTGTTTCTCTGCTGAGATTATGAAGTGTCTCCTTATATGTTTGCCACTGCATTTCTACAGTCTTACCCTTGAACATATTTTCCCAGTCCACTTGGTGTCAGTGACAAGGATTGGTTTATATCACATGGGAGGAGATTGGTGTCAGTGACTGTGGGGTTGGGTCAACCTTCTTTGACCTGACCAAGGCCTTTGACACTGTCAACCGTGAGGGATTATGGGGTGTACTTTTCAAATTCGGCTGTCCTCAAAAATGTGTCACCATCCTCCACTTGCTTGGTGATAACATGCAAGCTGTGATCCTGAGCAATGGATCCACCACAGACCCAATTCATGTAAGGACCGGGGTGAAGCAAGGCTGTGTCACTGCAACCACGCTCTTCTCCATCTTCCTTGCTGCATTGCTACATCTCACCGTCAGTAAGCTTCCTGCTGGAGTGGAGATAATCTACAGAATAAATGGGAAACTGTTCAACCTCCATCACCTTCAGACCAGATCCAAGGTCGTGCCATCCTCTGTCATCGAATTACAATATGCAGATGATGCTTGTGTCTGCGCTCACTCAGAGGACGAGCTCCAAACCATAGTCAACACGTTCACCGTAGTGTCTGAGAGTATAGGCCTTACACTAAACATCTCCGGAAAAGAAAGGTGCTCCATCAACCTATCCCCACCACACAGCACTGTCCTTCACCCCCACCCCACCCTGGATGATCAAAATCCATGATGAGGCCTTTGGCAAAATGGTCCATTTTTCATACCTCGGGAGCCTGCTGTCAACAAGGGCACATATCAATGACTAGGTCCAACACCACCTTCTGTGTGTCAGCACAGCCCTTGGTCACCTAAGGCATAGAGTGTTTGAAGACCAGAACTGTAAAACCGGCACAAAGCTCATGGTCTACCGAGCAGTAGTGATACCTGCCCTCAGACACGCTTCTCAGACATGGACTATGTACAGCAGGCACATCAAAGCACTGGAGAAATAACATCAACGCTGCCTCCGGAAGATCCTGCAAATCCATTGGCAGGATAGACGCACAAACGTCTGTTCTCTCACAGACCAACATCCTCAGCATTGAAGCATTGACCTCGCTCGATCAGCTACGATGGATGGGACACATCGTCCACATGCCCGATACGAGACTCCCAAAGCAAGCACTCTACTTGGAGCTTCAACATGGCAAGCGAGCCCCAGGGGGCAGCGGAAACGCTTCAAGGACACCTTCAAGGCCTCCTTGAAGTTCAACATCCCGACTGACACCTGGGAATCTCTGGCACAAGATCGCTCAAAGAATAATCCGTGAGGGCGTCGAACACTTCGAGTCTCTCCACCTGGAGCAAGCGGAGACCAAGTGCTTACAGCGGGAGGAGCACACGACAACCCAAGCACTTCAACAAACCGGCACTTCAACCAACGTACTTTCAACCACCATCTGTCCAACCTGCGACAGAGACTGTAGCTCACGCATTGGACTTAACAGACATCTGAGACCTCATTTGTAATGTGGAAGCAAGTCATCCTCGACTCCAAGGGACTGCCTATGATGTTGGTTGGTTTATATCAGACAGGAGGGGATTGGTGTCAGTGACTGTGGGGTGGGTTTATATCAGACAGGAGGGGATTGGTGTCAGTGACTGTGGGGTGGGTTTATATCAGACAGGAGGGGATTGGTGACATGGAATCATAGCAGTTTACAACACAGAAGGAAGCCATTTGGCCTCGTGTGTCTGAAAAAGAGCTATCCAGCCTAATCCCACTTTCCAGCTCTTAGTTCATAGCCCTGTAGGTTACGGCACTTCCAGTGCATATACAAGTACTTCGGTAAATGTGCTGAGGGTTTCTGCCTCGACTTTCAGGCAGTAAGTTCCAGACTCTGGAGGTTATGCTAGGACTGTGTAAAACACTAGTTAGACCACAGCTAGAGTATTCGCACAGTTCTGGTCACCACAGTGCAGGAAATACGTCTTTGCACTGGAGAGGGCACAGATGAGATTTACAAGGATGTTGCCTGGACTGAAGAATTTTAGCTGAAGAATTTTAGATGGGGTGGTGTTATTTTCTTTGGAATAGAGGCTGAGGATAGAATTGCTTACAAAATTATGGAGTGGATAGGAAGGACATAAGAACATAAGGAGAAATAAATAGGAATAGGCCATCGGACCCCTCGAGCCCACTCCACCATTCAATAAGATCATGGCTGATCTGATCTTGGTCCCAACTCCACTTCCCTGCCCTCTCGCATAAACCGTTGACTTCTTTATCTATCAAAAATCTGTCTATCTCCACCTTAAATATGTTCAATGACCCAGCCTCCACAGTTCTCTGGGGCAGAGAATTCCAAAGATTCACGACCCTCTGGGAGAGAAATTCTTCCTCATTTCCATTTTAAATGGACAACCCCTTATTCTGAAACTATGCACCCTAGTTCTAGTTTCCCTCACGAGGGGAAACATCCTCTCTGCATCTACCCTGTCAAGCCCCCTCAGCATCTTATACATTTCAATATCACCTCTCAGTCTTCTAAACTCCAATGAGTACAGGCTCAACCTATCTTCATATGACATCCCCTTCATCTCAGGAATCAACCTTGTGAACCTTCTCTGAACTGACCTATTTCCCTTCGCAGAGAGGTCAATAACCAGGGGGTACAGATTTAAAGTAATTGGTAGAAGGATTAGAGGGGAGTTGAGCAGAAACTTTTCACCTAGAGGGTGGTGGGGGTCTGGAACTCACTGCCTGAAAGGGTGGTAGAGGCAGAAACCCTCACCACATTTGAAACATACTTGGATATGCACTGGAAGTGTCATAACCCACAAGGCTGTGGAGCAAGAGCTGGAAAGTGGGATTAGGCTGGATAGCTCTTTTTCGACCGGTACAGACACAGTGGGCCGAATGGCCTCCTTCTGTGCTGTAAATGTCTATGATTCTGTGGTCGTTGAAATCCCCGACTATTGCTGCCCTATTGGTTTTGGACTTCTCAGAAACCTTCCTCCATATTTGCTTTTCTATCTCCCTCTGACTGTTTATAGTACACTCCCAACATTGTGATTGGCCCGCTTTTGTTCATCAGTTCAACACATATGGCCTCATTTGATGATCCTTCCAACATCTCATCCCTCCTCACTGCTGTAACAACACCTCAGCTTATCTGCCTTATCCCCTAGACTTCTTGCATTGAAGTATATACCATTAAGCACGGCCAAACTCCTTTGTTGTCGATTTTCTAGCCTTTGTTTCCTCTGACTTCCAAACTCATTTACGAATTTTCTGCTCCCATTTCCAAGCTTTACTTCTCTCCCTCCTGAATCTACGCTCAGGTTCCCATCCCCCTGCCAAGCAAGTTTAAACCCTCCCCAACAGCATTCGCAAACCCCGGGAGGATAATGGTCGGGGCCCTGTTGAGGTGTGACCTTATCCGGCTTGTACAGTCCCCAGTCCCTCAGGAATCTGTCTGTTCACCCTCACCCCTCAGAATGTCCTGCAGTCTCTCAATGATATCCTTGACCCTGGCACCAGGAAGACAACCGACCATCCTGGAGTTATGTCGGTAGCCGCAGAAAGGCCTGTCTGTTCCTGTAACTATTGAAACCCCTTTCACTATTGCCTACCTGACCTTGCCCTTACCCCGTTCCATACAGTTGAGCCACCCATGATGCCTTGGACTTGGCTCTGGCTGTACTCCCTGAGGAACCACCAGTACAGAGAGTGAGATGCACTGAGAGGTGTCCTGCACTACCTGCCTGGTCCTCCATGTCTGTCTGGGCAGTCACCCATTCCCTCTCTGCCTGCACACTCTTATGCTGCGAGGTGACGACCCCCTGAAAGGTGCTATCCACGTAGCTCTCAGCCTCGCGGATGCAGTGACACTCGCTGCTGCTCAAGCTCCGAAACCCGGAGATCGAGCTCCTCCAGATGACGACACTTATTGCACACGTACTTGACCAGGACACGAGAAGCGTGGTTGTTCCACAATGACAGGGTTTCATCTGTTTAAACAAAAACAGCTCCACTGTTATTCCCTGAAATAATCCCCGCTGCCCGGCCTGAATGAATCCATGTCATTCCCAAACGCTGCAATGTTTGCTCCACCTCACAGGGTTCCATCTCTTTAAATGCACTCCTCCAGCCAAAGTGCCTTGCCCAGTCCCAATATATGCCTCCCCCAGCCAAAGTGCCTTGCCCAGTCCCAATATATGCCACCCCCAGCCAAATTGCCTTGCCCAGTCCCAATATATGCCTCCCCCAGCCAAAGTGCCTTGCCCAGTGCCAATATATGCCTCCACCAGCCAAATTGCCTTGCCCAGTCCCAATATATGCCTCCCCCAGCCAAAGTGCCTCCCCCAGCCAAAGTGCCTTGCCCAGTGCCAATATATGCCCCCACCAGCCAAATTGCCTTACCCCAGTCCCAGTGCATATTTCCCCCAGTCCTGTTTCTCAGCACCACCTGCATGGAATGATTCGGGGGGGGGGGGGGGGGGGCTGGGTGTGGGGGCCAGACAGTGGGCGGGGCTTGTCGCCTGTCGGTCACAAAGTGCAGAACCAATAGTTCCCTTGGGTTAATAAACCCCGGGGCGGGGAGGGGGGGGGGTCACACAGCCCGAGTGCGGACCCAGGCCGGAGTGACAACACTCCGCACCATCCGCTTCACACACACCCGGGCTCGGGCCCAGGCCCCGACTCACAGCCCGCAGGCCCCGTGTTCACCCTTCTGGTTCCAGGCCTGGCACACACTATTGGACCAGCCTGGACTCACCCTATTGTGCCAGCACAAAAGACCCAGTAGAAACAGAGACAGGGCCCAGTGTAATATAAACAGAGACAGGGCCCGGTGTAATATAAACAGAGACAGTGCTCGGTGTAATATAAACAAAGAGAGGGTCTAGTGTAATATAAACAGAGACAGGGTCTGGTGCACTAATAACTGACAAGGCCGAGTTTTACACTAGAAACAAGTCTTTAATATTGAAAGAACTTTTTGGCAATAATAATTGAAAGAGGTGATAGTGTCACATGAACAGAAGCCTTTAACACTTTAACAATACTAGAAACATTCTCTATAGAATACAACAGAGACACGATCTACAGTTATAATAATAGAGGTGTGCACTAGAACTGGAACTGCAGGGGCAGGTTATTTTCAGGTCTAGTGTAACAATTCCAGAGACAGGGTCCGGAGTAATAACAGCAAATGCATGGCCCACTGTGAGTAACAAAGACAGTGTTTGATCCAATAATAACAGAGGCAGACTCTAGTGTAATACTGAACACAATGCTGGATCGAGTGTGATGGTCACACAGGCAGTGTCTAGTGCAACAAAACAAAGATTGGGTCTCCTCTAATAGTGTGTGCAAGTCGGGGCCTATTGCTATAACCTCATTCACCCATCCCCCTGTGCTCACTGACCTACATTGGCTCCTGGTTAAGCAACGCCTCGATTTTAAAATTCTAATCTTTGGTTTCAAAACTCTCCATGGCCTCGCCCCTCCCTATCTCTGTAAACTCTTACAGCCCCACCACCCTCCGAGTTTCTGCACTCCTCCAAATCTGTCCTTGCCCATCCCTGATTTTAATCGCCCCACCATTGGTGGCCGTGTCTTCAGCTGCTGAAGCTCTAAGCTCTGGAATTCCCCCCTAAACCTCCACCTCCTCTTTCAAGGTTCTTTTTAAATACTACCTCTTCAATCAACCTTTTGGGAATCTGTCCTGATATCTTTCTCTGTGGCTCTGTGTCAAAAATGTTTTCTTATTGATATCGATCGTGTTAAGCACCGTGCGATGTTTCATTGCATTAAAGGCGCTATATTAATGTAAGTTCTGGTTGTTTTCTTGTTGTAACAAATGCTTTGCCGAATGTGTGATAAGAGAGTCAAGGCCCACTGCAGTATGAATGTGTGGGTCAGTGTAATAACACCGGCACGGTCTAGTGTAACGGGAACAGGGAACAGACCCTGTCAGCCTGGGCTCAGTGGTAGCACTCTCGGCCGAGTGAGGGTTCAATTCCCAATCCAGAGCCCGAGCACATCATCTAGGCCCAGACTCCAGGTGTCAGTACAGAGGGAGTGCTGCACTGTCAGAGGTGCCGTCTTTCAGATGAGACATTAAACCTATGCGCTGTCGAGATTTTAAGTTGGATGTAAAAGATCCCACGGCCACGATTCAGAGGAAGAACAGGCGGAGTTCACCCCGGTGTCCTGGGTAATGTGTATCCCTCAACTTACATCACTGGTAACGGATTGTCTTGTCATCATTACATGGCTGTTTGTGGGATCCCGCTGTGCACAAATCGGCTGCTGCATTTCCTACATTACATCTCCTCCCCAAAACCCCCTCACCCCAACCCCTCCTTCACCCCTACTCTCCAACCCCCCTCACCCCAACCCCTCCTTCACCCCTATTCTCCAACCCCCCTCACCGCTACTCTCCAACCCTCCTCACCCCAACCCCTCCTTCATCCCTATTCTCCAACCCCCCCTCACACCAACCCCTCCTTCATCCCTACTTTCCAACCGTCCTCAACCCAACCCCTCCTTCACCCCTACTCTCCAACCAACCCCTCCTTCACCCGTACTCGCAGCCCCTCTTGTGTCTTGAATTGCCTTCACTGTAATGGAAACTGACAATTGGAACCAGTCAGGATTTGAAAGATATTTACAACAGATTCGAGATGTTGTGAGAGTCAGTATCTTTCTCTATTCTGCCAACTTGAGGAGTTAGATGACCAACTTTCTTCTGTGAATATAGAGCTGGAGTATTGGGTCGTGATGTATTCACTAGTTCATCCTGTTGACTCTAAATATTGAGTCTTGTGGTTTCAGACACCAGACAATCAAGCTCAGGACAACAGATTGACTTTTACTCATGTTATTAACAGCACTGCAAACATACAGACAGTATAGTTACCGGATCCAGAGAATGGTTTTGTCTGTGACCACAGGCTGTGTCACTGCCACACACAGATACCGTTTCCTTGTTTCACATCTCCATACAAACAACATCACTTCACACATCCCCTTTCTACACAATTACAGCCGACATGAGCAAGGACATGAGTCACATTAAACTATAAAAACATTTCATAACTGGGATAAATGTTCAGTTATTTTCTGTTCAGGCAAAATGCAGAACAATCCAGCAGCTCACCAGCACCTTTACAGCGTCTCATCGGCCGACAGGCTTTCATTAAGTACATTTGCTGAGTGCATTTAAATTTAAAACCAGGTTTGTAGGCGTGATGCTCCATTCACACATCGAAGGTGAGAGAGATGCTGTGGGGCACACGCTAAGTCCACTATCTGAAAGTGATTAACAGACTGGGTTTTGTGTTTATTGATCCCGGGTGTGTTACAGACACCTTCCCTTGATACCAAAGCTCGGAGAGGGACTCTGGAAGGTATGGGGAACTGGCACTTGTCCCTGAGAGTAGCCGAAGGTATGAGAACTGAAATAATCCAGAGTTAGAAAGGAGAAAAGGTTCCAAAATTGAACAGTCGGTAACAGGACATCAATTAGAAACAAATACTCAACTGTGCGTTTGAAACAAAGCTGACTTGTTTTTTTATTTGTTCATGGGACATGGGATATGGGTGTCACTGGCAAGGCCAGCTCTGGGCCAATAAGAGGGGGGGGCGGGGCAGGAGGACCGAGCTGGCGGTTGGTCCTCGAACCAATCGGAGTGAGCGAGGGGCGGGGCTTGCGCCCCCCCCCCCAGTGGGCGGGGCTGGGCCCGGATCTCCCGCACTGAGCATGCATGGGCAGCGGCGGCCACAGTTGGTGGAGCCCGGATGATGTCGGACAGGAGACAGTCGACTGTCGGTGCGGGGCAGGAATTGGAGCCACGAGTGGGCGGGTGAACGTCAAACACCTGCTGTGGGCCCCAGGCCCCAATCACAGCCCAGAGGCCCCGGGTTTACCCCGTGGTGACAGGCCCGGGTCAGCGAGGTCACTGGCCGACATCTTGGATGGGTTAGAACATCAGAACATCAGAAATAGGAGCAACAGTGGGCCATTCGGCCCCTCGAGCCTGCTCCGCCATTTAACACCATCATGGCCGATCCAATCATGGACTCAGTTCCACTTCCCTGTCCGCTCCCCATAATCCCTTATCCCCTTATCATTTAAGAAACTGTCTATTTCGGTCTTAAATGTATTCAATGTCCCAGCTTCCACAGCTCTCTGAGGCAGTGAATTCCACAGATTTACAACCCTCAGAGAGAAGAAATTCCTTCTCATCTCAGTTTTAAATGGGCGGCCCCTTATTCTAAGATAATGCCCTCTAGTTCTAGTCTCCCCCATCAGTGGAAACATCCTCTCTGCATCCACCTTGTCAAGCCCCCTCATAATCTTATATGTTTCAATAAGATCACCTCTCATTCTTCTGAATTCCAATGAGTAGTGGCCCAAACTACTCAATCTTTCCTCATAAGTCAACCCCCTCATCCCTGGAATCAACCGAGTGAACCTTTTCTGAACTGCCTCCAAAGCAAGTATATCCTTTCGTAAATATGGAAACCAAAACTGCACGCAGTGTTCCAGGTGTGGCCTCACCAATACCCTGTACAACTGTAGCAAGATTTCCCTGCTTTTATACTCAATCCCCTTTGCAATAAATGCCAAGATACCATTGGCCTTCCTGATCACTTGCTGTACCTGCATACTATCCTTGTTTCATGCACAAGTAACCCCAGATCCCGTTGTACTGTGGCACTTTGCAATCTTTCTCCATTTAAATAATAACTTGCTCTTCGATTGTTTTCTGCCAAAGTCCAGGACCTCACACTTTCCAACATTATACACCATCTGACAAATGTTTGCTCACTCACTGAGCCTGTCTATGTCCTTTTGCAGATTTTGTGTGTCCTCCTCACACATTGCTTTTCCTCCGATCTTTGTATCATCAGCAAACTTGGCAACGTTACACTCAGTCGTTTCTTCCAAGTCGTTAATATAGATTGTAAATAATTGGGATCCCATCACTGATCCCTGTGGCACCCCATTAGTTACTGGTTGCCAACCAGAGATTGAACCATTTATCCTGACTCTCGGTTTTCTGTTCATTAGCCAATCCTCTATCCATGCTAAATTATTACCCCCAACCCCGTGAACTTTTATCTTGTGCAGTAACCTTTTACGTGGCACATTGTCAAATGCCTTCTGGAAATTCAAATACACCACATCCACTGGTTCCCCTTTATCCATCCTGTTTGTTACATCCTCAAAGAACTCCAGCAAATTTGTCAAACATAACTTCCCTTCATAAATCCATGCTGACTCTGCCTGACCAAATTTTGCTTTTCCAAATGTCCTACAACTGCTATTTTAATAATGGACTCCAACATTTTCCAACCACAGATGTTAGACTAACTGTTCTATAGTTCCCTGCTTTTTGTCTGCCTTCTTTTTTAAAAAAGGGCGTTACATTTGCAATTTTCCAATCTGCTGGGACCTCCCCAGAATCCAGGGAATTTTGATAAATTACAACCAATGCATCCACAATCCCTGCCGCTACTTCTCTTAAGACCCTAGGATGTAATCCATCAGGTCCAGGGGATTTATCTGCCTTCAGTCCCATTATCTTACTGAGTAGCACCTCCTTAGTGATTGTAATTGTGTTAAGTTCCTCCCCCACCCTATAGGCCCTCGACTATCCACTATCGGAATATTGTTAGTTTCCTCTACCCATGTCATTGGTCCCGATGTGGACCACGCCCTCCGGCTGTTCACCCTCTCCCCCCAGAATGCCCTGCAGCTGCTCAGTGACATCCTTGACTCTGTAACCAGGGAGGCAACATACCATCCTGGAGTCATGTCTGTGGCCGCAGAAACACCTTTCTGTTCCTCTGACTATTGAATCCCCTACCACTATAGATCTTCCATTCTTCTTTCCTCCCCCCCTCCCCCCCGTGCAGCTGAGACACCCGTGGTGCCGTGGATTTGGCTCTGGCTGCACTCCCCAGAGCCACCATCGCCCTCACCGGTACTCAGATCAGAGAACCAGTTGGAGAGCGAGATGGACTCAGGGGACTCCTGCACTACCTGCCTAGTCCTCCTCTTCTGTCCAGGGGTCACCCAATCCCTATCTGCCTGCACATTCTTAAGCTGTGGGGTGACCACCTCTAGAAACGTGATATGCCCGTAGCTCTCAGTCTCATGGATGCACCGCAGTGACTCCAGCCGCCGCTCAAGCTCCAAAACGCGGAGCTGGAGTTGGTGCAGCTGGAGACACCTCCTGCACATGTGGTCGTCCCGGCTGTGCGAAGCTTCCAGGATTTCCCACATGCCACAGGATGTGTAATCCACGGGACTGAGCTGTCCTGTCATCCCTCGAGTTACACTCGCAACTATCAAGTAGAACTAAACTCTCAACCTTAGAAAAATACACCCAGCAACTACTCAGCAATCCGCTGATTTAATTAACTGGCTCTCCTTAGATAATAAAGTTCACATATATTTACTGGCAGATCCGACTTACAACAATGCCAAAGGTTTCCGACTGAAAAGCAAAAGAAAAAGATTTACCAATCCACCAGCCAATCACTTACCCGCTGGGCTGTGACCCTGCACCAGCCGGTTCCTCCCGGAACTCCCCCTCCCCCCCCCTCCTCCCAGACCGCCCCTCCTCCACTCTCCCCCCCCTCCTCCCGGACCGCCCCTCCTCCCCTCCTCCCGGACCGCCCCTCCTCCACTCTCCACCCCCCCCCCATAGATGACCCCTCTCCCCCCCCCTCCCCCCCAGGCGGCCCCTCCTCCCCCAGACGGCCCCGACTTAATGAAAGCCTGTTGGCCGATGAGACGCTGTTAAGGTGCTGGTGAGCTGCTGGATTGTTCTGCATTTTGCCTGAACAGAAAATAACTGAACATTTATCCCAGTTTAAACTTTGCTATTATGAAATGTGTGTGTAGTTTAATGTGGCTCATGTCCTTGCTCATGTCGGCTGTAATTGTGTAGAAAGGGGATGTGTGAAGTGATGGTGTTTGTATGGAGATGTGAAACAAGGAAACGGTATCTGTGTGTGACAGTTACACAGCCCTGTGGTCACAGGCAGAACCTTGCACCGATATCCTTGTGGTTATGGTTTGAGCAGGGTCAGATCAGGAATGTAGCAAACCAGTTCAGTATAAATATCGCCAGTGTAACCACAGCTTGTTAGACACACCTGGGGAGAGGAGCCCTGGGAACCCACTCCATTATCCCTGTTCTCTGGATCCAGTAACTATACTGTCTGTATGTTTGCAGTGCTGTTAATAACGTCAGTAAAAGTCAGTCTATCGTTCTGTGCTTGATTATCTGGTGTCTGAAACCACAAGACTCAATATTTAGAGTCAACAGGATGAACTAGTGAAAACATCACGACCCAATACTCCAGCTCTATATTCACAGGAGAAAGTTGGTCATCTAACTCCTCGAGTGGGCAGAGTAGAGAAAGATACTGACTCTCAGAACATCTCGAATCTGTTGTATATAGCGTTCAAATCCTGACCGGTTCCAATTGTCAGTTTCCATGACAGTGAAGGCAATTCAAGACAAAAAGGGGCGAGAGGGGGGGATGTAATGTGGGAAATGCAGCAGCCAATTTGTGCACAGCAGGATCCCACAAACAGCCCTGTAATGATGACAAGACAATCCGTTCTCAGTGATGTAAGTTGAGGGATACACATTACCCAGGACACCGGGGTGAACTCCGCCTGTTCTTCCTCTGAATCGTGGCCGTGGGATCTTTTACATCCAACTTAAAATCTAGGCAGGGCATCGGTTTAATGTCTCATCTGAAAGACGGCACCTCTGACAGTGCAGCACTCCCTCTGTACTGACACCTGGAGTCTGGGCCTAGATGATGTGCTCGGGCTCTGGATTGGGAATTGAACCCTCACTCGGCCGAGAGTGCTACCACTGAGCCAAGGCTGACAGGGTCTGTTCCCTGTTCCCGTTACACTAGACCGTGCCGGTGTTATTACACTGACCCACACATTCATACTGCAGTGGGCCTTGACTCTGTTATCACACATTCGGTAAAGCATTTGTTACAACAAGAAAACAACCAGAACTTACATTAATATAGCGCCTTTAATACAATGAAACATCTCACGGTGCTTAACACGATCGATATCAATAAGAAAACATTTTTTACACAGAGTCACAGAGAAAGATATCAGGACAGATTCCCAAAAGGTTGATCGAAGAGGTAGTTTTTAAAAAGAACCTTGAAAGAGGAGGTGGAGGTTTAGGGGGAATTCCAGAGCTTAGAGCTTCGGCAGCTGAAGACACGGCCACCAATGGTGGGGCGATTAAAATCAGGGATGGGCAAGGACAGATTTAGAGGAGTGCAGAAACTCAGAGGGTGGTGGGGCTGTAAGAGTTTACAGAGATAGGGAGGGGCGAGGCCAGGGAGAGTTTTGAAACCAAAGATTAGAATTTTAAAATCGAGGCGTTGCTTAACCAGGAGCCAATGTAGGTCAGTGAGCACAGGGGGATGGGTGAATGAGGTTAGAGCAATAGGCCCCGACTTGCACACACTATTAGAGGAGACCCAATCTTTGTTTTGTTGCACTGGACACTGCCTGTGTGACCATCACACTCGATCCAGCATTGTGTTCAGTATTACACTAGAGTCTGCCTCTGTTATTATTGGCTCAAACACTGTCTTTGTTACTCTCACAGTGGGCCATGCATTTGCTGTTATTACTCCGGACCCTGTCTCTGGAATTGTTACACTAGACCTGAAAATAACCTGCCCCTGTAGTTCCAGTTCTAGTGCACACCTCTATTATTATAACCGTAGATTGTGTCTCTCTTGTATTCCATCGAGTATGTTTCTGGTATTGTTAAAGTGTTAAAGGCTTCTGTTAGAGGGGATAGTGTCACACTTTGTTATTATTGCAAAAACGCTGTTTCAATTATTAAATACTTGTTTACAGTGTAAAACTAGGCCTTGTCTCTGTTTGTATTACGCCGCACCCTGTCTCCGTTTGTGTTACGCCGGACCCTGTCTCCGTTTGTGTTACGCCGGACCCTGTCTCCGTTTGTGTTACGCCGGACCCTATCTCCGTTTGTGTTACGCCGGACCCTGTCTCCGTTTGTATTATGCGGACCCTGTCTCCGTTTGTATTACGCCGGACCCTGTCACCGTTTGTATTACGCCGGACTCTGGGTCTTTTGTGATGCCCAATAGCGTGAGCCCAGGCTGGCCCAACAGCGTGTGCCCGGGCTGGAAGTGGGGGTGCAAACACGGGGCCTGCGGGCTGTGATTCGGGGCCTGGGACCGAGCCCGGGTGTGTGTGTAACGGATGGTGCGGAGTGTTGTCTCTCGAGCCTGGGCCCGCGCTCGGGCTGCGTGACCTCCCGGGATTTATTAACGCAGGGAACTATTTGTTCTGCACTTTTCTGATGGACAGGCGACAAGCCCCGCCCCGTGTCATGGCCCGCCCCCTCTAAGCCCAAATCATTCCATGCAGGTGGTGCCGAGAAACAGGACTGGGGTAAGGCACATACTGAGACTGTGGTAAGGCACTTCAGCTGGGGGAGTCATGCACTGGGAGTAGGGTAAGGCACTTCAGCTGGGGGAGTCATGCACTGGGAGTAGGGTAAGGCACTTCAGCTGGGGGAGGAATGCTTGAGCTTGGGGTTTGAGAGCTTGAGCAGCAGCGAGTGTCACGGCATTCGCGAGGCTGAGAGCTACGTGGATAGCACCTTTCAGGGGGTCGTCACCTCGCAGCATAAGAGTGTGCAGGCAGAGAGGGAATGGGTGACTGCCGAGACAGACATAGAGGACCAGGCAGGAAGTGCAGGACACCTCTCAGTGCATCTCATTCTCTGTACTGGTGGTTCCTCAGGGAGTACAAGGCATCATTGGTGGCTCAACTGTAAAAGGGGGGGGGCAGTGGGAAGAGGAAGGTCAGAGATACGGAGGGGTGTCGGGCTGGAGGAGGTTCGAGAGATAGAGAGGTGTGTAGGTGCTGGAGGAGGTTAGAGGGATAGGGAGGATGTAAAAGCTGGAGGAGGTTACAGAGGGGGAGGGGTCGAGTGCTGGAGGAGGTTACAGAGGGGGAGGATTGTAATGCTGGAGGGGGTTACAGAGATAGGGAGAGGTGTCGGACCTGCAGGAGGTTAGAGATAGGATGGGGTTTAGGGCTGGAGGAGATTACAGTGAGGGAGGGATGTAGGGGATGGAGGTTACAGAGATAAGGAGGGGTTTAGGGCTGGAGGAGGTTTTCGAGAACAGGATGAGCGTAAGGGCTGGAGGAGGTTAGAGAGAGAGAGATGTTTGTAGGGTCTGGAAGAGATTACAGAGATAGGGAGGGTTGTAGGGCTGCAGCTTGTTACAGAGATAGGGAGGTGTGCAGTACTGGATGAGGTTACAGAGATAGGAAGGGGCTGGAGGAGATTGCAGAGATAGGGAAGATTCTGGTATTGGAGGTGGTTATGGAGATAGAGAGGGGTGGAGGGCTGGAGGAGATTACAGAGATAGGGAAGGGTGTAGGGGCTGTAGGTTACAGAGAGAGGAAGGGGTGTAGGGGCTGGAGTAGGTTGCAGAGATTGGGAGGGTTGTAGGGGCTCGAGGAGGTTAGAGATAGGAAGGGGTATAGGGCTGGAGGAGGTTACACAGATAGGGAGTTGTATAGGGCTGGAGGAGGTTACAGAGAAAGGGAGGGTTGTCGGGCTGGAAGTGGTTACGGAGATAGGGAGGGGTGTAGGGGCTGGAGGAGGTTAGAGATCGGGACGGGTATCTGGTCTGGAGGAGGTTACAGAGATAGGGAGGGGTGTAGGGGCAGGAGGAGGTTACAGAGAAAGGGAAGGGGTCAGGGCTGGAGGCGGTTCGAGATAAGGAGGGGTGTAGGTTTGGAGGAGGTTACAGAAATAAGCAGGTGCTGGAAGAGGTTGCAGAGATATGGAGGGGTGTAGGGGCTGGAGGAGGTTACAGAGATAGGGAGGGGTGTAGGGGTAGGAGGAAGTTAGAGATAGGGAAGGGTTCAGGGCTGGAGGAGGTTGCAGAGATAGGGATGGGTGTAGGGGCTGGTGGAGGTTAGAGATAGGGAGGAGTGTAGGGCGGAAGGAGGTTAGAGGGATATGGAGGAGTGTAGGGCTGGAGGAGCTTAGAGATAGGGAGGGTGGTAGGGGCTGGAGGTTGTTACAAGGGATAGGGAGGGTTGTTGGGGCTGGAAGTGGTTGCAGAGATTGGAACGTTGTCGGGGCTCGAGGAGGTTAGAGATAGGGAGTGGTGTAGGGGCTGGAGGAGGTTACACGGATAGGAAGAGGTGTAGTGCTGAAGGAGGTTACAGAGATAGGGAGGGGTGTAGGGGCTGGAGGTTACAGAGGTAGGGAGTGATGTAGGGGCTGGAGGAGGTTACAGAGATAAGGAGGGGTTTAGGCTGGAGGAGGTTAGAGATAAGGAGGGTTGTAGGGGCTAGGGGAGGTTACAGAGATAGGGAGGGGTGTAGGGCTGGAGGAGGTTACAGAGATAAGGAGGGGTTTAGGCTGGAGGAGGTTAGAGATAAGGAGGGTTGTAGGGGCTAGGGGAGGTTACAGAGATAGGGAGGGGTGTATGGCTGGAGGATGTTGCAGAGATAGGGAGGGGTGTACGGCTGAAGGAGGTTACAGAGATAGGTAGAGGTGTAAGGCTGGAGGTGGTGAGAGATAGGGAGGGGTGCAGGGGCTGGAGGAGGTTTGAGAGATAGGGAGGGGTGCAGGTGCTGGAGGAGGTTAGTGAGATAGGGAGGTATGTAGGGGCTGGAGGAAGTTACAGAGATAGCGAGGGGTGTCGGTCTGGAGGAAGTTAGAGATAGGGAGGGGTTTAGGGCTGGAGGAGGTTACAGAGATAGAGAGGGGTGTAGTGGCTGGAGGTTACAGAGATAGGGAGGGGTTTAGGGCTGGAGGAGGTTACAGAGAGAGGGAGGGGTGTAGGCGCTGGAGGGGATTACAGAGAAAGAGAGGGGTGTAAGGGCTGGACGAGGTTACAAACAAAGGGAAAGGTGTAGGGTCTGGTGGAGGTTAGAGATAGTGAGTGGTGTAGGGACTGGAGGTTGCAGTGATATGGAGGGCTGTAGGGGCTGGAGGACATTACAGAGAGAGGGAGGGTGGTATGGCAGGAGGAGGTTATCGAGATCGCAAAGGGTGTAGCGCCTGGAGGAGGTTAAAGAGATAGGGAGGGGTGTATGGGCTGGAGGAGGATATAGAGGGGGAGGCTTGTAGTGCTGGAGGACGTTACAGATAAAGGGAGGGTTGTCAGGGCTGGGGGAGTTTACAGAGATCGGAAGGGTTGTCGGGGCTGGAGGAGGTTACAGATAGGGGAGGGTGCAGGGGTTGGAGGAGACTACAGAGATAGGGAGGGATGTAGGGGCTGAAGGAGGTTCCATAGATACGTAGGGCTGTAGGAACTGGAGGTGGTTACGGAGATAGGGAGGGGTGTTGGGCCTGGATGAGATTAGAGGTAGGGAGGGATTTAGGGCTGGAGGAGGTTATAGACAGAGGGAGGGGTTTAGGGGCTGGAGTTGCTTACAGAGATAGGGAGGGGTCTAGTGCTGGAGGAGGTTACAGAGATCGGGAGCTGTGTCGGTGCTGAAGGTTACAGCGATAGGGACGGGTGTAGGGGCTGGAGGAGGTTAGAGAGATGTGGAGATGTGTTGCACTGGAGGTTACAGATGGGGAGGGATGTAGGGCTGGAGGAGATTGCAGAGATAGCGAGGGGTGTAGGGTCTGGAGGAAGTTACAGAGATAGGGAGGGGTGTAGGGTCTGGAGGAGGTTACAGAGATAGGGAGGGGTATCGGGTCCGGAGGAGGTTACAGAGATAGGGAGGGGTGTAGGGTCCGGAGGTGGTTACAGAGATAGGGAGGGGTGTAGAGGTTGGAGGAGGTCAGAGATAGGGAGAGGTGTAGGGGATGGAGGAGATTAGAGATAGGGAGGGGTATATGGGCTGGAGAGGTTACAGAAATAGGGAGAGGTGTAGGTCTGAAGGAGATTGCAGAGATAAGGAAGGGTCTCGGGGCTCGAGGAGGTTACAGAGATCGGGAGGGGTGCAGCGATTGGAGGAGAGTACAAACATAGGGAGGGGTGAACGGGCTGGAGGAGGTTACAGAGATAGGGAGATATGTAGGTGCTGGAGGAGGTTAGAGATAGGGAGGTATGTAGGTGCTGGAGTAGGTTGGAGAGATACCAAGATGTGTAGTGCTGGAGGAGGTTACAGAGGGGGAGGGTTGTCGTGCTGGAGGAGGTTGCAGACGTAGGGAGGGATGTAGGGGCAGGGGGAGGTTAGAGAGCTAGCAAGAGGTGTAGGGCTGGAGGAGGTTACAGAGATACGGAGGTGGATAGTGGCTGGATGGGATTAGAGATATGGACAGGTGTAGGGGCTGGAGGAGGTTTAGAGATAGGGATGGATGTGGGGCAGGAGGAGGTTCAAGAGATAGGGAGGGATGTAGGGGTGGGGCTTTGGGGCTGGAGGAGGTTTAGAGAGATATGAGAGGTGTCGGTGCTGGAGGAGGTTGAGAGAGATAGGGAGGGATGCAGGGCTGGAGGAGCTTACAGAGATAGGGAGGGTTGTAGGGCTGAGGAGGTTACAGAGATAGGGAGGGGTGTAGGATCTGGAGATGGTTACAGAGATAGGGAGGTGTATAGGGGCTGGATGGGGTTACAGAGATAGGGAGGTGTGTAGGGGCTGGAGGAGGTTTAGAGAGATAGGGAGGGATGTAGGGCTGGGGCTTTGGCGCTGGAGGAGGTTTAGAGAGATATGAGAGGGGTCGTTGCTGGAGGAGGTTACAGAGATCGGGAGGGTTGTAGGGCTAAGGAGGTTTAGAGAGATAGGGAGGGGTGCAGGGCTGGAGGAGGTTAGAGATGGGGAGGGGAGGGGAGGGGAGGGGAGATTGAGGGATATTAACACGAGGCTGAGAATTTTAAATCAGAGCCTCGCTGGGGCCGAGGAGGGGGGGAGAAGTGCAGGAACACAACCCCCTCACTCCCTACCCTGCACTAACCCCCATCATCTGTTAAATCACCTGGAGTTCCAGTGACACTCCTCCCCCTCTCTCTCGGTATTTATCTACTCACTGCCTCACTCAAAGCGTATTGACAGTCCGTGTGAGAGCCCTCG
Source organism: Pristiophorus japonicus (assembly GCF_044704955.1). Classification (NCBI taxonomy): domain Eukaryota; kingdom Metazoa; phylum Chordata; class Chondrichthyes; family Pristiophoridae; genus Pristiophorus; species Pristiophorus japonicus. The sequence continues at coordinate 56,046,562 of NC_091999.1, forward strand.
TTGTCCCAGAATTGCTCCCCGTGGACACCGACTGACCTTCCCCGTGCCTCCACCACCCTCCTCCTGTTCCGTGACGGCCGACAAATTCAGGTTGTGTTCCAGTCAGCAAGCGAAAGATCGGGAGTGGGGGTGTATAAATTAAAACATTTGGCGGGCCGGAGGAAGGGGCTTGGGGGGCCGTGTCCTGCCCACAGGCCGTATGTTTGACACCCCTGAGCTACACTGTCAAGCCCTGTAAAAGTTTTCTATGTTTCAATGAAATCACCTCTCATTCTTCTAAACTGTAGAGAATATCGGCCTGGTCTACTCAATCTCTGCTCACAGGACAATCCCCCCATCCCAGGAATCAGTCTGGCGAACCTTCGTTACCATCCTCAATGGTCTGTACATCCTTCCTTGGGTAAGCAGCCAAACTGTCCACAATACTCCAGGTGTAGTCTCACCAGGGCCCGATATAATTGCAGTAAGATGTCTGGGAACAAGTTATTATTTAAATGTAGAAAGATTACAAAATGCTGCAGTACAGTGGGACCTGGGGTCACTTGTGTATGAAGCACAAAAGGATAGTATGCAGGTACAGCAAGTGATCAGGAAGGCCAATGGTATCTTGGCCTTTATTGCAAAGGGGATGGAGTATAAAAGCAGGGAAGTCTTGCTACAGCTGTATAAGGTATTAGTGAGGCCACACCTGGAATACTGCATGCAGTTTTGGTTTCCATATTGACGAAAGGATTTACTTGCTTCGGAGCCCGTTCAGAGAAAGTTCACTAGGTTGATTCTGGGGATGAGGGGGTTGACTTATGAGGAAAGGTTGAGTAGTTTGGGTCTCTACTCATTGAAATTGAGAAGAATGAGAGGTGATCTTATCGAAATGTATAAGATTATGAGGGTGCTTGACAAGGTGGATGGAGAGAGGATGTTTCCACTGATGGGGGAGACTCGAACTAGAGGGCATGATCTTAGAATAAGAGCCACCCATTTAAAGCAAAAATGAGGAGGAATTTCTTCTGAGGGTTGTAAATCTGTGGAACTCGCTGCCTCAGAGAGCTGTGGAAGCTGGGACATGAAATAAATTTAAGACAGAAATAGACAGTTTCTTACACGATAAGGGGATAAGGGGTTATGGGGAGTGGGCGGGTAAGTGGAGCGGAGTACATGATCAGATCAGCCATGATCTTATTGAATGGCGGAGCAGGCTCGAGGGGCCGTACGGCCTACTCCTGTTCCTATTTCTTATGTTCTCATGTTTACTCTTATCCTCAAATCCTCTTGTAATAAAAGGCTGACATACCATTTGGTTTCTTCATTGCTTGATGTACCTGCATATTAACTTTCAGTGATTCGTATACAAGGACTCCAAGGTCCCTCAAAACACCAACATTTCCCAATCTCTCACCATTTCAAGTAGCTGTTTCCAGTCCACTTTGGCTAAATCACATATCAGCTTAGTAAAATTGGCTTTTCCCCAATTGTGAACTTTTATTCCTAGTCTATCTTTGTCCTTTTCCATAACTACCCGAAATCTAACTGAATTATGATCACTCGCACCAAAATGCTGTCCCATCGATACCCCTTCCACCTGCCCAGCTTCAGTCCCGAATACTAAGTCCAGAACTTCCTCTTCTCTTGTTGTGCTTGCTACGTACTGGCTAAAAAGTTCTGCTGGTTGCTGACCCCTCTGCGAAGGGAAATAGCTCCTTCCTCTCCACTCTATCTAGGCCCCTCATAATTTTATACACCTCATTAAGGTCTCCCCTCAATCTCCTCCGTGCCAAAGAAAACAAACTATTAAGAGGGTTAGTGGGCTGGAGGAAGTTAGAGATAGGGAAGGGCGAGACCCTGGAGAGATTTGAACAAGAGGATGAGTATTTTAAAGGCTGATGCCACCAGCCATCTCGCCCAGCACAGAATGTAACTCACTACCAACAAGAAGGATGTTACTTTAACTGCTAAAGTTGCATAATGCGGGGAAATCAATCTCTGTCCCTTTAACTAACAGCGATATGGAAAGAGGGAAATGAATGACCTTTAAACACCAGGTCCACTTGACACTGAAATGTCTGAAACTCATAATAGGAACTCATAAATAGAAAGAAAATACTGACAAATGTTAAACTGTTTTGTTGACAAAAGAAATCTCGATTTAACTTTAAAAGATGAATTGTTTAACAGAGACTCACCTGACAGGCTGACTCAGGATCCACCCCTCAAGCACCGTGATTGGGTGCAGAACACGCTGCTCCCTGGGCCCTCCGGCCTCTGACCTCTCTTCCTGTTGGTTCCCAGGGCAATCAAACACCACTCGCCAACATTACGCTGCCAAATTAAGTTGAGAGGCTCGGAGGAAGAAATAAAATGAGGCCGTGAATGAGTTAAGAAATAAAATTAGAAAAGCATGATTAAATAAACAAGGAGAGGCAATGTAAATTAAAGGGTACAATCCTAAAGGGGGTGCATGAACAGTGAGACCTGCGGGTATATGTGGACAAATCGCTGAAGGTGGCAGGACAGGTTGAGAAAGCAGTTAAAAAAACTTACAGGATCCTGGGCATCACAGAGTACAAAAGCAAGGTGGTTATGATGAACCTTTATAAAACACTGGTTCGGTCTCAACTGGAGCATTGTGTCCAATTCTGGGCACCGCACATTAGGATGTGATGGCCTTAGAGAGGAAGCAGAAAAGATTGACAAGAATGATTCACGAGATGAGGGACATCAGTTCCGTGGATTGACTGGAGAAGCTGGGGTTGTTCCTCTTGGAGCAGAGAAGGTTGAGAGGAGAATTGCTAGAAGTGTTCAAAATCATGAGGGGTCCGGACAGAGTAGATAGAGAGATACTGTTCCCATTGGTGGAGGGGTCGAGAACCAGAGGAGACGGACTTAAGGTGAATGGCAAAATAACCAAAGGTGACATCAAAAAAATCTATTTTATGCAGCGAGTGGTTAGGATCCGGAAAGCACGGCCTGAAAGGGTGGTGGAGGAAGACTCAATCACAGCGTTCAAATAAAAAGGAAGTTGGATAAGTATCTGAAAAAAAACATTTTGCAGGGCCGGGGGAAAAGGGAGGGGAGTAGGCAAGGGTTCGATGGGCCGAATGGCCTTCCATGCTGTAACCATTCTCTGATTGTGTGAGCAGAACCACTCTGTTCCCTGACTCAATCTAAAGCCTTCCTGATTGTGAGCACCTGTTAAACCTGCCCTGCACCTTCACTGCTCCAAGGAGAACCACCCCAGATGCTGCAGCCATCATCTTATTGAGTGGCGGCAGGCTCGAGAGGCCAAAGGGCCGACTCATCTCCTATTTCTGATGTTCTCATGTGTTCATGTCACTGGTCCCCATCCTGCACCTGCTCCCTGCAGTAAGATGGCCGCCGCACATGCTCCCTGACCTGCAGCGGGACAATGGAAAGTATTGTGACGTCGAGGAAGCCCCGCCCCTGTTGCTCCCTGCTCCCCGTGGCGGGTGGACCCATGCTGCCCAAAGCTGGCGGCCGAACTCCCGGCAAACCCCGACAGTAACCAAGGCCCGTCCCTGCCCGAAGGTACCCCACAGCCGCCACCCAAATCTCACCGCCCGCGCGTGAGGCTGGGCACACTGCCCGGGCTGCTCATCCATCCTCCACGGCTGGGGGGGGGGGGGGGCAAAACGTCGCCCGTCGGCAGCTAATCTCCCACAATAGGCTGTCCCCGCGCCTGCCCACAACTCAGCCCCGCCTCACCTGGGCCCCGAGCTCAAAGGCTGCGAGCGGAGCCCCCCAACATACCGGCCGCCCGCAACACTCAGCCCGCAGCCAATGGCGAGGCGGCGCGGGGCACCAGCCCACCCAGCGCCTTGCTCCGCGCCAATCAGTGGCGGGGGGGCGGGGCCGGGGCACCAATCAATCACTGGTCCCTGAAGGTGCTGACTCTGGCTGGGTTCAGTTCTACACTCACTGGTTCCCCTCCCCTGAAGGTGCTGACTCTGGCTGGGTTCAGTTCTACACTCACTGGTTCCCCTCCCCTGAAGGTACTGACTCTGGCTGAGTTCAATTCTACACTCACTGGTTCCCCTCCCCTGAAGGTACTGACTCTGGCTGGGTTCAGTTCTACACTCACTGGTTCCCCTCCCCTGAAGGTACTGACTCTGGCTGAGTTCAATTCTACACTCACTGGTTCCCCTCCCCTGAAGGTGCTGACTCTGGCTGGGTTCAGTTCTACACTCACTGGTTCCCCTCCCCTGAAGGTACTGACTCTGGCTGAGTTCAATTCTACACTCACTGGTTCCCCTCCCCTGAAGGTACTGACTCTGGCTGGGTTCAGTTCTACACTCACTGGTTCCCCTCCCCTGAAGGTACTGACTCTGGCTGGGTTCAGTTCTACACTCACTGGTTCCCCTCCCCTGAAGGTACTGACTCTGGCTGGGTTCAGTTCTACACTCACTGGTTCCCCTCCCCTGAAGGTACTGACTCTGGCTGGGTTCAGTTCTACACTCACTGGTTCCCCTCCCCTGAAGGTACTGACTCTGGCTGGGTTCAGTTCTACACTCACTGGTTCCCCTCCCCTCATGGTACTGACTCTGGCTGGGTTCAGTTCTACACTCACTGGTTCCCCTCCCCTGAAGGTACTGACTCTGGCTGGGTTCAGTTCTACACTCATTGGTTCCCCTCCCCTGAAGGTACTGACTCTGGCTGGGTTCAGTTCTACACTCACTGGTTCCCCTCCCCTGAAGGTACTGACTCTGGCTGGGTTCAGTTCTACACTCACTGGTTCCCCTCCCCTGAAGGTACTGACTCTGGCTGGGTTCAGTTCTACACTCACTGGTTCCCCTCCCCTGAAGGTACTGACTCTGGCTGGGTTCAGTTCTACACTCACTGGTTCCCCTCCCCTGAAGGTGCTGACTCTGGCTGGGTTCAGTTCTACACTCACTGGTTCCCCTCCCCTGAAGGTACTGACTCTGGCTGGGTTCAGTTCTACACTCACTGGTTCCCCTCCCCTGAAGGTACTGACTCTGGCTGGGTTCAGTTCTACACTCACTGGTTCCCCTCCCCTGAAGGTGCTGACTCTGGCTGGGTTCAGTTCTACACTCACTGGTTCCCCTCCCCTGAAGGTACTGACTCTGGCTGGGTTCAGTTCTACACTCACTGGTTCCCCTCCCCTGAAGGTACTGACTCTGGCTGGGTTCAGTTCCAGACACTAGATGGCCGCGCATGCGCTGTGCTACTCACTGAATCAAGATGGCGGAGCGCTGAACCTGTACGAAGATGGCCGCCGTTAGCCTGGGCCTGTGACCGGGAGAAAGCCCCGAAGCTGCATCCGCCGATAATCCGTTTATTATTCCGGGCTTGCGGCGGGCACCGGTTGTTTATGAAGCCTCCCCAGCTCCACGCTGGTCCCTCACCCGGCTCCGTCCCGCTGAAAAAGAGACTCCTTAGGAGCCTGTCCAAAACATGTCTTCTCCGCCATTACACGCACGGCGCATGCTCCAAACACAGCCACGGCCCGCGCCTGCGCACTGAGCTCCTGCAGACTGGATGCAGCACATTTTCCCCCGTAGGGTATGCTGGGTAGATAAGACCATGACAAACAGGAGCAGGAGTGGGCCAGATGCTGCAAGGGTTATATACAGAGTGAAGCTCCCTCTGTACTGTCCTAAACAATCCCAGGGCAGGTACAGCACGGGTTAGTTACAATTTAAAGCTTGCTGTACGCTGACTTTCATCAAACACTCCCAGGGCAGGTACAGCACATGTTAAATACACAGTAAGGGTCCCTGCACACTGTCCCACCAGGTATTCCCAGGGCATGTACAGCACGGGTTAGATAAAGAATAAAGCTCCCTCTGCACAGTCCCAAGAAACAATCCCAGGGCAGGTACAGTGCAACTATTTTGTTGCTAATCTGTAAATCAAATGCCCCTGATTAAAGGGAGGAGGGCACTATAACCAACAAAATAAACTAAGTAAACTTTAGGTGGTAAACTTAAATCAAATTAAAATTTGGTTGCTCGAGATGACGATGCACTCCAGTCCCTCCAGTGCTGACCTCTTACAGAAGGCCGCAAGCGTACAGGTAGCAGGTACAGCAGGGGTTAGAGACAGAGTGAAGCTCCCTCTACACTGTCCCATTAAACACTCCCAGGGCAAGTACAGCATAATTTAAATGCAGGGTAAACGTCTTTCAAAACAGCCAATCCAAAAATTCACAGGACAAGCACAACACAGGTTAGGTACACATTATCATCATCATAGGCAGTCCCTCGAAATCAAGGAAGACTTGCTTACACTCTTAAAGGTGAGTTCTTAGGTGACTAAACATTCCAATACGGGAATTACAGTCTCTGTCACAGGTGAGACAGCCGGTCATTGAAGGAAAGGGTGGGTGGGACTGGTTTGCCGCATGCTCCTACGCTTGGTTTCTGCATGCTCTCAGTGATGAGACTCGAGGTGCTCAGCACCCTCCCGGATGCACTTCCTCCATTTAGGGCGGAATTTAGCCAAGGGCTCCTAGGTATCAGTGGGGATGCTGCATTTTTATCAAGGAGGCTTTGAAGGTGTCCTTGAAAAGTTTCCTCTGATCACCTTGGGCTCGCTTGCCATGTAGGAGTTCTGAGCAGAATGCTTGCTTTGGGAGTCTTTTGTTAGCCATGTGAACAATGTGGTGAGCCAGGGTATCTCTGGAGATGGAGCACGCCGTGTCCACAAGAGATGGACACTGCAGAGACTGGAGTGCATCATTTCAAGAGAGAACAGAATTTTATTTTAATTAATTTGATTTGATTTGACAAAGGTTCCCTTTATGTTGAATTATTAAGTTGTGTTTTTGGTGCCCTCAAAAAAAAAACAAGGGGGCACTTTAATGAAAGTTTCTGGAGTGTAACTCTCCCCCCCCCCTTTAATCAGGGGGCACTTGATTATTGTTCTACTTAAAATAGTTGTGAACAATGTGGCCCACCCAACTCAGCTGATCGAGTGTGGTCAGTGCTTCGATGCTGAGGATGTTGGCCTGATCGAGGAAACACCAGTAATGGTTTGATGAGAATGACCAGGAGATCCAAGATCTAATAAATCGCAAGCACAGGGCATTTCTGAAACTAAAACAACAACCCAACTCGGGACCAACAAAGCAGCATTACAGGTGGTTTCAGGCCGAGGTCCAAGAAAAAACCTGTGACCTAAAGCATAGATGGTTCGTGGAGAAATCACAGGAGGTTCAGCAGCTGGCTGACAGCCATGATGTGTGAGGATTCTTCACATCAGTCAACGCCACCTACAGCACAACCACCCAAGGCACCACCCCACTGTTGGCCAAGAATGGGGAAACACTCATCAAGGACATCGAGGCAGCCAAGACCCGCTGGAAGGAACACTTCGAAGATCTCCTTAACTGACACTCTGCCTTTGACTCGAGTGTCCTCGACTCCAACCCACAGCATGCTACCCACCACCATCTCAGCAAAACCCCAGCCCTGTACGAGATGGAAAAGGCCATCCGCCAGCTCAAAACCAACAAGGCAATGGGAGTGGACGAAATCCCCACTGAGGCACTAAAGTATGGCGGAGAGGCACTATTGGCACAAATGCATGACCTCATCTCTCTCATCTGGAAGAAGGAGGGCATGCCTGGAGATCTCAGAGATGCAGTAATCGTGACCATCTTTAACAAAGGGGACAAGTCCGACTGCGGCGAATACAGATGAATCGCCCTCAGAAAGCCATCACTTGAATCGTCCTCAACCATCTTCTCCCATGTCGCTGAGGAGCTCCTCCCGGAGTCACAGTGTGGTTTTCATCCTCTGCGGAGTATAACGGACCAGAGTAGTTACACAGTAAGGATCTCAATACACTCTCCCACCAGACACTTGCAGGTAAGGTACAGCATGGGTTAGATACAGAGTAAAGCTCCCTCGACACTGTCCCATCAAACATTCCCAGGGCAAGTACAACATGGGTTAAATAGATATTAAAGCTTCCTCTATACTGTTCCATCAGACGTTCCCAGGGCAAGTACAGCAGAGGTTAGACAAAGACTACATCTCCCTCTGACTTGTCCAGCCATTCCACGGCAAATACAGCATCAGATCGATATAGAGAAAATCTCCCTCTCTACTGTTCTGCTGGACATTCCCAGAGCAGGTACAGCACGGGTTAGATACAGACTAAAGCTCCCCTTACATTGTCCCATCAACCATTCCCAGGGCAGATACCACCAAGCTCATGGTCTACAGGGCTGTAGTAATACCCGCCCTCCTGTATGGCTCAGAGGAATGCACCATGTACAGTAGCCACCTCAAGTCGCTGGAGATATATCATCAATGATGTCTCCGCTTGATCCTACAAATCCCCTGGGAGGACTGGCACAGCAACATCAGCGTCCTTGTCCAGGCTAATGCCCCAGCATTGAAGCACTGACCACACTTGATCTGCTCCGCTGGGCAGGCCACATAGTTCGTATGCCAGACACGAGACTCCCAAAGCAAGTGCTCTAGGTGGAGCGCCTTCACAGCAAATGAGCCAAAGGCGGGCAGCGTAAACATTACAAGGACACCCTCAAAGCCTCCCTGAAAAAGTGCGACATCCCCACTGACACCTGGGAGCCCCTGACCAAAGACTGCCCTAAGTGGAGACAGTGAATCCGGGAGGTCGCTGAGCACTTCGAGTCTCAATGCCGAGAGCATGCAGAAATCAAGCGCAGGCAGTGGAAGGAGCATACGGCAAAGCAGTCCCACCCACCCCTTCTCTCAATGACTATCTGTCCCACCTGTGACAGAGTCTGTGGCTCTCATATTGGACTGGTCAGCCACCAAATAACTCACTTCAGGAGTGGAAGCAAGTCTTCTTTCGATTTTTCCTCGATTCCGAGGGACTGCCTGTGATGATGATGATGATGATGATGATGATGACAACGCAGGTTAGATGCAGAGTAAAGCTCCCTCCACAATGTCTCACCAGACATTCCCAGGTCGGTACAGCGTGGGTTATTAAAGGTTAAATCTCACTCGAGCCTGTCCCAAACACTCCCAGGGTAGGTACAGCATAGGTTAGATACAGAGTTAATCTCCCTCTACGCCGTCCGATCAAACACTCGCACAACAGACACAGCACGGGTTAGTCAGAGAGTAAAGCTCTCCATGGACTGATCCATCAAACACTCCCATCGCAGGTACAGCACGAGTTAGATACAGAGTAAAGCTCACTCTACACTGTCCCATCAAACACTCCGAGGGAAGATACAACACGGATTAGATAAGAGAGAAAAGCTTGCTCTACACTATCCCATCAAAAACTGCCAGAGCAGGTACAGCATGGGTTCGACAGAGAGGTTTAGACTCGGTTTTCCAGGACTTGGGACCTGGGCAACAGAAGGCACAGTCACCAATTATAATCAGGGATGCTCAGGAAGACAGATATCTCATGGGTGGGGGGCAGGATGGAGGTTGTGGGGCTGGAGGAATTTACAGAGCTAGGGAGGGGCGAGGCAATTTAGGGGTTTGAAAATATTAGAATTTTCAAATCAAGGTGTTGCTTAACTAGAAGCCAATGTAGGTCAGTGAGGACAGGGGTGGTGGGTGAGCTGGACTTGGTGAGAGTTAGGGCATGGGCAGCCGAATTTTTGATTAACTCTAGTTTATGTAGAGTCAAATGTGGGAGGAGTGCATTGGAATAGTCAAGTCCAGAAGTAACAACAGCATGGATGAGGGCTTCAGCAGTGGATGAGCTGAGGCAAGAGCGGAGACGGATGATGTTACAGAGATGGAAATAGGCAGTCTTAATTATGCCGTGGATATCTGGTTAAAAAAAACTATTTTAGGGTTAAGTATGACACCAAGGTTGCAAAAAGTCTGGTTCAGGCAGAAGTTGGGGAGAGGAACGGAGTCTGTGGCTAGGGAACGGAGGTTGTGGCAATGACAATTACAAATATCAGAATATTTGACAGGCTATCATGTGCAAAATGTGTGGATGAGTTTGTAAAATTCAATCGGTTACAAAAACGGGTTACAGAAAGTAACGGATTTCGAACCCTATGCAAGATGGTTCAATAAAGCGGTTGTTCAAAGGAGTTCAGTTGAGTTTAAACTGACACACTGCAGTTAAGTCTACTACAACTACAACTCGTACTCAAATGGAACAAGTTTGGAGTTTTATCGAAGGTGAACTAGGTGAGAAATGACTTAAGTTAGATTCAGAAAAAGCACTAAAATGGAACAGTCAGTATCAGAACATCAATTAGTCTCCTCTGATCATGGAGGAATCAAATATTCGACAGACTGTGTTTGAAACAAAGATAATTTATTCAACATTTATAAACAATATTAATCTCCAGCTCAGGTATAGGGGTTATTAAGATCATCAGAAACAAAGTAGAGCTGCCGGAGTGAACATGTTTCAGTGCCCAATGCAATCACAGTAAATCCTGTTCTATTCACAAATGCAGCCTTTCTCCTCAGCCCATTCAAAACTGAGATAAGGAGAAATGTCTTCTCTCAGAGGGTTGTAAATCTTTGGAATTCTTTGCCGCAGAGAGCAGTGGAGGCTGGGTCATTGAATATATTTTAGGCGGAGATAGCCAGATTTTTGAGCGATAATGGAGTATAGGGTTCTGGGGAGCGGGCAGAGAGGTGGAGCTGAGTCTATGATCAGACCAGCCATGATCTTATTGAATGGGGAGCAGGCTCAGGGGTCCGGGTGGCCCACTCCTGCTCCAATTTATCATGGTCTTTATACCCAGCATGCCCCGCGCGGAAGAATGTGCCGCACCCAGACTACAGGAGCTCAGTGCGCAGGCGCCGTTCTTGGATGTGTTTGGAGCATGCGCGGTGCGTGTAATGGCGGAGGGGACACCGTTTGGACATGCTCCTTAGAAGAGGCCTTTTCAGCGGGACGGAGCGGAATAATGGACCAGCGGGGTGCCGGGGAGGCTTCATAAACATCCGGTGCCCGCCGCAAGCCCGGAATAATAACCGGAATATCGGCGGTTGCAGCTTCGGGTCGTTCTCCCGGTCACAGGCCCAGACTAACGGCGGCCAGCTTGGTACAGGAAGGTAGGGTCATCGCTCCGCCATCTTGGTTCAGTGAATAGCATAGCGCATGCGCTGCTATCTTGGTGCCGGAACAAAGTGAAAGATGTCAGTGTCTGGAACTGCACCCAACCAGAGTTAGAACCTTCAGGGGAGGGGAACCAGTGAGTGTAGAACTGAACCCAGCCAGAGTCAGTACCTTCAGGGGAGGGGAACCAGTGAGTGTAGAACTGAACCCAGCCAGAGTCAGTACCTTCAGGGGAGGGGAACCAGTGAGTGTAGAACTGAACCCAGCCAGAGTCAGTACCTTCAGGGGAGGGGAACCAGTGAGTGTAGAACTGAACCCAACCAGAGTCAGCACCTTCACGAGAGGGGAAGCAGTGAGTGCAGAACTAAACCCAGCCAGAGTCAGCACCTTCAGGGAAGGAGATGGAGGGGAGCCAGTGAGTGTCGAACTGAACACAGCCAGAATTGGTGGTGAAAATTGGGAGTGGAGGGAAAACCGTCTATAACATAAGAAATAGAAGCAGGAGTAGGCCATTTGGCCCCTCGAGCCTGCTCCCCATTCAATAAGATCATGGCTGATCTGATCATGGACTCGGCTCCACTTCCCTGCCCGCTCCCCATAACCCTTTATTCGCTTATCGTTTAAAAATGTGTCTATCTCCATCTTAAATTATTCAATGACTCAGCTTGCACAGCTCTTTGGGGCGCAGAATTCCAGGGATTTGCCACCCTCAGAGAGGAAATTCCTCCTCACCTCACTTTTAAATGGGCGGCTCCTTATTCTGAGACTATGTCCCCCGAGTTTTAGTTTCCCCTATGAGTGGAAATATCCTCTCTGCATCCACCTTGGCGAGCCCCCTCATTATCATTAAGTTTCAATAAGATCACCTCTCATTCTTCGAAACTCCAATGTGTATAGGCCCAACCTACTCAACCTATCCTCAGAAGTCAACCCCCTATCTCCGGAATCAACTTAGTGAACCTTCTCTGAACAGCCTTCAATGCAAGTGTATCCTTCCTTCAATATGGAGACCAAAACTGTACGCAGTACTCCAGGTGTGGCCTCACCAATACTCTTTACAGTTGTAGCAGGACTTCTCTGCTTTTATACTCTATCCCCCTTGTAATACAGGCCAACATTCCATTTGCCTTCCTGATTACTTGCCGTACCTGCATACTAACTTTTTGTGTTTCATGCACAAGACCCCCAAGTCTCTCTGTAATGCAGCTCTTTGCAATTTTTCTCCATTTAAATTATAATTTGCTTTTCTATTATTTCTGCCAAAGTGGATAACTTCATATTTTCCCACATTATACTTCATCTGCCAAATGTTTGCCCTCTCACTTAACCTGTCTATATCCCTTTGCAGATTTTTTGTGTCCTCTGCACAATTTTTGTAACAACAGCAAACTCGGTCCCTTCATCCAAGTCATTAATATGGATTGTAATTAGTTGAAGACCCAGCACCGATCCCTGCGGCACCCCACTAGTCATGTTTGCCAACTGGAAAATGACCATTTATCCCGACCCTCTGTTTTCTGTTGGTTTGCCAATCCTCTATCCACGTTAATACATTACCTCCAACCCTGTGAGCTTTTATCTTGTGCAGTAACCTCTTATGTGGCACCTTATCGAATGCCTTCTGAAAATCCAAATACACCACACCCACTGCTTCCCCCTTATCCGCCCTGCTCATTACATCCTCAAAGTACTCCAGTGAATTTGTCAAACATGATTTCCCTTTCAGAAAACCATGTTGAATCTGCTTGATTGAATCATGCTTTTCCAAATATCCTGCTACTGCTTCCTTAATAATGGACTCCAGCATTTTCCCAATGACAGATGTTAGACTAACTGGTCTAAATTGTCCTGCTCTTTGTCAGCTTCCTTTTTCAAATAGGCACGTTACATTTGCGGCTTTCCAATCTGTTGGGACCGCCATAGAATCCAGGGAATTTTGGTAGATTACAACCAATGCATCCATGAACTCTGCAGCCACTTCTCTTAAGATCCGAGGATGCAAGCCATCAGGTCAGGGGACTTGTCTGCCTTTAGTCCTGTTATTTTACCTAGTACTACGTCATTAGTGATAGTGATTGTATTGCGTTCCTCCCTATCTATAGCCCCTCGCTTATCCACTGCTGGGATGTTTTTACTGTCTTCTACCATGAAGGACTCTTACTATCTGTTTTTATATTTTGTGCTAGTTTTCTTTCATAATCTATCTTCCCTCTCAATCATTTTTTTTAGCCATTCTCTGCTGGCTTTTAAAAATGTCATACATCTCTGGCCTCCCACTAGACTTGGCCACACTGTATGCCTTTGTTTTCAATTTGATACCTCCCTTATTTCCTTAGTTAGCCACGGATGGTTATCCCATCTCTTACAGTCTTTGCTTCTCATTGGGATATATTTTTGTTGCAGGTTATGAAATATCTCCTTAAATGTCTGCCACTGCTCATCAACCATCCCATTCTTTAATCTATTTCCCCAGTCCAATTTAGCCAACTCTGCCCTCATACCATTGTAGTCTCCTTTATTTCAGCTTGGGACCCTGGTTTGAGAACCAACTTTCTCACCAACCAGAATATGGTTGAATTTGAAATTCAACCATATTATGGCCACTCGTTCCGAGAGGATCTTTTAGTACCAGATCATTTATTAATCCTGCCTCATTACGCAGTTCTAGATCTAAGATAGCCTGCTCCCTGGTTGGTTCCACAACATACTGTTCAAGGAAACTATCCCAGATACACGCTATGGACTCCTCCTCAAGGCTACCCTGGCCAATTTGCTTTGTCCATTCAATATGAAGTTTAAAATCACCCATAATTATTGCCGTTCCTTTATTACAATCCTCCATTATTTCTTGATTTATACTCCGTCCAACAGTGTAGCTACTGTTAGGGGCCTATAGACTCTTGTCCACCAGTGATTTTCCCTTTATTATTCCTCATCTCCACCCAAACTGATTCAATATCTTGATCCTCTGAGCAAATATCGTTTCTCACCAACGCACTGATCTCATTCTTTATTAACAGAGCTACCCCACCTCCTTTTCCTTTCTGTCTGTCCTTCCGAATTGTCAAATATCCCTGAATATTTCGTTCCTAGTCCTGGTCACCTTGCAACCACATCTCTGTAATGGGTATCAGATCGTACCCATTTGTACATATTTGTGCCGTCAATTCATCTATTTTGTTACAAATGTTATGTGCATTTAGACAAAGAGCTTTTAAATTTGTTTTTTTTCCTGTTTTTCCTGCTTTTTTCCTCTGTCCTTCCAACTCACTTTCTATATTTTTGCTTTCTAATTCCAGCTTTACTTCCCTCCCACTGAATCTATTCTCAGGTTCCCATCCCCTGCCAAGTTAGTTTAAACCCTCCCCAACAGCACTGACAAACCTCCCCCCCCGCCCCGGACGAGGATATTGGTCCCGGCTCTGTTGAGGTGCAACCCGTCCGGCTTGTACAGGTCCCACTTCCCTCCAGAAGCGGTCCCAATGCATCAGGAATCTAAAGCCCTCCCTCCTGCACCATCTCTCCAGCCAGGCATTCATCTGCTCTATCCTCCTATTTCTGTACTCACTAGTTCATGGCACCATGAGACATTCTAAATATTACCCTAGACCATGTCACTGTTTGTTTATAATTACACATGACCCAGTCTCGGTTTATATTACATTCGACCCTGCCTCTGTTTATATTACACTAGACCCTGTCCCTGTTTATACTACACTTGACAGTATCCCTGTTTATAAATAGAAGTATAGAGTACAAACGCATGGATATTATGATGAACCTGTACAAAACAGGAGCAGCTGGGGTTGCAAGGGGGATAGAGTATAAAAGCAGAGAAGTCCTGCTACAACTGTACAGGGTATTGGTGAGGCCACACCTGGAGTACTGCGTACAGTTTTGGTCTCTGTATTTAAGGAAGGATATACTTTCATTGGAGGCAGTTCAGAGAAGATTCACTAGGTTGATTCCTGAGATGAGGGCATTGACTTATGAAGAAAGGTCAAGTAGTTTGGACCTATACTCATTGAAGTTCAGAAGAATGAGGGGTGATCTTATTGAAACTTAAAACATACTGGAGGGCTTGACAAGGTGGATGCAGAGAGGATATTTCCACTCATAGGAGAATCCAGAACTAGAGGGCATAGTTTCAGAATAAGGGGTTGCCCATTTAAAACTGAGATGAGGGGGAATTTCTTCTCTCAGAGGGTTCTAATTCTGTGGAATTCTCTGCCCCAGAAAGCTGTGGAGGCTGGATCATTGAATTTTTTTAAGGCGGAGATAGACAGATTTTTTGAGCGATATGAGAGTAAAGGTTTATGGGAGCGAGGGGGAAGTGAAGTGGAGTTGAGTCCATGATCAGATCAGCCATGATTTTATTGAATGATGGAGCAGACTCAAGGGGCCAAATGGCCTACTCCCGCTCTTATTTCTTGTGTTCTCCTTAGAGCAGGGAAGATTGAGAGGAGATTTGATCGAGGTGTTCAAAATCATGAGTGGTCTTGCCAGAGTAGATCGAGAGATACTGTTCCCATTGGCAGAAGGGTCGAGAACCAGAGGACACAGATTTAAGGTGATTGGCAAAAGAACCAGAGGCGACACAAGAAGAAACCTTTTTGCGTAGCGAGTGTTTAATATCTGGATTGCACGGCCTGAAAGGGTGGTGGAGGCAGACTCAATCACGGCTTTCAAAAGGGAGTTGGATAAGTATCTGAAAGAAAAACATTTGCAGGGCTGTGGGGTAAGGGCGGGGGAGTGGGACTAGCTGAGGTGCTCTTGCAGAGAGCTGGCACGGGCTCGACGGGCCGAATGGTCTTGTTCCGTGCTGTAACCATTCTCTGATTCTATGGTTCTAACTCTCTCAGCATAAGCCTCTATTCCCTTCTCCCTCATATGCTGATCTTCAGTGCATCGATACTGGAAACACAGAGAGACCAAT
The DNA here is from genome assembly GCF_044704955.1 of Pristiophorus japonicus. Taxonomy (NCBI): domain Eukaryota; kingdom Metazoa; phylum Chordata; class Chondrichthyes; family Pristiophoridae; genus Pristiophorus; species Pristiophorus japonicus. Next base: position 56,062,520 of record NC_091999.1, read on the forward strand.
CCAGAGCCGCTCTGTATCAGGGTGGGTGCTGGATACGGAAGTCACTCCCTGGCCTCCTGTGTGGGTCTGTTTGTTGCATCAGTTTGACCTGGAGTGGAGAGGGGGAGAAGCTGCTTGGTTTAACCCCCAGAACCTCTGGGCCCAGTTGGGACCAACAATTTCCGATGAGAGACTGTCAACGGCGGTGGATTCTAGGGGAGATTAGGTTGTGAAACAGACACTGCCCGCACAATGTAGAAGCGTATTGTTTTAGGAACAAGTATTTCTGCAGAGGCTTTCAATATACAGATTTGTTTTAATCCATTCTTAGGATGTGGGTGTCGCTCGTAGGGCCAGAATATATTTCCAATTTCCATTTGCCCCTTGACAAGGTGATGGTGGGCCTTCTCGAACCGCTGCAGTCCGTGTGGTGAAGGCCCTCCCACAATGCTGTTCGGTGAGGAGTTCCAGGATTTTCACCCAGTGACGATGTAGGAACGGCGATATATGCCCAAGTCAGGATGGTGTGAGACTTGGAGGGGAACTTGGAGGTGATGGATTTCCCATGCACCTGCTGCCCTGGTCCATCTAGGTGGGAGAGGTTGCGGGTTTGGGAGGTTCTGTCAAAGTTCTGGTCGAGTTGCAGATGTTTAAATTCCCTCCCCTTCACCCCGCCCACCTCTCCCTCCTCCCATAGAGGCCAGAGTCTTGTGTCGGCCCAGACCGGTTGGTGGGTTCCCTTCCCTGCAGGACATTAGTGACCAGTTGGGTTATTACGACAATCCGTCAGCTTTCATGGTCACTTTATTTCTGCTGATGGCCGCACAAATAGCCAGGTTCATTCAGCTCAATTTCACAACCTGCCTTTGTGTTTTTGTGGGTTCTCTCTCACCCACCCTTTTTCCTGTTTGAAACTCACTTTACAGGGTATTAAAAGGGGAGGATTTGTCAACCAGAGGCTCAAACCAACCATCACATTAAGATCTGACAGAGTCACTCGATTCACCGGGAACGGAATATCATCGGCCTTTGACCATGGAAGCAAAAAGCACTGTTCACAGCGGGGAGAAACAGTACACGTGCTCTGTGTGTGGACAAGGCTTCAGCCGATCATCCAACCTGGAGAAACACAAGTGCAGTCACACTGGGGAGAAACTGTGTAAATGTGGGGACTGTGGGAAATGTTTCAACTACCCATCCCAGCTGGAAACACATCGGCGAGTTCACACTGGGGAGAGGCCATTCAGCTGCTCCGATTGTGGGAAGGGATTCACTCAATTTTCCAACCTGCTGATACACCAGCGAGTTCACACTGGGGCGAGACCGTTAAGCTGCTCCGATTGTGGGAAGGGATTCACTCGGTCAGCCGACCTGCTGAGGCACCAGCGAGTTCACACTGGGGAGAGGCCATTCACCTGCTCCGAGTGTGGGGAAGGATTCACTCAGTCATCCAACCTGCTGATACACCAGCGAGTTCACACTGGGGAGAGGCCGTTCACCTGCTCCGATTGTGGGAAGGGATTCCCTCGGTCCTCCCACCTGCTGGCACACCAGCGAGTTCACACTGGGGAGAGGCCGTTCACCTGCTCCGATTGTGGGAAGGGATTCCCTCGGTCCTCCCACCTGCTGAGACACCAGCGAGTACACACCGGGGAGAGGCCGTTCACCTGCTCCGATTGTGGGAAGGGATTCGCTCGGTCCTCCCACCTGCTGGCACACCAGCCAGTTCACACTGGGGAGAGGCCGTTCACCTGCTCTGAGTGTGGGAAGGGATTCACTCAGTCATCCCACCTGCTGAGACACCAGCGAGTTCACACCGGGGAGAGGCCGTTCACCTGCTCTGAGTGTGGGAGGGGATTCACTCAGTCATCCACCCTGCTGAAACACCGAGAGTTCACAATTGACTGCAGGGGTGGGATTCTGCTGTTATTGCTGCTGTTAATCACATGTGATCTGAACCATGTTCATTTTGACAGTTGGGGTTTGTTTCCGCTGATGTCAATAACTCCTGTAACTGGACTGGAGTTTAATATTTGGGAGAAAGACAAATAAATTCTTGTTGCTTTCAACACATTGGTGTGGATTTCGTTCTTTCCCACCCGAGAGTTTAGCATCACCTGGCTGGAGCTCAGTGAGGACAATCTGGGCGGAGGATCGTATGGGGGAGAAATTCAGCCTGGACACAGTCCTTCAGGGTCACACTGAGAGGGGCAAATGGCACTTTGGTCTTTCTAATCACTCTTCATTGACAGCGAAGTCGCCATGCTGGTTCACCTTGACATTGTAAGGTATGGATGATATCCACCCAAGGGTGTTTAAAGAGATGGGACGGCTGCTCTGTCAGCCCCTTGCCCAGATCTCCATCAGCTCAGTAGAGTCATGGGTTGTTCCCTGAGATTGGAAGGTAGCACACATAGTTCAAATTTTGTAAATTGGCCACAAGTTGGGAACTGAAGGCCCATCAACGTGACCTCGATCACTGGGAAGGTGCTTGAAGGGATCCTGCAAAATGCTGTTTTCGATCATGGGGAAAGGGAAGGGCCCATTACAGATACTGAACATGGATTCCGGGAAAAATGGTCACGCCTTACAAACTAGCTTGAGTTTGTAAAGAAGTTGTTCGGTTGGTGAATGGGGGAATCCAGTTGACATTGTCTACCTCAGGATGTCAAACTCATTTTCTATGGTGGGCCTGATCCAATATCCTGGCACTTGGCATAGGCCACATTCAGCAAAAGCTATTAAAATCGGAATAAATGAAGAAAAACTGCATCGGAATTTACATTTAGATTTTATTTACTGCCACTACTCCCGATCCCTGGCACCTCTTAGCTTGAGCATTCATGAACTGACCCTGCTCAAACCATCAGCTCAAGGATATCGGCGCATGGTTCTGCCTCTGACCACAAGGCTGTGTCACTGCCACACACCGATACCGTTTCCTTGTTTCTCATCTCCATACAAACACCATCACTTCACACATCCTCTTTCTCCACAATTGCAGCAGACATGAGCAAGGACATGAGGCTTATTAAAAGACACATTTCATTACAGCAAAGGTTACACTGGGAGAAATGTTCAGTTACTTTGCATTACAGGCAAATTCCGGACAAACCAGCAGCACACTAGCACCTGAGCAGTGTCTCATCGGCCTTCAGGCTTTTCTTAAATAGATTTGCTACCTGGATATAAACTTAAACCAGCTTTGCAGGCGTGATGTTCTATTCACACATTGAAGGTGAGAGAGATGCTGTGGGGCACACACTAAGTCCAGTAGCTGAAAGTGATTTACAGACTGGGTTTTGTGTTTAGTGATCCCGGGCGTGTTACCAATACCGGCAAAGATGAAGCCCATGGAATAAAAGGGACAATGGATACTGTCTCACTTTGAACGAGTCAGAATGAGAAGCTTTAACAACAGCCGATGTTTCACAAAGGGAGACCTCACCAGACCAAAGGACATTGGTGGCGTTTAATGGGCTGTTTGTGTCACTGGGCTACAGGAGGCTATTTGTGACAGAAGGAAAGCTGGTCACAGCAAACAGTTTCCCGACCTGTCCAGGGCCCACTCTGACCCCCACCTTCTCTCTCTCACCATTGATGGACACTGCTGCAGTAATTGCTCCTCTGACCTTTCCTCTCTTGTCCCTCCTACACCCCTAATACACGGCCCGCCACAATCTCCCTCCCCCGACATCATCACTGTGCTGGAATCCACACCAGTCTCCCCATCTGTTCCTTTTTCTCTCCCTGGATCCTGAAACTACAGTCTGAATCCCACTGTACTTAAGGAAGTGGCCCTCGAAATACTGAATGCATTGGTGATCATTTTCCAACAGTCTTTCGACTCTGGATCAGTTCCTATGGACTGGAGGGTAGCTAATGTAACACTACTTTTTGAAAAAGTCAAGAGAGTGAAAATGGGGAATTATAGACTGGTTAGCCTGACATCCGTAGTGGGGAAAATGTTGGAATCAATTGTTAAAGATAAAACAGCAGCACATTTGGAAAGCAGTGACCGGGTCGGTCCAAGTCAGCATGGATTTATGACAAGTCTTCGAAAAATTTTTGAGGATGTAACTTGTAGAGTGGACAAGGGAGAACCAGTGGATGTGGTGTATTTGGACTTTCAAAAGGTTTTTGACAAGGTCCCACACAAGAGATTGGTGTGCAAAATTAAAGCACAGGGTATTGGGGGTAGATAGAGACGTGGATAGAGATCTGGTTGGCAGACAGGAAGCAGAGAATTTGGATAAACAAGTCCTTTTCAGAATGGCAAGCAATGACTAGTGGGGAGCCGCAGGGCTCAGTGCTGGTACTCCAGCTATTTACAATATACATCAATGATTTAGATGAAGGAATTGAGTGTAATATCTCCAAGTTTGCAGATGACACTAAGCTGGATGGCGGTGTGAGCTGTGAGGAGGATGCTAAAAGGCTGCAGGGTGAATGGACAGGTTAGGTGAGTGGGCAAATGCATGGCAGATGCAGTATAATGTTGATAAATGTGAGGTTATCCACTTTGGTGGCTAAAACATGAAGACAGAATATTATCTGAATGGCGACAGATTAAGAAAAGGGGAGGTGCAATGGGACAAGGGTGTCATGGTACATCAGTCATTGAAAGTTAGCATGCAGGTCGAGCAGTTGGTGAAGAAGGCAAATGGCATGTTGGCCTTCATAGCTAGGGGATTTGAGTGTAGGAGCAGGGAGGTCTTACTGCAGTTGTCTAGACTTTTGCTGAGGCCTCACCTGGAATGTTGTGTTCAGTTTTGGTCCCCTAATCTGAGGAAGGACGTTCTTGCTATTGAGGGAGTGCAGTGAAGGTTCAACAGATTGATTCTCGGGATGGCAGGACTGACCTATGTTGAGAGACTGGTTCGACTGGGCCTGTATTCACTGCAGTTTAGAAGAATGAGAGAGGATCTCATAGAAACATATAACATTTTGACGGGACTGGACACGTTAGATGTGGGAAGAATGTTCCCAATGTTGGGGAAGTCCAGAACCAGGGGTCACAGTCTAACGATAAGGGGTAAGCCATTTAGGACCGAGTTGAGGAGAAACTTCTTCACTCAGAGACTTGTTAACCTATGGAATTCTCTACTGCAGAGAGTTGTTCATGCCAGTTCGTTAGATATATTCAAGAGTGGGTTAGATATGGCCCTTGTGGCTAAAGGGATGAAGGCGTATGGAGAGAAAGCAGGAAAAGGGTACTGAGGTGAATGATCAGCCATGATCTTATTGAATGGTGCTGCATGCTCGAAGGGCCGAATGGCCTACTCCTGCACCTATTTTCTTTGTTTCTTACTCACTCTTCCCCTCCTGAAGCCGACAAGCACTAAAACTGAAGCTTGATGGCCCTCAGTCCCCACTCCTTGATTTACCTCCACTTCTCTCCTCCTCTTTCCCCCTTGGTTCTGTTCCACACTGTGGGACTTGGGCCATCCCTGGGGATTCTCAGAATGAACAGGGGGATGTGTGTTGAGACAGGATGTCTCAGCTCTCCTCCTCTTTTGCCTTTGGTTGTGTTCCACATTCTGGACCTTGGGCCTTCCCCGGGGATTCTCAGTATGAACAGGGGGATGTCTGTTGAGACAGGATGCCCCAGCTCTCTACCTTTAAAGGGACAAGGAGATGACCAGCTGGGCTGAATGGCCCTGATTTATGACATCACTGCAGTGCCTAGCAAACAAACTCCCTGAGCCCTGCTCATTATGGGCTGGGTTGAGCTCAGTGCTGTTCCAGGAAGGGAACCAGGAGCAGGATTCGACCCGTGTGGAGCCCAGCATTAATGGGGAGAGGTACAGGATCAATTTATACCTTATTGAATGAGAAATGTCAGTGTCCCTGACACTCCCTGTCCCTCAGTATCTGTGTCGGGGAGCGACCAATGGGTTCACTCTGTATGTAAACTGTGCTGTGCCCGACTGGAGAGTGTTTGATGCTGGCACGAGGTGCTCAGCTCGATAAGCACAACATTTAACCCAAAGATGATCAGATAACCCATCACCTTGTCATTGGACACAGGTCCTGAATGACAGAAAGGGTTTCTAATAATTTGGCTGGTGTCCTTGATCAAATTGAACCACCTCCAATCTGTCTTTAAAAATTTGTTTATGGGATGTGCGTGTCACCTCTCACCTCTCCTTCTAAATGCTGGGGAATATAGGCCATGTCTACTCATTCTCTCAGGACAATCCCCCCATCTCAGGAATCAGTCTGATGAACTTTCATTGCACTCCCTCTGCAGCAAGTTTATCTTTCCTTAGGTAAGGAGACCACTCAGCAGGGCCCTGTATAATTGTAGTAAGATGTAAGTACTCAAATCTTTTTGTACAAAGGCCATTATAGCATTTGCTTTCTTAATTGCTTGCTGGACTTCATATTAACTTTTAGCGATTTCTGTACAAGAACACCCAGGTCCCTCTGAACACCAACATTTCCCAATTTCTCACCATTTTAAAAAATACTCTGCATTCCTATTTTTACTATCAGTGTCTAACTTAACATTTCTTCACATTATATTCCATTTACCATGTTCTTGCCCACTCACTGAGCCTGTTTCTATCCCTTTGAAACCTCTTTTCATCCTTCTCACACTTACATTACCAACTAGCTTTGTATCCTCAGCAAACTTCGCTATATTACATTTGGTCCCCTCATCCAAATTATTGATATAGATTGTGAATAGCTGGGGCCCAAGCACCGATCCTTGCAGCACCCCACCAGTTACAGCCTGCCAACCCGAAAATCACCCGTTTATTCCTATTCTCTGTTTTCTGTCCGTTAACCAATCCTTAATCCTTGCTCGTATATTACTTTCAATCTCATGAGTCCTAATTTTGTTTAATAATCTCTTGTGTGGCACCTCATTGAATGCCTTCAGTAAATCTAAATACAGTGGTCCTCCCTTATCTATCCTACTAGTTACAACCTCAAAAAACACTAACAGATTTGTCAAGAACAATTTCCCTTTAATAAATCCGTGTTAATTCTGCCCAATCCTGTTATCACTTCCGAAGTGTCCTGTTACCACGTGCTTAATAATAGATTGAACATTTTCCCGCTACTGATGTCAGGATTACCGGTACTGTACGAGTTAGATACAAAGTAAATCTCACTCCAGCCTGTCCCAAACACTACCAGGGTTGATGTCGAGTAAATCTCAGTCTACAACATCCTAAACATTCCCAGGGCAGGTACAGCACTTGTTACATATAGAGTAAATCTCCCTCTGCACAGTCCCATCAAACTCTCCCAAGGCAGGTACAGCATAATGTAGATAGAGGGTAATTCTCTCTCTAACCTTGCTCTACAATTGCACAGGACCTTGGTGAGACCACACCTGGAGTACTGTGCACAGTTTTGGCCTCTTTATCTCAGGAAGGGTATATTTGAGTTGCTTAGATACAGAGTACAGCTTCCTCATCACTGTCCCACCAGACATTCCAAGGGCAGGAGAAGGCCACCTGGCCCCTCGAGCCTGCTCCATCATTTAATAGGATCATGGCTGATTTCATCATGGACTCAGCTCCAGTTCCCTGCCCGCTGCATATAAACCTTTATTCCCTTATCGCTCAAAAATCAGTCGATCTCCGCCTTAAATATATTCAATGAACCAGACTCCACAGCGCTCTGGGCAGAGAATTCCATAGATTTACAACCATCTGAGAGAATAAATTCTTCCTCATCTCAGTTTTAAATGGGCAGCCTCTTATTCTGATACGATGTCTCCTAGTTTTAGTTTCCCTGATGAATGGAAATATCCTCTCTGCATCCACCTTGTCGAGGCCCCTTATTTTCTTATCTGTTTCGATAAGATCAGCTCTCATTCTTCTGAACTCCAATGGGTATAGGCCAACCTACTCAAACTATCTTCATCAATCAACCCCCTCATTTCTGGAATCAACCTAGTGTCCCTTCTCTGAACAGCCTCCAATGCAAGTATATCCTTCCTTAAATACGGAGACCAAAACTATACGCAGTACTCTAGATGTGGCCTCACCAACACCCTGTAAAGTTGTAGAAATACTTCTCTGCTTTTATACTCCATCCCCCTTGCAATAAGGGCTAATATTCCATTTGCCTTCCTGATTACCTGCTGTACCTGCATACTAACTTTTTGTGTTTCATGCACAAGGACCCCCAGGTCCCACTATAATGCAGCACTTTGCAATTTTTCACCATTTAAACTATAATTTGCTATTCTATTTTTTCTGCCAAGGTGGATTACCTTACATTTTCCTACATTGTACAACATTTGCCAAATTTTTGCCCACTCACTTAGCCTGTCTATCACTTTGCACATTTTTTGTGACCTCCTCACAATTTGCTTTCTCAGCCATCTTTGTATCATCAGCAAACTTGACTACATTACAGTTAGTCCCTTCATCCAAGTCATTAATATAGATTGTAAATAGTTGGGGACCCAGCACCGATCCCTGCAGCTCTCCACTAATCACTGTTTGCCAAAAGAAAAATGACCCATTTATCTTGACGCAGATACAAAGTAAATCTCCGTCTACACTGCTCCATCAAACACTCCCAGGGCAGGTATAGTACAGGTTAACTACAGCAAAAAGTTCTCTCTCGACTGTCCCATCAAACACACCCAGGGCAGGTATGGCACGGGTTGGATACAGAGTAAAGCTGCCTCTACACTGTCCCATCAACCACTCCCAGGGCAAGTGCTGCATTGGTTAGATACTAAGTAAAGCTCCCTCTACACTTTCCAAATAAACATTCCTAGGGCAGGTACAGCATAATTTAGATTAAGGGTTACCCTCTCTCGAACTTCGCTCTACAATTGTACAGGGTTTTGGTGAGACTACACCTGGAGTACTGTGCACAGTTTTGCTCTCCTTATCTAAGGAAGGATATAGTTGCCTTGCTTAGATACAGAGTAAAGCTCCCTCAACACTGTCCCACCAGACATTCCAAGGCCAGGAACAACACAAGTTAGATACGGATTATATCTCCCTCTACTCTGTCCCAAGCATTCCAGAGTAGATGCTGCATTGGTTAGATACAGAATAAAGCTCCTTCGACAGTGTCCCATCCATCACTACCAGGGCAGGTACAAAACGGGTTAGATACAGAAATAAAGCTCCTTCTACACTGTCCCATCAAACACTGCCAGGGCAGGTACAGCACGGGTTAGCTACAAAATAAAGCTGCCTCCACACTGTCCCATCAAATCATAGGGCAGGTACAGAATGGGATAATACAGAGTAAAGCGCCCTCTACACTGTCCCATCAAACACTCCCAGGGCAGGTCCAGCACGGGCTAGAAATCTGACACAAACACCCCAGAGGTGCCACATAAAAAGTTACTGCACAAGATAAAGTTCACGGGGTTGGGGGTAATATATTAGCATGGATAGAGGATTGGCTAACGAAAAGAATACAGAGTCGGGATAAATGGTTCATTCTTGGGTTGGCAACCAGTAACTAGTGGGCTGCTGCAGGGATCAGTGCTGGGCTCTCAAATATTGACTATCTATATTAACGATTTGGAAAAAGGTACTGAGTGTAACGAACCCAAGTTTGCTGACGATACAATTATGGGAGGAAAAGCAATCTGTGAGGACACAAAACACCTGACAAAGGAAATAGACAGCCTAAATGAATGGGCAAAAATTTGTCAGATGGAGTATAATGTTGGAAAGTGTGAAGTCATGCACTTCGGCAGAAAAAATTCGAAGAGCAAGTTATTGTTTAAATCGAGAAACATTGCACAGTGCTGCAGGACAGCGGGATCTGGGGGTACTTCTGCAGGAAACACAAACAGAGAGTATGGAGGTACAGCAAGTGATCTGGAAGGCCTTGGCATTTATTGCAAAGGGGATGGAGTATAAAAGCAGGGAAGTTTTGCTACGGCTACATAAGGCCACACCTGGAATACTGCGTGCAGTTTTTGTTCCATATTTAAGAAAGGATATACCTGCTTTGGAGGCAGTTCAGAGAAGATTCACCAGGTTGACTCCGGGGATGAGGGGTTGACTTATGAAGAAAGGTTGAGTAGGCTGGGCCTCTCTACTCATTGGAATTCATAAGAATGAGAGGTGATCTTATCGAAACGTATAAGATTATGATGGGGCTTGACAGGGTGGATGCTTCCACTGATGTGGGAGACTAGAACTAGAGGGCACGATCTTAGAATAAGGGGCCACCCATTTAAAACAGAGATGAAGAGAAATTTCTTCTCTCAGTGGGTTATAAATCTGTGGAATTCGCTGACCCAGAGAGCAATGGGAGCTGGGACATTGAATCAATTTAATGCAGAAATAGACAGTTTCTTAAACGATAAGGGGATAAGGGGTTATGGGGAGCGGGCAGGGAAGTGGAGCTGAGTCCATGATCAGATCAGCCATGATCTTATTGAATGGCGGGGCAGGCTCGAGGGCGGTATGGCCTACTCCTGTTCTTATGTTCTTATGTTCTACTCTGCTCCGTTCCCTCTGATACCATCTCCCTGAACTCACTGATTATCACTCTGGGGATCCTGTCTCCCTGCTCTGCGCCATTCCCTCTGATACAATCTCCCTGAACTCACTGAAGATCACGCAGGGATCCACCAGTGACATTCGCTCCCTGTTTCCCTGAAGTTTGGGAACACTGTCCTTCACCATCTGAACTTTCCTTCGGAGCCACCCGACCATGGAACACCTACTGCGGTTTCTGGTCACACCCGAGTATCTTCCGGAATTTTCCATTGATGCCACACTGCTCTTCCTCTAAGCTCATGGGGTCCAGGCCTGAGGCCTCCTGTAGTAGAATAGTGCTTCGGGTTGCCGGGAGGGAAGAATCATCGGTGCTGCTGAAGAGGCTTGCAAGTGAATTTGGGAATGTGTGGAGTTGGTGAATATTGTAATATATCACCTATTGACAGATGTTAGAAGTTAGTATTAAGAAGCTTATTTTACACATCTTTAATTAATGAATGTTCTTTATGTTTGTAACCTCCTGTATATGCATTGATTGTCTGTAAAACTAGTTTTTAAATGATAGAAAATGGCAGTAAAACATAAAATGGGGTTTAAAATGGCCAAAGGCTGAGAAGCAAAGCGTCATGGTAAATTGAGCCATTATTATGTTATCCATTTTTGTAACTGCTGATACAGCTTCACTTAGAACTGGGAGGATCATGGCCAAAATTATTAATAGTTAAGATAAAGGAATGCAGCATGTACCATTTATTTTCATAATTTTGTAAAGCCAAGCTCAGTAATGAATTCTGTGTGATATGTTCTGTATAATTGTTCTCAGAGAACTGATTCCTGCCACAGAGATGGAGGGGAGATAGAGATAACATAGAAGGTCAAAGGCATTAGATAATATGATCTATTGTAAGGCGACAACAGCTACAGATTTTCACAGCATTTGAATGGGAGAAAAGGGGTATAAAGTAACAGCTCTTCTACTCAGAAGGCAGTGCGAATCAAGAGAACAGGAGAAAAGGAGTCGGCACCACGGTCAGCTCGAGAGGACGCTATCGAGAATTAGGCTGTGACTATAATTTGTTAATTATTACTTTTTATAACAGAAGGTATTTATTTGATAAAACTCTGTTGTTTTTACTCACTATACCTGTAGAAACATAGAAACATAGAAAATAGGTGCAGGAGTAGGCCATTAGGCCCTTCTAGCCTGCACCGCCATTCAATGAGTTCATGGCTGAACATTCAAATTCAGTACCCCATTCCTGCTTTCTCGCCATACCCCTTGATCCCCCTAGGAGTAAGGACCTCACCTAACTCCTTTTTGAATATATTTAGTGAATTGGCCTCAACAACTTTCTGTGGTAGAGAATTCCACAGGTTCACCACTCTCTGGGTGAAGAAGTTCCTCCGCATCTCGGTCCTAAATGGCTTACCCCTTATCCTTAGACTGTGCCCTCTAGTTCTGGACTTCCCCAACATTGGGAACATTCTTCCTGCATCTAACCTGTCTAACCCCGTCAGAATTTTAAATGTTTCTATGAGGTCCCCTCTCATTCTTCTGAACTCCAGTGAATACAAGCCCAGTTGATCCAGTCTTTCTTGATAGGTCAGTCCCGCCATCCCGGGAATCAGTCTGGTGAACCTTCGCTGCACTCCCTCAATAGCAAGAATGTCCTTCCTCAGGTTAGGAGACCAAAACTGCACACAATACTCCAGGTGTGGCCTTACCAATGCCCTGTACAACTGTAGCAACACCTCCCTGCCCCTGTACTCAAATCCCCTTGCTATGAAGGCCAACATGCCATTTGCTTTCTTAACCGCCTGCTGCACCTGCATGCCAACCTTCAATGACTGGTGTACCACGACACCCAGGTCTCTTTGCACCTCCCCTTTTCCTAATCTGTCACCATTCAGATAATAGTCTGTCTCTCTGTTTTTACCACCAAAGTGGATAACCTCACATTTATCCACATTATACTTCATCTGCCATGCATTTGCCCACTCATCGAACCTATCCAAGTCGCTCTGCAGCCTCACAGCATCCTCCTCGCAGCTCACACTGCCACCCAACTTAGTGTCATCCACAAATTTGGAGATACTACATTTAATCCCCTCATCTAAATCATTAAAGTACAGTGTAAACAGCTGGGGCCCCAGCACAGAACCTTGCGGTACCCCACTAGTCACTGCCTGCCATTCTGAAAAGTACCCATTTACTCCTACTCTTTGCTTCCTGTCTGACAACCAGTTCTCAATCCATATCAGCACACTACCCCCAATCCCATGTGCTCTAACTTTGCACATCAATCTCGTGTGTGGGACCTTGTTGAACGCCTTCTGAAAGTCCAAATATACCACATCAACTGGTTCTCCCTTGTCCACTCTACTGGAAACATCCTCAAAAAATTCCAGAAGATTTGTATTAAAAGCAATTGGTATGATCTGAACAAGAGTATCCTAGTTTGAATTATATATAAACCCTGAGAATAGTTGAATTGCTATAGTTAGCAAAGCGGCAAAAAGCTGCTAAGTAGTTAAAAACTACGTCTGGCCACCACGAAGGGACAAAACAAAGAGATAGCTGATAAAATAAAATATACTTATTAAACAAGTTAATTGGGGACTCTTGTATTTTTTTCTCTCCATTTAAAAACAGATTGTTGTGTATAAACAGCAGACGCAAGGCAGCTAGTTTGATCACCGATCGAACCTTAGGTGGGTTGATTTACGTCAAATGATAGTGACTATTATCTTCGGTAAGGAAGCTTAATTAAAAATAATTAATTTTAAAATGCCAGAGGAGTGTCTTTGGGAAGAGTATCAGAAAAAGTTAGAAAAAAGATGTGGCGAGTCGCAAGTGTATACACTTTTGGTAGATTGCCTAGGGAGAAACCCGAAAGTGTCTGTTAAGGATGCGGTCATTTTTGTTGATGAACAGATTAAAGCTAAGAAATGGAAGCTGGGTAAGGCGATGAATCTAGTAACCTATGCAGCTTCATACTGCGCAGAACGTGAATCAAAGGCCGAGAAACATAGAAAAAAAAACATAGAAACATAGAACATCGGTGCAGGAGTAGGCCATTCGGACCTTCAAGCCTGCTCCACCATTCAATAATATCATGGCTGACCATTCGCCTCAGTACCTTTTCCTGCTTTTTCTCCATACCCCTTGATCCCTTTAGCCGTAAGGGCCATATCTAACTCCCTCTTGAATATATCCAATGAACTGGCATCAACAACTCTCTGTGGCAGGGAATTCCACACGTTAACAACTCTGAGTGAAGAAGTCTCTCCTCATCTCAGTCCTAAATGGCCTACCCCTTATCCTAAGACTGTGTCCCCGAGTTCTGGACTTACCCAACATCGGGAACATTCTTCCCGCATCTAACCTGTCCCGTCCCATCACAATCTTATACATTTCCATGAGATTCCCTCTCATCCTTCTAAACTCCAATGTATAAAGGCCCAGTTGATCCAGTCTCTCAACATAGGTCAGTCCAGCCATCCCGGGAATCAGTCTAGTGAACCTTCGCTGCACTCCCTCAATAGCAAGAACCGTCCTTCCTCAGATTAGGAGACCAAAACTGAACACAATATTCCAGGTGAGGCCTCACCAAGGCCCTGTACAATTGCAGTAAGACCTCCCTGCTCCTATATTCAAATCCCTTAGCTATGAAGGCCAACATGCCATTTGCCTTTTTCACTGCCTGCTATACCTGCATTCCAACTTTCAATGACTGATGAACCATGACACCCAGGTCCCATTGCACCTCCCCTTTTCCGAATCTGCCGCCATTGAGATAATATTCTGCCTTCGTGTTTTTGCCACCAAACTGGATAACCTCACATTTATCCACATTATACTGCATCTGCAATGCATTTGCGTACTCACCTAAGCTGTCCAAATCAACCTGCAGCCTCTCAGCATCCTCCCCACAGCTCACACCGCCACCCAGTTTAGTGTCATCTGCAAACTCCAAGTTACACTCAATTCCTTCATCCAAATCATTAATCTATACTGTAAAGAGCTGGGGTCCCAGCCCTGAGCCCTGCGGCACTCCACTAGTCACTGCCTCGCATTCCGAAAAGGACCTGTTTATCCTGACTCTCTGCTTCCTGTCTGCCAACCAATTCTCTATCCACGCCAGTACATTACCCCGAATACCATGTGCTTTGATTTTGCACACCAAACTCTTATGTGGGACCTTGTCAAAGGCCTTTTGAAAGTCCAAATACACCACATCCACTGTTTCTCCCTTGTCCACTCTACTAGTTACTTCCTCAAAAAATTCCAGAGGATTTGCCAAGCCTGATTTCCCTTTCATAAATCCATGCTGACTTGGACCAATCCTGTCACTGCTTTCCAAATGCGCTGCTATTTCATCCTTAATAATTGATTCCACCATTTTCCATACTACTGATGTCAGGCTAACCAGTCTATAATTACCCGTTTTCTCTCTCCCTCCTTTTTTAAAAAGTGGTGTTACATTAGCTACCTTCGAGTCCATAGGAACTGATCCAGAGTCGAAAGACTGTTGGAAAATGATCACCAATGCATCCACTATTTCTCGGGCCACTTGCGTAAATACTCTGGGATGCAGACAATCAGGCCCCAAGCATTTATCAGCCTTCAATCCCATCAATTTCTCCAACACAATTTCCCGCCTAATAAGGATATCCTTCAGTTCCTCCTTCTTACTCGACCTTCAGTCCCCTAGTACCTCCGGAAGGTTATTTGTGTCTTCCTTTGTGAAGACAGAACCAAATTATTTGTTCAATTGGTCTGCCATTTCTTTGTTCTCCATTATAAATTCACTAAGTCCGACACAAGGGACCTACGTTTGTCTTCACTAATCTTTTTCTCTTCACATATCTATAGAAGCTTTTGCAGTCAGTTTTTATGTTCCCGGCAAGCTTCATCTCATACTCTATTTTCCCCCTCCGAATCAAATACTTTGTCCTCCTCTGTTGAATTCTTAATTTCTCCCAGTCCTCAGGTTTGCTGTTTTTTCTGGCCAATTAATATGCCTCTTCCTTGGATCTAACACTATCCTTAATTTCCCTTGTTAGACATGGTTGAGCCACATTCCCCGTTTAATTTTTACTCCAGACAGGGATGTACACTTGTTGAAGTTCATCATGTGATCTATAAATGTTTGCCATAGCCTATTCACCGTCAACCCTTAAAGTATCATTTGCCAGTCTAGTCTAGCCAATTCACACCTCGTGCCATCGAAGTTAGCTTTCCTTCAGTTCAGGACCCGAGTTACAGAATTAACTGCATCATTCTCCATCTCAATAAAGAATTCTACCAGATTATGGTCACTCTTCCCCAAGGGGCCTCGCACAACAAGATTGTTAATTAGTCCCTTCTCATTACACATCACCCAGTCTAGGATGGCCAGCTCCCTTGTTGGTTCCTCGATATATTGGTCGAGAAAACCGTCCCTAATACACTCCAGGAAATCCTCCTCCACCGCATTGCTACCAGTTTGTTTAGCCCAATCTTTATGTAAATTAAAGTCGCCCATGATAACTGCTGTACCTTTATTGCGCACATCCCTTATTTCTTGTTTGATGCTGTCCCTAACCTCACTACTACTGTTTGGTGATCTTTACACAACCTCCACCAGCGTTTTCTGCCCGTCGGTATTCCGTAGGTCTACCCATACCGATTCCACATCATCCAAGCAAATGTCCTTCCTTACTTTTGTATCAATTTCCTCTTTAACCAGCAACGCCACCCCACATACTTTTCCTTTCTGTCTATCCTTCGTAAATGTTGAATACCCCTGGATGTTGAGTTCCCAGCCTTGGTCACCCTGGAGCAATGTCTCTGTGATGCCAATTACACATATCCATTAACTGCTATCTGCACAGTTAATTCATCCACCTTATTCTGAATACTCGTCGCATTGAGGCACAGAGCCTGAGGCTTGTCTTTTTAACACACTTTGCCCCTTTAGAATTTTGCTGTAATGTGGTCCTCTTTGTTTTTTGCCTTGGATTTCTCTGCTCTCCACTTTTACTATTCTCCTTTCTATCTTTTGACTCTGTCTCCCTTTTATTTCCATCCCCCTGCTATATTAGTTTAAATCCTCCCCAACAACACTAGCAAACACTCCCCCGAGGACATTGGTTCTGCTCCTGCCCAGGTGCAGACTATCCGGTATTTACTGGTCCCACCTCCCCCCAGAACCGGTTCCAATGTCCCAGGAATTTGAATCCCTCCCTTCTGCACCACTCCTCAAGCCACATATTCATCTGAGCTATCCTGCGATTCCTGCACTGACTAGCACGTGGCACTGGTAGCACTCCTGAGATTACTACTTTTGAGGTCCGACTTTTTAATTTAGCTCCGAGCTCCCTAACTTCGTCTCGTAGGACTTCATCCCATTTTTTACCTATATCTTTGGTATCTATATCTTTGGTACCTATATGCACCACGACAACTGGCTGTTCACCCTCCCTTATCAGAATGTCCTGTACCCGCACTGAGACATCCTGGAGTCTCGGGTGCGGCCGCAGAAACGCCTATCTATTCCCTTTACAATTGAATCCCCTATAACTATAGCTCTCCCAATCTTTTTCCTGCCCTCCTGTGCAGCAGGGGCACCCATGATGCCATGAACTTGGCTGCTGCTGCATTCCCCTGATGAGTCAATAGCAGCCAAAGCGGTGTATCTGTTTTGCAGGGCGATGATCGTAGGGGTCCCCTGCACTTCCTTGCTTGCACTGCTCTTCCTGTTGATCTTCCATTCCCTATCTGGCTGTGGACCCTGTACCTGCGGTAAGACCAACTCGCTAAACCTGCTATTCACATCATGGATGCTCCAGAGTGAATCAACTCACAGCTCCAGTGCCGCAATGCGGTCTGTCATGATCTGCAGGCAGATACACTTCCCACACACGTAGTCGTCAGGGACACCAGAAGCATCCCTGAGTTCCCACATAGTACAGGAGGAGCATAACACGTGCCCGTGCTCTCCTGCCATGACTTAATCCTTGGATTAACTTAATGAGGCAACAACAATGTTAAATGTTTACTCACTGATAAAAGAAAGAAAAAGAAAAACTTACCCCCTTGGTTGTGACATCACCTTTTGATTTCTTTCTACTTCTTTTTTGCTGCCCTGCTGCAGCTGCACCGGCTGGGCCTTTATAGGCCTCAGTGATCTCCTGCTCCACCTCTCCGACACTGCCGCCGATCCCCGATCTCCCGCTGGACCTTTATAGGCCTCAGTGATTTCCTGCTCCACCTCTCTGACACTGCCGCCGATCCCCAGACTCCCGCTGGGCCTTTATAGGCCTCAGTGATCTCCTGCTCTGCCTCTCCGACACTGCCGCCGATCCCCAGACTCCCGCTGGGCCTTTATAGGCCTCAGTGATCTCCTGCTCCACCTTTCCGACACTGCCGCCGATCCCCAGACTCCCGCTGGGCCTTTATAGGCCTCAGAGATCTCCTGCTCCGCCTCTCTGACACTGCCGCCGATCCCCGGTCTCCCGCTGGGCCTTTATAGGCCTCAGTGATCTCCTGTTCCACCTCTACGACACTGCCGCCGATCCCCGGTCTCCCGCTGGGCCTTTATAGGCCTCAGTGATCTCCTGTTCCACCTCTCCGACACTGCCGCTGATCCCCGATCTCCCGCTGGGCCTTTATAGGCCTCAATGATCTCCTGTTCCACCTCTCCGACACTGCCGCCTATCCCCGATCTCCTGCTGGGCCTTTATAGGCTTCAATGATCTCCTGCTCTGCCTCTCCGACACTGCCGCCTATCCCCGATCTCCTGCTGGACCTTTATAGGCCTCAGTGATCTCCTGCTCTGCCTCTCCGACACTGCCGCCGATCCACGGACTCCCGCTGGGCCTTTATATTCCTCAATGATCTCCTGCTCTGACTCTCTGACACTGCCGCCAATCCCCAGACTCCCGCTGGGTCTTTATAGACCTCAGTGATCTCCTGCTCTGCCTCTCCGACACTGCCGCCAATCCCCAGACTCCCGCTGGGTCTTTATAGACCTCAGTGATCTCCTGCTCCGCCTCTCTGACACTGCCGCCGATCCCTGGAATCCCGCTGGGCATTTATAGGCCTCAGCGATCTCCTGCTCTGCCTCTCTGAGGCTGCCGCCGGTCCCCGGATTCCCGCTAAGCCTTTATAGGCCTCCCGAACTCCTACTCCGCCTCTCAACGCTACCGCCGGAATTGGAGGATAAGATATCAGCATTGAGAAAACAAAATTCGGCTAAGAATGAAGAATTGCAGAAAATAGATTCAGACAGTAAACAAATTGAGAATTTGCAGAGTCAATTTGCCTCAGCTACTGCATTAATGCAACAGCAGAATATCAATGCAAATCACGCAGGACTGCAATGAAAAATTACGCAATCTTGAGATTCAAAACGAAGATCTAAGCAGATAGAATAGCCATCTCACCAAACAATTATAGAACTCATGGGGAGCAATGAGGGAGGCTTTGCATCGACCCCAAAGAGAGGCAGACCATCAACCTTGTCAGGCTACGATCCGACAGTTTTTCAACTAGTTGGGAGTAAAAACATGCAGTTGTAGCCGCAGCAACGATGGAACATACCTGCTCAGATCTTAATGAGAGTCTGGCTCATTCTGGTTGAAATTTGGAGCCATTCCTCCTCGCTCTCTTACTGCTAAATACCACATCATGTGGTAATAATGACACAACAATTAAAAAGGATGAGAAAAAGGCTCCGCTCAAACCCCCGGCTATCGAAAACCAGTAAGTATCGTGACTTGAACTAATGTCACCTCAACTCAACACCAGATGACACTGGGGCAGATACTGATTGAGTTTCACCACCGGCACTCCTGTTTGGTAGGAGCTTATCAGCGTTCTCAGCCTTCAAAAACTAAACTAAAAAAGCCAGTTAGAAACCAGAAAACAAAACATACCTCTGCGCGTAGCATAGAAACTTGTGAAACAGGATAAGCATGAATTGCAGGAGAGAGAGTAGGAAGATCTAAGAACTCAGCAAAGGAAGGAAAAAACGGAACTAGAAAATATGTTGCTGAAATAAAATAATTGAAAAAAAATGCAAGTATGAATAAATTGAGCGTTAAAATATTCAATGTGTACTTAAAATTGAATTACATTTTAAGTTAGAAACGCAGGTGCCTAGTTAGTTTAATTATGATTTATGCAGCGATGGGTTTGTAATAAGGATGGGTTTGTTTAACAAAAGATAAAATTTAAGCCTCGAAGTTATAGTTGCTAAAAAAATGATTTGGAAGTTTTAATTGGATTACAGTAAAAAAAATAAATGCGTGGTCTCATTTTAAATTAATTCAGATTGTAACAAAGCACTGTCTTTTCAATTTTGTTATTACAAGCTGAAAAATTCCGAGATGCTCACTTACCTGTCAAAATAAAACTTAAAAATTGATTACATTGGTTTGAAAGATAAGTGCCTTTAAAAAAAGCCTGCATAAATTTCTCGAAGCTACAAGCTAAGGGAAAATCCCCTCTCTTTTGCCTTTTGTGTAGAATGTGTTTCTGATGTTTGTTAAATATAAAAACGATTGTTTCTCCAGTTACATTCAGAATTTTAAAATTAACCTGGTCAGCAGAAAGTCGACACCATTTGGACACTTCCGCTGCCTGTGTCAAAGACAGTGCTGTGATCCTTCTTGGGACTGATAGGATATCAAAGGAATTTAATTCTGCATTTTGCAAATAAAACAGAACCTCTGTATGAACAGTTGAAAAATGAGTATGGGACAGACTTTCGACCGGCCTGGGGAGATATCCAGACAAATTTAGTAAAATGCTTTAAAACAAGCTATAATACAGGCAACTGCTCTTATCTCTCTGGATGGGATTCAGAGTGAACACCCACTCATCTCAGCAAGCAGAATTGGTAGCCATTATTCGCGCCACCCACTACACAGTATCTGAAGCAATAAACATTTGGTCTGACAGAAGCTATGTATGCCATGCAGTTATGGCCTTGCACCGATACCAAAAACTGCGTACTATTTGTTAGATAGTAAAATTTTAATACATTCTGGTCTCCTCCGTAAACTTTGGAAAGTGCTCCAGAAACGACTCGCCCTTGTCATATAGGCCACCAGAAAGATTCCTCACCCCATAACAATGGCCATAATGCAGCTGGTCAGTTGGCTAAAGAATCTGCAATAACCGGATTAA
Organism: Pristiophorus japonicus; assembly: GCF_044704955.1. Lineage (NCBI taxonomy): Eukaryota > Metazoa > Chordata > Chondrichthyes > Pristiophoridae > Pristiophorus > Pristiophorus japonicus. The sequence continues at coordinate 56,083,124 of NC_091999.1, forward strand.
ATGTACCAGGTTGCGTTTTTGAAACTCCCCAGATATCTGCTGTAGCGGCTGCCACTAAAACACAAGCCATCGACTTGCATAAACTCCAGTCCGAGCACGACACTACATGCGACGACGAGTAAGTCCATATGAGGCAATGACTGGGAACCAAATGTGGATACCAATAGACAAAAACCTGGGGAATAACATACCACTCAAATGGACGGGTCCACATCAAATAATTGATAAATTAAATCCAGTTATGTGCCTATTGAAACATACATAGAAACATAGAAAATAAGTGCAGGAGTAGGCCATTTGGCCCTTCGAGCCTGCACTGCCATTAAATAATATCATGGTTGATCTTTCCCTTAGTACACCTTTCCTGCTTTCTCTACGTACACGTTGATCCCCTTAGCCGTAAGCGCCATATCTACCTTCCTCTTGAATATATCCCATGAACTGGCATCAACAAATCTCTGCGGCAGGGAATTCAATACGTTAACAACTCTCTGAGTGAAGAAGTTTGTCCTCATCTCAGTCCTAAATGGCCTACCTCTTATCCTAAGACTATGTCCCCTGGTTCTGGACTTCCCCAACATCGGGAACATTGTTCCCACATCGAACCTGTCCAGTCCCATCAGAATATTATACATTTTTATGAGTTCCCCTCTCATCCTTCTACACTTCAGTGAATAAAGGCCCAGTTGATCCAGTCTCTCCTCATATGACAGTTCAGCCATCCATGGAATCAGTCTTGTGAACCTTCGCTACACTACCTCAATAGCAAAAATGTCCTTCCTCCGATAAGGACACCAAAACTGAACACAATATTCCGGGTGAGGCCTCATTAAAGTCCTGTACAACTGCAGTAAGACTTCCCTGCTCCTATACTCAAATCTCCGAGCTATGAAGGCCAACATACCATTTGTCTTCTTCACTGCCTGCTGCACCTGCGTGCCAACTTTCAATTTCTGATGGACCATGACACCCAGGTCTCGTTGCACCTCCCCCTTTCCTAATCTTCCACCATTCAGATAAAATTCTGCCTTTGTATTTTTGCCCCCAAAATGGATAACCTCAAATTTATCCACATTATAGTGCATCTGCCATGCATTTGCCTACTCACCTAAGCTGTCCAAATCACCCTGCCGCCTCTTAGCGTTCTCCTCAAAGCTCACACCGCCATCCAGTTTTGTGTCATCTGCAAACTTGGAGATATTACACTCAATTCCTTCATCTAAATCGTAAATGTATATTGTAAAGAGCTGGGGTCCGAGCACTGAGCCCTGCGGCACTCCACTAGTTACTGCCTGCCATTCTGAAAAGGACCCATTTAACCTGACTCTCTGCTTCCTGTCTGCCAACCAGGTCTCTATCCACGTCAGTACATTACCCCCAATACCATGTGCTTTGATTTTGTACATCAATTTCTTGTTCGGGATCTTGTCAAAAGCCTTTTGAAAGTCGAAGTACACCACATCCACTGGTTCTCCCTTGTCCACTCTACTAGTTACATCCTCAAAAAATTCCAGAAGATTCGTCACGCATGATTTCCCTTTCTTAAATCCATGCTGCCGTGAACTGATCCTGTCACTGCTTTCCAAATGCGCTGCTATTTCATCCTTAATAGAAACATAGAAACATAGAAAATAGGTGCAGGAGTAGGCCATTCGGCCCTTCGAGCCTGCACCGCCATTCAACAAAATCATGGCTGATCACCCACCCCAGCACCTACCCCCACGACCCCTCCACCCCCTCCCCCGACCCCCCCAGCCGCAAGGACCACATCCAACTCCCTCCCGAACACATCCAATGAACTGGCATCAACAACTCTCCGCGGAAGGGAACCCCACAGGCCAACAACTCCCTGAGTGAAGAAGTCCCCCCCAATCCCAGCCCCAAACAGCGTGCCCCACTGGCTCCGGACCCACCCAACACCGGGAACACTCCCCCCGCACCCAACCCGCCCCGTCCCGTCAGAATCCTTCCCAAACACCCCAGGATGTCGAGCCCCCAGCCGCGGCCACCGCGGAGCCACGCCCCCGCAACGCCAACCACACCACATCCACAAACCGCCATCTGCGCAGTCAACCCGTCCACCCCACTCCAAACACTCCCCGCACCGAGGCACAGACCCCCCAGGCCCGCTCCTCCAACACACTTCGCCCCCCCAGACCTCCGCTGCAATATGGCCCCTCCAGTCCCCCGCCCTAGATTTCTCTGCCCCCCACCTCCACCACTCTCCCCACCATCCCCCGCCCCCGTCTCCCCTCAACTTCCGTCTGCCTCCCCGCACAGGCTCCCATCTTGGGGGCGATAACCTTCTGGGGCAGGGAATTTTAGCCCCCAGCGTGGAAGTCCTGCTCCTGCCGCAGAATAGGCCTTACCGCCCCTCAATGGAAGCGGAGTGCAATTTCCCACACTCCACTTCCTATGGGGGCAGTTACCTGGGCACGATTGGATGCTCCTGTGACAGATGGAACTGGTGCTCTCCACTCTCTCGTCCTGTGACAGTTTGAACTGGTGATTGATTCCAATTAATGATTGATTCCAACATTTTCCCCAATGCTGATGTCAGGCTAACCGGTCTATAATTACCTGTTTTCTCTCTCCCTCCCTTTTTAAAACGTGGTGTTGCATTAGCTGCCCTCCAGTCGATAGGAACTGATCCAGAGTCGATAGACTGTTGGAAAATGATCACCATTGCACCCACTATTTCTAGGACCACTTCCTTAAGTACTCTGGGATGCAGACCTTCAGGCCCCAGGGGTTTGTTGGCCTTCAATCCCATAAATTTCCCTAACACAATTTCCCGCCTAATAAGGATATCCTTCAGTTCCTCCTACTGACTAGACCCACTCTTCCCGAGTACATTCGGAAGGTTATTTGTGTCTTCCTTCGTGAAGACAGAACCAAAGTCTTTGTTCAATTGGTCTGCCATTTCTTTCTTCCCCATTATAAATTCACCTGAATCCGACTGCAAGGGACCTACGTTTCTTTTCACTAATCTTTTTTCACTTCACATGTATATAGAAGCTTTTACAGCCAGTTTGTCTGTTCCCTGCAAGCTTCCTCTTGTACTCTATCTTCCCCTCTTAATTAAACCCTTCGAACTCCTCTGTTGAATTCTAAATTTCTTCCAGTCCTCAGGCTCGTTGCTTTTCTAACCAATTTATATGCCTCTTGCTTGGTTTTAACACTATCCTCAATTTCCCTTGTTAGCTACAGTTGAGCCACCTTCCCCGTTTTATGTTTACTCCACACAGGGATATACAATTGCTGAAGTTCATCCTTGTGATCTTTAAATGTTTGCCATTGCTTATCCACCATCAACCCTTTAAGTATGATTTGCCAGTCTATTCTAGCCAATTCATGCCTCATACCGTCGTAATTACCTTTCCTTACGTTCAGGATCCTGGTTTCTGAATTAACTATGTCACTCTCCATCTTAATAAGGGATTCTACCATATTATGGTCACTCTTCCCTAAGGGGCCTTACACAACAAGATTGCTAATTTGTCCCTTCTCATTACACATCACCCAATCTAGGATGGCCAGCTCTCTGGTTGGTTCCTCGACATATTGGTCTAGAAAACCATCCCCAATACACTCCAGAAAATCCTCCTCCACTGTATTGCTACCAGTTTGGTTCACCCAATCAACATGTAGATTAAAGTCACCAATGATAACTGCTGTACCTTTATTGCACACATCCATTATTTCTTGTTTGATGCTGTCCCCAACCTCACTACTACTGTTTGGCGGTTTGTACACAACTCCCACTAAAGTTTTCTGCCTTTTGCTATTCCGCAGCTCCACCCATACCAATTCTACATCGTCCAGGCTAATGTCCCTCCTAACTATTGATTTAATTTTCTCTTTAACCAGCAACGTCACCCCGCCTCCTCTTCCTCTCTGCCTATCCTTCCTAAAGGTTGAGTTCCCAGCCTGGAGCCATGTCTCCATGAAGCCAATTACTTCATACCCGTTAACTGCTGTCTGTGCAGTTAATTCGTCCACCTTATTCCGAATACTCTTCGCATTGAGGCACAGAGCCTTCAGGTTTGTCTTTTTAGAATTTTGCTGCAATGTGTCCCTGTTTATTTTTTGCCTTGGGTTTCTCTGTCCTCCACTTTTCCTATTCTCCTTTCTATCTTTTTCTTCTGCCACCATTTTATTTCCATCTGTCTCACTGCATAGGTTCCCATCCCCCTGCCATGTTAGTTTTACTTCTCCCCAACAGCACTAGCAAACACTTCCCCTCGGACATTGGTTCCGGTCCTGCCCAGGTGCAGACTGTCTGGTTTGTACTGGTCCCACCTCCCCCAGAACCGCTTCCTATGTCCCAGGAATTTGATTCGCTCCCTTTTGCACCACGCCACGTATTCATCTGAGCTATCTTGCGATTCCTACTCTGACTTGCATGTGGCACGGGTAGCAATCCTGAGATTACTACTTTTGAGGTCCTACTTTTTAATTTAGCAACTAGCTCCCTAAATTCATCTCATAGGACCTCATCCCGTTTTTTACCGATATTATTGATACCTATATGCACCACGACAACTGGCTATTCACCCTCCCTTTTCAGAATGTCCTGCACCCGCTCCAAGACATACTTGACCCTTGCACCAGGGAGGCAACATACCATCCTGGAGTCTCGGTTGCTCCCGCAGAAACGCTTATATATTCCCCTTACAATTGAATCCCCTATCACTATAGCTCTCCCACTCTTTTTCTTGCCCTCCTGTGCAGCAGAGCCACCCACGGTACCATGAACTTGGCTGCTGCTGCTCCCCTCTGATGAGTCATCCCCCTCAACAGTACCCAAAGCGGTGTATCTGTTTTGAATGTTCCGCATGGCCTAAAGGAAGAACCAAAACTGAAATGGTTCCATATCAATCAGATGAAACCTGTTCAGAACGAAAAAATATTATGCTTGGTTTTCTTGCACGTGAATGATGTGGATCTATACGCTTCTATTGCTACTAGGAAGTTTGGGATAGACAACGAAAGAAGAGCAGGACTGCAGAACACTCTCAGACGATAAATGTACTCAGCTCCTCTTTTTTGGAACATTTCCACTGGTTCTTGGTGGACTTAAAAAAAGACATAATGAATCATATGGATGGCATTTCCCATTGTGGATGAAGCAGGATAATAATGTAACAACAGAATACACGGCAGGTTGTGGTGCTATAACGGAAGGTGTAGATCAGTGGGACATAAAAGAAGTATACGGAGTATGTATGAGATGTCCGTTTAGAGATAGGGAAGGCCGACAGGTATGGAGATTTCTGAAAAAGAGTGGGGGATTGTGGGGAGAAAAAAAAACAAGGCACAATAGCATCAGAAAAGAAAGCATACAACCAATTGTTTTGTCCTAGATGGTGGAAAAAACATGAAGGGCAGTACTCATGCATTGGGACACATATTAAACCTACCCACCCGGAAAATAAACCTGTCATGACTACATTCAAGGCTTGTGGAAAATATACCTACCTCACACGTGACAGAAGTGGGATAGGTGCACAGATGGTGAAATTTGAGGATGCTGTCGAAAGTGGTTTAAATGATAGAGGGGAATTCTGTAGTATTAGGTTTGAATCGTAAAATGAAAGTAATGACTCAGATCAGGATCAGAGATGCGGAACTATGTAAAATTTAAAGTTTGATTAAAGTATATTCAGTCAAGCACGAATGCCACAAGGTAGGGAACCAAAGGTTATAGGGATTAATATAGAAAATCTTCCCTGGATTAGAATAATTTCACATTTATTGTTAATTGTTCAACTCACATTGTTAATATGATTAATAGTGCACATCTTCAATTTAAAGCATCTCATACGCCAGACACAAACATGACTTAACGTTATAACCGCCCAAAACCGATTAGACAAAAGTCAAAATGAAAACTTAGGAAGTCCCTCCACCTCAAGGTAGGGATTGTAAGATATCAGCTATTGACAGATGTTAGAAGTTAGAATGAATAAGCTTATTTTACACGTCTTTAAATAATGAACAGCCTTTACGTTTGTAACTTCCTGTATGTGCATTGATTGTCTATAAAACTAGTTTATAAATGATAGAAAATGGCCATGTAATATAACGTGTTTCAAAATGGCCAAAGTCTGAGAAGCAAAGCATCATGGTAAATTGAGCCATTATTATGTTATTCATTTTTATAACTGCTGATAGAGCTTCATTTAGAACTGGAAGGATCATGGCCAAAATTATTAATAGGTAAGATAAAAGTATGCAGCATGTACCAATTCTTATCATAATTTTGCAAAGCCAAGCTCAGTATAATTGTGTGTGTGAAGGTCTGTATAACTGTTCTCAGAGAAGTGAGCCCTACCACAGAGAACGAGGAAAGATAAAGATAACATAGTAGGTCAAAGGCAGTAGTCAATATGATCTATTGTAAGCTAAAAACGGCTGCAGATTTTCACAGCATTTGAATGGGAGGAAAGGGATATAAAGCAACAGCTCTTCTACCAGGAAGGCAGTGCGAATCAAGACAACAGGAAAAAATCATCTTCAGAAGGAAAAGAGGATAACGGGTCGGCACCACGGTCTCTCAAGAGGACGCAATGGAGAACAGGCTGTGACTATAATTTGTTAAGTATTGCTTTTTGTAACAATGTAATTTATTTGAAAAATCTCTCTTGTTTTTACACAATATCCATGTAATAAAAACATTTGTTCTCATCTGAACAAGATTCTCCTAGTTTGAACTGAATATAAACCATGAGAATAGTTGAATTTCTATAACTTGCAAAGTGGCAAAAAGCTGCTAAGTAATTAAACATGTGAACGGCCTCTCATCAGTGTGAACAAACTCGTGGCCCTTCAGCTTCCCAGAGCTTTTAAAGCTCTTCCCACAGTCAGAACACTGAAATAGTTTCTCGTCAGTGTGAACTCGCTGGTGTATCTGCAGGCAGGATGAATAAACAAGTCCCTTCCCACACACAGAATAGGCGAACGGACTGTCCCCGGTGTGACTGCACCGATTAACTTTCAACAGAGACGAGGAACTGAATCCCTTCCCGCCGTGCCCACCTTCACCCGGTTTCTCCCCAGTGTGACGGTGCACATGTCTCGCCAGGTCAGGCGATCGGGTGAATCCGGGTCCACACTCGGGACACGTGTTTGATTTGTACGTGCTGCGATCGCTGCCCTCCCGTTCCATGAGCAAAGCCGATGATATTCACGTCCGAATGAATGACGTTACCCTGTCAGATCCTGACGTAATGTTTGGTTTCAGCTTTCTGTCTGTAAATGCTCCACTTCTAAAACCTTTCAAATACCAGTTTCGAAAAGTGATAAATGTTACTAAATGTCCCCACCTCCCAGTCCGGGGGCAGTGAAGCTGATTTTCAGCCGCAGCTGCTGCACAGGTTGGTTGAAAGGACCAACAGTAATGGCGGCTACACTACCCACAAGCCCCCGCGCTCCGGCCACCGCCCGGAGTTGTGACTGACGCCGCGCATGCGCCCCTTGCCCCGCCCACTCCTCCAAAGGCACCGGGTCCGCACCGCGCATGCTCAGCACACACACAAACACACACACACACACACACACACTGGGACCCTATCAATCATCCTCCGCCCCCTCCCCCCATCCCCCGCCTGCTCGCTGAGCCCCTGAGTTTCAGGCTGCCGCGCCGGCATTTCTTTGTAACATAGAAACAAAGTAATTTACAGCGCAGAAGGAGGCCATTTCGGCCCATCGTGTCCACGCTGGCCGACAAAGAGCCACACAGCCCGGTCATCAGCCCTGAAGTTAAATATAAACCTATGTACAATGAACAATGGTGGACAGATAAAGAGTACCCGGTCCAACCAGTACGCCCCCCACAACTGCGATACTCCATGTATCGCAACATTCTACTCTCCACAACTCCCAGAGCCATACGCTCTCCAGGGAGAGGCAAAAAAAACAGGTAAAAACTCAGGCCAATTGTAGATCAGAAAGAAATCTGGGAAAATTCCTCTCCGACTGCTCCAGGCAATCAAACCGATTCCAGGAGATCACTCTGGCCATATTCGATTCCCTGAAGTACTTACTATTGTATCTGCACCAGCCAACAAGAGGTTATCCAGTCGAATCCCACTTACCAGCTCAAGTTCCTTAACCCTGCAGGTTATGCTACCTCAAGTGCCCATCCATGCACCTTTTAAATGTGGTGAGGGTTTCTGCCTCTACCTCATTTCCAGGCAGTGATGTCCAGACCCCCACAACCCTCTGCGTGAAGAAGCTTTCTTTAAATCCCCTCTAAACCTTCGGTACTGGTGAAGAGCCGCAATCAGAGAGGGAAAGTGAGTTTTCCCCAATATAGATACATAGAAAATAGGAACAGGAGTATGCCGTTCGGCCCATCGAGCCTGCAACGCCATGCAATATGATCATGGCTGATCCTATTATTCAACACCTTATTCCCGCTTTCTCTCATTATCCTTTGATGCCTTTTGCGTGTAGAAATCTATCTATCTCCTTCTTAAATATATTCAGTGCCTTGGCCTCCACAGCCATCTGTGGTCGGGAATTCCACAGGTTCACCACCCTGTGAGTAAAGAAATTTCTCCTCATCTCAATCCTAAATTTCCTATCCCGTATCCTGAGAGTGTGACCCCTTGTTCTAGACTTCCCAGCCAGGGGAAACCTCTTCCCCGCATTCGGTGTGTCCAGCCCTGTCAGAATTGTAAATGTTTCAATGAGATCCCCTCTCATTCTTCTAAACTCGAGTGAATACAGGCCTAGTCGACCCAATCGCTCCTCATACGACAGTCCTGCCATCCCAGGAATCAGTCTGGTGAACATTCGTTGCACTCCCTCTAGGACAAGTATATCCTTTCTTGGATAAGGAGGCAAAACTGCACACAATACTCCAGCTGTGGTCTCACCAAAACCCTGTATAACTGTAGTAAGAGATCCTTGCACCTTTACTCAAATCCTGTTGCTGCTTATTGCACCTGCATGTTTGCTTTCAATAACTGGTGTACAAGGACACCCAGGTCCCTTTGTACATTGATATTTCCCAAGCTATCACCATTTAAATAATAAGTTGTCTTTATGTTTTTCCTACCAATGAGGATAACGTCACATTTATCCACTTTATAATGCATCTGCCAAGTGTTTGCCCACTCACTAAACCTATCTAAATTGCCTTGTAGCGTCTCTGCATCCTCCTCACAACTCACAACCCCATCTAGTTTTGTGTCGTCAGCAAATTGGAAATATTACATTGATTCCCTCATCCAAACCATTTATATATATATTGTGAATAACTGGGGCCCAAGCACTGATCCCTGTGGTACCCCTCTAGTCACTGCCCGTTACGCCAAAAAAGAACTGTTTATTCATACTCACTGATTCTTGTCAGTTAACCAATCTTCAATCTATGTCAGGATATTACCCCCAATCCTATGTGTTTTAATTTTGTACACTAATCTCAAATTGGCAATTTATCAAAGTCCTTCTGAATATCCAACTCCACTGCATCACCTGGTTCTCGCTTATCTATTCTCAGTTACTTCCTGAAAAACACCAGTAGGTTTGTCAAGCACGATTTTCCTTTCATAAATCCATGTTGACGTTATCTAATCCCGTTGATATTATCAAAGTGTCCCGTTATCTAATCCTTTATAATAGACTCTAGCATTTTCCACACGACTGATGTTAGACTAACTGGTCTGTACTTCCCTGTTTTCACTCTCCCACTTTTTTAAATAGTGGGGTTACATTTGCCACACTCCAATCTGCAGGAACTGTTCCATTATCTGTAGAATTTTGGAAGATGTCAACCAATGCATCCCTTATTTCCATGGCTACCTCTTTTAGTATTCTGGGATGCAGACCATCAGGCACTGGGGATTTATCTACCTTCCGTCCCATTAGTTTCTCCTGCAATATTTTCTTACTAATAATCATTTCCTTTAATTCCTCTTGCTCCCTAGACCCTTGGTTCCCTAGCATGTCTGGGACGTTATTTGTCTCCTCTTCTGGGAAGACAGAATCGAAGCCTTTATTTAGTTGTTCTGCCGTTTCCTTTTTCCGCATTATAAATTCTCCGGTTTCTGACTGTAAAGGAGCTACATTTGTCTTCACTAATCTTTTTTTCTTTTTACATACTTGTAGAAACGTTTGCAGTCGGTTTTTATGTTTCTTGCAATTTACTCCCATACTTTAGTTTTATGCTCTTAAATCAATCTTTTGGTCCTTTTTTGTTGAATGCTAAACTTTTCCCAATCCTCAGGCTTGCTACTTTTTCTGGCAACTTCGTATGACTTCTTTTTAGATCTAATACCATCCTTAATTTCTTTTGTTAGCCATGGTTGGGTCACTTTTACTTTTGTGTTGATGCGCCAGAAAGGAATGTATAAATGTGACAAATCATGCATTCGTTCCTTAAATGATAGATATTGCATATCCACCACCATGCCTTTTAATGAATCTGCACATTCTATCATAGCCAATTCATTTCTCATACCTTCGTAGTTTGCTTTGTTTAGATTTAGGACCCTAATTTCGGATTGGACTACTTCACTTTCCATTTAATAAAGAATTAAATCATGTTATAGAAACACAGAAACATAGCAAATCGGTGCAGGAGTAGGCCATTCGGCCGTTCGAACCTGCACCATCATTGAATAAGATCATGGCTGATCATTCTCCTCAGTACCCCTTTCCCGCTTTCTCTCCATACCCCTTGCTCCATTTAGCCGTAAGGACCATATCTAACTCCCTCTTGAATATATCCAATGAACTGTCATGAACAACTCTCGGCTTCAGAGAATTCCGCAGATCAACAACTCTCTGAGTGAAGACGTTTCTCCTCATCTCAGTCCTAAATGGCTTACCTCTTATCCTTAGACTGTGTACTCCTGGTTCTGGACTTTCCCAACATCGGTAACAGTCTTCCTGCATCTAACCTGTCCAGTCCCGTCAGCATTTTATATATTTCCATGAGATCCACTCTCATCCTTCTAAACTCCAGTGAATACAGGCCTGGACGATCCAGTCTATCCTCATATGTCTGTCCTGCCATCCCGGGAATCAGTCTGGTGACTCTTTGCTACACTCTCTCAATAGCAAGAACGTCCTTCCTCAGATTAGGAAACCGAAACTGAACACAATATTCCAGGTGAAACCTCACCAAGGCCCTGTACAAGTGCAGTAAGACCTCCCTGCTCCTATACTCAAATCCCCTAGCTATGAAGGCCAACATGGCATTTACCTTCTTCACCGCCTGCTGTTCCTGCATGCCAGCTTTCAATGACTGATGTACCAAGACACCCATGTCTCGTTGCACCTCCACTTTTCCTAATCTGCCGCCATACAGATAACATTCTGCCTTCGTGTTCTTGCCACCAAAGTGCATTACCTCACATTTATCCAAATGATACTGCATCTGCCGTGCATTTGCCCACTCACCTAACCAGTCTAAGTCAGCCTGCAGCCTCTTAGCATTCTCCACAAATCTCACACCGCCACCCAGCTTAGTGTCATCTGCAAACTTGGAGATATTACACTCAATTCGTTCATCTAATCATTGATGTACATTGTAAATAGCTGGGGTCCCAGCACTGAGCCCTGCGACATCCCACCAGTCACTGCCTGCTATTCTGAAAAGGACCCGTTTATCCAGACTCTTTGCTTCCTGTCTGGAAACGAGTTCTCTATCCACATCAGTACATTACCTCCAATACCTTGTGCTTTAATTTCGCACACGAATCTCTTGTGTGGGACTTTGTCAAAATCTTTTGAAAGTCCAAATACACCACGTCCACTGGTTCTCCCTTGTCCACTCTACTAGTTACATCCTCAAAAAATCCAGAAGATTTGTCAAGCCTGATTTCCCTTTCATAAATCCATGCTGACTTGGACCGATCCTATCATTGCTTTCCAAATGCGCTGCTATTTCATCTTTAATAATTGATTCCAACATTTCCCCCACTACTGATGTCAGGCTAACCGGTTTATAATTACCTGTTTTCTCTCTCCCCGTCACTCTTCCCTAAAGGACTCCGCACAACAAGACTTAATTAATCGCTTCTCATTGCACAGTACCTAATCTGTTGTGATGGTAAATGGTATGTTGGCCTTCATAGCTAGGGGATTTGAGTATAGGAGCAGGGAGGTCTTATTGCACTTGTACAGGGCCTTGGTGAGGTTTCTCCTGGAATATTGTGTTCAGTTTCGGTCTCCTAATCTGAGGAAGGACGTTCTTGCTATTGAGAGAGTGCAGCGAAGGTTCACCAGACTGATTCCCGGGATGACAGGACAGACATATAAGGAGAGACTGGATCGTCCGGGCCTGTATTCACTGGAGTTTAGACGGATGAGAGTGGATCTCATGGAAATATATAAAATTGGGTATGGTGCCTGTTTCCGCATAGGCTGCTCAACATACAGGTCGAAAGAAAACACCTCGTATACACTCCAGGAATTTATCTTCCACGGTATTATTGCTAATTTGGTTTGGCCAGTCTAAATGCAGGTTAAAGTCACCTACGTTTACTGTAGTACCCTTGTTACACGCATCTCTAATATCCCGTTTGATGCCATACCCGACATTACCACCATTGTTTAGAGGCCTATAGATAACTTCCACCAATGTTTCCTGCCCCTTGGTTGTGCCTAGCTCCACCTAGACTGATTCTACATCTTGATTTTCTGAGCCAATATCCTTTCTCATTCTTAATCAGATTTCATCCTTTATAACAACGCCACACCACCCCCTTTTCCATTTTGCGAAATATCAAATATCCTGGGCGATCGAATTCACAGCCCTGATCACCCTGCAACCATGTGCCGTAATTGCAACTATATCGTATCCACTTACATATATTTGCGCTGCTAATTCATGTACCTTATTACGGATGCTTCGTGCACTCAGATACAGTGCTTTTAGATTAGTAATTTTAGCATCATTAGACATCTTAACATTATTTTGTACTATAGCCCTATTTGTCTCATCGCTATTTTTTCTTACCTGGACCCTATTTGCGAGATCAGTTTTTTGTTTGTATGCTCTATCCCTTCCTGACGTAAACTGTGTATCATTACCACAGTCAGTTTCCTGCATTGCTTCCTTTTCTTTTCTCTAGCATTCTGGATTTCACTTTATTGTGAACCTCTCCCCCATTATGTACTTTAAAGCCCTATCTACCTCCCTGGTTATTCGATTCACGAGAATTGTGCTCCCAGCATAGTTCAGGTGTAGTCTGTCCCCACGGAACAGCTCTCTTTCTCGAGTATTGGTGCCAGTGCCCCAAGAATCGAAACCCACTTCTTCGACACCAACCTCTGAGCCACGTATTCATCTCCCTGATTCGACTGAACCTATGCCAGTTTGCTCGTGGCTCAGGTAATAATGCAGAGATTATTAGCTTTGTGGTTCTGTTTTCCGATTTAGAACCTAGCTGTTCAAACTCTCTCAGCAGAAACTCTTTCTTAGTCCTACCAATGTCATTAGTACCGACGTGCAACACGACAAATGGACCCTCCCCCTCCCACTAAAACTACTTCTCCAGCCCGGAAGAGTTGTCCGTTATCCTAGCACCGGGTATGAAACAAAATCTTCGGGACCCATGCTCTAGGTTGCAGAGAACCCTCTCTATCCCCCTAAAATTAATGTTCCCTACCACAACCACTTTCATAGAATAATAGAAACATATAAAATAGGTGCAGGAGTAGGCCATTCGTCCCTTCTAGCCTGCACCACCATTCAATGAGTTCATGGCTGAACATGCAACTTCTGTACCCCATTCCTGTTTTCTCGCCAAACCCCTTGATCCCCCGAGTAGTAAGGACTACATCTAACTCCTTTTTGAATATATTTAGTGAATTGGCCTCAACAACCTTTTGTGGTAGAGAATTCCACAGGTTCGCCACTCTCTGGGTGAAGAAGTTTCTCATCATCTCGGTCCTAAATGGCTTACTGCTTATCCCGAGACTGTGACCACTGGTTCTGGACATCCCCAACATTGGGAACATTCTTCCTGCATCTAACCTGTCTAAACACATCAGAATTTTAAACGTTTCTATGAGGTCCCCTCTCATTCTTCTGAACTCCAGTGAATACAAAGCCCAGTTGATCCAGTCTTTCTTGATAGGTCAGTCCAGCCATCCCGGGAATCAGTCTGGTGAACCTTCGCTGCACTCCCTCAATAGCAAGAATGTCCTTCCTCAAGTTTGGAGACCAAAACTGTACACAATACTCCAGGTGTGCCCTCACCAAGGCCTTGTACAGCTGTAGCAACACCTCACTGCCCCTGTACTCAAATCACCTCGCTATGAAGGCCAACATGCTATTTGATTTCTTAACCGCCTGCTGTACCTGCATGCCAACCTTCAATAACTGATGTATCATGACACCCACTTCTCGTTGCACCTCCCCTTTTCCTAATCTGTCACCATTCAGATAATAGTCTGTCTCTCTGTTTTTTCCACCAAAGTGGATAACCTCACACTTATCCACATTATACTTCATCTGCCATGCATTTGCCCACTCACCTATCCTATCCAGGTCGCTCTGCAGCCTCATAGCATCCTCCTCACAGCTCACACTGCCACCCAGCTTAGTGTCATCCGCAAATTTGGAGATATTACATTTAATCCCCTCGTCCAAATCATTAATGTACAATGTAAACAGCTGGGGCCCCAGCACAGAAACTTCCCTCCCTCCCCCTTCCTCCCTCCCTCCCCCTTCCTCCCTCCCTCCCTCTTCCTCCCTCCCTCTTCCTCCCTCCCTCTTCCTCCCTCCCTCTGCCCCGCTCCCGCTCCCTCACTCTGCCCCGCTCCCGCTCCCTCCCTCTGCCCGCTCCTGCTCCCTCCCTCTGTCCTGCATCTTCCCTCCTACCCCGCTCCCTCCCTCTGCCGCGCTCTCTGATGTTGCCCCGCACAAAGATGGCGTGTTCTTTCCTCTTTACTCACCTGACTTGAACGGCGTTATGCACCACGGTGCCTTGGTTAATCTGCTATTCCACCCCGCAGTCTGCACCCTTGTCCACAAGCGTTTCAAGAACTTCAAATCTATTGGAGAAGTGCAGGGACTGAGGCTCCAGCAATACTAACTCCTGGATCCCCGTACCTGCCTCACTCGCAGTCACACCCTCCTGTCCCTGACTACGTGCCAATTCTAAAGTATTTAATTTACACGGTGTAGCTGCCTCCTGGAGGAAAAGGTCCTGGTAACTTGCTCCCGCCCTGATGTCTCGCGATGTCTGCAGCTCGGACTCCAGCTCCTCAACTTGGAGTTGAATTTTGTCGATTCGCAGACACTTACCGCAGATGTAATCGCCCTGGACCTAAACTTCCAGAAGCTCCCACATATTGCAGCAGCTCCTGTTTCACCATTACTTAATTTAATGAATTAGTTTAATGTTAATCAAATTATTTACCATATATTCTTTATTCAATTAGTTAAACAAATATAGTCAGTTTTTAGAATGCAGTTATATGCTATATGTTAATTCAAAAGAAAAATTTATCCCGCTATCACTACCAATCATGTACCTGCCTTACCTGTGATGTCACATAGCAGAGTTCTCCCCATCCGGAGCCGTGCAATCTCCTGGGAGAGGCAAAAAAACAGATAAAAACCCAGGCCAATTGCGGAATAAATCTGGGAAAATTCCTCTCGGTCCAGAACAGGTGATGTAAATGAGCCCAGGAAATCACACTGGCCGTCTTAAATTCCTTGAATTTGCAGATCTGCTTTTCTCCCCACTCCCGGGACTCAGTCTACTCCCGCAAATGAAATTGCCCAAGGTAGCCTTGAAGAAATGTTGATAGAGTGTTTTCATTCAACAGTATGTTACAGAACCAATCAGGTAGCAAGCTATCCTGGATCTGGTACTGTGTAATGAGTTAGGATTAATAAATGATCTCGTAGTAAGGGGTCCTCGAGGAAAGAGTGATCATGGAAGGGTTGAATTTTAAATTCAGTTGGAGGGTGAGCAAGTTGGATATCAAACCAATATCCTGAAGTTAAATTAAGGCGATTAGAATGGTATGAAGGCAGAATTGGAAAAGTGGACTGGAAAAATAGATTAAAATGTAAGATGGTTGATAAGCAGTGGCAGACATTTAAGGAGATATTTCATAAGTCTCAAGAAAAATTTATTCCCGTGAAAAGAAAAGACATTAAGAGAAGGGAGAAGCATCGTGTCTAATTAAGGCAGTAAAGGACGGTATAAAATTGAAAACAATGGTATACAAAGTGGCCAAGATTGGTGGGAGGCGAGAGGATTGGGTATTTAAAAATCCAAGAAAGTACGATTAAAAAATTAATAAAGAAAGGGAAGATAGAATATGAGAGTAAACTAGCAAGACATGTTAAATCAGATAGTAAGAGCTCCTACAGGTACATAAAAAGTAAGAGAGTAGCTAAAGTAAACGTTGTCCCTCAGAGGATGAGACTGGGGAATTAATAATCGGGAACAGGGAAATAGTGGAGATTTTAAATATATATTTTGTATCGGTCTTCACGGTAGCAAACAATAAAAACATCGCAATGATGGACAATCAAGGGGCTCCGGGGAGGGAGGAACTTAAAACAATCTCTATCACTAAAGAAAAAGTATTTGGTAAAATAATGGGACTAAAGGTAGACAAGTCACCTGGAACTGATGGCTTGCATCCTAGGGTCTTAAAATAAGTGTCTGCAGAGATAGTGGATATATTGGTGGTAATCTACGAACATTCCCTCGAATGCGGAGAGGTCCCAATGGATTTGAAAACTGCAAATATAACGCCCCTATTTTAAAAAGGAGATACACAGAAAGCAGGAAACTATGGACCATTCAGTCTAACATCTGTCGTTGGGAAAATGCTGGAGTCCATTATTAAGGAAGCACGAGCAGGACATTTGGAAAAGCATAATATGGTCATGCAGAGTCAGCATGGTTTCATGAAAGGGAAATCACATTTGACAAATGTGCTGGAGCTCTTTGAGGGTGCAACACGCAGGGTAGAAGGCTGGATAATGGGGAACCAGTGGATGTCATGTATTTGAATTTCCAGAAGACATTCGATAAGGTTACTGCATAAGGGGCTGGGGCAATGTATAATCCGGTTGGCAAACGGTACCTAGTGGGGTGCCTCAAGGATCAGTGTCGGGGCCTCAAATATTTACAATTTACATTATTGACGTGGATGAAGGGACCGAGTGTAATGTAGCCAAGTTTGCTGATGATACAAAGGTGTTTGGAAAAGCAAGTTGTGAGGAGGATACAAAAGATCTGCAAAAGGACATAGACAGACTAACTGCGTGGGCAAGCATTTGTTGAATGGAGTATAACATGGGTAAGTGTGAGGCGATCCACTTTGGCAGGAAAAATAAAAAAATAAAAATTACTATTTAAATGGTGAGAAGTTACAAAATTCTGCAGGAGAGCGGGACCTGGGGTCCATGTGCATGAAACAAAAAAGATAAGTATACAACTGCACAGGTTACAGTGAGGCCACACCTGGAGGACTGTGTCCAGTTTTATTGTCCTTATTTAATTAAGCATATTTTGCATTGGAGGCAGTTCAGAGAAGGTTCACTCGTTTTATTCCTGAGATGAAGGGGTTGACTTCTGAAGAAAGATTGAGAAGGTTGGGAATTTACTAATTGGAGTCTAGAGGAATGAAAAGTCATCTTAATGAAACGTATAGGATTTTGAGGGTCCTCGATTAGGTAAATGCAGAGAGGATGTTTCACCTCGTGGGGAAATCTACAACTAGGGGGCATACTTTTAGAATAATGATCGCCCATTTGGAAGTCAGATGAGAAGGAATTTCTTCTATCAGAGGCTTGAAAATCTGTGGCATTCTCTGCCCCAGAGAATCCAACCTTGATCTTCAAATGTAGTCACTGCAATGTTTGCAATATTAGAGGGCAGCATCGCTCCACCAATTGAACTAATGTAATACACACAGTCCAATCATCTTGGCGATGGTTCCCTTAACCGAGACCAGTATATTTTTCTGTGGCATTATATGAGCGCAGTTCATGTTGATGGAGCACCATCAACATAACAATGATTAAAGGACCATCAGACTGTTTTCCATGGGAGGCGTTTCTTGTTTTAGTTCAGTTATCTACTGGTAGAGTGCTGCACTATCAGAGGCGCCCTCCTGCACTCCAGTCCACTACTGGTGGAACGTTGCATTGTCTGAGGCGCCCTCCTTCACTGCAGTTCACTACTGGTGGAGCGCTGTACTGCCTCAGGCGCCCTTCTTCACTGCAGTTCACTACTGGTGGAGTGCTGCACTGTCAGAGGCACCCTCCTTCACTCAGGTCACTACTGGTGGAGCGCTGTACTGTCTGAGGCACCCTCCTTGACTGCAGTTCACTACTGGTGGAGAGCTGCATTGTCAGAGGCACTCTCCTTCACTCCAGTTCACCACTGGTGGAGCGCTATATTGTCGGAGTCGTCCTCTTTCCAAGTTAGTGCTTGATCAGAGATTGCCTCGACCTTCTCTTCACATTCATGGTCAGTCAAATATAGGGCTATTTCAAGGAGAACATGGTGCTCTCGGTGTCCGCACGAGTATTGCCACACCAGCCAACATCAGCAAAACAATTTACCAGCTGCTGCGTGAAAAATTGCGGCTAATTTTCCTACACGTGCTCTTTACTAAAAGTGTGTAAATGTAAAACACTTGCTACATTTCTCACAGATAGGATGCAAAGCTGTTTTAATAGATATTAAAGAGATATTTTAATTTAAAATGAGTGTTTCCAGTTCAAATATATATTGCAATACACGTTTCCACTCAAACCGGGAAAGGTTGAACGGATCAGTGCTCGGGGCACCGCTCCCACTGAATCAATGGAATTGAGAAATCAAAGGAGCAGCATTATTATAAAAAATTAAGAACATTAGAAATAGGAGCAAGAGTAGGTCCTTTGGCCCCCGACCCTGCTCCGTCATTTAATAACATCATGGATGATCTGATCATGGACTCAGCTCCGCTCATTTCCCGCTCGCCAAAACCCTGTATTCCCTTATCGCTCAAAAATTTGCCTATCTCCACCTTAAATACATTCATTAACCTAGCCCTCACAGCTCTCTGGGTCAGATAATTCCACAGATTTTCAACCTCATCTCAGTTTTTAATGATCGGTCCCTTATTCTGAGACGATGCCGCTTAGTTTTGTGCCGCAATGAGTGGAAATATCCTCTCTGCATCCTTCTTGTCGAGCCTCCTCATTGTCTGATATATTTCGATAAGATCACATCTCACTGTGGGACCCCAGCTATTTACAATCTATATTAATGACTTATGGGGTAGCGTGTGCCAATTAACGCGTTAGCGATTCAATTACATGGGGACAGGCAAATACCAGTGGCATATTACTCAGATAAATCGCAACCTGTAGCTGTAGGACTGTCCAGACCAGAATAGGCCTTTTCACGTCTATACCTACCATATTAACCATCATTATAACGCGTTAGCGATTCAATTACATGGGGACAGGCAAATACCAGTGGCATATTACTCAGATAAATCGCAACCTGTAGCTGTAGGACTGTCCAGGTGCGTTGCTGCCCCAGTCTGTGCGACTTGGGCCATCAGAGTTAGCGAACCAATAATAATGTCAGGATGCATTATTCTACATACCCAGCATACCTTTGTAGAATTACTTAACACTGGAAGGCTAAAAACGATGCACAAAGAGCAAGTTGGGAATCAATGCTCTTACTTCCCCAATGGGACGGTAACAATAATAAAAGACGCCTGTAACGCCCCTGCAGGGTGGATCATTACAGAGAGAGAGGAACATCAGTGTACCCCAACAGAAGAAGACGAGGGAAGTAGTCAGGCAAGTGAAACACCGCTTGAGGAGGCAGACATGGATCTATATGTAGATGGAGCTCGGTGTGATATCAATGGCACACCAAGGACGTGATGGGCCATGGTAGTTAGCAGCGGACAGGTCAAAGGGGAAGGACGGTTAGAAGAGAGTCTATCAGCTCAAGTGGTTGAATTAGTGGCTCTCACTCTGAGGATAGCTAAAGGAAAAAGTGTAAACATCTATACAGGCAGTGAATATGCTTTTGGAGTATTGCATGATTATATGATAGCCTGGAGCAGGTGTAGTTGCATGACCTTTGGAGGAGCACCGATTAAAAATGAGATTGTTAAGCACCTAGTGAAAGCCTCCCTCTTACCCCAGGAGTGTTCGATATTAACGATCAAAGAGCACATAAAAATTAATGATCAGTATCAACAGGGGAATGCATGGACAGATGAAGCAGCAAAGCGAGTGACAGAGACAGGTACACTGGCCGGGGAAGCCCAAGGCGGAGCATGTATAATCGGACCTGAGGAAGTAAACATGCTTAAGTTACAGGAACCGGAGGAGTGGAAGCAGAGATGGGCCCAACAAGGGACCGACAGGATATGGAGGAAGGATGGCAATGTGCTGGCCCGGTATGCACTCAGGGGAGCCTATTAAATTCATACTGCGGGTATTTCCATACAGGTAGAAACAACATGATAAGCTCGATCTCCAGATGCTGGTGGTGGAAGGGATTGAGTAGAGATATAGGGGGCCACTGTCGAAGGCGCTTGATAAACATAAAATACAACCCAGGGGGAAAGTAAAGATCAGAATGGGACATCAGCCCCGACCGAAAGGACCTTGGGAAAACTTGCAGTTACATTTTACTAGTCAGTTACCCAGCAACAAGGGGAAGGCATGCTGCTTAGTTATAATAGACCAGTTTACGAAGTGAGTGAAAGCTTTTGCCACTTGAAATTGTTCAGCAAAAACCATGTCCAGGATCCTAGCAGAAGAAATAATGGCACTACAGCTGAACTCACATCAAGGTACACAATTCACAGGGAAGATAATGAAACAGGCCTGCGCTTAGGGATTAGGCAAAAATATCCCATATCAAGGAGACTGGAAAGGGATGGATAGATGGCATACCCCGCGGACAAATGAAGCTCAAGGCAACCCCTAGTCGGACGACAGGACTGATACATTTTGAAGTAAATAAAATACAGGAAATGGAAATTTGTAATGGAACTCTGTAAGCAGTTACATGATGTAAAGACACAGGCTAGAGATTAGCAAATCAAGGATTTAGAGAACGATACTAAGAAACAGAAGGTCCAATCACCCCAAATAGGCAGCCAGGTGATTACTCCAGAGAGGTCCAGGCTGGCACCCAAATGGACCGGACTCTATCAGGTAATAATGGTAAGTTATGATAGTTATAAGGAGTATCGGCAAGTGGAAACACTGGAACAAATTAAAAAAGCATGCTCACTAACTAACCGGTGACGACCGGGAAATATTGCTTTTTGCTGGACTCTGGTGCTCGTGGAAACAACGTGGGGTAAGGTAGCCTCATATCAAGGACAACAGACTGAGGGGTGGCAAGGCCTGTATTACTGGAACTCGGGCGACATTAGTTTAATAATGAATCAAAAACACTAATGGTGACGGATGGAGCAACAGTAGACTTAAATAACGGACATAAAACAAGGTAACAAGGAAACGAAATAACATTGGGTATGGGCCAATAATACGGGACCATAATTAGTGGGAATAAGACCGCGGTGTGTTTTATAATCAGGAGGGACAAACATACTGCACCCGGGGAAGTGGGTGCAGATTTCACTCAACATCTATGAATGGTGGTGGAGGGATATCTCCATAGATAAACCCACCAACACGGCCCCACCCACTACTTTAGCAACATTGAGCACTACCAGTACCTTGACCATCACACACCCAGCGCCACAAACGTGCCCAACTCTGAACGCTGGGGCAAAAGAGAAATTAATAAGGCAGACCAAGGATAAGATACACTTCAGGGTACGTCAGCTAATTATTACTGTATTCCTAAATTTAAACAATATAACTACCCCCCAACATCTGCGGGTTAAAAAGTGTAAAAAGTATAAACCTAACCCTGCGAGCGCTTAAAGGCACTGAATCAAAAACCATGAAGATTAATGTGGAAAAAGGGACAGGTAAAAAACGGGACAGGGGAAAAAGAGGGATACTAGAAATGGTACGCCGCGGGATACACTGTAGGATACCCGGCGGGATACACGGCGGGTGTAGCGACACTATAGATCTACATACGATAGATGATTGAGTTAACGCCCTATCATGAACCTTACAGGGATTGCTGGAAAGGGATCAGGATAATGAAAAGATACAGGCACAACTGGGTAATGGCGCAGAAAGGGAATTGTTACAGAGGCCCACACATTGCGAGACCACGCCAGAATTTAAATGAATAGAGAAAAACGGAAGTTAAGTAAAACCATACAGACAGAACGAGTACGTACAGGATATGGAGCATGGTTGCTCAATGGAATACAACATAACATAGAGCAGCTTCAGAATGGAAAGGTGCCGGATTGGATAACACTCGATATATTTACCAACTGGACCTTAGTCAAAAACATGACTCATGCCTGCGAGATGTAGAGAAACAGTCATGCTTGGGTCCCAAAGGCCAGCTGTGTATCCGGACATTTAAATAGATTTTGTATTATCTATACGACATATGAGATGACAAGGCAAGATCCTCTACAGCAAACAATGTAGGAGAAATAAGGAATCAAACTCGCACACGGTACCATGACAAATCAGAAATGTAACTGAGGAGAACAACAGTACGACGAGTCTCAGCAAATATAGATTGTTATAAAAATAACCAGGTTGCTTTATGTCGAGATCCACTACGAATGATCAAAGATGACTGTGGATATAACCAAGTGGACGGATGCACCTTGAGTATCACCCCGCTAACACATTACTACTAAATTACCGCTGTTCCACGAGGTTATGGAGATTGATGTGTGAGCACCACGGCAACTGAAATGAAGAAAGGAACATCTCATGCACCATTATGGATATTGACCTCGGCTTTACTTCAACTTGACGAGACAGATATAAACGTATTTATTATAACCCCTGAGCTAAAGGAGGAAAGATCGATGGGACAATGATGGACATTACCTGAGGAGGTTATGCGAAGGCCATCGGGCCATAAGGAAAACCGATAATCGAACTGAAAGAGAAACAAACTAGACTGAAATGGATATCCCAGGCGGGGCAGAAATTCGGCTTTCATCCGAAAGTCAACAGCTTTAACAATGCAAAATTCCCCAAGTACTGCATTTGAGTGTCAGCCAAGATGATGTGCTCAAGTCTCAGGAGTAGGACTTACACACACAACCTCCTGATTCAGTCGAGAATGGAGTCACTGAACCAAAGCCGAAACCAAAGTTCACAACCGTATTATTTTCCACAATTCTTTTAAAAAGTTCAAAAGGACATACCAAATTCATGGTGATGATTTCCATAGACAGTTACACATACACAGAGACATACATACAGATAGACATACACAGACACACACACACACAATAACCAAAAATATACACTCATCAACATAGAAACATAAAAATATAGAAATTAGGTGAAATAATCGGTCATTCGGCCCATCCAGCCTGCACCACCATTCAATAAGATCATGGCTGATCATTCAACCTCAGTTCCCCATTTCCTGCTTTCTTTCCATACCCCTTAATCCCTTTAGCCGTAAGGGCCATATCTAACTCCCTTTTGAATATATCTAACAAACTAGCCTCAACAACTTTCTGCGGTAAAGAATTCCACAGGTTAAGCACTCTCTGAATGAAGAAGTTTCTCCTCATCTCGGTCCTAAATGATTTACCCCTTATTCTTAGACTGTGATCCTTGATTCTCGAACTCCCCAACAACAGGAAGATTCTTCCCGCCTCTAAGCTGTCCAATCTCGTCATAATTTTATATGTTTCTATGAGTTGCCCTCTCATTCTTCTAAACTCCAGCCAGCCCAGTTGATCCAGTCTCTCTAAATATGTCAGTCCTGTCATCCCCATAATCAAGCTGTTGAAGCTTCGCTGTACTCCCTCAATTGCAAAAACGTCCTTCCTCAGATTTGGAGAACAAACTGACCACAATATTCCAGGTGTGGCCTCACCAAGGCCCTGTACAACTGCAGTAAGACATGCCTGCTCCTATACTCAAATCCCCTCGCTATGAAGGCGAACATGCCATTTGCCTTCTTCACCGCCTGCTGCACCTGCATGCCCACTTTCAATGACTGATGTACCATGACACCCAGATCAATATATACACAGAGTACCTTAGACAAATAGAGGGATAGACAGGCAGGGTCATTATCGCTACTTTGGCTGGCTTTTGCTTTTTTCTATCCGTTTGTATCGTTATATTGCAGATTAATGAAAGCAAGAAATCAGCGGCTGTGTTAAAAGGCGTGGGACGTTGTTCCATCTATCTGAAAGTCACTTTTGCAGGAACCTGGTTAAATTGTCAAACAGAATGAAATATGCTGAGAAACGTAGTCGGCAGGATTCAAATCTGCACGGGGAAACCACAATGGATTTTTAGTCCATCGTCTTAACTACTCGGCCATGACTACTGGTCCGCTGCCTCTTTCAATGTTACTCAGATAAAACTCAGTCATCCATCACTGTGCAGCAGACGGCCACAGAATCCTGAAACAGTCTCCGTTTGCTAAAAATCTGGAAGAGGCAATCTGCTCTTGCTGTATTTTTACTGTTCTATATTACTCTGGAACTTTTTAACATGAATCTATACCAAGAAACAAAAATAAAAGTATGCATTTTGAAAAAAACTGCCGCTTTGTTGGGGAGTTGAACATCGGTCTCTCGCGTGACAGGCAGGAATACTCACCACTATACTAACGAGGAACTGAAGAAACAAGCTCTGTCAGAGCCGGAATCGAGCTGTGAATAGAACTGGACACCATTAGAAGCCGATCGACACATTGAGAGACAGAGACAAACCGACAAACAGGGAGAGACAGACAGCGAGATAGAGACAACGAGAGACAGAAAGTGTGAATCTGAGAAGGAGAGGCAGACTGAGTGAGAAAAAGACTCAAACACACATATCCAGAGATGTGTGTGTGTGCTCTGTAAAGAGAGAGAGGGAAAGAGTGAGAGAAAGACAGTGATAAATACAATTACAAGGAGAGAGACAGATAGAGAGAGGGAGAGAGACAGATCGACAGAGAGACAGAGATAGAAACAGAAAATGATGGAAATACTCAGCAGGTTAGAGACAAGAACTAACAGAGACAGGTCAAAAGAGACAGACAGACAGAGACATAGACAGACAGAAATGATGGGGAAGAGAGAGACAGACAAACAAAGAGATTGAGAGAATGCCATTGGAACAGAATTGGACACCGTGAGAAAGAGACAGACACATTGAGAGACAGAGACAAACAGCGAAACAGGGAGAGACAGACAGTGATATAGAGAGAAAGAGAGACAGAAAGTTCAGACTGAGAGGGAGGGTCAGACTGAGTGAGACAAAAACTCAAACACATACATACACATAGATGTGTTTGCGTGCTCCATAACGAGAGGGAGGTAAATAGTTTTGGAATGACAGAGAAAAATACAGGGACAAAGAGAGAGACAAAGAGGGAGACAGAGAGAAAGACAGATAGAGAGAGAGAGATAGACACAAAAACAGAAAATGATGGAAATACTCTACAGGTTTGAGACAGGGACTAACAGAGACAGGCAAAGACATGGACAGACAGAGATGATGGGAAAGACAGAAACAGTCAGACAGAGAGTCTGAGAGAATCCCATTGGAACAGAACTGGACACCATGAGAAAGAGACAGATTGAGAGACAGAGACAAACAGAGAAACAGAGTGAGTCAGAGAGAGGCAGACTGAGAGAGACAAAGACTCAAACACACAAACACATACAAAGCTCTCTAAAAAGAGAGAGAGAGGCAGACACTGAGCGACACAGATACATTTCACAATTTCATTTCATTATCGGCTCAGAGTGTCACAGAGTTACAGAAAAATGCAGATTCAAAAGTTTAAAATTGGGTATCACTGAGCAGAATGGGAAGCAATCTGTGTTAAATTAAGAAGTTACCAGAACCGGGGTTTGAACCCACGCGGGTATCAAACCATCAGATCGCAAGTCCGACACATTCAACACTCATCCTTCCTCGTGCTGTCAGTAGCTGGATTCTGTGTCTATGAGGATCTGGGCTCTAACTCCACCCCCACAGGCACACACATACACATAGGTTTTCAGTGAGCATTTTCGAACATTTTTAGTAATATTGACACGGGGGCAACTCTCCTATTCTGTTTCGACTAATGCTCTGGAAACTTTCACATCCACCCGAGTGTGCAGACGGAGCTTCAATTTAACATTTCATCCGAAGGTCAACAGCTTCAACAATGCAAAATTCCCCAAGTATTACATTTAAATGTCAGCCAAGATTATTTGTTCAAGCCTCAGGAGTGGGACTTGAACACACAAACTCCTCATTCAGTCGAGAATGCTGCCACTGAACCAAAGTTCACAACCGTATTATTTTACCCAATTATTTTTTTTTTTTAAAGTTCCAGGACATGCCAAATTCACAGTGATGATATCCACAGACAGTTGCACATACACAGTGACATACATACAGAGAGACAGACACAGAGACACACACACACACAACCAAAAATATACACGCACCGACGGACATGCACAGAGTGCCTTAGATATTTCGGGGGATAGACAGGCAGAATCAATGTCGCTAATTTGGCTGATTTTTGCATTTTTCTATCCGTATGTATCGTGAATATTGCAGATAAATGAAAATGAGAAAAAAAATGTCCGTGTTGAAATGTGTGGGTCGTAATTCCACCTAACTCAGGAACAGTTTTGCAGGTATCTGATTAAATTGTGAAATGGAATATAAAATACTGAGATCTGTAGTTGACAGGATTTGAACCTGCGCGATGAAACCCCAATAGAATTCTCGTCCATCACCTTAACCACTCGGCCACGACTACAGGTTTGCTAGCTCTTTAAATGTTACTCAGATAAAACTCAGTCATCCATCTCTATGCAGCAGACAGCCAAAGAATCCTGAAACAGTCTCCGTTTGCTCAAAAACTGGAAGAGGCAATCTGCTCTTGCTGTATTTTTACTGTTCCATATTACTCTGGAACTTTTTATCATGAATCTATGCCAAGAAACAAAAGTAAAATTCTGCATTTTGAAAAAACTGCCTCCCCGTCGGGGAATTGAACACCCGTCTCCAGCGTGACGGACGGGGATACTCACCACTATACTAACGAGGAACCGATAAATATGAGCTCTATCAGAGCTGGAATCCAGCTGTGAACAGAACTGGGCACCATGAGAAGCCGACAGACACGTTGAGAGACAGAGACAAACCGACAATCAGGGAGAGACAGACAGCGAGATAGAGACAATGAGAGACAGAAAGTGTGAGTCTGAGAAGGAGAGGCAGACTGAGTGAGAAAAAGACTCAAACACACACATATCCAGGTGTGGGACGTTATTCCACCTATCTCAGGATCACTTTTACAGAAACCTGGTTAAATTGTGGAATGGAAAATGCTGAGATCCGTCGTCGGCAGGATTGGAACTTGCACTGGGAAACCCCAATGTATTTGGGGTCCATCATCGTAACCACTCGGCCACGACTACTGGGCTTCTGCCGCGTTAAATGTTACTCAGATTAAAACGCAAGCATCCGTCTCTCTGCAGCAGAAGGACACAGAGTCCTGAAAAAGTCTCCGTTTGCTAAACCTCTGAAAGAGATAATCTCCTCTTGCTGTATTTTTACTATTTGAGATTGCTCCAGAACTTTTTAACATAAATCTATACAAAGGAACAGATGTAAAATTCTACATTGTTGAAAATGCTGCCTTCACCGTCGGGGAATTGTACACCGGTCCCCCGCGGGACAGGCGTAATTATTCACCACTATACTAATGAGGAACTGACGGGCACATACTCTATCACAGCAGCAATCGAGCTGCCTGCAGAACTGGACACTGTGAGAAAAAGACAGACATATTGAGAGACAGAGACAATCAAACAAACAGAGAGAGACAGACAGCGAGATAGTAACAAAGAGAGAGAGACAGTGTGAGACTGCGAGGGAGGGTCAGTCTGAGTGAGACAAAGACTCAAACACATACATATACAGAGATATGTGTGTGCTCCATAAAGAGAGAGGCAAAGAGTGATGAAAAGACATATGAAGACAAAGAGAAATAGAGATACAAAGAGAGAGACAAAAAATGAGGGAAATATTCAGCAGGTTAGAGACAGGGACTAACAGATAGGCAGAGAGATCGACAGAGGCAGTAATCTAAGGATTGCTACCAGTGCCACATGCTCGTCAGAGCACGAATCGCAGGATAGCTCAGATGAATACGTGGTTTGAGGAATGGTGCAAGGGGGAGGGATTCAAATTCCTGGGACATTGGAACCGGTGCAGGGGGAGAGGGGAAAGTACTTAACGGACGGTCTGCACCGGGGCAGAAACGGAACCGATGTCCTCGGCAGAGTGTTTGCTAGTGCTGTTGAGGAGGATTTAAACAAAAAAGGAAGTGGGTGGGAATCTGTGCAGGGAGGCAGAGGGAAGTAAAAAGGGGGCAGGAGCAAAAGGTAGGAAGGAAAAAAGCAAGTGTGGAGGTCAGAGAAATCAAGTGCAAATTCAAAAAGGGCCACATTACAACATAATTCAAAAAAGGACAAAGAATGTTTAAAAAAAAAAGGCTGAAGGCTCTGAGTATCAATGCGAGTAGCATTCGTCATAAGGTGGATGAATTAACTGCGCAGATAGCTGTTAACGGATATGATGTAATTTGGATTACGGAGACATGGCTCCAGGGAGACCAAGGCTGGTAACTCAACATCCAGGGGTATTCAATATTCAGGACGGACAGAGAGAAAGGAAAAGGAGGTGGGGTAGCATTACTGGTTAAAGCGGAGAATCACGCAAGAGTAAGGAAGGATATTAGCTTGGATGATGTAGAATCTATAGGGGTACAGCTGCGAAACACCAAAGGGCAGAAAACGTTAATGGGAGTTCTGTACAGGCTACGGATCAGACTGAATGAGAAAAAAAACTCAAACTCATAGATACACAGAGACGTGTTTGCATTGTCCATAAACAGAGGGAGGCAAATAGTGATGGAATGTCAAGAAAAATACAGGTACAAAGAGAGAGACAGATAGAGGCAAAGACAGATAGAGAGAGCGAGACATAGAAACAATAACAAAAAATGATGGAAATACTCATCAGGGTACAGTCATAGAAACATAGAAAATAGGTGCAGGAGTAGGCCATTCGGCCCTTCTAGCCTGCACCGCCATTCAATGGGTTCATGGCTGAAAATTGAACTTCAGTACCCCATTCCTGCTTTCTCGCCATACCCCTTGATCCCCCTAGCAGTAAGGACCTCATCTAACTCCTTTTTGAATATATTTAGTGAATTTGCCTCAACAACTTTCTGTGGTAGAGAATTCCACAGGTTCACCACTCTCTGGGTGAAGAAGTTCCTCCGCATCTCGGTCCTAAATGGCTTACCCCTTATCCTTAGACTGTGACCTCTGGTTCTGGACTTCCCCAACATTGGGAACATTCTTCCTGCATCTAACCTGTCTAACCCCGTCAGAATTTTAAACGTTTCTATGAGGTCCCCTCTCATTCTTCTGAACTCCAGTGAATACAAGCCCAGTTGATCCAGTCTTTCTTGATAGGTCAGTCCCGCCATCCCGGGAATCAGTCTGGTGAACCTTCGCTGCACTCCCTCAATAGCAAGAATGTCCTTCCTCAGGTTAGGAGACCAAAACTGTACACAATACTCCAGGTGTGGCCTCACCAATGCCCTGTACAACTGTAGCAACACGTCCCTGCCCCTGTACTCAAATCCCCTTGCTATGAAGGCCAACATGCCATTTGCTTTCTTAACCGCCTGCTGTACCTGCATGCCAACCTTCAATGACTGATGTACCATGACACCCAGGTCTCTTTGCTCCTCCCCTTTTCCTAATCTGTCACCATTCAGATAATAGTATGTCTCTCTGTTTTTACCACCAAAGTGGATAACCTCACATTTATCCACATTATACTTCATCTGCCATGCATTTGCCCATTCACCTAACCTATCCAAGTCGCTCTGCAGCCTCACAGCATCCTCCTCGCAGCTCACACTGCCACCCAACTTAGTGTCATCCGCAAATTTGGAGATACTACATTTAATCCCTTCATCTAAATCATTAATGTACAGTGTATTCAGCTGGGGCCCCAGCACAGAACCTTGCGGTACCCCACTAATCACTGCCTGCCATTCTGAAAAGTACCCATTTACTCCTACTCTTTGCTTCCTGTCTGATAACCAGTTCTCAATCCATGTCAGTACACTACCCCCAATCCCATGTGCTCTAACTTTGCACATCAATCTCTTGTGTGGGACCTTGTCGATCGCCTTCTGAAAGTCCAAATATACCACATCAACTGGTTCTCCCTTATCCACTCTACTGGAAACATCCTCAAAACATTCTAGAAGATTTGTCAAGCATGATTTCCCTTTCACAAATCCATGCTGACTTGGACCTATCATGTCACCTCTTTCCAAATGCACTGCTATGACATCCTTAAGGGACTAACAGAGACAGGCAAAGACATGGACAGTGATGATGTGAAAATGAAAGACAGTCAGACAGAGAGTCTCAGAGAATCCCTTTGGAACAGAACTGGACACCGTGAGAAAGAGACAGAGACAAACTGAGAAACAGGGACAGACAGAGTGAATCAGAGAGAGGCAGACTGAGAGACAAAACTCAAACACACAAACACATACACAGCTCTCTAAAGAGAGAGAGAGGCAGAGACTGAGCGACACGGATACATTTCACAATTTCATTTCATTATCTGCTCAGAGTGCCACAGAGTCACAGAAAAATGCAAATGCAACAAATGAAAATCGGGTATCACTGAGCAGGATGGGAAAAATCTCTGCTGAATTGAGAAATTACCAGGAGTGGGGTTCTAACCCATGCGGGTATAAACCCATTGGATCTTAAGCCAAAAGCCTTCAGCACTCGGCTATCCTTGTCCTGTCAACGCTTGGACTCAGCGACAGGCAAAGAGAGGCAGACAGACAGATGATGGGAAAGTGTGAGCCAGTCAAGCAGAGAGTCTGAGAGAATCCCATTGGTACTGAACTGGACAACGTGAGAAAGAGACAGATTGAGAGACAGAGACAAACAGAGAAACAGGGACAGACAGAGTGAGTCAGACTGAGAGAGACAAATACTCAAACACACAAACACATACACAGCTATCTAAAGAGAGAGAGCGGCAGAGACCGAGCGACACAGATACATTTCACAATTTCATTTCATTATCGTTTCAGAATGTCACATAGTTACAGAAAATTGCAGATGCAACAGGTGAAAATCCGGTATCACTGATCAAAATGAGAGGAAATCCGTGTTAAATTAAAGAGATACCAGGAGTGGGGTACGAACCCACGCGGAAAAAACTCATTGAATTTTAAGGCCCACGCCTCAACCACTCGTCCATCCTCATCCTGACAGAATCTGGATCCTGGCTCTGTGAGAATCTGGGCTACAACCCCACCCCCACATACACACACAAACACATAGGTTTTCAGTGAGCATTTAAGAACATTTTTTGTAATATTACACAGGGGCAACTCTTCTATTCTTTTTCGAGTAATGCTCTGGGAACTTTCACATTCACCCGAGGGTGCAGACGGAGCATCAATTTAACATTTCATCCGAAAGTCAACAGCTTCAACAATGCAAAATTCCCAAGTGCTGCACTTGCGTGTTAGCCAACATTGCTCAAGTCTCAGGAATGGGACTTGAACACACAAACTCCTGATAGAGTCAAGAATGCTGCCACTGAACCAAAGCCGATACCAAAGTTCACAACCGTATTATTTTCCGCAAGTCTTTTTAAAAAGTTCCAGGACATACCAAATTCAAGGTGATGATTTCCATAGACAGTTGCACATACACAGAGATATATATATAGATAGACAGACACACAGACACACACACACACACACACATAACAAAAAATATACATGCACCAACGGACATGCACAGATGCCTCAGACATCTCGCGGGATAGAGAGGCTGAATCACTGTCGCTGCTCTGGCTGATTTTTGCGTTTTTCTATCCGTATGTATCGTGAATATTGCAGATTAATAAAAATGAGAAAGAATTGTCAGTGTTGAAAGGTGTGGGACGTTATTCCATCTATCTCAGGATCAGTTTTGCAGAGACCTGGTTAAATTGTGAAATGGAATGAAAAAAAGCTGAGAATCGGAGTCGACAGGATTCAAACCTACGCAAGCATAACTCAATAGATTTTTCGTCCATTGCCTTAACCACGCGACCACGACGACTGCGTCACTGCCTCATTTAACGTTACTCAGAAAAAATGCAGTCATCCATCTCTGTGCAGCAGACGGCACAGAATCCTGAAAAAGTTTCCGTTCGCTAAAAATTTGGAAGAGGCAATCTCCTCGTCCTGTATTTTTACTGTTCTCTATTTCTCTGTAAATTTTTAATTTGAATCTCCACCAAGAAACAGAAGTAAAATTCTACATTTTGAAAAAACGACCTACCTTCGAGGAATTGAACCCCGGTCTCCCGCGTGGCAGGTAGGGATACGCACACCTATACTAACGAGGAACCAACGTGCATAGGATCTGTCAAAGCAGGAATCGATCTGTGAACAGAACTGGACACCTTGCGAAGGAGACAGACAAATTGAGAGACGGAGACAAACCGACAAACAGGGAGAGACAGACAGCGAGATAGAGACAACAGGGGACAGAAAGTGTGAGACTGAGAAGGAGAGGCAGACTGAGTGAGAAAAAGACTCAAACACAGACATATACAGAGATGTGTGTGTGTGATCTGTAAAGAGAGAGAGGGAAAGAGTGAGAGAAAGACAGTGATAAAGACAGTAACAAGGAAAGAGACAGATAGAGAGAGAGTGACAGGTAGAGAGAGAGAGACAAAGATATAAACAGAAAATGATGGGAATACTCAGCAGGTTAAAGACAGGATCTACCAGCGATAAGCAAAGAGAGACCGACAGGGAGAGACATAGACAGACAGAGATGATGGGAAAGAGTGAGACAGTCAGACAGAGAGACTGAGAGAATCCCATTGGATCAGAACTGGACACCGTGAGAAAGAGACAGACACATTGAGAGACAGAGACAAACAGGGAAACAGGAAGTGACAGACAGCGAGATAGAGACAAAGAGAGACAGAAAGTTTGAGACTGATAGGGAGGGTCAGACTGAGTGAGACAAAGACACAAATACATACATACACAGAGATGTGTTTGCATGCTCCATAAAGAGAGGGAAGCAAATAGTAATGGAATGACAAGAAAAAGCCATGGACAAAGAGAGAGACAAAGAGGGAGAAAGATCGAGAGAGAGGCAAAGAGACAAAAACAGAAAATGATGGAAATACTCATCAGGTTAAAGACAGGGAATAACAGAGACAGGCAAAGACATGGAAAGAAAGAGATGATGGGAAAGAGAGAGACAGTCAGACAGAGAGTCTGAGAGAATCCCTTTGGAAAAGAACTGCACACCATGAGAATGAGACAGATTGAGAGACAGAGACAAACAGAGAAAGAGTGACAGACATAGTGAGTCAGAGAGAGACAAAGGCTCAAACATACAAACACATACACAGCTCTCTAAAGAGAGAGAGAGCCAGAGACCGAGCGAAACAGATACATTTCACAATTTCATTGCCTTCTCGGCTCAGAGTGTCAAATTGTTACAGAAAATTGCAGATTCAACAGTTGAAAATCCGCTATTACTGATCATAATGGGAGGAAATGCGTGTTAAATTGAATTGATACCAGGACTGCGGTATGAATCCACACGGGAAAAATTCATTGAATTTTAAGGCCAACGCCTTAAAAACTCGGCCATCCTCGTCGTGTCAGGATCTGGATTCTGTCTCTCTGAGAACCTGGACTTCATCTCCACCCCCTCAGACACACACATACACAGAGGCTTTCAGTGAGCATTTACGAACATTTTTAGTAATATTGACACGGGGGCAACTCTCCTATTCTTTTTCGAGTAATGTACTGGGACCTTTCACATCCACCCGAGGGTGCAGACGGAGCTTCAATTTCACATTTCATCGAAAGTCAACAGCTTCAACAAAGCAAAATTCCCCAAGTGCTGCACTTGAGTGTTAGCCAATGTCATATGCTCAAGTCTGAGGAGTGGGACTTGAACACACAAACTTCTGATTCAGTCGAGAGTGCTGCCACTGAACCAAAGCCGATACCAAAGTTCACAGCCGTATTATTTTCCCCATTAATTTTTTATAAGTTCCAGGACATACCATATTTATGGTGATGATTTCCACAGACAGCTGCACATACACAGAGACGTATATACAGATAGACAGACACAGACACACACACATACATAACCAAAAATTTACACGCACCATCGGACATGCACAGATGTCTTAGACATATAGAGGAAGAGGCAGGCTGAATCACTGTCGCCACTTTGGCTGATTTTTGCGTTTAATATCCGGATGTATCGTGAATATTGCAGATTAATAAAAATGTGGAAAAAAATGTCAGTGTTGAAAGGTGTGGGACGTTCTTCCATCTGTCTCAGGATCACTTTTGTCGAGACATGGTTAAAATGTGAAATGGAATGAAAAATGCTAAAAAATCATAATCGGCAGGATTCGAACCCCTTCGTAGGAAAACCCAATGGATTTCTAGTCCATCGCCTTAACCACTCGGCCACGACTGCTGCATCTGTGCATCCGAAGACGTGACGGAGAAAAAAAACTCAGTCATCCATATCTGTGCAGCAGACGGTCAAAGAATCCTGAAAAATTCTCCATTTGCTAAATATCTGCAAGAGGCAATCACCTCTACCTGTATTACTCCTGTTCTATATTGCTCTGGAACTTTTTAATATGAATCTTTTCCAAGAAACATTAGTAAAATTCTACATTTTGAAAAAACTGCCCTCCATCAGGGAATTGAATCCCAGTCGCCCACGTGACAGGCGGGGATACTCACCACTATATTAACGAGGAACTGATGAAGAGCAGTTCTGTCAAAGCAATATTCGAGCTGTGAACAGAACTGGACACCATGAGAAGTCGACAGACACATTGA
This sequence comes from Pristiophorus japonicus, assembly GCF_044704955.1. Taxonomy (NCBI): domain Eukaryota; kingdom Metazoa; phylum Chordata; class Chondrichthyes; family Pristiophoridae; genus Pristiophorus; species Pristiophorus japonicus. The sequence goes on from NC_091999.1 coordinate 56,118,187, forward strand.
GAGACAGAGACAAACCAACAAACAGGGAGAGACAGACAGCGAGATAGAGACAACGAGGGACAGCAAGTGTGAGACTGAAAAGGAGAGGCAGACTGAGTGAGAAAAATATTCTCAAACACATACATATACAGAGATTTGTGTGTGTGATTTATAAAGAGAGAGACGGAAAGAGTGAGAGAAAGACAATGATAAAGACAGTGACAAGGAGAGAGACAGATAGAGAGAGAGCGACAGATAGAGAGAAAGACAAAGATATAAACAGAAAATGTTGGACATTCTCAGCAGGTTAGAGACAGGAACTACCAGCATCAGGCAAAGAGAGATAGACAAGCAGAGACATAGATAGACCGAGATGATGGGAAATAGTGAGACAGTCAGACAGAGAGATTGAGAGAATCCCATTGGAATACAACTAGACACGGTGAGAAAGAGACAGACACATGGAGCAATAGAGAAAAACAGGGAAACAGGGAGAGAAAGACAGCGAGATAGAGACAGAGAGAGACAGAAAGTTTTAGACTGAGAGGGAGGGTCAGACTGAGTGAGACAAAGACTCAAACACATACATATACAGAGTTGTGTGTGTGTGATCTATAAAGAGAGAGAGAGGGAAAGAGTGAGAGAAAGACAGGGACAAAAGACAGACAAAGAGGGAGACAGATAGAGAGAAAGACAAATAGAGAGAGAGATACATAGAGACAAAAACATAAAATGATGAAAATACTCATCAGGTGAGAGACAGGGACTAACAGAGACAGGCAAAGGCATGGACAGACAGAGATGATGGGAAAGCGAGAGCTAGTCAGACAGAGAGTCTGAGAGAATCCCATTGGAACACAACTGGACACCGTGTGAAAGAAACAGATTGAGAGACAAAGACAAACAGAGAAATAGTGACAGACAGAGTGAGACTCAAACACATACACAGCTCTCCAAAGAGAGAGTGAGGCAGAGACTGAGCGACACAGATATATTTCACAATTTTATTTCATTATCTGTTCAGAGTGTTACCGAGTTACAGAAAAATGCAAATGCAACAGATGAAAATCGGGGTTCACTGAACAGGATTGAAAAAATCTCTGTTCAATTAAGGAATTACCAGGAGTGGGGTTCGAACCCACGCGGGTATAAACCCATTGGATCTTAAGCCCAACGCCTTAACCACTCGGCCATCCTGGTCCTGTCAACACTTGGACTCTGCCTCTATGAGAATCTGGGCTTCAACTTCACCCCCACAGAAACACACAAACATACCGGGTTTCAGGGAGCATTTTCGAACATTTTTCATCATATTGACACGGGCGCAACTCTCCTATTCTTTTTCGAGTAAAGCTCTGGGAACTTTCACATCCACCCGAGGGTGCAGACGGAGCATCAATTTAACATTTCATCCGAAAGTCAACAGTTTCAACAATGTAAAATTTCCCAAGTACTGCATTTGAGTGTCAGCCAAGATAATGTGCTCAAGTCTCAGAAGTGAGGCTGACACACACAACATCCTGATCAGTCGAGAATGGAGCCACTGAAACAAAGCTGATACCAAAGATCACAACCGTATTATTTTCTCCAAGTTTTTTAATATTTCCAGGACATTCGAAATTCATGGTGATGATTTCCATCGACAGTTGCACATACACAGAGACATACATACAGATAGACATACACAGACACACACACACACAATAACCAAAAATATACACGCATCAACATAGCAATATAGAAATTAATTGCAGGATCAGGCCATTCGGCCCTTCGAGCTTGCACCACCATTCAATAAGATCATGGATTATCATTCAACCTCAGTAACCCTTTCCTGCTCTCTCTCCATACCCCTTGATCCCTTTAGCCGTAAGGGCCATATCTAACTCCCTTTTGAATATATCTAACAAACTGGTCTCAACAATTTTCTGCGGTAGAGAATGCCACAGTTAACCACTCTCTGAGTGAAGAAGTGTCTCCTCATCTCGGTCCTAAATGCCTCACCCCTTATTCTTTGACTGTGACCCTTGGTTCTCTAACTCCCCAGCAATGGGAACATTCTACCTGCCTCTCAGCTGTCCAATCTCGTCAGAATTTTATATATTTCTATGAGAGCACCTCTCATTCTTCTGAACTCCAGTGGATACCAGCACAGTTGATCCAGTCTCTCCTCATATGTCAGTCCTCCCATCCCCGGAATCAGTCTGGTGAACCTTCGCTGTACTCCCTCAATAGCAAGGACGTCCTTCCTCAGATTTGGAGAACAAAACTGAACACAATATTCCAGGTGTGGCCTCACCAAGACCCTGTGTAATTGCAGTAAGACCTCCCTGCACCTATATAGAAATCCTCTTGCTCTGACGGCGAACATGCCATTTGCCTTCTTCACCGCCTGGTGCACCTGCCAGGCAACAATCAATGACTGATGCACCTTGACACCCAGATCAAGATATACACAGAGTGCTTTAGACAAATAGATGGATAGACAGGCAGGGTCACTGTTGCTACTTTGGCTGGCTTTTGCTTTTTTCTATCCGTATGTATCGTGAATATTGCAGATTAATTAAAGAAAGAAAACAGCGGCTGCGTTGAAAGGTGTGGGACGTTCTTCCATCTATCTCAGAATCAGTGTTGCATGGACCTGGTTAAATTGTCACACAGAATGAAATATGCTGAGAAACATCGTCGGTAGGATTCAAATCTACGCGGAGAAACCCGAATGGATTTTTAGTCCATTGCCTTAGCCACTGGGCCACGACTACTGGTTCGCTGCATTGTTAAATGTTACTCAGATAGAACTCAGACGTCCATCTCTGTGCAGCAGACGGCCGCAGAATCGTGAAAAAGTCACCGTTTGCTAAAAATCTGGAAGAGGCAATCTGCTCTTGCTGTCACTGCTTTCCAAATGCACTGCTATTTCATCTTTAATAATTGATTCCTACATATTCCCCACTACTGATGTCAGGCTAACCGGTTATAATTATCCGTTTTCTATCACCCTAATGTGATGTTACATTAGCTACCATCCAGTCCATACGAACTGATCTAGAGTCGATAGACTGTTGGAAAATGATCATCAATGCATCCGCTATTTCAAGGGCCACTTCCTTAAGTACTTTCCAATGCAGACTATCAAGCCCCGGGAATTTATCGACCTTCAATCCCATTAATTTCCCCAACACAATTACCTGACTAATAAAGATTTCCTTCAGTTCCTCCTTCTCGCTAGATCCTCGGTGCCCAATATTTCTGGAAGGTTATGTGTGTCTTCCTTCGTGAAGACAGAACCAAAGTAATTGTTCAACTGGTCTACCATTTCTTTGTTCCCCATTATAAATTCGCCTGAATCTGACTGCAAGTGACCTGCGTTTGTCTGCTCTAATCTTTTTGTCTTCACATATCTATAGAACTTTATTATGTTCCCAGCAAGCTTCCTCTCATAATCTATTTTCCCCCTCCTAATTAAACCCTTTGTCCTCCTCTGCTGAATTCCAAGTTTCTCCAAGTCCTCAGGTTGCGACTTTTTCTGGCCAATTTATTTGCTTCTTCCTTGGATTTAACACTATCCTTAATTTCCCTTGTTAGCCACGATTGAGCCACCTTCCCCGTTTTATTTTTACTCCAGACAGGGAAATACAATTGTTGAAGTTCATCCATGTGATCATTAAATGTTTGTCATTGCCTATCCACCGTCAACCCTTTAAGTATCATTCGCCAGTCTATTCTAGCCAATTCACGTCTCATACGATCGAAGTTACCTTTCCTTATGTTCAGGACCCTAGTCTCTTAATTAACTGTGTCACTCGCCACCTTAATGAAGAATCCTTCCTTATTATGGTCACTCTTCGCCAAGAGGCCTCGCACAACAAGATTGCTAATTAGTCCTTTCTCATTACACATCCCCCAGTCTAGGATGGCCAGCCCTCTAGATGGTCCCCGACATATTGGTCGAGAAAAACATCCTCAGTACGCTCGAGGAAATCCTCCTCCACCGTATTGCTTCTTGTTTGTTTCGCCCAATCTACATGTAGAGTAAGGTCACCCTTGATAACTGTTGTATCTTTATGGCACGCATCCCTTATTTCTTGTTGGATGCTGTCCCCAACCTCACTACTACTGTTTGCTGATCTGTACACAACTCCTCTAGCGTTTTCTTCCCTTTGGTATTCAGCAGCTCCACCCACACATGTTTCCCATCATCCAAGCTAATGTTGTTCCTGACTATTGCCTTAATTTCCTCTTTAACCAGCAACGCTACCCCACCACCTTGTCATTTCTGTCAATGCTTCCTGAATGTTGAATTCCCAGCCTTGGTCACCCTGGAGCTATGTCTCCGTCATGCCAATTATATCTTATTCAGTAATAGCTGCTTGTGCAGTTAATTCGTCCACCTTATTACGAATACTCCTCGCAATGAAGCACAGAGCCTTCAGGCTTGTTATTTTAACACATTTTGACCCATAGAATTTGGCTGTAAAGTGGCCCTATTTGATTTTTGCCATGGGTTTCTCTGCCCTCCAACTTTACTTTTATTCTTTCGCTTCTGTGCCCATTCTACTTCCCACTATCTCCCGTCGCCCTGCCATATTACTTTAAACCCTCACCAACAACACTCGCAAACACTCCCCCTTGGACATTGGTTCTGGTCCTGCCCAGGTGCAGACCTTCCGGTTTAGATCTGGTCCCACCTCCCCCAGAACCGGTTCCAAAGTCCCAGGAACTTGAATCCCTCCCATCCGCAACACATTTCAAGTCATGTATTTATCTGAGCTATCCTGCGATTCCTGCTCCGACTAGCAGGTGGCACTGGTTGCAATCCTGAGTTTGCGACCTTTGAGGTCCGACTTTTTAATTTAACTCTGAGCTCCCTTAATTCAGCTTGTAGGTCCTCAGACAGAGTGAATCAGAGAGTGACAGAGTCTCAAACACATAAAGATATACAGGCCTCTCAAAGACAGAGAGTGAGAGGCACAGATACATTTCACAATCCCATTCCTTTGTCAGTTGAGAGTGTGACAGAGTTACAGATTCAACAGAAGGCATTCGGATATCACTGAGCAGGATGGGAGAAAATCGGTGTTAAATTCAAGAGTTACCAGGAGTGGGCTTCGAGCCCACGCGGGTATAAAGCCATTAAATCTTAAATGCAACGATTTATACACTCGGCAATTCTGGACTTGTGACCCTTCACATTCTGTCCCTGTGAGAATCTGGGCTTGAGCTCCACCCTCATCGACACACGCATACACACAGGTTTTCAGTGAGCATTTCACAATATTTATATAAAAGTGACACGGGGACAACTCACTGCTCTTTATCGAATAATGCTGTCGGAACTTTCACATTCACCCGAGGGTGCAGACGGTGGTTCAATTTAATATTTCATCCTAAAGTCAACAGCTTCACCAATGCAAAATTCCGCAAGTACTGCACTTGAGTGTCAGATAAGATTATATGCTCAAGTCTCAGGAGTGGGACTTGAAGTCGAAAATGCTGCCGCTGAACCAAAGCCGATATCAAATGTCACAACCGTATTATTTTCCCCAAGTCTTTTTAAAAATTTCCAGGACATACCAAATTCATGGTGATGATATCCACAGACAGTTGCACATGATACATACAGATAGACAGACACAGAGACACACACACACATAACCAAAAATATACACGCACCAACGGACATACACAGAGTGCCTTCGACATAAAGAGGGATAGAAAGGCTGAATCACTGTCGCTAATTTGGCTGATTTTTACGTTTTCCTATCCGTTTGTATCGTGAATTTTGCAGATTAATGAAAATGAGAAAAAAATGTCAGTGTTGAAAGGTGTGGGACGTTATTCCAGCCAACTCATGATCCGTTTTGCATGGATCTGGTTAAATTGTAAAATGGAATGGAAAATGCTGAAATCGGTAGTTGGCAGGATCGACCCTGCGCGGGGAAACCCCAATGGGTCTTTTAGGCCATCGCCTTAACCACCCAGGCACGACTATTGGGTTTCTGCCTCTTTAAATGTTCCTCAGATAAAACTCAATCATCCATCTCTCTGCATCAGAACACCACAGAGTCCTGAAAAAGTCTCCGTTTCCTAAAAATCTTGAAGAGCCAATCTCCTCTTGCTGTATTTTTACTCTTCTATGTTGCTCTGGAACTTTTAATATGAATCTATACCGAATAACAGAAGTATAATTCTACATTTCGAAAATGCTTCCTCCCGCGTGACAGGCGGGGATACTCACGACTATACTAATGAGGTACTGACGGGTGTAGATTTTGAGATAGCAGGAATCGAGCTGTGAAAAGAGGTGGACACCATGAGAAAGAGTCAGACACGTTGAGAGACAGACAAAAAAAGAGAAACAGGGAGAGACAGACAACGAGCTAGAGAAATAGAGAGAGAGCAAGTGTGAGACTGAGAGGGATAGGCAGACTGAGTGAGACAAAGACTCAAACACACACATACACAGAGATGTGTGTGTGTGTGTGCTTCAAAAAGAGAGGGAGGCAAATAGTAATGGAAAACCAGAGACAAAGAAAAAGACATGGACAAAGGGAGCGACAAAGAGAGAGAGAGATAGAGAGAGAGAAGATAGAGAGAGAGAGAGACAGAGATAAACACAGAAAATGATGGAAATATTCAACAGGTTAGAGACAGGGTCGAACAGAGACAGGCAAAGAGAGACAGACAGGCAGAGACATAGACAGACAGTAATGATGGGAAAGAGAGCGACAGTCAGACAGAGAGGCTGAGAGAATCCCTTTGGAACAGAACTGGACACTGTGAGAAAGACACGGGCAGATTGAGAGACCGAGACAAACAGAGAAACAGGGAGAGACCGAGTGAGTCAGAGCGAGGCAGAGTGAGGGAGACAAAGACTCAAACACGCAAACACATGCACAGATCTCTAAAGAGACAGAGGTAGAGAGTGAGGCAGAGACTGAGAGACACAGATACATTTCACGATTCCATTTCTTTATCGGTTCAGAATGTCATAGAGTTACAGTAAAATGCAGATTCAACAGATTCTTACTGCAGTTGTACAGGGCCTTGGTGAGGCTTCATCTGGAATATTGTGTTTAGTTTTGGTCTCCTAATCTGAGGAAGGACGTTCTTGCTATTGAGGGAGTGCAGCGAAGGTTCACTAGACTGATTCCCGGGATGGCTGGACTGTGATATGGGGAGAGACTGGATCAACTGGATTTTTATACATTGGAGCTTAGAAGGATGAGAGGGGTTTCATAGAAACATAAAGATTCTGTCGGGACGGGACAGGTTAGATGCGTGTAGCTTGTTCCCGATGTTGGGAAAGTCCAGAACCAGGGACACAGCCTTCGGGCAGCCATGTCAACATGGTGCCAATTATATCATATTCATTAATTGCTGCCTGCGCAGTTAATTCGTCCACCTTATTATGAATACTCCTCACATTGAGGCACAGAGCCTTCAGGCTTATCTTTTTAACAACTTTGTCCCTTTAGACTTTAGCGGTACTGTGGCCCTTTTTGAAAGGAATGACAAGGGTGTATGCGGTTACAGGAAGATGTGAGGGGAAACAAACATAATATGAGGGGAAGAGTACATCCGCGATGGACCAGTATGAGATCAAAAAGAATGGAAATATAAGGGGAATATCTTGATCCATATGTCGGAGAGGAGGAAGCCTAATTATAGGTCCTCACCCTCTGGGAGACGGGAGAAGGATAGATGCGGGTTTGACAATACTACGGAAGGATGTGTCATTGGAATATACCCTGCCCGAACCGAACCCACACATTACACCTATCAAGGGCGAGGAGAATATTGTGTGGTAACTAGCCTGGGAACTTACGTTATTCCAAGACAATCGGTGTCAGTGGGAAGAGCACGCATGACAGGCCAGGAAGACAATGACATGAAATATAAGCGGTGAGATTAAGCAAGATATTGATCTTTACATGTAAGAGCAAGCACAATCAATTCCCCTGTTACTTGAAGATTTAACTGAGCTCAAGAAATAACGTTAAAAGATATTAAGAGCTGAAGGATAAAGCAAAAGAACTGGACAGTGAAATGAAGGATAACCTGAAAAACCCGCCTTGGTACTTGAGATTAGACATCCCTGGATAACGATCCTTTCAAATAACCTAGTGGCAGTACAAATAGTAATTGCCTTGAGTTACTATCTTGTTATGTAATAAGTGCAAAGACAGGCGAGGCTTACCCGAGCAAAGTTACAAGATAGGGATCAGTATTATATCCCATGTGTTAGTCCTAGTGTAGCTGATCGTGGTGTTGATGCTCCTGGGAGACTGTGCAGGCAGATACAAGAGAAGCAGAAAGAAGAGATTGGCCAAGGCCCGTAACCAAGAATGCAGAAAGCCTTTGCGAGATCCAAAGAAGGTTAATCAATCAAAAAGACGGCATGAATACCTTATCTGAGTCGTGAGTGTCCCAATCTTATTGCCTGATCAATGAAATCGAGGCGGGAGACACACGAATCAAGACAGAATAAGGCAGGGAAAGGAAAATTGTTGTTCATGGTGGGATATTTTTAAGGGCTGTGCAGTCCTCAAATTGATGTGGCATTCAATTGTGATAATAATGGTAGTGGAAGAGATATGTATCGTGATCCAACTATATCTGATGTGTAAGATCAGAGAGATATACAACCACGTGGTTCTTGCCGAACAGCAAACAACCTTGTTAATTGTGTAATGTAGGCATGATAGCGAGGCGAATAACTTTGTAATGCATGAGGGAAACAGCCAAGACCCCCGAGCTTATGCACTGTATGTACAAAAAGAAATATAAGTGGCGTGCCAATATCCCAGGGAAATGGTCAGGGGTAGTATGTAAAGACTCCGCAAAAGATGGAACTACAATGATCCCAGGGATATTGTCTTGATATCACCATTTCCAGCAGATGGATCAGAACATATATGTGGTCAGCTGATTATTGAGAAATAATCAGGGACCAACAGGGGGGGACTGAAAGGGCAGATTACAAATTGTAATTACAATTAATAACAATAATTGTGATGTTTTAAAATGGAGTTAACAGGTTTTTAAAATGGATCCCACAGCCTGTTTTTCAGACTGTGGGAAGCATATGTGGGATGCCTTCCACAGAGGAGCAGATGTTCCAATTCATAGACCAAAGGGAGCTGGGCACGGACACAGATAACATAGAATTTGAATTTTATAGCAAGATAATAGTTAAATTTAAAAAATCATAACAACATGTATTTGCATTTAATAATTAAGGCATATAGAAGCCAGATTGGAGGAATCGCTGTACCAATCATTCATGTATTAATCAATCAGCATGTATTAATTGTAACTTGCGTAATTATGTAATGCTATAATCTGAAACTGTATAACTTAAGATGCCTTTGGCAGTATCTTCGAGGATTCCTTCAAGGATAGCTCCCCTGCCGGCTTGTATTCATAAAACCTGCATTTAGTTTAAGGCTAACAGAATCCGAGTGGTGGTTTGAAGTTAAACCTAACAAGGTTAGAGAGATAGGGAGAGTTGTTGGGGCTCGAGGAGTTTAGAGAGATATGGAGAGGTATAGGGCTGGAGGGGGTTACAGAGATATGGAGGGGTGTCAGGCTGGAGGAGGGTACAGAGATATGGAGGGGTGTAGGGGCTGGAGGAGGTTCGAGACAGGGAGGGGTGTAGGGGCGGGAGGAGGTTCGAGATAGGGAGGGGCGGGGCCATCGAGGGATTTGAACACGAGGCTGAGAATTTTAAAATCAGCGCCTCGCTGGGGCCGAGGAGGAGGAAGAAGTGCAGGAACACACCCCCCTCATTACCTACCCTGCACTAACCCCCATCATCTTTGGACTTTCAGAAGGCTTTCGACAAGGTCCCACACAAGAGATTAATGTGCAAAGTTAAGCACATGGGATGGGGGTAGTGTGCTGACATGGATTGAGAACTGGTTGTCAGACAGGAAGCAAAGAGTAGGAGTAAATGGGGACTTTTCAGAATGGCATGCAGTGACTAGTGGGGTACCGCAAGGTTCTGTGCTGGGGCCCCAGCTGTTTACACTGTACATTAATGATTTAGACGAGGGGATTAAATGTAGTATCTCCAAATTTGCGGATGACACTAAGTTGGGTGGCAGTGTGAGCTGCGAGGAGGATGCTATGAGGCTGCAGAGCGACTTGGATAGGTTAGGTGAGTGGGCAAATGCATGGCAGATGAAGTATAATGTGGATAAATGTGAGGTTATCCACTTTGGTGGTAAAAGCAGAGAGACAGACTATTATCTGAATTGTGACAGATTAGGAAAAGGGGAGGTGCAAAGAGACCTGGGTGTCATGATACATCAGTCATTGAAGGTTGGCATGCAGGTACAGCAGGCGGTTAAGAAAGCAAATGGCATGTTGGCCTTCATAGCGAGGGGATTTGAGTACAGGGGCAGGGAGGTGTTGCTACAATTGTACAGGGCCTTGGTGAGGCCATACCTGGAGTATTGTGTACAGTTTTGGTCTCCTAACCTGAGGAAGGACATTCTTGCTATTGAGGGAGTGCAGCGAAGGTTCACCAGACTGATTCCCGGGATGGCGGGACTGACCTATCAAGAAAGACTGCATCAACTGGGCTTGAATTCACTGGAGTTCAGAAGAATGAGAGGGGACCTCATAGAAACGTTTAAAATTCTGACGGGGTTAGACAGGTTAGATGCAGGAAGAATGTTCCCAATGTTGGGGAAGTCCAGAACCAGGGGACACAGTCTAAGGATAATGCGGAAGCCATTTAGGACCGAGATGAGGAGGAATTTCTTCACCCAGAGAGTGGTGAACCTGTGGAATTCTCTACCACAGAAAGTTGTTGAGGCCAATTCACTAAATATATTCAAAAAGGAGTTAGATGAATTCCTTACTACTAGGGGAATCAAGGGGTATGGTGAGAAAGCAGGAATGGGGTACTGAAGTTGCATGTTCAGCCATGAACTCATTGAATGGCGGTGCAGGCTAGAAGGGCCGAATGGCCTACTCATGCACCTATTTTCTATGTTTCTATGTTTCTATATGTTAAATCACCTGGAATGTCAGGGACACTCCTCCCCCTCTCTCTTGGTATTTATCTGCTCACTGCCTCACTCAAAGCTTATCTCCTATTGACAGTCCGTGTGAGAGCCCTCGTTGTCCCAGAATTACTCCCCATGGACACCGACTGACCTTCCCTGTGCCTCCGCCGCTCCCCTCCTTTTCCGTGATGGCCGACAAATTCAGGTTGTGTTCCGGTCAGCAAGCAAAAAATCGGGGCAGCGCGGGGGGAGGGCTCGTATAAATTAAAACACGTGGTGGGCCGGTTAGGGATTGGGGGGTTGGGGGGGGCGGGCCGTGTCCGGCCCACACGCCATATGTTTGACACCCCTGATCTACCCTGTTAAGCACTGTAAGAATTTTGTATGTTTTAAAATGAGATCACCTCTCATTCTTCTAAACTGCAGAGAATATAGGCCGAGTCTACTCAATCTCTGCTCACAGGACAATCCCCCATCCCAGGAATCAATCTGGTGAACCTTCGTTCCAATCCTCAATGGCAAGTACATCCGTCCTTCGGTAAGCAATCAAAAATGTACACAATAATCCAGGTGTAGTCTCACTAGGGCCCTATATAATTGCAGTAAAACGTCCAAGAGCAAGTTATTATTTAAATGGAGAAAGGTTGCAAAGTGCAATGGGACCTGGGGGTACTTGTGCATGAAACGCAAAAGGATACTATGCAGGTACAGCAAGTGATCAGGAAGGCCAATGGTATCTTGACCTTTATTGCAAAGGGGATGGAGTATAAAAGTGGGGAAGTCTTGCTACAGCTATAAACATTTTTGGTGAGGCCACACCTGGAAAACTGCGTGCAGTTTTGGTTTCCATATTTATGAAAGGATATAATTGCTTTGGAGGCAGTTCAGAGAAGGTTCACTAAGTTGATATAAGGGATCAGCAGGTTGACTTATGAGGAAAGGTTGAGCAGTTTGGGCCTCCACTCATTGGAATTCAGAAGAATGAGAGGTGATCTTATCGAAACGTGTAAGGTTATGAGGGGGCTTGACAAGGTCGATGCAGAGCTGATGTTTCCACTGATGGGGGAGACTCAAACTAGAGGGCATGATCTTAGAAGAAGGTGCCGCTCATTTAAAACAGATGAGGAGGAATTTCTTCTCTCAGAGGGTTGTAAATCGGTGGAACTCGCTGCCTCAGACAGCTGTGGAAGCTGGGACATTAAATAAATTTAGGACAGAAATAGTTTCTTAAATGATAAGGGGATATGGGGAGCGGGCGGGTAAGTGAAGCTCAGTCTATGATCAGATCAGCCGTGATCTTATTGAATGGCGGAGCATGCTCGATGGGCCGTATGGCCTACTCCAGTTCCTATTTCTTATGTTCTTATGTTTACTATTATTCTCAAATCCTCTTGTAATAAGCAACATATCATTTGGTTTCGTAATTGCTTGCTGTACCTGCATATTAACTTTCAGTGATTCGTGTACAGGGACACCAAGGTCCCTCTGAACACAAACATTTCCCAATCTCTCACCATTTCAAGTAGCTGTTTCCACTCCAATTTGGCTAAATCACATCTCAGCATAGTAAAATTGGCTTTTCCCCAATTGAGAACTTTTATTCCTGGTCTATCTTTGTCCTTTTCCATAACTACCCTAAATCTAACTGAATTACGATCGCTAGCACCAATGCTCACCCACTGATAGCCCTTCCACCTGCCCAGCTTCAGTCCCTAATATTAAGTCCAGAACTTCCCCCTCTCTTGTTGGGCTTGCTACGTACTGGCTAAAAGGTTCAGCTGGTTGCTGACCCCTCTGCGAAGGGAAATAGATCCTTCCTATCCACTCGACCTCGGCCCCTCATTATTTGATACACCTCATTAACGTCTGCCCTCAGCCTCCTCTGTTCCAAAGAAAACAAACTATTAAGAGGGTTGATGGGCTGGAGGAGGTTACAGAGATAGGGATGGATGAGACCCTGGAGAGATTTGAACAAGAGAAGGTGTATTTTAAAGGCTGATGCCACCAGCCATCTCGCCCATCACAGAATGTGACTCACTACCAATAGGAAGGATGTTACGTTAACTACTACAAATGCATAATTTGAGGAAATTAATCTCTGTCCCTTTAACTAACAGCTACATGGAAAGAGGGAAACGAACGACCTTTAAATACCTGGTCCACTTGGCACTGAAGTGTCTGAAACTCATAATAGGAACTCATAAATAGAAATAAAATACTGACAGATGTTAAACTGTTTTGTTGACAAAATAAATCTTGATTTAACTTTTAAAAGATAAATTGTTTAACAGGGGTTCACACAGACTCACCTGATAGGCCGACTCAGGATCCACCCCTCAAGCACCGCGATTGGTTGCAGAACACGCTGCTCCCTTGGCCCTCCGGTCTCTGACCTCTCTTCCTGTTGGTTCCCAGGGCAATCATTCACCACTCATCAACATTACACTGCCAGATTAAGTTGAGGGTCTCGGAGGAAGAAATAAAATGAGGCCGTGAATCTGAGTTAAGAAATAAAATTAGAAAAGCATGATTAATTGAACGAGGAGAGACAATATAAATGAAAGGGTACAATCCAAAAGGGGCTGCATGAACAGTGAGACCTATGTGGAAAAATCGCTGAAGAGACAGGAAAGGTTGGGAAAGCAGTTTAAAAAAGCTTGCAAGGTCCTGGGCATCACAGAGTAGAAAAGCAAGGAGGTTATGATGAACCTTTGTAAAACACTGGTTCGGCCTCAACTGGAGCATGTGTCCAATTCTGGGCTCCGCCCATTGGGATGGGATACCCTAAGAAAGGGTGCAGAAAAGATTGACAAGAATGATTCACGAGATGAGGGACTTCAGTTATGTGGATTGACTGGAGAAGCTGGGGTTGTTCTCCTTGGAGCAGAGAACGTTGAGAGGAGAATTGATAGAGGTTTCCAAAATCATGAGGGATCTGGACAGAGGAGATAGAGAGATACCGATCCCATTGGTGGAAGGGTCAAGAACCAGAGGAGACTGATTTAAGGTGGATGAGCAGAAGAACCAAAGGCGATGTAAGAAAAATCTATTTCATGCAGCGAATCGTCAGGATCTGGAATGCACGGCCTGAAAGGATGGTGGAGGCAGACTCAATCACAGCTTTCAAAAGGGAATTGGATAAGTATCTGAAAGAAAACATTTGCAGGACTGGGGGGAAGTGCGGGCAGTGGGACTAGCTGGGAGCCGGCAAGGGCTCGATGGGCCGAATGGCCTTCTGTGTTGTAACCATTCTCTGATTGTGTGAGCAGAACGACTCTGTTTCCTGACTCAATCTAAAGCCTTCCTGATTGTGAGCACCTCTGTTAAACCTGTCTATCTCCGCCTTAAATATATTCAATGATCCAGCCTCCACAGCTCTCTGGGGCCGAGAATTCCACAGATTTGCAAGAAGAAATTCCTCCTCATCTCGTTTTTAAATGGTCTGAGGAGAAAGGCTGCATTTGTAAATAGAACAGGATTTACTGGGATTGCTTTGGGCCCTGAACCATGTTCATTCTGGCAGCTCTTGTTTGTTTCTGATTATCTTAATAGCCCCTATATATGGGCTGGAGATTAATATCTTGTATAAATGTTGAACAAATTATCTTCGTTTCAAACACAGTGTGTCGAATATTTGATTCCTCCATGATCAGAGGAGACGAAATGATGTTCTGTTACCGACTGTTTCATTTTAGTGCTTTTTCTTAATCTAACTTATATCACTTCTCACCTAGTTCACCTTCTATTATATCAAACCCCAAACTTGTCCCGTTTGAGTACATGAGTTGTAATTGTAGTAGACTTAACTGCAGTGTCTTACTTTAATCTCAGCTGAAATCCTTTGAACCGCCCCTTTATTGAACTGCCTTGCAAAAGGTTTGAAATCCGTTACTTTCTGTAACCTGGTTTTGGAACCGATTGAATTTTAAAATGCATCCACACATTTTGCACGTGATAGCCTGTGAAATATTCTGATATTTGTAATTGTCATTGTCACAAACTCAGCTCTCTAGCCACCGACTCAATCCCTCTCCCCAACTTGTGTCTGTGCCTGAACCGGACTGTTTGCAATCTTGGTGCCATATTTAATCCTGAAGTATGTTTTTAACCACATATCCACAGCTTAATTAAGAATGCATATTCCCACCTCTGTAACACCGCCCTTGCCTCAGCTCATCCGCTGCTGACCCCTCATCCCTGCCTTTCTTACTTCGGGACTTGACTATTACAACGCACTCCTGCCACATGCTCACCTGCATAAACTAGAGTGGATCCAAAATTCGGTTGCCCGTGCCCTAACTCTCACCAAGTCCAGCTCACCCATCAGCCCTGTGCTCGCTGAACTACATTGGCTTCTGGTTCAGCAACGCCTTGATTTCAAAATTCTAAAACTTATTTTCAAAACTCTTCATGGCCTCGCCCCACCCTAGCTCTGTAAACTCCTCCAGCCCCAACCAGCACCACATCGCCCCACCCCCTCCGCCCACCCATGTGATATCTATCTTCCTGAGCATCCCTGATTATAATTGGTGGCTGTGCCTTCTGTTGTCCAGACCCCAAGTTCCTGAAAACCCAGCCTAAACCTTTCTGTCTAACCTGTGCAGTACCTGCCCTGGCAGTTCCTGATGGGATACTGCAGAGCAAGCTTTTCTCTCTTATCTAATCAATGCTGCATCTTTCCACGGAGTGTTTGATAGCAGAGTGTAGGGTGAACTTTACTCAGTATCGAACCAGTGTTGTTCCTCCTCTGGGTATGTTTGATGGGATGGTGTAGAGGGGGATTTACTCTGTATCTATCCCGTGCTTTACCTGTCCTGGAAGTGTTTGATGGACAGTGTCGGGGGAGCTTTACAGCATATGTAAACTGTACTGTAACTGCGCTGGGAGTGTTTGATGGGGCAATGTCGCAGGAGTTGTACTCGATATCTAACCCATGCCGTAACTGTGATGGGAGTGTTTGATGGATCAGTCTAGGAGCTTTACTCTCTGACTAACCCATGCTGTGCCTATTGTGCGAGTGTTTGATGGAACAGTGTAAAGGGCGATTAACTCTGTAACTAAGCAGTGCTGTACTTACCTTGGGAGTGTTTGGGACAGGCTTGAGGATGATTTAACCTTCAATATCCAAAGCTTTATCTGCCTGGGAATGTCTGGTGAGACATTGTAGAGGGAGCTTTGCTCTGCATCTAACTCGTGTTGTCATCATCATCATCATCATCATAGGCAGTCCCTCGGAATCAAGGAAGACTTGCTTCCACACCTGAAGTGAGTTATTTGGTGGCTGAACAGTCTAATACGAGAGCCACAGACTCTGTCACAGGTGGGACAGATTGTCGTTGAAGGAAGGGGTGGGTGGGACTGGTTTGCAGCACGCTCTTTCCACTGCTGCACTTGTTTTCTGCATGCTCTTGGCGATGAGACTCCCGGATGCACTTCCTCCACTTAGGGTGATCTTTGGCCAGGGACTCCCAGATGTCAGTGGGGATCTCGCACTTTTTCAGGGAGGCTTTGAGGGTGTCCTTGTAACATTTCCGCTGCCCACATTTGGCTCATTTTCCGTGAAGAAGCTCCGCATAGAGCACTTGCTTTGGGAGTCTCGTGTCTGGCATGCGAACTATATGGTCTGCGTCGCGGAGCTAATCGAGTGTGGTCAGTGCTTCAATGCTGGGGACGTGAGCCTGAACGAGGACGCTGACGTTGGTGTGCCTGTACTGCCAGGTTATTTGTAGGATTTTGCGGAGACATCGTTGGTGATATATCTCCAGCGAGAAAAAGTGTCTACTGTCCATTGTCCATGCCTCGGAGCCATACAGGAGGGCGTGTGTTGCTACAACCCTGTAGACCATGAACTTGGTTGGACCTGCCCAGGGAATGGTTAATGAGACAATGTCGAGGAAACTTTACTCTGTCTCTAACCCATGTTGTATCTGTCCTGGGAGTGTTTGATGGGACAGTGTAGAGGGAGCTTCACTCTGTATCTCACCCGTGCTGCACCTGACCCGGAAATATCCGCTGGAATAGTATAGAGGGAGATTTTCTCTACATCTAACAGATGCTGTGTCTGCCTTGGAATGGCTGGGCCAAGTTAGAGGGAGATGTAGTCTGTGTATAACCTGTGCTATACTTGCACTGTAAACGTTTGGTGGATTAGTATAGAGGGAGCTTTATTCTATATTGAACTTGTTAAGTCCAGAAAAAGTAATGTGATTGAGTACTGTAGACGTGAGTAAGTGTGACCTGTCTCTTTATTCTAACTTCAGAGTGCACGGACAACATGGAATGTCTGCTTCTATACCCTGCTGCCAAGGGACGCTGGGATCCCTTGGGACTCCAACAGATACGTCCTGTGGTGGTGGTAGAATTCTGGTTACATAGGGTTGTATACATAACATCACTCCCTCCCAAAGTCAAGAGTACACTTATTTGCAAGTTGAGACGATCTGGGGCTTTTCGCTCCCGAGTCGATCGTCTCGGTACAAATGCAGGTGCAGGTGAGTTGCTTGGTTCTTCGCTGGTCTGCTGCGCAGCTGACCTTGCTGGGATGCTGGGGATGATGAGTTCAGCTTCGTGGTCAACCATGATGTTGGTTTCCACTTGTGTGTTTGTCGGAGGGTGGAATTTGGTTGCTTGTGGCTGCCTGTGAATCTCAGATTGGCTTGGTCCAAATGCTTTCTGCAAGTTAATCCATTTGCGATTTTGGCCTGAAACACCCTCCTCCCTTCTTTGGCTATGACAGTGCCAGCAAGCTATTTGGAACCATGTCCATAGTTGAGTACAAATACAGGGTTATTGATTTCAATATTGCGTGACAAATTTGTGCAATCACGGTACATGCTTTGTTGATGCCGCCTGCCTTCGACTTGATCATGGAGATCAGGGTGAACGAGAGAAAGCCTTGTTTTGAGCACCCTTTTCAGGAGCTGCTCAGCTGGTGTACCCCGGTGAGAGAATGGTGTCTGGTGCAGTGGCTGAGCAGGACTCAGGATAGGTGGGTCTGCAGGGAGCCTTTTGACATGTGTATCAAGCTTTGCTTGATGGTTTGGACTGCACATTCTGTCTGGCCATTGGATGCGGGCTTGAACGGGGCAGATGAGATGTGCTTGATCCCATTGCATGTCATGAATTCCTTAAATTCAGCGCTGGTGAAGCATGGCCCGTTGTCACTGACAAGGACATCAGGCAGGCCATGCGTGGTTCGGAGGTTTTCGAGGATGGCAGTGGACGTGCTTACAGACATTATTACATACTCAATCCAGTTAGAATAAACATCCACAAGAACGAAGAACATTTTGCCTAGAAATGGGCCAGCAAAGTCAATGTCGATCCTAGAGCACGGTTTGAAGGGCCATGACCGCTAACTTGGGTGCCCTGGGTGCATTGCTCAGTTGCGAGCAAGTGGTGCATTGGCGCACGCAAGACTCCAAATCTGAGTCGATATCGGACCACCACACATGGGGTCTGACTATAGCTTTCATCATTACTATGCCTGGGTGGGCACAGTGTAGGTCATGTTTGAACATTTACCTCGCTTTCTTGGGCAAAACCACTTGATTACCCCACAAAAGACAGTCCGTCTGTATGGACATTTCGTCTTTACGCTGCTGGAACAGTTTGATCTCTTCATGCATCTCTGCTGGACGAACTCCCATGGAGGACACAGTTTTTACAAGGGACAGTAATGAATCCTGGCTGGTCCAGGTCCTTATCTGGCGGCCGTAACGGGTGATTTTTCATTTTCAAATGCATTCATCACCAAGAGCAAGTCTGCAGGCTGTGCCATTTCCACCCCGGTGGTGGGAAAAGTAGCCGACTGAGGGCATCAGCGCAGTTCTCTGTGCCTGGCCAGTGGTGAATTACATACTTATATGCATACAGCGTGAGCGCCCATCTTTGGATGCGAGCAGATGCATTTGTATTAATACCTTTGCTCTCTGTGAATAGCGATATGAGCGGCTTATGGTGAGTTTCTAACTCGAACTAAATCCCAAACTGATACTGGTGCATTTTTTCACCCCGTAAACGCATGTCAGAGCTTCTTTTTCAATCATGCTGTCGGTCCTTTCGGCCTTGGATGAACTCCTAGACGCATAGGCGACAGGTTGCAATGTTCCCAATTCATTTGCTTATTGTAACACACGCCCGACCCTGTACAAAGATGCATCGCAAGCTAGCACTAAACATTTACATGGATCATACAGGACAAGCAGTTTGTTGGAACATAACAGATTTCGGGCTTCCTCAAAATCAGTCTCTTTTGATTTTACCCATGCCTAATAATCTCCCTTGCGCAGCCATATGTGTAGAGGTTCTAGCAAGGTGCTTAACCCGGGTAGGAAATTACCAAAATAACTGAGGAGCCCCAGGAAGGACCACAGCTCCGTCACGTTCTGTGGTCTCGGCGCATTCTTGATGGCCTCCGTCTTGGCGTCAGTGCGTCTGGTGCCATCTGCCACGATTCTTCTCCCTAAAAACTCGACCTTTGCCGCCAGGAAAACACACTTCGAGCGTTTCAACCTGAGTCCCACATGATCGAGCCGACTTAGAACCTCTTCCACGTTCTGCATGTGCTCGATGATGTCCCGACCTGTGACCAGTATATCATCCTGGAAAACCACGATGTGCAGAACCGACTTTAGCAGACTCTCCATGTCCCTCTGAAAAATAGCCGCGGTCGATCGAATTCCAAACGTGCATCTAATGTCGATGAACAGACCTTTGTGCGTGTTGATGCAGGTGAGGCCTTTTTAAGATTCCGTCAGCTCCTGCATCATGTGGGCCGAGGTCAGGTCCAACTTGGTGAATGTCTTTCCTCCTGCCAGTGTCACAAATAGTTCATCTGCCTTGGGTTGCGGGTACTGGTCCTGCAGTGAAAAATGGTTAATCATTACTTTATAGTCCCCACAAATTCTGACCGTGACATCGCCCTTGAGAACCAGAACAACCTGACTGGCCCACTCGTTGAACTCCATGAGTGCGATGATGCCCTCTCGTTTCAGCCTGTCTAACTCGATCTTCACTTTCTCTCGCATCATATATGTCACTGTCCTTGCCTTGTGATGGATGAGTCATGTACCGGGAATTGAGTGGATCTGCGCCTTCGCCCTCAAGAAACTTCCGATCCCTGGCTCAAACAACAATGGAAACCTGCTCAGAACTTGGTCACATGAGGCATCATCGATGGATGAAAGCGCTCGGATGTCATCCCAGTTTCAGCGTATTTTTCTCAGCCGGCTTCTGCCGAACAGTGTGGGGCCATCTACTGACACTATCCTTAGTGGTAGTTCGTGTACTGTTCCATCATAAGAGACTTTTTAATATGCTGTGCTGTCAGTTACAGGGATCAGCTCTTTAGTGTAAGTTTGCAGTTTGGTGTGAAAGGGGCTCAGCTTGTGCCTGTCGTAGGCCCTTTTCCCATGATGGACTGACTCGCACCCATGTCCAATTCCATGAATACTGGAATTCCGTACAGTTCAACATTTAACATGATCGGTGGATATTTCGTGGTGAAGGCGTGTACCCCGTACACTTCTGCCTCCTCGGGTTGAGTCTCTAGTTCAGTTTGAACCACCATGGATCGGTCTTCCACTGCAATGTGCTGCTTTGCAGTGTTTGCAGCTCATCTGCACATTCGCTGGAGGTGTCCCCTTGTTCCACAGCCTTTGCACGCATAGTGTTTGAAGCAGCATTGATGGGCTCGATGATCACCTCCGCAGTGCCAACAAGCTGTTAACTGCCTCGCATTAACGCTTTATGGCAGACTCTGAGTCATCTGAGATCAGGCAGCTGCAGGCGTGCACATTCTGCCATATGCATTCCTGCCTGAAAACGATTTTACTTTGTGCACAGTATTTGCCGAAACATCTGTACACTGCGAAATTTGTTTCGTGTTATTGCTGGTGGACATAAATGCCTAGGCTATCGTTATGGCTTTGCTCAGGAGCAGTGTTTCAACAGTCAATAGTTTGCGAAGGATATCCTCATGGCCAATGCAAAGCACAAAAAATCTCTTCGCATTTACTCCAGGCATCCATCAAATTCACAATGTCCTGCAAGGTGCCTTATTTCACCGAAGTAGCTCGCCACTTCCTGGCCTTCAGACCGTTGACATGTGTAAAATCGATACCTTGCCATCAGAATGCTCTCCTTCGGATTTAGGTGCTCCTGGACCAGAATACATAGTTCTTCATGCGATTTGGTTGTTGGTTTCACCGGAGCATGAAAATTCTTCATGAGGCCATAGGTTGTTGCCCCGCAGAGAGTGAGGAGGATCACCCTTTGTTTGGCAGCATTCACATTCCCTGCCAGCTCGTTGGCCATGAAGTATTAGTCGAGTCGCTGCATGAAGAGCTCCCAATCGTCCCCTTCTGAGAATTTCTCCAGGATATCAACAGTTCTCTGCATTTTCGCATGATGGTTCATTATCTCATCGCCAATTGTTATGTCCAGAATAAAGTAATGTGATTGAGTACTGTAGACGTCAGTAAGTGTGATCTTGGTCTCTTTTTTGTAACTCCAGAGTGCACGTACAGCATGGGAGGCCTGCTTCTATACAGTGCTCCCAAGCGATGCTGGGATCCCTTGTGAATCCAACAGATATGCCCTCTGATGGCGGTAGATTGCTGGTTACATCGGGTTGCGTACACAACATAACCCATGTTGTACTTGCCCTGGGAATGTCTGATGGGACAGTGTAGAGGGAGTTTTAATCTGTATGTACTCCATGTCCGTTGTACTCCGTAGAGGACGAAATCCACATTGTGACTCCAGGAGGAGCTCCTCAGCCACAGGGGAAGACGGTTGAGGAGGATTCTAGCGATGAATTTCCCAGTGGCTGGTAACAGGGAGACTCATCTGTAATTGCCACAGTCGGACTTGTCCCCTTTGCTAAAAATGGTCACGATTACTGCATCTCTGTGATCTCCAGGCCTGCTCTCCTCCTTCCAGATGAGAGAGATGAGATCAAGCATTCATGCCAATATTGCCTCTCCACCATACTTTAGTGCCTCAGCGGGGATTCCATCCGCTACCATTGTCTTGTTGTTCTTGAGCTGGCGGATGGCCTTTTCTATCTCGTGCAGGGCTGAGGTTTTGCTGAGATGTTGGCGGGCAGCATGCTGCAGGATGGAGTCGAGGACACTCGAGTCAAAGGCAGAGTCTCGGTTAAGGACATCTTTGAAGTGTTCCTTCCAGCGGGTCCTGACTGCCTCAGTGTCCTTGTTGAGTGTTTCCCCATTCTTGGCCAGCAGTGGAGTGGTGCCTTGGGTGCTTGAGCCATAGGTGGCCTTGACTGCAATGAAGAATCCTCGCACATCATGGCTGTCGGCCAGCTGCTGAAACTCCTGTGATTTCTCCACCCACCATTTGTGCTTTAGATCACAGGTTTTTTCTTGGACCTCGGCCTTAAGCCCTCTGTAATGATGCTTTGCTGCTCCCGAGTTGGGTTGTTGTTTTAGGTTCAGAAATGCCCTGTGCTTGCAATTAATTAGCTCTTGGATCTCTTGCTCATTCTCATCAAACCAGTCCTGGTGTTTCCTCGATCAGGCCAACATCCCCAGCATCGAAGCACTGACCACACTCGACCAGCTGCATTGGGTGGGCCACATTGTTCCCAACTATTTTAAGTAGAACGCTAATCAAGTTCCTCCTGATTAAAGGGTGTCGGGGGGTCACACTCCAGAAACTTTCAGGAAAGTGCCCACTTTTTTTTTAGCAACTAAAAACACAAATTAACAATTCAACATAAAGGTAACTTTTGTCAAATCAAATCAAATTAATTAAAATTACAACTTTGTTCCCTCTTGAATGATGCACTCCAGTCTCTCTGGTGCTCACCTCTCATGGAAGGCCACGAGTCTACCGGTGGACACTGCATGCTCAATCTCCAGGAATACCATGGCTCGACACATTGTTCACATGCCTGGCACAAGACTCCTAAAGCAAGGCTCCACTCGGAACTCCTACACGGCAAGTGAACCTACAGTGGGAAGAGGAAACCTTTCAACGACACCCTCAAAAGGCTCCTTGATCAAATTCAACAACCCCCCGATACCTAGGAGTCGCTGACAAAAGTCCGCCCTAAGTTGAGGAAGTGCATCCGGGAAGGCTCTGAGCACCTCGAGTCTCATCGCTGAGTGCATGCAGAAACCAAGCATAGGAGCATGTGGCAAACCAGTCCCACCCACCCATTCGTTCAACGACTCTCTGTCACACCTGTGACAGAGACTGTCATTCCCGTATTGAAGTGTTTGGTCACCAAATAACTCACCTTTCGAGTGTAAGCAAGTCTTCCTCGATTTCGACGGACTGCCTGTGATGATGATGATGTGTACCTAAACTGTGTTGTGCCTGTCCTGTGCGTTTTTGGATTGGCTGTTTAGAGAGACGTTTACCCTGCTTGCCCTGGGAATGTTTAATGGGACAGTATAGAGGGAGCTTTACTCCATATCTAACCGGTGCTGTACCTGACCTGGGAGTGTTTGATTCGTCACTGCAGATGGAGCTTTACTCTATCTAACATGTGCTGTACATGCCCTGGGAGTGTTTGATGGGACAGTGGAGAGGGAGCTTTACTCTGTATCGAACATATGCTGTACCTGCCACCAGTAGGCTTGCAGCCTTCTGTAGGAGTTTTGCACCGGAGGGACTGGAGTGCATTATCACCTCCAGCAACCAAATTTTAATTTGATTTAAGTTTACCGTCCAAAGTTTAATTAGTTTATTTTGTCGGTTATAGTATCCCCACCACCCTTTAATCAGGGTGCATTTGATTTACTGATCAACAACAAAATAATTGTGCTGTAACTGCTCTGTGATTTTTTCTTGGGACAGTAGAGAGGGAGCTTTATTCTGTATCTAACCTATACTGTGCATGCCCTGGGAATACCTGGTGGGACAGTGCAGATGGATCCTTGCTGTGTATTTAATATGTGCTGTACCTGCCCTGGGAGTGTTTGATGAGTCAGCGTACAGCAAGCTTTAAACTGTAACTAACCCGTGCTGTACCTGCCCTGGGATTGTTTAGGACAGTACAGAGGGAGCTTTACTCTGTGTATAACCCGTGTATTATCTGCCCCACTTCTGCTCCGGTTTCTCATGCTCTTATGTACCCAGCATGCCCCGCGGGTGAGAATGTGCCGCACCCAGACGACAGGAGCACAGTGCGCAGGCGCGGGCCCTGGCTGTGTTTGGAGCATGCGCGGTGCGTGTAATGACGGAGAAGGCATGTTTTGTCCAGGCTCCTCAGAAGTATCCTTTTCATCGGGACGGAGCGAACTAAGGGACCAGCGGGAAGCCGGGGAGGCTTCATAAACAACCGGTGCCCGCCGTAAGCCCGGAGTAATAACCGGAATATCGGTGGTTGCAGCTTCAGGGCTTTCTCCCGTCACAGGCCCAGGCTAACGACGGCCATCTTCGTACAGGTTCCGCGTTCGGCCATCTTGATTCAGTGAGTAGCACAGCGCATGCGCGACCATCTTGGTGCAGGATCAATGTGAACGATGTCACTGGAACTGAACCCAGCCAGAGTCAGTACCTTCAGGGGAGGGGAACCAGTGAGTGTAGAACTGAACCCAGCCAGAGTCAGTACCTTCAGGGGAGGGGAACCAGTGAGTGTAGAACTGAACCCAGCCAGAGTCAGTACCTTCAGGGGAGGGGAACCAGTGAGTATAGAACTGAACCCAGCCAGAGTCAGTACCTTCAGGGGAGGGGAACCAGTGAGTGTAGAACTGAACCCAGCCAGAGTCAGTACCTTCAGGGGAGGGGAACCAGTGAGTGTAGAACTGAACCCAGCCAGAGTCAGTACCTTCAGGGGAGGGGAACCAGTGAGTGTAGAACTGAACCCAGCCAGAGTCAGTACCTTCAGGGGAGGGGAACCAGTGAGTGTAGAACTGAACCCAGCCAGAGTCATTACCTTCAGGGACCAGTGATTGATTGGTGCCCGGCCCCGCCCCCCGCCACTGATTGGCGCGGAGCAGCGCGCTGGGTGGGCTGGTGCCCCGCGCCGCCTCGCCATTGGCTGCGGGCTGAGTGTTGCGGTTGAGGGGTTTGTTGGGGGGGGCTCCGCTCGCAGCCTTTGAGCTCGGTGCCCAGGTGAGGCGGGGCGGAGTTGTGCGCAGGCGCGGGGCCAGCCTATTGTGGGAGATTAGCTGCGGACGGACGATGTTTTGCCCCCTCCCCCGCGGAGGATGGATGAGCAGCCCGGGCAGTGCGCTCAGCCTCCCTGAGGACTCACCTTCTCACGGACACGCGCGGGCGGTGAGATTTGCCGCGGGTGGCGGCTGTGGGGCACCTTCGGTTGGGGACGGGCCTTGGTTACCGTCGGAGATTACCGGGAGTTTAGCCGCCATCTTTGGGCAGCACGGGTCCGCCCGCCACGGGGGGCGGGGCTTCCTCGACGTCACAATACTTTCCATTGTCCCGCTGCAGGGCAGGGAGCATGCGCGGCGGCCATCTTACTGCAGGGAGCAGGTGCAGGATGGGGACCAGTGACATGAACACATGAGAACATCAGAAATAGGAGATGAGTCGGCCCTTTGGCCTCTCGAGCCTGCCGCCATTCAATAAGATGATGGCTGCAGCATCTGGGGTGGTTCTCCTTGGAGCAGTGAAGGTGCAGGGCAGGTTTAACAGAGATGCTCACAATCAGGAAGGCTTTAGATTGAGTCAGGGAACAGAGTGGTTCTGCTCACACAATCAGAGAATGGTTACAGCACGGAAGGCCATTCGGCCCGTGGAGCCCTTGCCTACTCCCAGCTAGTCCCACTGCCCTGCCCTTCCCCCAGTCCGGCAAATGTTTTTTTTCAAATACTTATCCAACTTTTTTTTTTGAAAGCTGTGATTGAGTCTTCCTCCACCACCCTTTCAGGCCGTGCTTTCCGGATCGTAACCACTCGCTGCGTAAAATAGATTTTCTGATGTCACCTTTGGTTCTTTTGCCATTCACCTTAAATCCATCTCCTCTGATTCTCTACCCTTCTGCCAGTGGGAACAGTATCTCTCTATCTACTCTGTCCACACCCCTCATGATTTTGAACACTTCTATCAATTCTCCTCTCAACCTTCTCTGCTCCAAGAGGAACAACCCCAGCTTCTCCAGTCAATCCACGTAACCGAAGTCCCTCATCTCATGAATCATTCTTGTCAATCTTTTCTGCACCCTCTCTAAGGCCTTCACATCCTAATCTGCGGTGCCCAGAATTGGACACAATGCTCCAGTTGAGGCCGAACCAGTGTTTTACAAAGGTTCATCATAACCTCCTTGCTTTTTTACTCTGTGGTGCCCAGCAACCTGTAAGCTTTTTAAACTGCTTTCTCAACCTGTCCTGTCACCTTCAGTGATTTGTGCACACATACCCGCAGGTCTCACTGTTCATGCACCCCCTTTCAGATTGTACCCTTCAGTTTATATTGTCTATCCTTGTTTATATCATCATGCTTCTCTAATTTTATTTCTTCACTCAGGTTCACGGTCTTGTTTTATTTCTTCCTCCAAGCCCCTCAACTTAATCTGGCAGTGTAATGTTGGCGAGTGGTGATTGATTGCCCTGGGAACCAACAAGAAGAGAGGTCAGAGGCCGGAGGGCCCAGGGAGCAGCGTGTTCTGCAACCAATCACGGTGCTTGAGGGGTGGATCCTGAGTCGGCCTGTCAGGTGAGTCTGTGTGAATCCCTGTTAAACATAGAAAATAGGTGCAGGAGTAGGCCATTCGGCCCTTCTAGCCTGCACCGCAATTCAATGAGTTCATGGCTGAACATTCAACTTCAGTACCCCATTCCTGCTTTCTCGCCATACCCCTTGATCCCCCGAGTAGTAAGGACCTCATCTAACTCCTTTTTGAATATATTTAGTGAATTGGCCTCAACAACTTTCTGTGGTTGAGAATTCCACAGGTTCACCACTCTCTGGGTGAAGAAGTTCCTCCGCATCTCGGTCCTAAATGGCTTACCCCTTATCCTTAGACTGTGACCTCTGGTTCTGGACTTCCCCAACATTGGGAACATTCTTCCTGCATCTAACCTGTCTAACCCCGTCAGAATTTTAAATGTTTCTATGAGGTCCCCTCTCATTCTTCTGAACCCCAGTGAATACAAGCCCAGTTGATCCAGTCTTTCTTGATAGGTCAGTCCCGCCATCCCGGGAATCAGTCTGGTGAACCTTCGCTGCACTCCCTCAATAGCAAGAATGTCCTTCCTCAAGTTAGGAGACCAAAACTGTACACAATACTCCAGGTGTGGCCTCACCAATGCCCTGTACAACTGTAGCAACACCTCCCTGCCCCTGTACTCAAATCCCCTTGCTATGAAGGCCAACATGCCATTTGCTTTCTTAACCACCTGCTGCACCTGCATGCCAACCTTCAATGACTGATGTACCATGACACCCAGGTCTCTTTGCACCTCGCCTTTTCCTAATCTGTCACCATTCAGATAATAGTCTGTCTCTCTGTTTTTACCACCAAAGTGGATAACCTCACATTTATCCACATTATACTTCATCTGCCATGCATTTTCCCACTCACCTAACCTATCCAAGTCGCTCTGCAGCCTCACAGCATCCTCCTCGCAGCTCACACTGCCACCCAACTTAGTGTCATCCGCAAATTTGGAGATACTGCATTTAATCCCCTCATCTAAATCATTAATGTACAGTGTAAACAGCTGGGGCCCCAGCACAGAACCTTGCGGTACCCCACTAGTCACTGGCTGCCATTCTGAAAAGTACCCATTTACTCCTACTCTTTGGTTCCTGTCTGACAACCAGTTCTCAATCCATGTCAGCACACTACCCCCAATCCCATGTGCTCTAACTTTGCACATCAATCTCTTGTGTGGGACCTTGTCGAATGCCTTCTTAAAGTCCAAATATACCACATCAACTGGTTCTCCCTTGTCCACTCTACTGGAAACATCCTCAAAAAATTCCAGAAGATTTGTCAAGCATGATTTCCCTTTCACTAATCCATGCTGACTTGGATCTATCATGTCACCTCTTTCCAAATGCACTGCTATGACATCCTTAATAATTGATTCCATCATTTTACCCACTGCCGATGTCAGGCTGACCGGTCTATAATTCCCTGTTTTCTCTCTCCCTCCTATTTTAAAAAGTGGGGTTGCATTGACTACCCTACAATCTATAGGAACTGATCCAGAGTCAATGGAATGTTGGAAAATGACTGTCAATGCATCCACTATTTCATAGGCCACCTCCTTAAGTACTCTGGGATGCAGTCCATCAGGCCCTGGGGATTTATCGGCCTTCAATCCCATCAATTTCCCCAACACAATTTCCCGGCTGATAAGGATTTCCCTCAGTTCCTCCTCCTTACTAGACCCCCCGACCCCTTTTATAACCGGAAGGTTGTTTGTGTCCTCCTTAGTGAATACCGAACCAAAGTACTTGTTCAATTGGTCTGCCATTTCTTTGTTCCCCGTTATGACTTCCCCTGATTCTGACTGCAGGGGACCTACGTTTGTCTTTACTAACCTTTTTCTCTTTACATATCTATAGAAAGTTTTGCAATCCGTCTTAATGTTCCCTGCAAGCTTCTTCTCATACTCCATTTTCCCTGCCCTAATCAAACACTTTGTTCTCCTCTGCTGAGTTCTAAATTTATCCCAGTCCCCAGGTTCGCTGCTATTTCTGGCCAATTTGTATGCCACTTCCTTGACTTTAATGCTATCCCTGATTTCCCTTGATAGCCACGGTTGAGCCACCTTCCCTTTTTTATTTTTACGCCAGACAGGAATGTACAATTGTTGTAGTTCATCCATGCGGTCTCTAAATGTCTGCCATTGCCCATCCACAGTCAACCCCTTCAGTATCATTCGCCAATCCATCCCAGCCAATTCACGCCTCATACCTTCAAAGTTAGCCTTCTTTAAGTTCTGGACCATGGTCTCTGAATTAACTGTTTCATTCTCCATCCTAATGCAGAATTCCACCATATTATGGTCACTCTTCCCCAAGGGGCCTCGCACAACGAGATTGCTAATTAATCCTCTCTCATTACATAACACCCAGTCTAAGATGGCCTCCCACCTAGTTGGTTCCTCAACATATTGGTCTAAAAAACCATCCCTTATGCACTCCAGGAAATCCTCCTCCACCGTATTGCTTCCAGTTTGGTTAGCCCTATCTATGTGCATATTAAAGTCACCCATTATAACTGCTGCACCTTTATTGCATGCACCCCTAATTTCCTGTTTGATGCCCTCCCGGACATCACTACTACTGTTTGGAGGTCTGTACACAACTCCCACTAATGTTTTTTGCCCTTTGGTGTTCTGTAGCTCGACCCATAAAGATTCCACATCATCCAAGCGAATGTCCTTCCTAACTATTGCCTTAATCTCCTCCTTAACCAGCAATGCTACCCCACCTCCTTTTCCTTTTATTCTATCCTTCCTGAATGTTGAATACCCCTGGATGTTGAGTTCCCAACCCTGATCATCCTGGAGCCACGTCTCCGTAATCCCAATCACATCATATTTGTTAACATCGATTTGCACAGTTAATTCATCCACCTTATTGCGGATACTCCTTGCATTAAGACACAAAGCCTTTAGGCTTGTTTTTTTAACACCCTCTGTCCTTTTAGAATTTTGCTGTACAATGGCCCTTTTTGTTCTTTGCCTTGGGTTTCTCTGCCCTCCACTTTTCCTCATCTCCTTTCTGTCTTTTGCTTTTGCCTCCTTTTTGTTTCCCTCTATCTCCCTGCATTGGTTCCCATCCCCCTGCCATATTAGTTTAACTCCTCCCCAACAGCACTAGCAAACACTCCCCCGAGGACATTGGTTCCGATTCTGCCCAGGTGCAGACCGTCCGGATTGTACTGGTCCCACCTCCCCCAGAACCGGTTCCAATGCCCCAGGAATTTGAATCCCTCCCTGCTGCACCATTGCTCAAGCCACGTATTCATCTGTTAAAAGTTAAATCGAGATTTCTTTTGTTAACAAAACAATGTAACGTTTGTCAGTATTTTGTTTTCCTAGAGTTCCTATTATGAGTTTCTGACACTTCAGTGCCAAGTTAATCAGGTGTTTAAAGGTCATTCATTTCCCTCTTTCCATGACGCTGTTAGTTAAAGGGACAGAGATTGATTTCCCCACATTATGCATTCGTAGTAGTTAAAGTAACATCCTTCCTGTTGGTAGTGAGTTACATTCTGTGCTGGGCGAGATGGCTGGTGGCATCAGCCTTTAAAATACGCATCCTCTTGTTCAACTCTCTCCAGGGTCTCACCCTTCCCTATCTCTGTAACCTCCTCCAGCCCAGCAACCCTCTTAATAGTTTGATTTCTTTGGAACAAAGGAGGCTGAGGGGAGACCTTAATGAGGTGTATAAAATTATGAGGGGCCTAGATAGAGTGGATAGGAAGGTCCTATTTCCCTTCACAGAGGGGTCAGCAACCAGCAGAACTTTTTAGCCAGTACGTAGCAAGCCCAACAAGAGAGGGGGAAGTTCTGGACTTAGTATTAGGGACTGAAGCTGGGCAGGTGGAAGGGGTATCAATGGGACAGCATTTTGGTGCTAGTGATCATAATTCAGTTAGATTTAGGGTAGTTATGGAAAAGGACAAAGACAGACCAGTAATAAAAGTTCTCAATTGGGGAAAAGCTGATTTTACTAAGCTGAGATGTGATTTAGCCAAAGTGGACTGGAAACAGCTATTTGAAATGGTGAGAGATTGGGAAACGTTGGTGTTCAGAGGGACCTTGGTGTCCTTGTACACGAATCACTGAAAGTTAATATGCAGGTACAGCAAGCAACGAAGAAAGCAAATGGTATGTTGGCCTTTATTATAAGAGGATTTGAGTACAGGAGTAAAGACGTCTTACTGCAATTATATAGGGCCCTGGTGAGACTGCAGCTGGAGTATTGTGTACAGTTTTGGCTGCTTACCAAAGGAAGGATGTACTTGCTGTTGAGGATGGCAACGAAGGTTCACCAAACTGAATTCCTGGGGTGGGAGGATTGTCCTATGAGGAGAGATTGAGTAGACTAGGTATGTATTCTCTAGAGTTTAGAAGAATGAGAGATGATCTCATTGAAACAGACAAAATTCTTACAAGGCGTGACAGGATAGATGCAGGGAGGATGTTTCCTCTGGCTGAGGAGTCTAGAACCAGGGGTCACAGTCTCAAAATAAGGGGTTGTCCATTTAGGACTGAGATGAGCAGAAACTTATTCACTCATTAATCTTTGTAATTCTCTACCCCAGAGGGCTGTGGAGGCTCTGTCTTTGAGCATATTTAAGACAGAGATCGATAGATTTTTGTAAATTAAGGTAATCAAGGGATATGGAATAGTGCAGGAAAGTGAAGTTGAGGTAGAAGATCAGCCATGATCTCATTGAATGGCAGAGCAGGCTCGAGGGGCCGAATGGCATACTCCTGCTCTGAAATCTTATGTTCTTATGTTGAAGTTAAATTAGTCTCAGAGCAGTGGGAGGCATTCAATGAGGAGATAATGAGGGTTCAGAGGAAGTATGTTACCTTCAAGAAAAAGGTTGGGACTAATAAATCTAGAGTCCCCTGGATATCAACATAAGAAATAGCGGCAGGAGGAGGCCATAATGTCCCTCGAGCCTGCTCCGCCATTCAATAAGATCATGGCTGATCATCGCCCTCAACTCCACTTTCCCGCCTGATCTCCATATCCCTTGATTCCCTTAATATACAAAAATCTATCTATCTCAACCTTGAATAGACTGAGCATCCACAGCCCTCTGGGGGAGAGAATGCCAAAGATTCACAACCCTCTGAGTGAAGAAATTCCTCCTCAACTCTGTCTTAAATGGCCTACCCCTTATCCTGAGAGTGTGCCCCCAAGTTCGAGACAGTCCAGCCAGGGGAATCAACCTCTCAGCATCTCACCTGTCAGTCCCCTTCAGAAACTTGTATGTTTCAATGAGATCACCTCTCATTATTCTAAACTCGAGAGTGTATAGGCCCATTCTACACACTATCTCATCATAAGATAGCCCTCTCATCCCAGGAATCTTGTGAACCTTTGTTGCACTGTCTCCAAGCCAAGTGTTTCCGTCCTTTGATAAGAAAACAAAACTGTGCCCAGTTCTCCAGGTGTGGTCTCACCAAGGCCCTGTACAATTGTAGCAAGACCTCCTTACTCTTATACTCCAAACCCTTGCAATAAAGGACAAACCATTTCCCTTCCTTATTGCTTGCATACCTGCATGCTCACTTTCTGTGTGTCTTGCACAAGGACACCCCAAATCTCTCTAAACACCAATGTTTAAAAGTTTCTCATAATTTAAAAGATACTCTGTTCTTCTGTTCCTACCAAAATGAATAACCTCACATTTCCCTACATTATACTCCATCTGCCACCTTACTGCCCACTCACATAGTCTATATATATATATATATCTTGCAGACTCTTGTGTTCTCACAGCTTACTGTCCCACCTAGTTTTGTATCATCAGCAAATTTGGATACATTACACTCGGTCCCTTCATCTAGGTCATAAATCATAAAATCATCGAAATTTACAGCACGGCAGGAGACCATTTCAGCCCACCGCGTCCGTGCCGGCCGACAAACAGCTATCCAGCCTAATCCCACTCTCCAGCTCTCGGTCCGTAGCCCTGTAGGTGATGACACTTGAAGTGCACATCCGAGTATTTTTCAAATGTGCTGAGTGTTTCTGCCTCTACCACCCTTTCAGGCAGTGAGTTCCAGACCCCTTCCATCCTCTGGGTGAAGAAAATTAACTTCGTATCTCCTCTAAACCAATTACTTTAAATTTGTGTCCCCTTGTTGTTGATCCCTCTGCCAAGGGAAACAGGTCCTTCCTATCCACTCTATCCAGGCCCCTCATCATTTAATACACTTTCATCAGGTCTCCCCTCAGTGTCCTCTGATCCAAAGAAAATTGACTCTGCATCTCCAATCTTTCCTCATAGCCAAAATTCTCCAGTCCAGGCAACATTCTTGTAAATCTCCTCTGTACCCTTTCCAGTACAATCACATCTTTCCTGTAATGTGGTGACCAGAACTGCACACAGTATTCCAATTGCAGCCTAACCAGTTCAAGCATAACCTCCTAGCTCTTGTATTCCATGCCTTGACGAATAAAGGCAAGTATTCCATGTGCCTTCTTAACCACCTTATCGACCTGGCCTGCCACTTTCAGGGATCTGTGGACCTACACTCCAAGGTCCCTTTGTTCCTCTACAATTTTCAGTGTTGTAGCATTTAATATATATTCCCTTGCCTTGTTAGACCTCCCCAAATGTATTACCTCACACTTAGCTGGATTAAATTCCATTTGCCACTTTACTGCCCACCTGACCAGTACTGCCCACCTGACCAGTACATTTATAGTTTCCTGCAGTGTGCAGTTTTCTTCTTAATTCTCAACCACACAGCCTATTTTAGTGTCACCTTCAAACTTCTTAATCATACCCCCAACATTGATGTCCAAGTCATTGATATATACCACAAAAAACAAGGATCCCAGCACTGAGCCCTGCAGAACCCCACTGGAAACAGCCTTCCAGTCACAAAAACACCGAATGGTCCACTACTGCAACTATTTTCTATGTTTCTATGACCCAACTTCCACAGCTCTCTGAGGCAGCAAATTCCACAGATTTACAACCCTTTGAGAGAAGACATTCCTCCTCATCTCAGTTTTAAATGGGTGGCCCCTTATTCTAAGATTATGCCCTCTAGTTCGAGTCTCCCCCATCAGTGGAAACATCCTCTCTGCATCCACCTTGTCCCGCCCCCTCATAATCTTATACGTTTCGATAAGATCACCTCTCATTCTTCTGAATTCCAATGGGAAGAGGCTCAAACTACTCAACCTTTCCTCATAAGTCATCCCCCTCATCCCCGAAACCTTCTCTGAACTGCCTCCAAAGCAAGTATATCCTTTCATAAACATGGATCAGGAAGGCCAAGATTCCGTTCGCCTTTCTGATCACTTGCTGTACCTGCATACTATCCTTTTGTGTTTCATGCACAAGTACCCCCAGGTCCCGCTGTACTGCAGCACTTTGCAATCTTTCTCCATTTAAATAATAACTTGCTCTTTGATTTTTTTTTCTGTCAAAGTGCATGACCTCATACTATCTAATATTATATTCCTTCTGCCAAATTTTTTCCCATTCACTTAGCCTGTCTATGTCCTTTTGCAGATTTTATGTGTCCTCACACATTGCTTTTCCTCCCATCTTTGTATCGGCAGCAAACTTGGCAACGTTACACTCAGTCCCTTCTTCCAAGTCCTTTAATATAGAATGTAAATAGTTGGGGTCCCAGCACTGATCCCTGCAGCACTCCACAAGTTACTGGTTGCCGACCAGAGAATGAACCATTTATCCAACTCTCTGTTTTCTGTTAGTTAGCCAATCCTCTATCCTTGCTGATATATTACCCCCAACCCTGTGAACTTTTATCTTGTGCAGTAACCTTTTACGTGGCACCTTGTCAAATGCCTTCTGGAAGTCCAAATACACCACACTCACTGGTTCCCCTTTATCCACCCTGTTTGTTACATCCTCAAAGAATTCCAGCAAATTTGTCAAACATGCCTTCCCCTTCATAAATCCATGCTGACTCTGCCTGACTGAATTTTGCTTTTCCAAATATCCTGCTACTGCTTCTTTAAGAATGGACTCCAACATTTTCCCAAGCACAGAAGTGAGGCGAACTGCTCTATAGTTTCCTGCTTTTTTTCTGCCTCCTTTTTTAAATAAGGACGTTACATTTGCAGTTTTCCAATCGCTGGGACCTCCCCAGAATCCAGGGAATTTTGGTAAATTACAACCAATGCATCCATTATCCCTGCTGCGACTTCTCTTAAGACCCGAGGATGCAAGCCATCAGGTCCAGGGGATTTATCCGCCTTTAGTCCCATTATCTTACTGAGTACCACCTTCTTAGGGATTGTGTTAAGTTCCTCCCCTCTGTAGCCCCTTGACTGTCCACTGTTGGGATATTGTTCGTGTCCTCTGCCGTAAAGGCTGATAGAAAATATTTGTTCAGAGTTTCTGCCATCTCCATGTTCCCCATTACTAATTCCGCGGTCTCATCCTCTAAGGGACCAACATTTACTTTAGCCACTCTTTTCCATTTTATATACCTATAGAAACTCTTGCTATCTGTTTTTATATTTTGTGCTCGTTTACTTTCATAGTCTATCTTCCCTTTCTTAATCATTTTTTTCAGTCATTCTCTGCTGGCTTTTAAAAGCTTCCCAGTCTTCTGTCCTCCCACTAGTTTTGGCCACTTTGTATGCCCTTGTTTTTAATTGGATACCGTCCTTTATTTCTTTAGTTAGCCACGGATGCTATATTTTCTTTTACACCATTTCCTCCTCACTGGAATATATTTTTCTTGAGAGTTATGCAATATCTCCTTAAATGTACACCACTGTTCATCAACCGTCCTGCACTTTAATTTATTTTCCCAGTCCACTTTACCCAACTCTGCCCTCATACCTGCATAGTCTCCTTTATTTAAGATTAGTACGCTGGTTAGAGATCCAACTTTCTCACCCACCATCTGAATTTCAAATTCAGATCATGCTATGATCACTCATTCCAAGGGATCCTTTACTAGGAGATTGTTAATTAATCCTGTCTCATTACACAGGACCAGATCTAAGATAGCCTGCCCCCTGGTTGGTTCCGTTACATACTGCTGAAGGAACCCATCACTTATGCACTCTATGAACTCCTCCTCAAGGCTACCCTGACCAATTTGGTTTGTCCAATCAATATGGAGGTTAAAATCACCCATGATTATTGCTGTTCCCTTTTTACAAGCCCCCACTATTTCCTGGTTTATGCGCTGACCAACAGAGTAGCTCTTGTTAGGGGGCCTATCGACTACACCCACCAGTGACTTTTTCCGCTTATTGTTCCTTATCTCCACCCAAACCGTTTCAACATCCTGATCATTTGAGCCAATATCGTTTCTTACTATTGCAGTGATTCCATCCTTTATCAAAAGAGCTACTCCACCTCCTTTTCCTTTCTGTCTGTCCTTCCGGATTGTCCAGTACCGCTGAATATTTAATTCCCAGACCTGGTCACCTTGCAACCACGTCTCTGTAATGCCGATCAGATCATACCCATTTGTATCTTTGTGCCGTCAACTCATCTATTTTATTACAAATGCTACGTGCATTTAGACAAAGTGCCTTGTTTTTTTACACTTTTTTCCTGCTTGTTTCCTCTCTCCTTCAAACTCACTTTCTTTCTTTTTGCTTCCTAATTCCAGCTTTACTCCCCTCCCTACTGACTCTATTTTCAGGTTCCCTTTCCCCTGCCAAGCGAGTTTAAACTCTCCACAACAGCACTAGCAAACCCCCCGCGAGGTTATTGGTCCCGGCTCTGTTGAGGTGCAATCCATCTGGTTTGTCCATGTCCCACCTCCCCCAGAAGTGGTCTCAGTGCCTCAGGAAACTAACGCCCTCCCGCCTGCACCATCTCTCCAGCCAGGCATTCATCTGCTCTATCCTCCTGTTTCTGTACTCACTAGCTCGTGACATTGGGAGGAATCCGGAGATTACTACCTTTGAGGTCCTGCTTTTTAATCTCTCTCCTAGCTCCCTAAACTCTGCCTGCTGGAGAGGGGAGGGAGGGGAAACAGTGAGTGTGGAATTGAACACAGCCAGAGTTAGCGCTTTAAGGGACAGGGCAGATGGGAGGGAGGGGAACCACTGAGTATACAACTGGACCCAGCCAGAGTCAGCACCATCAGGGGAGGAGATGGAGGGGAACCAGTGAGTGTAGAACTGATCCCAGGCAGAGTCAGCACCTTCAGGGGAGGGGAACCAGTGAGTGTGGAACTGAACCCAGCCAGAGTCAGTACCTTCAGGGGAGGGGAACCAGTGAGTGTAGAGCTGAACCCAGGCAGAGTCAGTACCTTCAGGGGAGGGGAACCAGTGAGTGTAGAACTGAACCCAGCCAGAGTCAGTACCTTCAGGGGAGGGGAACCAGTGAGTGTAGAACTGAACCCAGCCAGAGTCAGTACCTTCAGGGGAGGGGAACCAGTGAGTGTAGAACTGAACCCAGCCAGAGTTAGTACCTTCAGGGGAGGGGAACCAGTGAGTGTAGAACTGAACCCAGCCAGAGTCAGTACCTTCAGGGGAGGGGAACCAGTGAGTGTAGAACTGGACCCAGCCAGAGTCAGCACCTTCAGGGGAGGGGAACCAGTGAGTGTAGAACTGGACCCAGCCAGAGTCAGCACCATCAGGTGAGGAGAGGGAGGGAAACCAGTGAGTGTAGAACTGGATCCAGCCAGTGTCGGCATCTTCAAGGGATAAGAGGGAAACCAGTGAGTGTAGAACTGATTCCAGCCCGAGACAGCACCTTCAGGGGCAGGGACAGAGGGGAGGGAGGGGAACCAGTGAGTGCAGAACTGAAACCAGACAGATTCAGCATCTTCAGGGGAGGAAAGGAGAGGCAGTTGGAAGAAGGTTCATGAGTTGATTCCGGAGATGAGAGGGTTGACTTATAAGGAAACATTGAGTCGGGATAAATGGTTCATTCTCAGTTTGGGAATCAGTAACTAGTGGGTTGCCGCAGGGTTCAGTGCTGGGACCCCAACTATTTACAATCTATATTAGCGACTTGGAAGAAGGGACCGAGTGTAGTGTAGCCAAGTTTGCTGATGATACAAAGATGGGAGGAAATGCAATGTGTGAGGAGGACACACAAAATCTGCAAAACGACATTGACAGGCTACGTGAGTTGGCAAAAATTTAGCAGATGGAGTATAATGTTGGAAAGTGTGAGGTCATGCACTTTGGCAGAAAAAAAATCACAGAAGAAGTTATTATTTAAATGGAGAAAGATTACCAAGTGCTACTGTACAGCGGGACCTGGAGGTACTTGTGCATGAAACACAAAAGATCAGTATGCAGGTACAGCAAGTGATCAGGAAGGCCAATGGAATCTTGGCCTTTATTACAAAGGGGATGGAGTATAAAAGCTGGGAAGTCTTGCTACA
The DNA here is from genome assembly GCF_044704955.1 of Pristiophorus japonicus. Lineage (NCBI taxonomy): Eukaryota > Metazoa > Chordata > Chondrichthyes > Pristiophoridae > Pristiophorus > Pristiophorus japonicus. The sequence continues at coordinate 56,156,171 of NC_091999.1, forward strand.
GTTGTACAGGGTATTGTTGAGGCCACACTTGGAATACTGCGTACAGTTTTGGTTTCTGTATTTACGAAAGGATATACTTGCTTTGGAAGCAGTTCAGAAAAGGTTCACAAAGTTGATTCTGGAGATGAGGGGGTTGACTTATGAGGAAAGGTTGAATATGTTGGGCCTCTACTCATTGGAATTCAGAAGATAGAAAAGTGATCTTATCGAAATATATAAGATTATGAGGGGGCGTGACAAGGTGGATGCAGAGAGGATGTTTCACTGATGGGGTAGAGTAGAACTAGAGGGCATAATCTTAGAATAAGGAGCCCCCATTTAAAACTGAGATGAGGAGAAATTTCTTCTGAAGGTTGTGGATGTGTGGAATTCACTGCCTCAGAGAGCTGTGGAAGCTGAGACATTGTATAAATTTAAGACAGAAATAGACACTTTCTCAAACGATAAGGTGTTATGGGGAGCGAGCAGGGAAGGGACCTGAGTCCATGATCGGATCAGCCACGATCGTATTAAATGGCAGAGCAGGTTCGAGGGGCCGCATGGCCTACTGCTGCTCCGATATCGTATGTTAACCAGTGAGTGCAGAACTGAACAAAGCCAGAGTCAGTGCTTTCAGGGAGGAGGCACAGAGGTTTCGGGAGGGAGTTCCAGAGCTTGGAGCCTCGGCAACAGAAGACAAGGCCACCAATGGTTGGGCGATTATAATCAGGGATGCTCAGGAGGCAGAATTAGAGGAGAGTAGACATCTCTGGGGGTTGTGTGGCTGGAGAAGATTACAGAGATAGGGAGGGGCGAGACCATGGAGGGGTTTGTAAACCAGGATGAGAATTTTGAAATCGAAGCTTTGCTTAACCGGGAGCCAATGTAGGTCAGTGAGCACAGCGGGTGATGGGTGAACGAGACTTGGTGCGAGTTAGGACACGGGCAGCCGAGTTTTGGATGAGGTGAAGATTACGTGGGGTAGAATGTGGGAGGCCAGCCAGGAGTGTGTTGGAATAGTCAAGTCTAGAGATAACCGAGGAATGGGCGAGGGTTTCAGCAGAGGGTGAGCTGAGGCAGGGGTGGAGACGGCCAATATTACACAGGTGGAAATAGGCGGTCTTGGTTTTCTGGGGATATGTGGTCGCAGCATTCTGGATAAGATCATCCGCCATTTTCATAGAATGAAAGTGCAGGAGACCATTCGGCCCATCGTGCCTGTGCTGGCTCTATGGTCGAGCTATCCAGTTAGTTCCACTTCCCTGCTCTTTCCCCATAGCTCTGCAAATATTGTCCCTTTAGTATTTATCCAATTCACTTTTGAAAGCCACTATTGAATCTGCTTCCACCCCCCTATCAGGCAGTGCATTCCAGATTGCAACAACTCGCTGCTTATACAATGGTTCCTCATGTCGCCTCTGCTTCTTTTGCCAATCACCTGAACTCTGTGTCCTCTGGTTACCGACCCTTCTGCCACTGGAAAGTGTTTCTCCTTATTTAGTCTATTAAAACCATTCATGATTTTGAACACTCTATCAAATCTCCTCTTAACCTTTTCTTCTCCAAGGAGAATTACTGCAGCTTCTCCAGTATCTCCACATAACTGAAGTCCCTCCTCCTTCGTACCATTCCAGTAAATCTCTTCTGGTCCCTCCCTAAGGTGTAGATACCCTTCTGAAAGTGTGGTGCCCAGAATTGAGCACAATGTGTCAGCTGAGGCCTAACCAGTGTTTATAAAGTTTGGTCATAACTAAACATCAAATGCTGCTATTTGTGTGATGGGGTTTAGACGGGCGAGGATTATCCAGTCAGTTGGATGTGAGCTGAAACATGTGCACTTGGAGCGGGGAGCCAGGGACACGCTGTGTAACCGGGCACAGACACTCTGCACAGCCCACACATCACTTGTTTCCACTTGGCCCAGAAGGATGTATTAAATGCAACAATTCATTTGATTTGACTTTAAATAGTTTTGTTTATAAATTTAATTATGCTTCTCTAATTTTATTTCTTATATCAGATTCACGGCCCCATTTTATTTCTTCCTCTGAGCCCCTCAACTTAATGTGGCAGTGTCATGTTGGCGAGTGGTGATTGATTGTCCTGGGAACCAACAGGAAGAGAGGTCAGAGACCGGAGGGCCCAGCGAGCAGCGTGTTCTGCAACCAATCGCGGTGCTTGAGGGCTGGATCCTGAGTCGGCCTGTCAGGTGGGTCTGTGTGAACCCCTGTTAAACAATTCATCTTTTAAAGTTAAATCGAGATTTCTTTTGTCAGCAAAACAGTTTAACATTTGTCAGTATTTTGTTTCCCTGGAGTTCCTATTATGACTTTCAGACACTTCAGTGCCAAGTGGACCAGGTGTTTAAAGGTCATTCATTTCCCCCATGTCGCTGTTAGTTAAAGATACAGAGATTGATTTCCCTTCATTATGCATCTTTTGTAAGTAAACACAAATCCTTTCTGTTCGCAGTGAGTCACATTCTGCACTGGGGGAGACGGCTGGTGGCTTCAGGCTTTAAAATTCTCATCCTCTTGTTCAAATCCCTCCAAGGCCTCACCCCTCCCTATCTCTGTAACCTCCTCCAGCCCGCCAATCCTCTTAATAAGGAGAAACAATTTCCAGTGTCAGAAAGTTCAGTAACCAGAGGCACAGATTGAATGTGATTGGCAAATGAACCAGATGCTACATGAGGGGACTAATGAAGCAGCGAGATGTTCTGGCCTGGAACGCACTGCCTGTTCGGGTGCTGGAAGCAGATTCACTTGTAACTTTCGAAAGAGATAAACATGAGTTTAAAACATTTTCAGCGTTATGGGGCAAGAGTAGGACAGGAGTCCCCTGAGTGCATCTCGCTCGCTAACCGGTTTTCAGTTCTGGATACTGCTGGTTTCTCTGGGGAGTGCAGCCAGAGCCATGTCCACGACACCGTGGGTGGCTCAGCTGCACAGGGCGGGGAGGAAGAAGAGTGGAAGAGCAATAGTGGGAGTGGATTTGATAGTTAGGGGAACAAACAAGCGCTTCTGCAGGCACAGACATGATGCCAGGATGGTATGTTGCCTCCCTGGTGCCAGGGTCAAGGATGTCACTGAGTGGCTGCAGGACATTGTTGAGGGGGGAGGATGAACATCCAGAGGTTGTGGTCCACATCGGGACCAATGACATTGGCAGAAAGAGGGATGAAATCCTGCAGGCAGATTTTAGGGAGCTAGGAAAGAGATTAAAAAATAGGACCTCAAAGGTAGTAATGTCCGGATTACTCCCGGTGCCACGTGCTGGTGAGTACAGAAATAAGAGGATAGAGCAGATGAATGCATGGCTGGAGTTTGGTGCAGGAGGGAGGGTTTTAGATTCCTGAGGCATTGGGAGCGTTTCTGGGGGAGGTGGGACCAGTACAAGCCGGACAGGTTGCACCTCAACAGGACCGGACAATATCCTCACTGGATAGAGAGAGAGGGCACGGTATGGATAGAGAGAGAGGGCACAGTATGGATAGAGAGAGAGGGGACAGTATGGATAGAGAGAGAGGACAGTATGGCTATTGTTTGGAAGGCAGAGGAAACAAAGGCTAGAAAATAGACAATAAGGGAGTTTGGCAGCGCTAAATGCCAGTGCCAGTGTGTTTCAATGAGATCACCTCTCATTCGTCTAAACTCCAGAGAGTATAGGCCCATTCTACACAAACTCTCATCATAAGACAGTCCTCTCATCACAGGAATCAATCTAGAAATACTTCAATGCCAATGCAAGGAGTCTAGGGATTAAGGCAGATAAGCTGAGGGCACAGACTGTCTTGTGGGGGTATGATATTGTAACTATTAGTGAAACACGGCTCAAAGAACTGCAGGAATGGCAGCTCAACATTCCTGGTTACAGGGTTTTAAGACGAGATAGAGACGGGGATAAAAAAAGGAGAGCGCGTCGCAGTGTTGATTAAAGAAACAATTCCAGCTGTGGAGATGGATGATATGTTCGAAGGATCATCAAATGAGGCCACATGGGAGAAGTGAAGAACACAAAAGGGGCGATCACACTGCTGGGGATGTACTATAGATCCCCAAACAGTCAGAGGGAGACAGAAGAGCAAATATGTCGGCACATTTCTGATACGTGCAAAAATAATAGGGCAGCAATAGTCGGGGATTTCAACTCCCCAAATATTAACTGGGATAGAATTAGTGTGAAAGATATAGAAGGAGCAGAATTCTTAAAATGCATTCAGGAGAACTTTTTTTAGCCATTACGTAGCAAGCCCAACAAGAGAGGGGGTGGTTCTGGACTTAGGTTTAATGAATGAAGCTTGGGCAGGTGGAAGGGGTATCAGTGGGAGAGTATTTTGGTGCTGGTGATCATAATTCAGTTAGATTTAGGGTCGTTATGGAAAAGGACAAAGATGGACCAGGAATAAAAGTTCACAATTAGGTTAAAACTAATTTTACTAAGCAGAGATGTGATTTAATCAAAGTGGACTGGAAAAAGCTTCTTGAAGGTAAATTAGTGTCAGAGCAGTGGGAGGCATTCAAGGAGGAGATAGCGAGGCTTCAGAGCAAGTATGTTCCCTTAAGATAAAGGGTGGGACTAATAAATCTAGACCCCTCAGATATCAATATTAGAATATCAGAGATAGGAGCAGGAGTAGGTTATACGCCTCCTCGAGCCTGCTCCGCCATTCAATAAGATCATCGCCCTCAACTCCACTTTCCCACCTGATCTCCATATCCCTTGATTCCCCGAGAGTCCAAAAATCTATCTATCTCAGCCTTGAATAGACTGAGCATCCACAGCCCTCTGGGGGAGAGAATTCCAAAGATTCACAACCCTCTGAGTGAAGAAATTTCCCATCTCTGTCTTAAATGGCCTCCCCCTTATTTTGAGCCCCCGAGTTCTAGCTCTCAGCATCTCCCCTGTCAATACCCTTCAGAATCTTGTATGTTTCAATGAGATCCCCTCTCATTCTTCGAAACTCCAGAGAGTATTGGTCCATTCTACACAATCTCTCATCGTAAGACAGCTCTCTCATCCCAGGAATCAATCTTGTGAACCTCCGTTGCACCATCTCCAAGGCAAATATATCTTTCCTTAGATAAGGAGATCGAAACTGCCCAGTACTCCAGCTGTGGTCTCACCAAGGCCCTGTACAATTGTAGCAATAGATCCTTACTCTTATACTCCACCCCCTTACTGCTTGCTGTACCTGCATGCTCGCTTTCTGTGTTTCTTGCACAAGGACACCCAAATCTCTCTCAACACCAACATTTAAAGTTTCTCACCATTTAAAAGATATTCTGTTTTTCTATTCTTCCGACCAAAGTGAATAACCTCACATTTCCCGACATTATACTCGATCTGCCACCTTACTGCCCATTCACATCGTCTGTCTATATATCTTTGCACTCTTGTGTTCTGCTCACAGCTTACTGTCTCACCGAGCTTTGTATCGTCAGCAAATATTACACTCGGTCCCTTTATCTAGGTCATTAATATAGATTGTAAATAGCTGAGGCCCCAGCACTGATCCTTGCTGCACCCCACTAGTTACAGCCTGTCGGAAGCCCCGGCCCTCACACACTCCAATTGGTTGGAGGACCAACCGCCCATCCGGTCCTCCAGCCCCGCCTCACTCTTCCTATTGGTGGAGAGCTGCCGTCAATCACCCGGGCAGTGTGAGCTGAGCATGTGCAGGCGGCGGTGACAGACGCTGACGCAGGAGGTGAGCGAGCTCCAGGGAGCGGGTTAAAGAAACACTGGGGACAACAACACCGAGTGCAGCCCCGGGCCCGGATATAAACCGGGGAACATTCTCCCCACACCGGGGGGGGATATAAACCGGGGAACATTCTCCCCACACCGGGGGGGGGGATATAAACCGGGGAACATTCTCCCCACACCGGGGGGGGGGATATAAACCAGGGAACATTGTCCCCACACCGGGGGGAGGATATAAACCGGGGAACATTCTCCCCACACCGGGGGGGGGGATATAAACCGGGGAACATTCTCCCCACACCGGGGGGGGGGATATAAACCAGGGAACATTCTCCCCACACCGGGGGGGGATATAAACCGGGGAACATTCTCCCCACACCGGGGCGGGGGGATATAAACCGGGGAACATTCTCCCCACACCGGGGGGGGATATAAACCGGGGAACATTCTCCCCACACCGGGGGAGGGGGGATATAAACCGGGGAACATTCTCCCCACACCGGGGGAGGGGGGATATAAACCGGGGAACATTCTCCCCACACCGGGGGGGGGGGATATAAACCGGGGAACATTCTCCCCACACCGGGGGGGGTATAAACCGGGGAACATTCTCCCCACACCGGGGCGGGGGGGATATAAACCGGGGAACATTCTCCCCACACCGGGGGGGGATATAAACCGGGGAACATTCTCCCCACACCGGGGGGGGGGATATAAACCGGGGAACATTCTCCCCACACCGGGGGGGATATAAACCGGGGAACATTCTCCCCACACCGGGGGGGGGGGGGATATAAACCGGGGAACATTCTCCCCACACCGGGGGGGATATAAACCGTGGAACATTCTCCCCACACCGGGGGGGGGGATATAAACCGGGGAACATTCTCCCCACACCGGGGGGGATATAAACCAGGGAACATTCTCCCCACACCGGGGGGGGGGGGGGATATAAACAGGGGAACATTCTCCCCACACCGGGGGGGATATAAACCGGGGAACATTCTCCCCACACCGGGGGGGATATAAACCGGGGAACATTCTCCCCACACCGGGGGGGGGATATAAACCGGGGAACATTCTCCCCACACCGGGGGGGGGATATAAACCGGGGAACATTCTCCCCACACCGGGGGGGGGATATAAACCGGGGAACATTCTCCCCACACCGGGGGGATATAAACCGGGGAACATTCTCCCCACACCGGGGGGATATAAACCGGGGAACATTCTCCCCACACCGGGGGGGGGATATAAACCGGGGAACATTCTCCCCACACCGGGGGGGGATATAAACCGGGGAACATTCTCCCCACACCGGGGGGGGATATAAACCGGGGAACATTCTCCCCACACCGGGGGGGGGGATATAAACCGGGGAATATTCTCCCCACACCGGGGGGGGATATAAACCGGGGAACATTCTCCCCACACCGGGGGGGGATATAAACCGGGGAACATTCTCCCCACACCGGGGGGGGGGATATAAACCGGGGAACATTCTCCCCACACCGGGGGGGATATAAACCGGGGAACATTCTCCCCACACCGGGGGGAGGGATATAAACCGGGGAACATTCTCCCCACACCGGGGGGGGGATATAAACCGGGGAACATTCTCCCCACACCGGGGGGGGGATATAAACCGGGGAACATTCTCCCCACACCGGGGGGAGATATAAACCGGGGAACATTCTCCCCACACCGGGGGGGGGATATAAACCGGGGAACATTCTCCCCACACCGGGGGGGGGGGGGGAGATATAAACCGGGGAACATTCTCCCCCTGTCTGCTGGGTCCGCTCCAGCCCGAAGGAGCGGTCAGTGCATGCGCTGTGTCTGCGTCAAACTCTCGGAGCGTCTGTAAATCAACGAGAAATAGTAATGGACCAGGGAGCGTCTGTAAACGAAGGAGCAATGGTGACTGAGCAGGGAGCGTCTGTAAAGAATTCTAGAATCACAGAATATTGCAGCACAGAAGGGGGCCATTCGGCCCATCGACTGCACCGATACTTTCGGGGAGCAATCCGGTTATCCCGCTTCCCACGCTCTTTCCCCAAATCCCTGCAATATCATTCTGCTTCAAGTGTTTGTCCAATTCACTTTTGAAGGCCACTATTGACTCTGTCTCCACCGCTCCGTCAGGCAGTGCATTCCAAACCCTAACCACTCCTTGTGTGAAAATGGTTTTCCTCATGTGACCTCTGTTTTTGCCAATCGCCTCAAATCTGTGCCCTCTGGTTATTAGTGTTACAAACAGTTCCTCTTTTTATTCTATCTCATCTTCATGATTTTTAACATCTCTATCAAATCTCGTCTTCACCTTCTCTGCTCGAAGGAGAACAATCCCAGCTTCTCCAGTCTCCACATAAATGAAGTTCCTCATCCCTGGCACCATTCCAGTAAATCTCTTCTGTCCCCTCTCCAAAGCCTTTGTGTCCTTCCTGAAGTGTGCCCAGAATTGGACCCAATCCTCCAGCTGGGCTCGAGCTAGTGTTTTATATCGCTTTAGCAGAACTTCCCAGCTTTAGTACTCTGTGCCTCAATTTATAAAGCCCAGGATCCTTTACGCTTTATTAACAGCTTTGTTAACCTGTCCTGCGACCTTCAAAGATTTATTAAAATCTTTAAATATTTCAAAAAATGGAGCAGAAATGTAGAGTGGTCAGGGAGCGTCTGTAAAGGAAGGAGAAATGGAGAGTGGTCAGGGAGCGTCTGTAAAGGAAGGAGAAATGGAGATTGGTCAGGGAGCGTCTGTAAAGGAAGGAGAAATGGAGAGTGGTCAGGGAGCGTCTGTAAAGGAAGGAGAAATGGAGAGTGATCAGGGAGCGTCTGTAAAGGAAGGAGAAATGGAGAGTGGTCAGGGAGCGTCTGTAAAGGAAGGAGAAATGGAGAGTGGTCAGGGAGCGTCTGTAAAGGAAGGAGAAATGGAGAGTGGTCAGGGAGCATCTGTAAAGGAAGGAGAAATGGAGAGTGGTCAGGGAGCGTCTGTAAAGGAAGGAGAAATGATGACTGGGCACGAAGCCTCAATTTAAAAATTCTCATCCTTGTTTTCAAATCCCTCCGTGCCCTCGCCCCTCCCTATCTCTGTAACCTCCTCCAGCCCTACAACCCTCCAGGATCTCTGGCCTCGCATTCCTGGCTTTAATCACACCATCATTGGTGGCCATGCCCTCAGCTGCCGAGGCCCTACGCTCCAGAATTCCCTCCCTAAACCTCTCCCTCCTCCTTTAAGACCCAAACAACAGAAGAAATAGGAGCAGGAGTAGGCCATTTGGCCCCTCGAGTCTGCTCCGCCATTCAATAAGATCATGGCTGATCTGATCATGGACTCAGCTCCACTTCCCTGCCCGCTCCCCGTAATCCTTTACACCCTTATTGTTCAAAAATCTGTCTATCTCCACCTTAATTATATTCAATGCCCCAGCCTCTGCAGCTCTCTGGGGCAGAGAATTCCACAGATGTACAACCATCTGAGAGAAGAAATTTCTCCTCATCTCTGTTCTAAATGGGCGGTCCCTTATTCGAAGACTATGTCCTCGAGTTTTAGTTTCCCCTATGAGTGGATGCAAATATCCTCTCTGCATCCATCTTATCGAGCCCCCTCATTATCTTATATGTTTCAATAAGATCACCTCTCATTCTTTTGAACTCCAATGAGTGTAGGCCCAACCTATTCAACCTATCTTCAGAAGACAACCCCCTCAGATCCGGAATCAACCTAGTGAACCTTCTCTGACAGCCTCCAATGCAAGTATATCCCTCCTTAAATAAGGAGACTAAAACTGTACACAGTACTCCAGGTGTGACCTCACCAATACCCTGTACAGTTGCAGCAGGACTTCTCTGCTTTTATACTCTATCCCCCTTGCAATAAAGGCCAACATTCCATTTGCCTTCCTGATTACTTGCTGAACCTACATACTAACTTTTTGTGTTTCATGCACAAGGACCCCCAGGTCTCTCTGTACTGCAGCACTTAGCAATTGTTCTCCATTTAAATTATAATTTGTTTTTCTATTATTTCTGCCAACGTGGATAATCTCACAGTTTCCCACATTATACTCCATCTGCAAAATTTTTGCCCACTCACTGAGCCTTTGCAGATTTTTTGTGTCCTCCTCACAATTTGCTTTCCCACCCATCTTTGTATCATCAGCAAACTTGGCTACATTACACTCTGTCCCTTCATCCAAGTCATTAATATAAATTGTAAATAGTTGAGGACCCAGCACCGATCCCTGCTGCACCCCACTAGTCACTGTTTGTCAACTGGAAAAAGACTCATTTATCACGACTCTGTGTTTTCTGTTAGTTAGCCAATCCTCTATCCATGCTAATATATTGCCCCCAACCCAGTGAGCTTTTATCTTGTGCAGTAACCTCTTATGTGGCACCTTATCGAATGCCTTCTGGAAATCCAAATACACCACATCCACTGGTTGCCCCTGATCCATCCTGCTCATTACATCCTCAAAGTACTCCAGTGAATTTGTCACACCTGATTTCCCTTTCATAAAACCATGCTGACTCTGCTTGATTGAATCATGCTTTTCCAAATGTCCCATTACTGCTTCTTTAATAATGGACTGGAGCATTTTCCCAACGACAGATGTTCGGCGAACTGGGCTATAGTTTCCTGCTTTTTGTCTGCCTCCTTTTTTGAATAGGGGCGTTACATTTGCGGCTTCCCAATCTGCTGGGACCGCACCAGAATCCAGGGATTTTTGTGAGATTACAACCAATGCATCCACTATCTCTGCAGCCATTTCTCTTAAGACCCTGGGATGCAAGCCATCAGGTCCAGGGGAGTTGTCCGCCTTTAGTCCCATTATTTTACCTCGTACCACTTCATTACTGATAGTGATTGTATTAAGTTCCTCCCTACCTATAGCCCCTTGATTATCTAATATTGGGATGTTTTTAGTGTCTTCCACCGTGAAGACCGATACAAAATATTTGTTCAATGTCTCTGCCATTTCCCTGTTCTCCATTATTAATTCCCCAGTCTCATCCTCCAGGGGACCAACATTTACTTTAGCCACTCTTTTCCTTTTTAACCCTCTTTAAAATGTGCCTCTTTGACCCTCGGTGTCAAATTATATCTGATAATGCTCCTGTGAAGCACCAGGGGACATTTTACAGAGTTATTTCAAGGCTGAGATAGATACATTTTTGGTGTTTCGGGGAATCGAGGGATATGGAGATCGGGCGGGAAAGTGGAGTTGAGGTTGATGATCAGCCATGATGTTATTGAATGGTGGAGCAGGCTCGAGGGGCCGTATGGCCTATTCCTGCTCATAACTCTTATGTTCTTAAAGGCGCTATATAAATGGAAGTTGTTGTTGTCTATAGAGGAAGGAGAAATGGTGATGGGTGAGGGAGAGCATTTGATCAGAACTGGGAGATAGGCAGATGGACAGCTTATAGGGAGCGATAGAGTGAGGGAAAGGAGAGAGAGAGACCATGTACACAAGAAATGAACTGTAAAGTTGGGTGGGGAAGAGGAGGTGGGGAAATGACAGCAGACAAAAGGAGGCACAATGGGAGAAGGGAGAGGAATAAAAGACACATAGAAAATAAAAAGACTTGCATTTATTTTGCACCTTTCACCACCACCAGATGCCCCAAAGCCCTTTACAGTCAATTAAGTTCTTTTTGAAGTGTAGTCACTATCGTAATGTAGGAAACGCAGCAACCAATTTACAATGTGATAATGACCAGATAATCTGCTTCACTGATGTTAAGGGAAAATATTGGTCAGGACATCGGGGATAACTCCCCTGTTCTGCTTGAAATAGTGCAATGGGACCTTTTACGTCCACCTGAGGGAGCAGACGGGGCCTCGGTTTAACATCTTATCCAAAAGACAGCACCTCCGACATTACAGCAGTCCCTCAGCACTGCACTGGAGCATCAGCCGAGAGTTTTGTGTTCATGTCTCTGGAGTGCGACATCAACCCACAACCTTGTGACCCAGAGGCAAGTGTGTTACCCACTGAGTCACAGCTGACACAAATACTGACATAGTTAGAGCAGGTTAGCTCAGTTGGAGATGTTAGATGATGCATTTATCAATGCTTAGATATTTTTCTATTGCTCAAAATCAGTAACATTTTGGAAGGTTCAGGTCAAGGTTCACAGATTAACAATAAGAAATAGGAGCAGGAGTAGGCCATTGGATCCCTCGAGCCTGCTCTGCCATTCAATAAAATCATGGCTGATCTGATCTTGACCTCAACTCCACTTTCCTGCCTGCTCCACATAACTCTTGACTCCACTATAATTCAAAAATCTGTCTATCTCCCCTTTAAATATATTGACTGACTCAGCCTCCACAGCTCTCTGGGGTAGAGAATTCCAAAGATTCACCACCCTCAGAGAAGAAATTCCTCCGCATCTCCGTTTTAAATGGGCGACCCCTTATTCTGAAACTATGCACCCGAGTTCTAGATTCCCCCACGAGGGGAAACATCCTCTCTGCATCTACCCTGTCAAGCCCCCTCAGAATCTTACACATTTCAATAAGATCACCTCTCCTTCTTCGAAACTCCAATGAGTACAGGCCCAACCTGCTCAATCTTACTTCATAAGACAACCCCTTCATCTCAGGAATCAACCTCGTGAACCTTCTCTGAACTGCCTCCAATGCAAGTATATCCCTCCTTAAATAAGGAGACCAAAACTGTACGCAGTACTCCAGGTGTGATCTCACGGACACCCTGTACAGTTGTAGCAAGACTTCTCTACTTTTATACTCCATTTCCCTTCAATAAAGGCCAACATTGCATTTACCTTCCTGATTACTTGCTGTACCTGATGCTAACTTTTTGTGTTTCATGCACAAGGACCCCCAGATCCCTCTGTACCGCAGCATTTTGTAGTCGCCATTTAAATAATAATTTGCTTTTTTATTCTTCCTATCAAAGTGCATAACCTCACATTTTCCCTCATTATACTCCATCTGCCAATGTTTTACCCACTCACTGAGCCTGTCCATAACCCTTTGCAGATTCTTTGTGTCCTCCTCACAACTTGCTTTCCCACCTATCTTTGTATCAGCAGCATATTTGGCTGCAGTGCACTCCGTCCCTTCATCCAAGTCATTAATATAGATTGTAAATAGTTGACGCCCCAGCACTGATCCCTGTGGCACCCCACTAGTTAGAGTTTGCCAACCTAAAAATGACCCATTTATCCCGACTCTGTGTTTTCTGTTAGTTAGCCAATCCCACATCTATGCTAATATATTACCCCCAACCCTGTGAGCTATTATATTGTGCAGTAACCTTTTATCTGGCACCTTATCGAATGCCTTCTGGAAATGTAAATACACAACTGCTACTGGTTCCTCTTCATCCACCCTGCTCGTTACATCCTCAAAAGAACTCGAGCAAATTTGTCAAACCTGATTTCCCTTTCATAAAACCATGCCGTCTCTGCTTGACTATTATGGTTTTCTAAATGTCCTGCTACTATTTCCTTAATAATGAACTCCAGCATTTTCCCAATGATAGATGTTCAGCGAACTGCTCTATAGTTTCCTCCTTTCTCTCTCTCTCCCTCCCTTGTTGAATAGGGGTGTTGCATTTGAGGTTTTCCAATCCACTGGAACCTTGCCAGAATCCAGGGAATTTTGGTAGATTACAACCAATCCATCCACTTTCTCTGCAGCCACTTCTTTTAAGACCCCAGGATGCAGGCCATCAGGTCCAGGGGACGTCCACCTTTAGTCATAGAAACATAGAAACATAGAAAATAGGTGCAGGAGTAGGCCATTCGGCCCTTCTAGCCTGCACCGCCATTCAATGAGTTCATGGCTGAACATTCAACTTCAGTACCCCATTCCTGCTTTCTCGCCATACCCCTTGATCCCCCTAGCAGTAAGGACCTCATCTAACTCCTTTTTGAATATATTTAGTGAATTGGCCTCAACAACTTTCTGTGGTAGAGAATTCCACAGGTTCACCACTCTCTGGGTGAAGAAGTTCCTCCGCATCTCGGTCCTAAATGGCTTACCCCTTATCCTTAGACTGTGACCCCTGGTTCTGGACTTCCCCAACATTGGGAACATTCTTCCTGCATCTAACCTGTCTAACCCCGTCAGAATTTTATATGTTTCTATGAGGTCCCCTCTCATTCTTCTGAACTCCAGTGAATACAAGCCCAGTTGATCCAGTCTTTCTTGATAGGTCAGTCCCGCCATCCCGGGAATCAGTCTGGTGAACCTTCGCTGCACTCCCTCAATAGCAAGAATGTCCTTCCTCAGGTTAGGAGACCAAAACTGTACACAATACTCCAGGTGTGGCCTCACCAATGCCCTGTACAACTGTAGCAACACCTCCCTGCCCCTGTACTCAAATCCCCTTGCTATGAAGGCCAACATGCCATTTGCTTTCTTAACCGCCTGCTGCACCTGCATGCCAACCTTCAATGACTGATGTACCATGACACCCAGGTCTCTTTGCTCCTCCCCTTTTCCTAATCTGTCACCATTCAGATAATAGTCTGTCTCTCTGTTTTTACCACCAAAGTGGATAACCTCACATTTATCCACATTATACTTCATCTGCCATGCATTTGCCCACTCACCTAACCTATCCAAGTCGCTCTGCAGCCTCACAGCATCCTCCTCGCAGCTCACACTGCCACCCAACTTAGTGTCATCCGCAAACTTGGAGATACTACACTCAATCTCCTCATCTAAATCATTAATGTACAGTGTAAACAGCTGGGGCCCCAGCACAGAACCCTGCGGTACCCCACTAGTCACTGCCTGCCATTCTGAAAAGTACCCATTTACTCCTACTCTTTGCTTCCTGTCTGACAACCAGTTCTCAATCCATGTCAGTACACTACCCCCAATCCCATGTGCTCTAACTTTGCACATCAATCTCTTGTGTGGGACCTTGTCGAACGCCTTCTGAAAGTCCAAATATACCACATCAACTGGTTCTCCCTTATCCACTCTACTGGAAACATCCTCAAAAAATTCCAGAAGATTTGTCAAGCATGATTTCCCTTTCACAAATCCATGCTGACTTGGACCTATCATGTCACCTCTTTCCAAATGCACTGCTATGACATCCTTAATAATTGATTCCATCATTTTACCCTCTACCGATGTCAGGCTGACCGGTCTATAATTCCCTGTTTTCTCTCTCCCTCCTTTTTTAAAAAGTGGGGTTACATTGGCTACCCTCCACTCCATAGGAACTGATCCAGAGTCAATGGAATGTTGGAAAATGACTGTCAACGCATCCACTATTTCCAAGGCCACCTCCTTAAGTACTCTGGGATGCAGTCCATCAGGCCCTGGGGATTTATCGGCCTTCTATCCCATCAATTTCCCCAACACAATTTCCCGGCTAATAAGGATTTCCCTCAGTTCCTCCTCCTTACTAGACCCCCCGACCCCTTTTATAACCGGAAGGTTGTTCGTGTCCTCCTTCGTGAATACCGAACCAAAGTACTTGTTCAATTGGTCCGCCATTTCTTTGTTCCCCGTTATGACTTCCCCTGATTCTGACTGCAGGGGACCTACGTTTGTCTTTACTAACCTTTTTCTCTTTACATATCTATAGAGTCCCAATAGTTTGTCTCGTACTTTTTCTCCAGTGATAGTGATTGTTTTAAGTTTCTCGCTCCCTGTGACCCCTTGATTATCGATTTATTATTGGGATGCTTTTAGTGTCTTCCACCGTGAAGACCACACAAAATATTTGTTTAAAGTCTCTGCCATTTCCCCGTTTAATTCTCTCAGGGACCAACGTTTATTTTTGCTATCTCTTCCTTTTTATATATCTGTAGAAGCTCTGACTGTATTTATGTTCCTTGTCAGTTTACTCTCAATCTATCTTCTCCCTCTTTATTATTTTTATTAAGTCAATACTTAAAGCCACACAGCAGAAGGAAAGAATGTTCCATAGAAACTAGAATTGTCTCTTCTGAATTTCGATCCTGTACTTAGTGATGACTTTTGTAAACTCCTTTTGCAGGGTGTTAGAAGGAGAGGATTTGAAGGAGGGAAACTCAAACTAAACATCACTTCATGATCAGATAGAGTCACTCGATTCATCAGGACTTGAATATCATCGGCCTTTGAATGTGGAAGGAGCATTGTTTGTTTATTCTGTCTGTGGCGAAAGATTACAAACATCAGTGTGACTGAAAAAGCAGAGACCCACACACCCGAGTGAGAGTGTTTCAGTGCACTGATTGTGGGAAGAGCTTTAACCAGTTACACAGCCTGAAAAACCATCGCACCATTCACAGCGGGGGAAAACTGTAAACGTGTTGTGTGTGGAGGAGGCTTCAACTGATCATCCAACCTGGAGAGACGGAAGCACACCCGCACCACGGAGAAACCGTGGAAATGTGGGGACTGTGGGAAGGGATTCAGCTACCCGTCTGCGCTGCAAATTCATCAACACATTCACACTGGGGAGAGGCAGTTCACCTGCCCCGTGTGTGGGAAGCCATTCACTCAGTCATCCAGCCTGGTGAAACACCAGCTTGTTCACACTGGGGAGAGGCCGTTCACCTGCTCTGAATGTGGGAAAGGATTCACTCAGTCATCCGATCTACTGGCACACCAGCGAGTTCACACTGGGGAGAGGCCGTTCACCTGCTCAGTGTGTGGGAAGGGATTCACTGTTTCATCCAACCTGCTGGCACACCAGCGAGTTCACACTGGGGAGAGGCCGTTCACCTGCTCGGAGTGTGGGAAGGGATTCACTGTGTTATCCAATCTGCTCAAACACCAGCGAGTTCACACTGGGGAGAGGCCGTTCATCTGCTCGGAGTGTGGGAAGCGATTCACTCGGTCATCCAACCTGCTGACACACCAGCGAGTTCACACTGGGGAGAGGCCGTTCATCTGCTCCATGTGTGGGAAGGGATTCACTGTGTCATCCCGCCTGCTGACACACCAGCGAGTTCACAAGTGACTGCAGTGGTTAGATTCTGCTATCATTGCTGCTGTTAATCACATCCCGACTGAATCGTGTCCATTCCGACAGTTGAAGTTTGTTTCTGATGATAATAACCCCTATAACTGGGCTGGAATATAATATTTGATGTTTCAATAACAGAGTGTGTCGACATTTAATGTTCCAAGATAAGAGGAGACTAATTGATGTCCTGTTACTGACTGCACCATTTTGGGGCCTTTTCTCCTTTCTAACTCTGGATTATTTCAGTTCTCATACCTTTGGTTACTCACGTGGACAAATGCCAGTTCCCCATACCTTCCAGAGTGCCTCTCCTCGCCTTGGTATTGTGGGAAGGTGTCGGTAACATGCCCCGGATCACTAAACACAAAACCCAGTCTGTGAATCACTTTCAGATACTGGACTTAGTGTGCCCCACAGCATCTCTCTCACCTTCGATGGGTGAATGGAGCATCACGCCTGCAAATCTGGGTTCAATTTAAATTTGAATTTATTCAGGAAATGTATTTAAGAAAATACAGATCACATCAAATAATTGGCAACGGTTTAGAGTCAACAAGATGAACAAGTAAATACATTCCGGCCCAATATTCCAGCTCTACATTCACAGGAGAAAGCCTGTTATCAAACTCCTCGAGTAGACAGAATAGAGAACAATGCTAACTCTAAGAATATCGAGCATCTGTTGCAAATATCTTTCAAATCCCGACTGTTAAAATCTGGCGTTTTCCTTTCAGTTGAAGTGAATGGAAGATGAGAGGGGTGTTGGCATCCGGAACTCGGTTAATTCAGCTTCTGAAAGGTGTTCATGTTTAGTTCATTCCATATCGGGGAAAATGTGGTTGTTATCATTAGAGAGAGATTTCACTGAGCAGCAGTTGGTGTTTGCGAACAACTGGCCGTGGATATTTTCATCATAGAATGTTTAGATTAGAAATATTATGTTCGAATAAGAAAAGTTCAGAGACTAGTGGTTTGTGCTTGCCACAGGAAGACCAGTGTTTTACGTGCTTCTAACATTGTTGATGTATGTTGAAGAAAATGCAGACTTGTGTCTCTGGACTATACCGTAGCCAAAGACTACCATATTAGGCAATGCCAGTTGCAGTTGGATAAGAGGTTGATGGAATAGCAAAAGATCCAGCAGTTAAAACAAAATTATCTCCAGTTATCTGCAGACATCGAATGTCGCAGCATGCTGACAAAGTTGGACTTAAGAATTTAAAGTATTGAGTTAAATTATTGGGATCGATTGTTATAGAATTGAATTGTTGTAGAATGGAAAAGTAGTGAAGTTATGCTAAACTTGTATCGAACCTTGGTTAAACTTTGTGTGTGCAATTCTGGTCACCATATTATAAAAAGGGTATGGAGGCACTGGAGAGGGTGCAGAGAAGATTTACAAGGATGATACCAGAAAGGCGAGTGTATACCTATCGGAAAAGGATGGACAGGCATGGTGTCTTTTCTCTTGAAAAAAGACTGAGAGGTGACCAAATGTTTTTAAAATGATGAAAGGTTTTGATAGAGTAGACACAGTGTTTCCACTTGTGGGGACCAGCATAACTGGAGGCCATGAACATAAGATAGTCACCAAGAAATCAAATAGGGAATTCAGAAGAAACCTCTACCCAGAGAGTGGTGAGAATGTGGAACTCACTGCCACAGGGAGGGGTTGAAGCGAATAGTATCGATGCATTTAAGGGGAGGCTAGACAAGTATATGAGGGAGAAGGGAATCGAGGGTTATGTGGATATAGTTAGATGAGGAAAGAAGGGAGGAGGCTCGAGTGGAGCATAAACGCCGGCATGGACTGGTTGGGCCGAATGGCCTGTTTCTGTGCCGTATATCCGATGTAATCCTATTGTCCAAGTCACACTGCTCGAAGGGGAAGATAAATGACCTGTATCCAAACGCGATTGTTACTTTTGTCTTCTTTGTAAAATGACAAAGTCTGGGCATAATTTGTTTGTGAAATTAAAACTGATTTTTTATATATATATATATATATATATATATATATATATATATTGCTAAGCGTCGCTGGTTAAACACATGGGAAGGAAAATTTAGCTCAAAATTGAGATAATTAAGTTTTATTTTTGAAAAAGTCCCGTCTCTGGGGTTCTGTCCAAACTATGTATTCAGAAATAAGTTTTTGGGGGAGACTGTTATGCTAAAGGTAACTAACATCCTTCCTCTTGTAGACTGAATTGATCTCTGGCATATTTTGTAGAATAAAAGGTCCAAGAAGAGGTTCGGTTAAATAAAATTAAACAAAGAAACTGGGTCAAAACTTGGACCAAGTGGGAATGTTTGATCGATGTTTAAAGACAGTATGATAATATTGTATTCGACAGTAAAGTTCCTCCGGGCTCATGAATGAAATGGTGAACACTGTATAAAATGTAATGAGAGGAAATGAGTGAGGATATAAGAAGAAAACAGGAAAGTTACACCTCCAAATAGAAATGTTTCTTCACTGATTGTTCCTGGGTGAATTGTCATAAATCACCTGGGTACAATCTGGTGTTAATGTAAATTCTTGTTAAAGTCAGGGAAATGTAGGAAATTGCTAAGATTTCTCTCAGATGTTTGTGTCATTGCCTACACTGAACAATAAGAAAACTGAATTTGATCGCCTGGCCACTACCCCAGACATCGGGACCATGCAGAGGGAGATGAGCAAAGATCTTCAGACACCCCACGATCTTTTGATAAGATCACCTCAAATGGCTTGGATCAGATGTCACATGTGGCATGATACTGGGATACCGCTGCGTGTGTGTGTGAACGGGTCTCAGGCATGCTCAGTTATCGACAACAGCACAACATGAAATGGCTAATGTGGCTCAGGAGAGTGAGTGAACTTTTTTAAACCATCAAGGCCGTGACACATTCTCCATAGAGAAACCGACTTTGAAATAATCCGGATAGAGTTAAACACACTGCTACCTGTCAGAGGCATTAGAATTAACAGGAGCGAGAATGCTGATCAAATTAGGATTTCCTTACAGCTGGAATGGTCATCAGTTTCAAGGCCTCCACTAAGTACTGAACAAAGAAAGCTTGTAGAGAGGCTAAAAACAAAAAAAGTCAGCCTGTCTCTGTCTGGACAAGGTGCCATGGCTGTGTACAGATCAGCTACAAACTGAAGGTGGGAGATAAGGAGGCCAGACCTTACAAGCTCCATAAAAAAAACATGGATCCAAGTGAAAGGCGATCTCCAGTAGGAAACAGAGGACCTCAAAAGAGTGAGTTTTGGAATCCGTGATAAACCGAGGTATAGACCCTCAAAAGCATAATTTTAGTGGTAATAGAGAAAGAACCCTAAAGCGTGCTTCTTGGGAAGATTGGGAGACCAGGAAGACTCCCCTGAACCAGGTGGGTTAGGACACATCCTGACCCCAAACACTAAATTAATAGTGTTCACTTAAAGAGTTAGTATCACTCCAGGACAATAAGTAATTCAAGACCATTATAAAATACTTCAATACAAACTTAAAAGGTAATGACGACAGGTTATTTTAAAGTAAGAAATATTGTATGTTGATCAGTAATGTTAACTATTGGTTTGCCAAGTACAAACGCTGATCGTGATCATCATATGTGGGACTTAAATAAAATGACATCCCACCTCACAAAGAGAACTCGACCTGTCCCATCCAGTAAAAGAACCCATATTTAATGGACTAGAAGTAACTGAATTAGGAAATGTATTATATGACAATGTGTGTTTTTAAATTGTTCATTGAAATCAAAAGTTTTAAACATGAGCTTGAATCTATCAACTAGATTTTGTGAAGGGAGATATTCACAATTAATAGACAAAATGGGAAGAGAATTAGTAAAGAATGTGTTAGTAAAGAATAGAAAACAAGAACCAAGCAATGAGGAAGATGGAGAACACAAGGAGAATCAGTTTAAATCACAAGGAAAGTGAGAGCTGACAGGATAGCTCAGAATAGGAGCCACAGCAAGGTTAGCAGGAGTAAACAGAATAGATATAGAAAGTGAATGGGAACACGATGTGTCTTACTGGTGGTATTGTGTGTAGCCTCTGTGACATTTATGATGAATGTGGTACAGAAGGGACTGGACAAGAGAGAGAGTAATCAAATCCCTTTGTTTATTCATGAAGAACAACTGAGAAAATGGTTTAGGGGAACCAAGTCATAGGCTTTGATGTGATGCAGCCAATAGGAATGGGGATTTTGGCCCCGAGGGAAGAAGAAAGAAGTGAAGATATTAGACCAGTGGGATTGATCTTGCCTTTGCTAAAGAAAAGTGGAAATGAAACGAAACCTTGGCCGGTGTATAGGGTAGAATCGTTTGCAAGGGTGGAAGACTGAGTTAGGTCCGATCCATAAACAGTATGAGGATTATCCAAGATATCTGATTAAGAAGGGAGGAACTTGGATAGCACCAGATATGTACTGTTGTACTCTGAAAGGGACAACATGGGTTTGTAGATGTTCCAGCTTGTGGGTTCACCCTCGACAAAGAATCTCCAGAATGCCAGATTGAAATAGTAAATGGGGTGAAGGCCAAACTAATACAGTGTATAAAGGGAAAGGACAGTATTGTGTGACTACTACTTTCACGTATATGACTGTGGGTTTAACCCGATGCCCCACACTAGAACATCACTTTAGCTTGATTCCACCGAGGAACACATGTATCTGTGCTAAACGTTGGTTCTGGTACATCATCATAACGCAACTTATCTGCAGATGAGACTGCCTCTGGAGGATGAAGCCATTCGAGTCATTCCACATATAGGACATTATATTCTCCCTGTTTCTGGCTTTAAAGCTCATAATTTAGCGAATTAGGACATCCCAGAAACACACAGTGCAAATCATATAGAGGAAGAGAGAGACAGAACAGGCAATCCCGAGACATGAGAATCAGGAATGGTGGAAAGTAGCATCTAGTTAGATTGTTCCAGCTGGGATTGGTGATAGCACGGATAATAGCTTCAGGGATTCTGGTCTTTGCATTATGCTGTAAGGAAGTCAATAAGGGACATTGAAAATATAAGAAAAGGGAAGGACGCTGAGAGGAAACCAGGATTAGTAAAGACAAAGAAAGATATAAAACACTTTATCAACAGGTAATGTAACCCATAAAAAAACCTGTGGGACAGGTTGACATGTGGACCCTGGTTAATTCAGCTTCTGAAAGGGGTTTATGTTTCATTCATTCGATAGAGGGAAAAATGTGGTTCGTATTATTAGGGAGAGAGAGAGACAGAAGAGCAACAGCTGGTGTTTTGCGACCAACCAGGCTTCGATATTCATAATAAAATGGATTAGAAGTATTGTTTGGATAAGATAAGTCCAGAACTAGTGGTTTATGATCACCGTGGCCAGGCCGCAATGCTTCTAAATGTGTTGCTGATGTAAACTTGTGTCTCTGGACTATGCAGTAGCCAGAGACTACCATATTAGGCAATGCCGGCTCCAGTTTGATAAGAAAACAGTCTATAAATGTAAGCTTTTTCCTTTGTTTGTTAGCGTGGAGATACCCGTGCCTGGTTACACGTGCTCCATCTGTGACTATACTCCACTTGTAAATTGATTATAAACAGAAGACTGAATTTGTTACTACTCAAGTGAACAAACAGAAGTTTGTTTTAAATCAACACTTGGTTCTTTTTTTAAGTTTGGAACTTCAAAACTTCCTTCGGAATTAAAAATCCGTTAAAACAGCAAAAATCATTCGTAAAGCTATCATCATTAACCTTGAATAAAACATAACTTAGTTAATTTCAATAACTCCAATTTAATTCGGACCAATATTTTATTAACTAAACACAATACAGAACAGATAAAATAAAACAAAATAGCACATGCTTACAGAACACAGTAAATTACATCATTGTTACCTTCAGGTGCTTTTAAGGAAAGATAAACTTGCTATAGAGGGAGTGCAATGAAGGTTCATCAGACTGATTCCTGGGATGGGGGGATTGTCCTATGAGAGATTGAGTAGACTAGGCCTATATTCTCCAGTGTTTAGAAGAATGAGAGGTGAGAGGCGACACCCACATCCCATGAACAAATTTTTAAAAAGATGTGAGATGTTTAAATTTGATAAAGGACACCAGCCAAATTAATAGAAACACTCCCTGTCCTTCAGGACCTGTGTCCAGGGGAGAAGCTGATGGGTTTATCTGATCATCTTTGGGATAAATGTTGTGCTCATCGAGCTGAGCAGCTCATGCCAGCATCAAACACTCTCCAGTCGGGCACAGCACGAGTTAGATACAGAGTGAACCTATCGGTCACTCCCCGACACAGATACTGAGGGACAGGGAGTGTCCGGGACACTGACATTTCTCACTCAATAAGGTATAAATTGATCCTGTACCTCTCCCCATTAATCCTGGGCTCCACACGACTCGAATCCTGCTCCTGTTTCCCTTCCTGTAACAGCACTGAGCTCAACCCAGCCCATAATGAGCAAGGCTCAGGGAGGGTGGTTGCTAGGCACTGCAGTGATGTCATAAAGCAGGGCAATTCAGCCCAGCTGGTCCTCTCCTTGTCCCTTTAAAGGTGGAGAGCTGGGACATCCTGTCTCAATACACATCCCCCTGTTCATACTGAGTCCCCGGGGAAGGCCCAAGGCCCAGATTGTGGATCACAACCAAGGGGGAAAGAGGAGGAGAGAAGGGGAGGTAAATCAAGGAGTGGGGACGGAGTGGGGACTGAGGGGCATCAAGCTTCAGTTTTAGAGCCTGGAGACTTCAGGAGGGATCAGCGAGTTCTGTAGTTTCAGGATCCAGGGAGAGAACAAGGAGCAGATGGGGAGACTGGTGTGGATTCCAGCACAGTGAGGATGTAGGGGGAGGGAGATTGTGTCGGGCCGTGTATTAGGGGTGTGGGAGGGACAAGAGAGGAAAGGTCAGAGGAGCAATTACTGCAGCAGTGTCCATCAATAGTGAGAGAGAAGGTGGGGGTCAGAGTGGGCCCTGGACAGGCCGGTAAACTGTTTGTTTGCTGTGACCAGCTTTCCTTCTGTCACAAATAGCCTCCTGTAGTCCAGTGACAAAAACAGCCCATTAAACACCACCAATGTCCTTTGGTCTGGTGAGGTCTCCCTTTGTGAAACATCGGCTGTTGTTAAAGCTTCTCATTCTAACTCGCTCACAGTGAGACAGTATCCACTGTCCCTTTTATTCCATGGGCTTCATCTTTGCTGGTATTGGTAACACGCCCGGGATCACTAAACACAAAACCCAGTCTGTGAATCACTTTCAGCTACAGGACTTAGTGTGTTCCCCACAGCACCTCTCTCACCTTCAATGTGTGAATAGAGCATCACGCCTGCAAAGCTGGTTTAAGTTTATATCCAGGCAGAAAATCTATTTAAGAAAAGCCTGTAGGCCGATGAGACTCTGTTCAGGTGCCAGTGTGCTGCTGGTTTGTCCGGCATTGTGCCTGTAATGGAAAATAACTGAACATTTCTCCCAGTGTAACCTTTGCTGTAATGAAATGTGTCTTTTAATAAGCCTCATGTCCTTGCTCATGTCTGCTGCAATTGTGTAGAACGAGGATGTGTGAAGTGATGGTGTTTGTATGGAGATGTGAAACAAGGAAACAGTATCTGTGTGTGGCAGTGACACAGCCCTGTGGTCACAGGCAGAACCATGCACCGATATCCTCATGGTTATGGTTTGAGCAGGGTCAGTTCATGAATGCTCAAGCTAAGATGTGCCAGGGATCGGGAGCAGCGGCAGTAAATAAAATCTAAATGTAAATTCCGATGTAGTTTATCTTCATTTATTCCTCTTTTAATAGCTTTTTCTGAATGTGTCCCATGCCAAGTGCCAGGATATTGGACCAGGCCCACCATAGAAAATGAGTTTGACACCTTGAGGTAGACAATGTCAACCGGATTCCCCCATCCACCAACCGAACAACTTCTTTACAAACTGAAGATAGTTTGTAAGGCGTGACCATGTTTCCCGGAATCCGTGTTCAGTATCTGTAATGGCCCCTTCCCTTTCCCCATGATGGAAAACAGCATCTCTCAGGATCCCTTCTAGCACCTTCCCAGTGATCGAGGTCACGTTGATGGGCCTTCAGTTCCCGAGCTCTGACTTGTGGCCAATTTGCAAAATGGGAACTACATGTGCTACCTTCCAATCTCAGGGAACAACCCATGACTCTACTGAGCTGTTGGAGATATGGGCAAGGGGCTGGCAGAGCACCCATCCCATCTCTTTAAACACCCTTGGGTGGATATCATCTGCACCTTACACGTCAAGGTTAACCCACGCAGTGACTTTGCTGTCAGTGAAGAGAAATGAGAAAGACCAAAGTGCCGTTTGCCCCTCTCAGTGTGACCTTGAAGGACTGTGTCCAGGCTGAAGTTTTCTCCCCATATGATCCTCCCCCCAGTGTGTCCTCTCTGAGCTCCAGCCAGGTGATGATAAACACACAGGTGGGAAAGACAAAAATCTACAGCAATGTGTTGAAAGCAACACGAATTTATTTGTCTATAACCCAAATATTAAACTCCAGTCCAGTTACTGGAGTTATTGACATCAGCAGAAACAAACCCCAACTGTCAGAATGAACATGGTTCAGTCGGGATGTGATTAACAGCAGGATTAACAGCAGATCCCAACCCCTGCAGTCACCTGTGAACTTTCTGGTGCCTCAACACATGGTCTAACGTACTGAATCCCTTCCCACACTCAGAGCAGGTGAACAGCCTCTCCCCAGTGTGAACTCGCTGGTGTGTCAGCAGGTGGGATGATGTACTGAATCCCTTCCCACACTCAGAGCAGATGAACAGCCTCTCCCCAGTGTGAACTCGCTGGTGTTTCAGCAGGGTAGATGAATGAGTGAATCCCTCCTCACACTCGGAGCAGGTGAACGGCCTCTCCCTCGTGTGAACTTGCTGGTGCCTCAACAGGTGGGATGAACAACTGAATCCCTCCCCACACTCTGAGCAGCTGAATGGCCTCTCCCCGGTGTGAACTCGCCAATGTATTTCCAGCTGGGATGGGGAGTTGAAACATTTCCCACAGTCCTCACATTTACACAGTTTCTCCCCAGTATGACTGCACTTGTGTTTCTCCAGGTTGGATGATCGGCTGAAGCCTTGTCCACACACAGAGCACGTGTACTGTTTCTCCCCGCTGTGAACAGTGCTTTTCCCTTCCATGGTCAAAGGCCGATGATATTCCGTTCCCGATGAATCGAGTGATTCTGTCACATCTTAATGTGATGTTTGGTTTGAGCCTCTGGTCGACAAATCCTCCCCTTTTAATACCCTGTAAAGTGAGTTTCAAACAGGAAAAAGGGTGGGTGAGAGAGAACCCACAAAAACACAAAGGCAGGTTGTGAAATTGAGCTGAATGAACCTGGCTATTTGTGCGGCCATCAGCAGAAAATAAGTGACCATGAAAGCTGTTGGATTGTCGTAATAACCCAACTGGTCACTAATGTCTATAGGATTCACAAAATTCTGGGACCCCCTACTCAATGGACATGTGTCTGGAATTTAAATTGGAACTGTGTTAGACTTTTGGAGGAGAAATGTGGACAGAAATATCTCACTATTAGGTGCCTTTGGACTAAACTAGGGCCTTTTAGATTGAGTTTGGACATTTTAAATTGTATGCTGGGTCTGCATAGGGCTGCTAACCCACCTGGGAGGCAGGCCCCAGGGAGACATTAGCAGTCTAACAAAAGCCCACTTACCAGGGACCCAGATACATACATATTTTAATAGTTCTTAAAACGGCTATACAGAAAAACCCTGGATTCAGCAAAACACACAATGGACAGTATCAAGACCTGATTACATTCTAACGGCACCATTTGAAAACCCCATCAACACCTTTGGGAATCTTGTATCAGGCTAATACTCAATCAGCCCACCAAAATATCTCACAAAGGGATCACATTAGAGTTGATCAGCCTGCCAACATCGCACAAAAGCAGTCATCAGAAATCAATTGTGCACTCAGGTATAACTGGGGGCCTTGGTGGTGACTTTTGGGCTGTGGTACCTTTTGGGCATAGAAAGTAGGTGCAGGAGTAGGCCATTCAGTCCTTCGAGCCTGCACCACCATGCAACAGGATCATGGCTGATCATTCACCTCAGTACCCCTTTCCTGCTTTCGCTCCATATCCCTTGATCCCTTTCGCCGTAAGGGCCATATCTAACTTCCCCTTGGATATATCAAATGAACTGGCATCAACAACTCTCTGCGGTAGGGAATTCCACAGGTTAACAACTCTGAGTGAAGAAGTTTCTCCTCATCTCAGTCCTAGATGGCCTACCCCTTATCCTTGGACTATGTTCCCAAGTTCTGGACTTCCGCAACATCGGGAACATTCTTCCTGCATCTCACCTGTCCAGTCCCGTCAGAATTTTCTATATATCTATGAGAACCCCTCTCATCCTTCTAAACACGAGTGAATACAGGCCCAGTGAATCTAGTTTCTCCTTATATGTCAGTCCTGCCATCCTGGGAATCAATCTGGTGAACCTTCGCTACACTCCCTCAATAGCAAGAACGTCCTTCCTCAGATTAGGAGAACAAAACTGAACACAATATTCCAGGTGAGGCCGCACTACGGCCCTGTACAACTGCAGTAAGACCTCCCTGTCCCTATACTCAAATCCCCTCACTATGAAGGCCAACAAAGCATTTGCCTTTTTCACCGCCTGCTGAACCTGCATGCTAACTTTCAATGACTGATGTACCATGACACCCAGGTCTCGCTGCACCTCCCCTTTTCCTAATCTGCCATCATTCAGATAATATTCTGCCTTCGTGTTTTTGCCACGAAAGTGAATAACCTCACCTTATACTGCTTCTGCCACATGTTTGCCCATTCACCTAACCTGTCCAAGTCACCCTGCAGCCTTTTAGCGTCCTCCTCACAGCTCACACTGCCACCCAGCTTAGTATCATCTGCAAACTAGGAGATATTGCACTCAATTCCTTCATCCAAATCATTAATATATATTGTAAATAGCTGTGGTCCTAGCACTGAGCCCTGCAGTACCCTACTAGTCACTGCCTGCCATTCTGAAAAGGACCCATTTATCCCGACTCTCTGCTTCCTGTCTGCCAACCAGTTCTCTATCCACGTCAGTACATTACCCCCAATACTATGTGCTTTAATTTTGCACACCAATCTCTTGTGTGGGACCTTGTCAAAAGCCTTTTGAAAGTCCAAATACACCACATCTACTAGTTCTCCCTTGTCCACTCTACAAGTTACATCCTCAAAAAATTCTAGAAGATTTGTCAAGCAGGATTTCCCTTTCATAAATCCACGCTGACTTGGGCCGATCACGTCACTGCTTTCCAAATGTGCTGCTATTTCATCTTTCATAATTGATTCCAAGATTTTCCCCATTACTGATGTCAGGCTAACCAGTCTATAATTACCAATTTTCTCTCTCCCTCCTTTTTTAAAAAAGTGGTGTTACATTAGCTACCCTCCAGTCAATAGGAACCGATCCAGAGTCGATCGACTGTTGTGAAATGGTCACCAATGCATCCACTATTTCTAGGGCTACTTCCTTAAGTACTCTGGGATGCAGACTATCAAGCCCCGGGGATGTATTGGCCTTCAATCCCATCAATTTCCCTGACACAATTTCCCACCTAATAAGGATTTCCTTCAGTTCCTCCTTCTTACTCGACCCTCGGTCCCCTAGTATTTCCGGAAGGTTATTTGTGTCTTCCTTTGTGAAGACAGAACCAAAGTATTTGTTTAACTGGTCCACTATTTCTTTGTTACACAGTATAAATTCACATGAATCTGACTGCAAGGGACCTACGTTTGTTTTCACTAATCTTTCACATATATATATAGAAGCTTTTGCAGTCAGTTCTTATGTTGCCAGCAAGCTTCCTCTCATACTCTATTTTCCACCTCCTAATTAAACCATTTGTCCTCCTCTGCTTTGTTACAAAATTATCCCAGTCTTCAGGTTTGCTGCTTTTTCTGGCCAATTTATAAGCCCCTTCCTTGGATTTAACACTATCCTTAATTTCACTTGTTAGCCACGGTTGAGCCATCTTCCCTGTTTTATTTTTACTCCAGACAGGGATGTACAATTGTTGAAGTTCATCCATGTGATCTTTAAATGTTTGCCATTGCCTATCCACCGTCATCCCTTTAAGTATCATTCATCAGTCTATTCTAGCCAATTCATGTCTCATACCATCAAAGTTACCTTTCCTTAAGTTCAGGACCCTAGTCTCTGAATTAACTGTGTCACTTTCCATCTCAATAAAGAATTCTACCATATTATGGTCACTCTTCCCCAAGGGGCCTCGCACAACAAGATTGATAATTAGTTCTTTCTCATTACACATCACCCAGTCTCGGATGGCCAGCCCTCTAGTTAGGTCCTTGATACATTGGTCGAGAAAACCATCCCTAATACATTCCAAGAAATACTCCTTCACCACATTGCTACCAGTTTGGTTAGCCCAATCAATATGTAGATTAAAGTTGCCCATGATAACTGCTGAAGAGAGAAAGCAGTGTGCAACTTGTCTAAACTGTGGAGAAATCCTTTGGTGAGCATAGTCCCTGCAATTTCTGAGCCGAGCTCAGTTAGTGTAGTGGTGGGAGGTGTTTTTATTCCACTGCATAGCCTCTGTACCCGTTGCGTATATGTTTTCCCCCTTTTTCTGTACATTTTGTTATATGCTATTCAGGTAATTAGTGTGGTGTGCTATTTCCTAAATAAAATATTTGTTCTTGCACCAAACAGTTGTCTGTCTACATCTATCACATCTGCTAAATAATTCCAAGCCCGAGAACCAGGGAGTGGGACGATTCGGACCATCAAGGTCAGAAAAGGCTGACACACCCACCACCCCCTACATGTCCTTCAGGGACAGGAACTCACCACCCGGTCTGGGCCGACACAAGACTCTGGTCTCTATGCGAGGAGGGAGGGGTGGGCGGGGTGAAGGGGAGGGAATTTAAACATCTGTAACTCGACCAGAACTTTGACAGAACCTCCCAAACCCACAACCTCTCCCGCCAAGATGGACCAGGGCAGCAGGTGTATGGGAAATCCATCACCTCCAAGTTCCTCTCCAAGTCTCACACCATCCTGACTTGGGCATATATCACCGTTCCTACATCATCACTGGGTGAAAATCCTGGAACTCCTCACCTAACAGCATTGTGGGAGGGCCTTCACCACACGGACTGCAGCAGTTCGAGAAGGCCCACCATCACCTTGTCAAGGGGCAAATGGAAATTGGAAATATATTCTGGCCCGACTGGTGACATCCACATCCCAAGAATGGATTAAAACAAATCTGTATATTGAAAGCCCCTACAGAAATATTTGTTCCTAAAACAATACTCTTCTACATTGTGCGGGCAGTGTCTGTTTCACAACCTAATCTCCCCGAGAATCCACCGCTGTTGACACTCTCTCATCGGAAATTGTTGGGCACGACTGGGCCCAGAGGTACTGGGGGTTAAACCCAGCAGCTTCTCCCCCTCTCCACTCCAGCTCAAACTGATGCAACAAACAGACCCACACAGGAGGCCAGGGAGCGACTTCCGTATCCAGCGCCCACCCTGATACAGAGCGGCTCTGGATTGGTCGCTCTGTGTTTCCAGTATCGATGCACTGAAGATCAGCATATGAGGGAGGTGAATAGAGGCTTATGATGAGAGAGTTAGAACCTTAGAATCAGAGAATGGTTACAGCACGGAACAAGACCATTCGGCCCGTCGAGCCCGTGCCAGCTCTCTGCAAGAGCACCTCAGCTAGTCCCACTCTCCCGCCCTTACCCCACAGCCGTGCAAATGTTTTTCTTTCAGATACTTATCCAACTCCCTTTTGAAAGCCGCAATTGAGTCTACCTCCACCACCCTTTCAGGCCGTGCGATCCGGATATTAACCACTCGCCACGCAAAAAGGTTTTTTCTTGTGTCGCCTTTGGTTCTTTTGCCAATCACCTTAAATCTGTGTCCTCTGGTTCTCGACCCTTCTGCCAATGGGAACAGTATCTCTCAACCACTCATGATTTTGAACACCTCTATCAAATTTCCTCTCAATCTTCCCTGCTCTAAGGAGAACACAAGAAATAAGAGCGGGAGTAGACCATTTGGCCCCTCGAGCCTGTTCCATCATTCAATAAAATCATGGCTGATCTGATCCTGGACTCAACTCCACTTACCCCTCGCTCCCATAAACCTTTACTCCCATATCGCTCAAAAAATCTGTCTATCTCCGCCTTAAATATATTCAATGATCCAGCCTCCACAGCTTTCTGGGGCAGAGAATTCCACAGAATTAGAACCCTCAGAGAAGAAATTCCTCCTCATCTCAGTTTTAAATGGGCAACCCCTTATTCTGAAACTATGCCCCCAGTTCTAGATTCTCCTATGAATGGAAACACCCTCTCTGCATCCTCCTTGTCAAGCCCTCCAGTATCTTTTATGTTTCAATAAGATCACCTCTCATTATTCTGAACTCCAATGAGTATAGGCCCAAACTACTCAACCTTTCTTCATAAGTCAACCCCCTCATCTCAGGAATCAACCAAATGAACCTTCTCTGAACTGCCTCCAATGAAAGTATATCCTTCCTTAAATACAGAGACCAAAACTGTTCACAGTACTCCAGGTGTGGCCTCACCAATACCCTACAGTCGTAGCAGGACTTCTCTGCTTTTATACTCTATCCCCCTTGCAACCCCAGCTGCTCCAGTCTGTCCAGGTAACTGAAGTCCCTCATCCCTGGAATGATTCTCGTAAATCTTTTCTGCACCCTCACCAAGGCCTTCATATTATTCCTAAAGTGTGTTGCCCACAATTGAGCATAATACTCCAGTTGAGGCCGAACCAGTGTTTTGTACAGGTTCATCATAATATCCATGTGTTTGTACTCTATACTTCTATTTATAAACAGGGATACTGTCAAGTGTAGAAAAACAGGGACAGGGTCTAGTGTAGTATAAACAGAGGCAGGGTCGAATGTAATATAAACTGAGACTGGGTCATGTGTAATTATAAACAGTGACATGGTCTAGGGTAATATTTAGAATGACTCCTGGCGCCATGAACTAGTGAGTACAGAAATAGGAGGATAGAGCAGATGAATGGCTGGCTGGAGAGATGTTGCAGGAGGGAGGGCTTTAGATTCCTGATGCATTGGGACCGCTTCTGGAGGGAGGTGGGACCTGTACAAACCGGACGGGTTGCACCTCAACAGAGCCGGGACCAATATCCTCGTCCGGGGGGGGGGGGGGGTTTGTCAGTGCTGTTGGACAGAGGAAAAAAGCAGGAAAAACAGATAAAAATAACAAATTTAAAGCTCTTTGTCTAAATGCACATAACATTTGTAACAAAATAGATGAGTTGACGGCACAAATAGATACAAATGGGTACGATCTGATAGCCATTACAGAGACGTGTTTGCAAGGTGACCAGGACTGGGAACTAAATATTCAGGGGTATTTGACAATTCGGAAGGACAGACATGAAGGAAAAGGAGGTGGGGTAGCTCTGTTAATAAAGAATTAGATCAGTGCGTTAGTGAGAAACGATATTTGCTCAGAGGATCAAGATATTGAATCAGTTTGGGTGGAGATGGGGAATAATAAAGGGAAAGTCACTGGTGGGCAGAGTCTATAGGCCCCTAACAGTAGCTACACTGTTGGACGGAGTATAAATCAAGAAATAATGGAGGCTTGTAATAAAGGAACGGCAATATTTATGGGTGATTTTAAACTTCATATTGATTGGACAAAGCAAATTGGCCAGGGTAGCCTTGAGGAGGAGTCCATAGAGTGTATCTGGGATAGTTTCCTTGAACAGTATGTTGTGGAACCAACCAGGGAGCAGGCTATCTTAGATCTAGTAGTGTGTAATGAGGCAGGATTAATAAATGATCTCGTACTAAAATGGTTGGTGAGAAAGTTGGTTCTCAAACCAGGGTCCCAAGCTGAAATAAAGGAGAGTACAATGGTATGAGGGCAGAGTTGGCAAAAGCGGACTGGAAAATAGATTAAAGAATGGGACGGTTGATGAGCAGTGGCAGACATGATTGAGAGGGAAGATAGATTATGAAAGAAAACTAGCACAAAATATAAAAACAGATAGTAAGAGTCCTTCATGGTAGAAGACACTAAAAACATCCCAGCAGTGGATAAGCGAGAGATCGGGAGGAACGCAATACAATCACGATCACTAATGACGTAGTGCTAGGTAAAATAATAGGACTAAAGGCAGACAAGTCCCCTGGACCTGATGGCTTGCATCCTAGGGTCTTAAGAGAAGTGGCTGCAGAGATAGTGAATGCATTGGTTGCAATCTACCAAAATTCCCTGGATTCTAGGGCGGTCCCAACAGATAGGAAAGCCGCCAATGTAACGTGCCTATTTGAAAAAGGAGGCAGACAAAAAGCAGGACAATTGAGACCAGTTAGTCTAACATCTGTCATTGGGAAAATGCTGGAGTCGATTATTAAGGAAGCAGTAGCAGGACATTTGGAAAAGCATGATTCAATCAAGCAGATTCAACATGGTTTTATGAAAGGGAAATCATGTTTGACAAATTCGCTGGAGTACTTTGAGGATGTAACAAGCAGGATGGATTAGGGGGAAGCAGTGGGTATGGTGTATTTGGATTTCCAGAAGGCATTCGATAAGGTGCCACATAAGAGGTTACTGCACAAGATAAAAGCTCACAGTGTTGGAGGTTATGTATTAACGTGGATAGAGGATTGGCAAACCAACATAAAACAGAGGGTCGGGATAAATGGTAATTTTCCAGTTGGCAAACATGACTAGTGGGGTGCTACAGGGATCGGTGCTGGGTCTTCAACTAATTACAATCCATATTAATGACTTGGATGAAGGGACCGAGTTTGCTGTTGTTACAAAAATTGTGCGGAGGACACAAAAAATCTGCAAAGGGATATAGACATGTTAAGTGAGAAGGCAAACATTCGGCAGATGGAGTATAATGTGGGAAATTGTGAAGTTATCCACTTTGGCAGAAATAACAGAAAAGCAAATTATAATTTAAATGGAGAAAAATTGCAAAGAGCTGCATTACAGAGAGACTTGGGGGCCTTGTGCATGAAACACAAAAAGTTAGTATGCAGGTACGGCAAGTAATCAGGAAGGCAAATGGAATGTTGGCCTGCATTGCAAGGGGGATAGAGTATAAAAGCAGAGAAGTCCTGCTGCAACTGTAAAGAGTATTGGTGAGGCCACACCTGGAGTACTGTGTACAGTTTTGGTCTCCGTATTGAAGGAAGGATATACTTGCATTGAAGGCTGTTCAGAGAAGGTTCACGAGGTTGATTCCGGAGATGGGGGGTTGACTTCTGAGGATAGGTTGAGCCTATACACATTGGAGTTTCGAAGAAATGAGAGGTTATCTTATTGAAACTTAATGATAATGAGGGGGCTCGCCAAGATGGATGCAGAGAGGATATTTCCACTCATAGGGGAAACTAAAACTAGGGGGACATAGTCTCAGAATAAGGAGCCGCCCATTTAAAAGTGAGATGAGGAGGAATTTCCTCTCTGAGGGTGGCAAATCCCTGGAATTCTCTGCCCCAAAGAGCTGTGCAAGCTGAGTCATTGAATAATTAAAGGTGGAGATAGACACATTTTTGAATGATAAGAGAGTAAAGGGTTATGGAGAGCGGGCAGGGAAGTGGAGCCGAGTCCATGATCAGATCAGCCATGATCTTATTGAATAGGGAGCAGGCTCGAGGGGCCAAATGGCCTATTCCTGCTACTATTTCTTATGTTCTTATGTTATAGACTGTTTTCCCTCCACTCCCAATTTTCACCACCAATTCTGGCTGCGTTCAGTTGGACACTCACTGGCTCCCCTCCATCTCCTTCCCTGAAGGTGCTGGCTCTGGCTGGGTTCAG
This sequence comes from Pristiophorus japonicus, assembly GCF_044704955.1. Classification (NCBI taxonomy): domain Eukaryota; kingdom Metazoa; phylum Chordata; class Chondrichthyes; family Pristiophoridae; genus Pristiophorus; species Pristiophorus japonicus. The sequence continues at coordinate 56,190,722 of NC_091999.1, forward strand.
TTCTACACTCACTGGTTCTTCTCACTTCCCTCAAGATGCTGACTGTGGCTGGGAACAGTTCCACACTCACTGGTTCCCCTCTCCTCCCCTGAAGATGCTGGTTCTGTCTGGGTTCAGTTCCACACTCACTGGTTCCCCGAGCTCACATCCGCTGATGGTGCTGACCCTGGCTGGGTTCAGTTCCGCACTCACTGGTTCCCCTCCCTCTCATTACCAGAGGGTGCTGACTGGCTGGGTTCAGTTCTACACTCACTGGTTCCCCTCCCGTGAAGGTACTGACTCTGGCTGGGTTCAGTTCTACACTCACTGGTTCCCCTCCCGTGAAGGTGCTGACTCTGGCTGGGTTCAGTTCTACACTCACTGGTTCCCCTCCCCTGAAGGTACTGACTCTGGCTGGGTTCACTTTCAGACACTGACATCATTCACTTTGTTCCGACACCAAGATAGCAGCGCATGCGCTATGATACTCACTGAACCAAGATGGCGGAGCGATGAACCTACCTTCCTATACGAAGATGGCCGCCGTTAGTCTGGGCCTGTGACCGGGAGAAAGCCCCGAAGCTGCAATCGCCGATATTCCGGTTATTATTCTGGGCTTGCGGCGGGCACCGGATGTTTATGAAGCCTCCCCGGCTCCCCGCTGGTCCATTATTCCGCTCCGTCCCGATGAAAAGGAGACTTCTGAGGAGCCTGTCGAAACCGTGACTCCTCCGCCATTACACGCACCGCGCATGCTCCAAACACATCCAAGATCGGCGCCTGCGCACTAAGCTCCTCTAGTCTGGATGCGGCTCATTCTTCCGCGCGGGGCATGCTGGGTACATAAGACCATGAGAAATTGGAGCAGGAGTGGGCCACCCGGACCCCCGAGCCTGCTCCCCATTCAATAAGATCATGGCTGGTCTGATCATAGACTCAGCTCCACTTCTCTGCCCGCTCCCCAGAACCCTATACTCCATTATCACTCAAAAATATGGCTATCTCCGCCTTAAATATATTCAATGACCCAGCCTCCACTGCTCTCTGGGGCAGAGAATTCCACAGATTTACACCCTCTGAGAGAAGACATTTCTCCTTATCTCAGTTTTGAATGGGCTGAGGAGAAAGGCTGCATTTGTAAATAGAACAGGATTTACTGTGATTGCATTGGGCACTGAAACATGTTCACTCCGGCAGCTCTACTTTGTTTCTGATGATCTTAATAACCCCTATACCTGAGCTGGAGATTAATATTGTGTATAAATGTTGAATAAATTATCTTTGTTTCAAACACAGTGTGTCGAATATTTGATTCCTCCATGATCAGAGGAGACTAATTGATGTTCTGTTACTGACTGTTCCATTTTAGTGCTTTTTCTTAATCTAACTTATGTCATTTCTCACCTAGTTCGCCTTCGATCAAACCCCAAACTTGTTCCATTTGAGTACGAGTTGTAGTTGTAGTAGACTTAACTGCAGTGTGTCAGTTTAAACTCAACTGAAATCCTTTGAACCACCGGTTTATTGAACCATCTTGCATAAGGTTCGAAATCCGTTACTTTCTGTAACCCGTTTTTGTAACCGATTGAATTTTACAAACTCATCCACACATTTTGCACGTGATAGCCTGTCAAATATACTGATATTTGTAATTGTCATTGCCACAAACTCCGTTCCCTAGCCACAGACTCCGTCCCTCTCCCCAACTTCTCTCTGAGCCTGAACCAGACTGTTTGCAACCTTGGTGTCATACTTAACCCTGAAATAGGTTTTTTAACCAGATATCCACGGCATAATTAAGACTGCCTATTTCCATCTCTGTAACATCATCCGTCTCCGCTCTTGCCTCAGCTCATCCACTGCTGAAGCCCTCATCCATGCTTTTGTTACTTCTGGACTTGACTATTCCAACGCACTCCTCCCACATTCGACTCTAGATAAACTAGAGTTAATCAAAAATTCGGCTGCCCATGCCCTAACTCGCACCAAGTCCAGCTCACCCATCACCCCTGTCCTCACTGACCTACATTGGCTTCTAGTTAAGCAATGCCTTGATTTTAAAATTCTAATATTTTTAAACCACTCCATGGCGTCATCCCTCCCTAGCTCTGTAAATTCCTCCAGCCCCACAACCACCATCCTGTCCCCCACCCATGAGATATCTGTCTTCCTGAGCATCCCTGATTTTAAATGGTGATGGTGCCTTCTGTTGCCCAGGTCCCAAGTTCTGGAAAACCCAGCCTAAACCTTTCTGTCGAACCCATGCTGTACCTGCTCTGGCAGTTTTTGATGGGATAGTGTATAGCAAGCTTTTCTCTCTTATCTAATCCACGCTGTATCTTCCCTCGTAGTGTTTGATGGGACAGTGTAGAGTGAGCTTTACTCTGTATCTAACCTGTGTTGTTCCTGCCCTGAGTCTGTTTGATGGGACAGTGTAGAGTGAGCTTTACTCAGTATCTAACTCGTGCTGTACCTGCGATGGGAGTGTTTGATGGATCAGTATATGGAGAGCTTTGCTCTCTGACTAACCCGTGCTGTGTCTGTTGTGCGAATGTTTGATCGGACACCATAGAGGGAGATTAACGCTGTATCTAACCTATGCTGTACCTACCCTGGGAGTGTTTGGGGTAGGCTAGAGTGAGATTTAACCTTTAATAACCCACGCTGTTCCGACCTGGGAATGTCTGGTGAGACAGTGTAGAGGGAGCTTTACTCTGCATTTAACCTGTGTTGTCATCATCATCATCATAGGCAGTCCCTCGGAATCGAGGAAAAATAGAAGGAAGACTTGCTTCCACTCCTGAAGTGAGTTATTTGGTGGCTGACCAGTCCAATATGAGAGCCACAGACTCTGTCACAGGTGGGAAGATAGTCATTGAGAGAAGGGGTGGGTGGGATTGCTTTGCCATATGCTCCTTCCACTGCCTGCGCTTGATTTCTGCATGCTCTCGGCATTTAGACTCGAAGTGCTCAGCGCCCTCCCGGATTCACTGTCTCCACTTAGGGCAGTCTTTGGTCAGGGACTCCCAGGTGTCAGTGGGGATGTCGCACTTTATCAGGGAGGCTTTGAGGATGTCCTTGTAATGTTTCCGCTGCCCACCTTTGGCTCATTTGCTGTGACGGCGCTCCACATAGGGCACTTGCTTTGGGAGTCTCATGTCTGGCATACGAACTATGTGGCCTGCCCAGCGGAGCTGATCAAGTGTGGTCAGTGCTTCAATGCTGGGGACATTAGCCTGGACAAGGACGCTGATGTTGCTGTGCCAGTCCTCCCAGGTGATTTGTCGGACCTAGCGGAGACATCATTGGTGATATATCTCCAGTGACTTGAGGTGTCTACTGTACATAGTCCATTCCTCTGAGCCATACAGGAGGGCGGGTATTACTACAGCCCTGTAGACCATGAGCTTGGTGGTACCTGCCCTGGGAATGGTTGATGGGACAGTGTAAGGGGAGCTTTACTCTGTATCTAACCCGTGCTGTACCTGCCCTGGGAATGTCCAGCAGAACAGTATAGAGGGAGATTTTCTCTGTATCGAACTGATGCTGTATCTGCCCTGGAATGGCTGGACAAGTCAGAGGGAGATGTAGTCTGTGTCTAACCTGTGCTGTACTTGCCCTGGGAACGTCTGATGGAAAAGTATAGAGGGAGCTTTACTCTCTATTTAAGCCATGTTGTACTTGCCCTGGGAATATTTGATGGGACAGTGTCGAGGGAGCTTTACTCTGTATCTGACCCATGCTGTATCTTCCCTGCAAGTGTCTGGTGGGAGAGGGTATTGAGATCCTTACTGTGTACCTACTCATGTCCGTTATACTCCGCAGAGGATGAAAACCACACTGTGACTCCGGGAGGAGCTCCTCAGCCACAGGGAGAAGATGGTTGAGGAGGATTCTAGCGATGGCTTTCCCAGGGCGATTCATCTGTAATTGCCGCAGTCGGACTTGTCCCCTAGTTAAAGATGGTCACGATTACTGCATCTCTGAGATCTCCAGGCATGCCTTCCTTCTTCCAGATGAGAGAGATGAGGTCATGCATTTGTGCCAATAGTGCCTCTCCGCCATACTTTAGTGCCTCAGTGGGGATTTCATCCACTCCCATTGCCTTGTTGGTTTTGAGCTGGCAGATGTCCTTTTCCACCTCATACAGGGCTGGGGTTTTGCTGAGATGGTAGTGGGTAGCATGCTGTGCGTTGGAGTCGAGGACACTCGAGTCAAAGGCAGTGTGTCGGTTAAGGAGATCTTCGAAGTGTTCCTTCCAGCGGGTCCTGGCTGCCTCGGTGTCCTTGATGAGTGTTTCCCCATTCTTGGCCAACAGTGGGGTGGTGCCTTGGGTGGCTGGGCTGCAGGTGGCGTTGACTGCTGTGAAGGATCCTCACATATCATGGCTGTCAGCCAGCTGCTGAACCTCCTGTGATTTCTCCACCCACCATCTATGCTTTAGGTCACAGGTTTTTTCTTGGACCTCGGCCTGAAGCCACCTGTAATGCTGCTTTGCTGGTCCTGAGTTGTGTTGTTGTTTTAGGTTCAGAAATGCCCTGCGCTTGCGATTTATTAGCTCTTGGATCTCCTGGTCATTCTCATCAACGATTCCTGGTGTTTCCTCGATCAGGCCAACATCCTCAGCATCAAAGCACTGACCACACTCGACCAGCTGCATTGGGTGGGCCACATTGTTCACAACTATTTTAAGTCGAACAATGATCAAGTGCCCCCTGATTAAAGGGGGGGGGGTGTCACACTCCAGAAACTTTCATTAAAGTGCCCCCTTGTTTTTTTTTTGAGGGCACCAAAAACACAACTTAATAATTCAACATAAAGGGAACCTTTGTCAAATCAAATCAAATTAATTAAAATAAAAATTATTTTCTCTCTTGAAATGATGCACTCCAGTCTCTGCAGTGTCCATCTCTTGTGGACACGGCGTGCTCCAACTCCAGAGATACCCTGGCTCGCCACATTGTTCACATGGCTGACACAAGACTCCCAAAGCAAGCGTTCTGCTCAGAACTCCTACATGGCAAGCGAGCCCAAGGTGATCAGAGGAAACATTTCAAGGACACCTTCAAAGCCTCCTTGATAAAAATGCAGCATCACCACTGATACCTAGGAGCCCTTGGCTAAATTCTGCCCTAAGTGGAGGAAGTGCATCCGGGAGGGTGCTGAGCACCTCGAGTCTCATCACTGAGAGCATGCAGAAACCAAGCGTAGGAGCATGCAGCAATCCAGTCCCACTCACCCTTTCCTTCAATGACCGGCTGTCTCACCTGTGGCAGAGACTGTAATTCCCGTATTGGAATGTTTAGTCACCTAAGAACTCACCTTTAGAGTGTAAGCAAGTCTTCCTTGATTTCGAGGGACTGCCTATGATGATGATAATGTGTACCTAACCTGTGTTGTGCTTGTACTGTGAATTTTTGGATTGGCTGTTTTGAAAGACGTTTACCCTGCATTTAAATTATGCTGTACTTGCCCTGGGAGTGTTTGAAGGGACAGTGTAGAGGGAGCTTCACTCTATCTCTAACCCCTGCTCTACCTGCTACCGGTACGCTTGCGGCCTGCTGTAAGAGGTTGGCACTGGAGGGACTGGAGTGCATCGTCACCTCGAGCAACCAAATTTTAATTTGATTTAAGTTTACCATCCAAAGTTTAATTAGTTTATTTTGTTGGTTATAGTGCACTCCTCCCTTTAATCAGCGGCATTTGATTTACAGATTAACAACAAAATAGTTGCGCTGTACCTGCCCTGGGATTGTTTCTTGGGACAGTGCAGAGGGAGCTTTATTCTGTATCTAACCCGTGCTGCACATGCCCTGGGAATACCTGGTGGGACAGTGTGCAGGGACCCTTACTGTGTATTTAACATGTGCTGTACCTGACCTGGGAGTGTTTGATGAAAGTCAGCGTACAGCAAGCTTTAAATTGTAACTAACCCGTGCTGTACCTGCCCTGGGATTGTTTTGGACAGTACAGAGGGAGCTTCACTCTGTATATAATCCGTGCAGTATCTGGCCCACTCCTGCTCCTGTTTGTCATGGTCTTATCTACCCAGCATGCCCTACGGGGGAAAATGTGCTGCATCCAGACTGCAGGAGCTCGGTGCGCAGGCGCGGGCCGTGGCTGTGTTTGGAGCATGCGCGGTGCAAGTAATGGCGAAAAAGCCATGTTTTGGACAGGCTCCTCAGGATTCTCTTTTTCAGCGGGACGGAGCGGGGTAAGGGACCAGCGGGGAGCTGGGAAGGCTTCATAAACAACCCGTGCCCGCCACAAGCCCGGAATAATAACCGGAATATCGGTGGTTGGAGCTTCGGGGCTTTCTCCCGTCACAGGCCCAGGCTAACGGCGGCCATATTTGAGCAGGAAGGCAGATTCAGTGAGTATCAGCGCGCATGCGCGGCCATCTTGGTGCAGGTACAAATTGACTGATGTCAGTGTCTGGAACTGAACCCAGCCAGAGTCAGTACCTTCAGGGGGGGAGAACCAGTGAGTGTAGAACTGAACCCAGCCAGAGTCAGCACCTTCAGGGGAGGGGAACCAGTGAGTGTAGAACTGAACCCAGCCAGAGTCAGTACCTTCAGGGGAGGGGAACCAGTGAGTGTAGAACTGAACCCAGCCAGAGTCAGTACCTTCAGGGGAGGGGAACCAGTGAGTGTAGAACTGAACCCAGCCAGAGTCAGTACCTTCAGGGGAGGGGAACCAGTGAGTGTAGAACTGAACCCAGCCAGAGTCAGTACCTTCAGGGGAGGGGAACTAGTGAGTGTAGAACTGAACCCAGCCAGAGTCAGTACCTTCAGGGGAGGGGAACCAGTGAGTGTAGAACTGAACCCAGCCAGAGTCAGTACCTTCAGGGGAGGGGAACTAGTGAGTGTAGAACTGAACCCAGCCAGAGTCAGTACCTTCAGGGGAGGGGAACCAGTGAGTGTAGAACTGAACCCAGCCAGAGTCAGTACCTTCAGGGGAGGGGAACCAGTGAGTGTAGAACTGAACCCAGCCAGAGTCAGTACCTTCAGGGGAGGGGAACCAGTGAGTGTAGAACTGAACCCAGCCAGAGTCAGTACCTTCAGGGGAGGGGAACCAGTGAGTGTAGAACTGAACCCAGCCAGAGTCAGTACCTTCAGGGGTGGGGAACCAGTGAGTGTAGAACTGAACCCAGCCAGAGTCAGTACCTTCAGGGGAGGGGAACCAGTGAGTGTAGAACTGAACCCAGCCAGAGTCAGTACCTTCAGGGGAGGGGAACCAGTGAGTGTAGAACTGAACCCAGCCAGAGTCAGTACCTTCAGGGGAGGGGAACTAGTGAGTGTAGAACTGAACCCAGCCAGAGTCAGTACCTTCAGGGTAGGGGAACCAGTGAGTGTAGAACTGAACCCAGCCAGAGTCAGCACCTTCAGGGTGCCCCGCCTCCCGCCACTGATTGGTGCGGAGCAGCGCGCTGGGTGAGCTGGTGCCCCGCGCCGCCTCGCCATTGGCTGTGGGCTGAGTGTTGCGGGCTGAGTGTTGCGGTTGGGGGGTTTGTTGGTGGGCTCCGCTCGCAGCCGTTGAGCTCGGGGCCCAGGTGAGGCGAGGCGGAGTTGTGCGCAGGCGCGGGGCCAGCCTATTGTGGGAGAACAGCCGTGGACAGACGATGATTTGCCTCCCCCGCGGATGATGGATGAGCAGCCCGGGCAGTGCGCCCAGCCTCCCTGAGGACTCTCAGACTCACGCTGGCGGTCAGATTTGTCGGCGGGTGGCAGCTGTGGGGCACCTTCGGGCGGGGACGGGCCTTGGTTATTGTCGGGGTTTGCCGGGAGTTTGGCCGCCATCTTTGGGCAGCACGGGTCCGCCCGCCACGGGGAGCAGGGAGCAACAGGGGCGGGGCTTCCTCGATGTCACAATACTTTCCATTGTCCCGCTGCAGGGCAGGGAGCATGCGCGGCGGCCATCTTACTGCAGGGAGCAGGTGCAGGATGGGGACCAGTGACATCAATACATGAGAACATCAGAAATAGGAGATGAGTCGGCCCTTTGGCCCCTCGAGCCTGCCGCCATTCAATAAGATGATGGCTGCAGCATCTGGGGTGGTTCTCCTTGGAGCAGTGAAACTCTTTTAGAGTCTACCTGTAAAACATAAAAACATTAAACGGTGCCACCCGACCGGGGTGACACTCCAGACATTTTCAAGGCCCTTTTTTTCCCCCCCCTTTTTTTTGGTTTTTTTTTGTGTTTCCTTGGAGCAGTGAAGGTGCAGGGCAGGTTTAACAGGTGCTCACAATCAGGAAGGCTTTAGATTGAGTCAGGGAACAGAGTGGTTCTGCTCACACAATCAGAGAATGGTTACAGCACGGAAGGCCATTCGGCCCGTCGAACCCTTGCCTACTCCCCTCCCTTTCCCCCGGCCCTGCAAATGTTGTTTTTCAGATACTTATCCAACTTTTTTTTTTGAACGCTGTGATTGGGTCTGTCTCCACCACCCTTTCAGGCCGTGCATTCCGGATCCTAACCACTCGCTGCATAAAATTGATTTTTTTGATGTCACCTTTGGTTCTTTTGCCATTCACCTTAAATCCATCTCCTCTGGTTCTCGACCCCTCCACCAATGGGAACGGTATCTCTCTATCTACTCTGTCCGGACCCCTCACGATTTTGAACACTTCTATCAATTCTCCTCTCAACCTTCTCTGCTCCAAGGAGAACAACCCCAGCTTCTCCAGTCAATCCACGGAACTGAAGTACCTCATCTCGTGAATCATTCTTGTTAATCTTTTCTGCACCCTCTCTCAGCCCTTCACATCCTAATGTGTGGTGCCCAGAATTGGACACAATGCTCCAGTTGAGACCGAACCAATTTTTAGAAATGTTAATCATAATCTCCTTGCTTTTGTACTCTATGATGCCGAGGATCCTGTCCGTTTTTTTAACTGCTTTCTCAACCTGTCCTGCCACCTTCAGCGATTTGTCCACATATACCCGCAGGTCTCACTGTTCATGCACCCCCTTTAGGATTGTACCCTTTAATTTACATTGCCTCTCCTTGTTTATTTAATCATGCTTTTCTAATTTTATTTCTTAACTCAGATTCACGGCCTCATTTTATTTCTTCCTCCAAGCCCCTCAACTTAATCTGTCAGTGTAATGTTGGCGACTGGTGATTGATTGCTCTGGGAACCAACAGGAAGAGAGGTCAGAGGCCGGAGGGCCCAGGGAGCAGTGTGTTCTTCAACCAATCGCGGTGCTTGAGGGGTGGATCCTGAGTCGGCCTATCAGGTGAGTCTGTGTGAATTCCTGTTAAACAATTCACCTTTTAAAAGTTAAATCGAGATTTCTTTTGTCAACAAAACAGTTTAACATCTGTCAGTATTTTATTTCTATTTATGAGTTACTATTATGAGTTTCAGACACTTCAGTGCCAAGTGGACCAGGTGTTTCAAGGTCATTCATTTCCCTCTTTCCATATCGCTGTTAGTTAAAGGGACAGAGATTGATTTCCCTGCATTATGCATCTTTAGCAGTTAAAGTAACATCCTTCCTGTTGGTAGTGAGTTACATTCTGTGCTGGGCGAGATGGCTGGTGGCATCAGCCTTTAAAATACTCATCCTCTTGTTCAAATCTCTCCAGGGTCTCACCCTTCCCTATCTCGGTAACCTCCTCCAGCCCACCAACCCTCTTAATATTTTTTTTCTTTGGAACAGTGGAGGCTGAGGCAAGACCTTTAATGAGGTGTATAAAATTATGAGCGGCCTAGATAGAGTGGATAGGAAGGACCTATTTCCCTTCGCAGAGGGGTCAGCAACAAGCAGAACTTTTTAGCCAGTGCGTAGCAAGCCCAACAACTGGACTTAGTATTAGGGACTGAAGCTGGGCAGGTGGAAGGGGTATCAGTGGGAGAGCATTGGTGCTAGTGATCGTAATTCAGTTAGATTTAGGGTAGTTATGGAAAAGGACAAAGATAGACCAGCAATAAAAGTTCTCAACTGGGGAAAAGCCAATTTAACTAAGCTGATCTGTGATTTAGCCAAAGTGGACTGGAAACAGCTACTTGAAATGGTGAGAGATTGGGAAATGTTGGTGTTTCGAGGGACCTTGGTGTCCTTGTACACGAATCACTGAAAGTTAATATGCAGGTACAGCAAGCAATGAAGAAACCAAATGGTATGTCGGCCTTTATTACAAGAGGATTTGAGGATAAGAGTAAACATAAGAACATAAGAAATAGGAACAGGAGTAGGCCGTACGGCCCCTCGAGCCTGCTCCACCATTCAATAAGATCATGGCTGATCTGATCATGTACTCAGCTCCACTTACCCGCCCACTCCCCATAACCCCTTATCCCCTTATCGTTTAAGAAACTGTCTATTTCTGTCTTAAATTTATTTCATGTCCCAGCTTCCACAACCGTCTGAGGCAGCGAATTCCACAGATTTACAACCCTCGGAGAAGAAATTCCTCTTTATCTCTGCTTTAAATGGGTGGCCCTTATTCTAAGATCATGCCCTCTAGTTCGAGTCTCCCCCATCAGTGGAAACATCCTCTCTGCATCCACCTTGTCAAGCACCCTCATAATGTTGTACATTTCGATAAGATCACCTCTCATTCTTCTGAATTCCAATGAGTAGAGGCCCAAACTACTCAACCTTTCCTCATAAGTCAACCCCCTCATCCCCAGAATCAATCGAGTGAACCTTCTCTGAACGGGCTCTGAAGCAAGTAAATTCTTTCGTAAATATGGAAACCAAAACTGCATGCAGTATTCCAGGTGTGGCCTCACCAATACCTTGTATAGCTGTAGCAAGACTTCCCTGCTTTTATACTCCATCCCCTTTGCAATAAAGGCCAAGATACCATTGACCTTCCTGATCACTTTCTGTACCTGCATACTATCCTTTTGTGCTTCATACACAAGTAACCCCAGGTCCCACTGTACTGCAGCATTTTGTAATCTTTCTCCATTTAAAAAATAACTTGCTCCAAGACATCTTACTGCAATTATATCGGGCACTGGTGAGACTACACCTGGAGTATTGTGGACAGTTTGGCTGCTTACCCAAGGAAGGATGTACAGACCATTGAGGATGGTAACGAAGGTTCACCAGACTGAATCCTGGGATGTGGGGATTGTCCTGTGAGCAGAGATTGAGTAGACCAGGCCGATATTCTCTACAGTTTAGAAGAATGAGAGGTGATCTCATTGAAACATAGAAAACTCTTACAGGGTTTGACAGTGTAGCTCAGGGGTGTCAAACATACGGCCCGCGGGCCAGACACGGCCCCCCCAAGCCCCTTCCTCCGGCCCGCCATGTGTTTTAATTTATACACCCCCACTCCCGATCTTTCGCTTGATGACTGGAACACAACCTGAATTTGTCGGCCGTCACGGAACAGGAGGAGGGCGGTGGAGGCACGGGGAAGGTCAGTCGGTGTCCACGGGGAGCAATTCTGGGACATCGAGGGCACTCACACGGAATGTCAATGGGAGATAAGTTTTGAGTGAGGCAGTGAGTGGATAAATACCGAGAGAGAGGGGGAGGAGTGTCGCTGGAACTCCCAGTGATTTAACAGATGATGGGGGTTAGTGCAGGGTAGGTAGTGAGGGGGTTGTGTTCCTGCACTTCTCCCCCCTCCTCGGCCCCAGCGAGGCGCTGATTTAAAAATTCTCAGCCTCCTGTTCAAATCCCTCCCCTCCCCTCCCCTCCCCTCCCCTCCCCTCCCCTCCCCTCCCCTCCCCTCCCCTCCCCTCCCCTCCCCTCCCCTCCCCTCCCCTCCCCTCCCCTCCCCTCCCCTCCCCTCCCCTCCCCTCCCCTCCCCTCCCCTCCCCTCCCCTCCCCTCCCCTCCCCTCCCCTCCCCTCTCTGTAACCTCCTCCAGCCCCTCCCCATCTCTGTATCTCCTCCAGCCCTACAACCCTCCCGTTCTCTGTAACCTCCTCAGCCCTACAACCCTCCTCCAGCCCTGCACCCCTCCCTATCTCTCGAACCTCCTCCAGCCCCTACACCCCTCCCTATCTCTCTAACCCTCCTCCCTCCCTATACCTCTAACCCTCCTCCAGCCCCTACACCTCTCCATATCTCTAACCCCATCCACCTCCGTATCTCTGTAACCTCCTCCAGCCCTACACCCCTTGCTATCTCTCTAACCTCCCCCTGCCCCTACATCCCTCCCTATCTCTGCAACCTCCTCCAGCACGACAACCCTCCCCCTCTGTAACCTCCTCCAGCACTACATACCTTGGTATCTCTCCAACCTACTCCAGCACCTACATACCTCCCAATCTCTAACCTCCTCCAGCACCTACATACCTCCCTATCTCTAACCTCCTCCAGCACCTACATATCTCCCTATCTCTGTAACCTCCTCCAGCCCGTAGACCCTTCCCCATGTTTGTACTCTCCTCCAATCGCTGCACCCCTCCCGATCTCTGTAACCTCCTCGAGCCCCTAGACCCTTCCTTATCTCTGCAATCTCCTTCAGACCTACACCTCTTCCTATTTCTGTAAACTCTCCAGCCCATACACCCCTCCCTATCTCTAATCTCCTCCATCCCCGACATCTCTCCCTATCTCTGTAACCTCCTCCAGACCCTACACCCCTCCCCATCTGTAACCTCCTCCAGTGCAACACACCTCCACATCTCTCTAACCTCCTCCAGCCCCTACACCCATCCCTATTGCTGTAACCTTCAGAACCTACACAGCTCCCTATCTCTGTAACCTCCTCCAGCACTAGACCCCTCCCTATCTCTGTAACCTCCAGACACTACACCCATCGCTATCTCTATAACCTCCTCCAGACCGACACCCCTCGCTATCTCTGTAACCTCCTCCAATCCTACACCCCTCCTTATCTCTAACCTCCTCCAGCCTAAACCCCTCATCTCTGTAACCTCCTCCAGCCCCTACACCACTCCCTATCTCTGTAACCTCCAGCCCCTACACCACTCCCTATCTCTGTAACCTCCAGCCCCTACACCACTCCCTATCTCTGTAACCTCCAGCCCCTACACCTCTCCCTATCTCTGTAACCTCCTTCAGCACTACACCGCTTCCTATCCGTGTAACCTCCTCCAGCCCTTACACCACTCCCTATCTCTAACCTCGTCGAGCCCCTACAACATTCCAAACTCTGCAACCACCTCCAGCCCCGACAACCCTCCCTATCTCTTGTAACAACCTCCAGCCCCTACAACCCTCCCTATCTCTGTAAGCTCCTCCAGCCCTACACTCCTCCATATCCCTCTAACCTCCTCCCGCCCTACATTCCTCCATATCTCTCTAACCTTCTCCAGCCCCTACACCCATCCCTATGTCTGTAACCTCCACCAGCCCCTACACCCATCCCTATCTCTGCAACTTCCTCCAGCCCTGAACCCTTCCCTATCTCTAACTTCCTCCTGCCCCTACACCCCTCCCTATCTCTGCAACCTCTTCCAGCACCTGCTTATTTCTGTAACCGCCTCCAAACCTACATCCCTCCTTATCTCGAACCGCCTCCAGCCCTGACCAGTTCCCTATCTCTAATTTCCTCCAGCCCCTACACCCCTCCCTTTCTCTGTAACCTCCTCCTGCCCCTACACCCCTACCTTTCTCTGTGACCTCCTCCTGCCCTACACCCCTCCCTATCTCTGTAACCTCCTCCAGACCAGATACCCGTCCCGATCTCCAACCTCCTCCAGCCCCTAAATCCCTCCCTATCTCCGTAACCACCTCCAGCCCGACAACCCTCCCTTTCTCTGCAACCTCCTCCAGCCCTACACCTCTCCCTATATCTGTAACCTCCTCCAGCCCTATACCACTCCCTAGCTGTGTAACCTCCTCCAGCCCTATACCCCTCCCTATCTCTAACCTCCTCGAGCCCCTACAACCCTCCCAATCTCTGCAACCTACTCCAGCCCCTTCACCCCTTCCTCTCTCTTAACCTACAGCCCCTACACCCTTCCCTATCTCTGTAACCTACAGCCCCTACACCCTTCACTATCTCTGTAATCTCCTCCAGCCCTCCACCCCTCCCTATCTCCATAACCACCTCCAATACCAGAACCTTCCCTATCTCTGCAATCTCCTCCATCCCCTTCCTATCTCTGTAACCTCATCCAGCACTGCACACCTCCCTATCTCTGTAACCAGCTGCAGCCCTACAATCCTCCCTATCTCTGTAATCTCCTCCAGACCCTACAAACATCTCTCTCTCTAACCTCCTCCAGCCCTTACACTCATCCTGTTCTTGAAAACCTTCTCCAGCCCTAAACCCCTCCCTATCTCTGTAACCTCCAGCCCCTACATTCCTCCCTCACTTTAATCTCCTCCAGCCCTAAACCCCGCTCTATCTCTAACCTCCTGCAGGTCCTACACATCTCCCTATCTCTGTAACACCCTCCAGCACTACAATCCTCCCCCTCTGTAACCTCCTCCAGCACTAGACCCCTCCCCCTCTGTAACCTCTTTCAGCTTTTACACCCTCCCGATCCCTCTAACCTCCTCCAGCACCTGCACACCTCTCTATCTCTCTAACCTCCTCCAGCCCGACACCCCTCTGTATCTCTGACCTTCCCCTTCCCACTGCCCCCCCCCCCTTTACAGTTGAGCCACCCATGATGCCTTGGACTTGGCTCTGGCTGTACTCCCTGAGGAACCACCAGTACAGAGAGTGAGATGCACTGAGAGGTGTCCTGCACTTCCTGCCTGGTCCTCCATGTCTGTCTGGGCAGTCACCCATTCCCTCTCTGCCTGCACACTCTTCTGCTGCGAGGTGACGACCCCCTGAAAGGTGCTATCCACGTAGCTCTCAGCCTCGCGGACGCAGTGACACTCGCTGCTGCTCAAGCTCACAAACCCCATGCTCAAGCATGCCTCCCCCAGCTGAAGTGCCTTACCCCACTCCCGGTGCATGACTCCCCCAGCTGAAGTGCCTTACCGCAGTGCCAGTATATGCCTTACCTCAGTCCTGTTTCTCGGCACCACCTGCATGGAATGATTTGGGCTTAGAGGGGGCGGGCCATGACACTGGGTGGGGCTTGTCGCCTGTCCATCAGAAAAGTGCAGAACAAATAGTTCCCTGCGTTAATAAACCCCGGAGGGGTCACGCAGCCCGAGCGCGGGCCCAGGCTCGAGAGACAACACTCCGCACCATCCGCTACACACACACCCGGGCTAGGTCCCAGGCCCCGAATCGCAGGCCCAGTGTTTGCACCCCTGGTTCCAACCTGGGCATATACTCTTGGGCCAGCCTGGGCTCACGCTATTGGGCAGCACAAAAGACCCAGGGTCCAGCGTAATACAAACGGAGACAGGGTCCGGCGTAATACAAACGGAGACCGGGTCCGGCATAGTTTTACACTGTAAACAAGTATTTAATAACTGAAACAGCGTTTTTGCAATAATAACTGAAAGTGTGACACTATCCCCTCTAAAAGAAGCCTTTAACACTTTCACAATACCAGAAACATACTCTATAGAATACAACAGAGACACGATCTACAGTTATAATAATAGAGGTGTGCACTAGAACTGGAACTACAGGGGCAGGTTATTTTCAGGTCTAGTGTAACAATTCCAGAGACAGGGTCCGGAGTAATAACAGCAAATGCATGGCCCACTGTGAGAGTAACAAAGACAGTGTTTGATCCAATAATAACAGAGGCAGACTCGAGTGTAATACTGAACACAATGCTGGATCTAGTGTGATGGTCACACAGGCAGTGTCCAGTGCAACAAAACAAAGATTGGGTCTCCTCTAATAGTGTGTGCAAGTCAGGGCCTATTGCTATAACCTCATTCACCCATCCCCCTGTGCTCACTGACCTACATTGGCTCCCGGTTAAGCAACGCCTCGATTTTAAAATTCTAATCTTTGGTTTCAAAACTCTCCATGGCCTCGCCCCTCCCTATCTCTGTAAACTCTTACAGCCCCACCACCCTCCGAGTTTCTGCACTCCTCCAAATCTGTCCTTGCCCATCCCTGATTTTAATCGCCCCACCATTGGTGGCCGTGTCTTCAGCTGCCGAAGCTCTAAGCTCTGGAATTCCCCCCTAAACCTCCACCTCCTCTTTCAAGGTTCTTTTTAAAAACTACCTCTTCAATCAACCTTTTGGGAATCTGTCCTGATATCTTTCTCTGTGGCTCTGTGTCAAAAATGTTTTCTTATTGATATCGATCGTGTTAAGTGCCGTGAGATGTTTCATTGCATTAAAGGCGCTATATTAATGTATGTTCTGGTTGTTTTCTTGTTGTAACAAATGCTTTGCCGAATGTCTGATAAGAGCCAAGGCCCACTGCAGTATGAATGTGTGGGTCAGTGTAATAACACCGGCACGGTCTAGTGTAACGGGAACAGGGAACAGACCCTGTCAGCCTTGGCTCAGTGGTAGCACTCTCGGCCTAGTGAGGGTTCAATTCCCAATCCAGAGCCCGAGCACATCATCTAGGCCCAGACTCCAGGTGTCAGTACAGAGGGAGTGCTGCACTGTCAGAGGTGCCGTCTTTCAGGTGAGACACTAAACCGATGCCCTGTCTAGATTTTAAGTTGGATGTAAAAGATCCCACGGCCACGATTCAGAGGAAGAACAGGCGGAGTTCACCCCGGTGTCCTGGGCAATGTGTATCCCTGAACTTACATCACTGAGAATGGATTGTCTTGTCACCATTACATGGCTGTTTGTGGGATCCTGCTGTGCACAAATTGGCTGCTGCATTTCCCACATTACATCCCCCCCCCCCCTCTCGCCCCTTCGTGTCTTGAATTGCCTTCACTGTCATGGAAACTGACAATTGGAACCGGTCAGGATTTGAACGATATTTACAATAGATTCGAGATGTTCTGAGAGTCAGTATCTTTCTCTATTCTGCCCACTCGAGGAGTTAGATGACCAACTTTCTCCTGTGAATATAGAGCTGGAGTATTGGGTCGTGATGTATTCACTACTTCATCCTGTTGATTCTAACTATTGAGTCTTGTGGTTTCAGACACCAGATAATCAAGCTCAGAACGACAGACTGACTTTTACTGACGTTAACAGCACTGCAAACATACAGACAGTATAGTTACCGGATCCGGAGAACAGGGATAATGGAGTGGGTTCCCAGGGCTCCTCTCCCCAGGTGTGTCTAACAAGCTGCGGAAACACTATCGATATTTATACTGAACTGGTTTGCTACATTCCTGATCTGACCCTGTTCAAACCATAACCACAAGGATATCGGTGCATGGTTCTGCCTGTGACCACTGGCTATGTCACTGTCACACACAGATACCGTTTCCTTGTTTCACATCTCCATACAAACACCATCACTTCACACATCCCCTTTCTACACAATTACAGCCGCCATGAGCAAGGACATAAGCCACATTAAACTACACAAACATTTCATAACAGCAAAGGTTAAACTGGGATAAATGTTCAGTTATTTTCTGTTCAGGCAAAATGCAGAACAATCCAGCAGCTCACCGGCACCCTAACAGCGTCTCAACGGCCTACAGGCTTTCATTAAGTCGGGGCCGTCTGGGGGAGGGGGGGGGCTGTCTGGGGGGGGAGAGGGGCCGTCGGGGGAGAGGGGAGGAGGGGTCGTCTATGGGGGGGGGGGTGAGAGGGGAGGAGGGGCGGTCCGGGAGGAGGGGGGGAGAGGGGAGGAGGGGCGGTCCGGGATGGGGGGGCGGGGGGGGGGGGAGAGTTCCGGGAGGAACCAGCTGGTGCAGGGTCACAGCCCAGCGGGTCAGTGATTGGCTGGTGGATTGGTAAATCTTTTTCTTTTGCTTTTCAGTAGGAAATCTTTGGCATTGTTGGAAGTCGGATCTGCCAGTAAATATATGTGAACTTTATTATCTAAGGAGAGCCAGTTAATTAAATCAGCGGATTGCTGAGTAGTTGCTGGGTGTATTTCTCTAAGGTTTAGATCTACTTGATAGTTGTGAGTGTAACTAGAGGGATGACAGAACAGCTCAGTCCCGTGGATTACACATCCTGTGGCATGTGGGAAATCCTGGAAGCTTCACACAGCCGGGACGACCACATGTGCAGGAGGTGTCTCCAGCTGCACCAACTCCAGCTCCGCGTTTTGGAGCTTGAGCGGCGGCTGGAGTCACTGCGGTGCATCCATGAGACTGAGAGCTCCGGGGATCTCACGTGTCTAGAGGTGGTCACCCTGCAGCTTAAGAATGTGCAGGCAGATAGGGATTGGGTGACCCCTGGACAGAAGAGGAGGACTAGGCAGATAGTGCAGGAGTCCCCTGAGTCCATCTCGCTCTCCAACCGGTTCTCTGTTCTGAGTACCAGTGAGGGCGATGGTGGCTCTGGGGAGTGCAGCCAGAGCCAAATCCACGGCACCACGGGTGTCTCAGCTGCACGGGGGGGGAGGAAGAAGAATGGAAGAGCCCTAGTGGTAGTGGATACAATAGTCAGGGGAGCAGACAGGTGTTTCTGCGGCCACAGACGTGACTCCAGGATGGTATGTTGCCTCCCTGGTGCCAGAGTCAAGGATGTCACTGAGCGGCTGCAGGGCATTCTGGGGGGGGGGAGAGGGTGAACAGCCGGAGGTTGTGGTCCACATCGGGACCAATGACATGGGTAGAGGAAACTAACAATATTCCGATAGTGGATAGTCAAGAGGCTGTAGGGTGGGGGAGGAACTTAACACAATTACAATCACTAAGGAGGTGGTACTCAGTAAGATAATGGAACTGAAGACAGATAAATCCCCTGGACCTGATGGATTACATCCTCGGGTCTTAAGAGAAGTAGCGGCGGGAATTGTGGATGCATTGGTTGTAATTTACCAAAATTCCCTGGATTCTGGGGAGGTCCCAGCAGATTGGAAAATTGCAAATGTAACGCCCCTTTTTAAAAAAGGCGGCAGACAAAAAGCAGGAAACTACAGACCAGTTAGTCTAACATCTGTGGTTGGGAAAATGTTGGAGTCCATTATTAAAATAGCAGTTGTCGGACATTTGGAAAAGCAAAATTCGGTCAGGCAGAGTCAGCATGGATTTATGAAGGGAAGTCATGTTTGACAAATTTGCTGGAGTTCTTTGAGGATGTCACAAACAGGATGGATAAAGGGGAACCAATGGATGTGGTTTATTTGAATTTCCAGAAGGCATTTGACAATGTGCCACGTAAAAGGTTACTGCACAAGATAAAAGTTCACGGGGTTGGGGGTAATAATTTAGCATGGATAGAGGATTGGCTAACGAACAGAAAATCGAGAGTCGGAATAAATGGTTCAATCTCTGGTTGGCAACCAGTAACTAATGGGGTGCCGCAGGGATCAGTGCTGGGACCCCAACTATTTACAATCAATATTAACGACTTGGAAGAAGGGACCGAGTGTAACGTTGCCAAGTTTGCTGATGATACAAAGATCGGAGGAAAAGCAATGTGTGAGGTGGACACACACAATCTGCAAAAGGACATAGACAGGCTCAGTGAGTGAGCAAATATTTGTCAGATGGTGTATAATGTTGGAAAGTGTGAGATCCTGGACTTTGGCAGAAAACAATCGAAGAGCAAGTTATTATTTAAATGGAGAAAGATTGCAAAGTGCCGCAGTACAACGGGATCTGGGGGTACTTGTGCATGAATCAAGGATAGTATGCAGGGACAGCAAGTGATCAGGAAGGCCAATGGTATCTTGGCATTTATTGCAAAGGGGATGGAGTATAAAAGCAGGGAAGTCTTGCTACAGCTATATAAGGAATCGGTGAGGCCACACCTGGAATACTGCGTGCAGGTTTGGTTTCCATATTTACGAAAGGATATACTTGCTTTGGAGGCAGTTCAGAGAAGGTTCACTCGGTTGATTCCAGGGACGAGGGGGTTGACTTATGAGGAAAGGTTGAGTAGGTTGGGCCTCTACTCATTGGAATTCAGAAGAATGAGAGATGATGTTATCGAAACGCATAAGATTATGAGGGGGCTTGACAAGGTGGATGCAGAGAGGATGTTTCCACTGATGGGGGAGAGTAGAACTAGGGGACATAATCTTAGAATAAGGGGCAGCCCATTTAAAACTGAGATGAGAAGGAATCTCTCTCGGGGTTGTAAATCTGTGGAATTCACTGCCTCAGAGAGCTGTGGAAGCTGGGACATTGAATACATTTAAGACTGAAATAGACAGTTTATTAAATGATGAGGGGATAAGGGATTATGGGGAGCGGACAGGGAAGTGGAACTGAGTCCATGATTGGATCAGCCATGATGGTGTTAAATGGCGGAGCAGGCTCGAGGGGCCGGATGGCCCACTGTTGCTCCTATTTCTGATGTTCTGATGTTCTAACCCGTCCAAGATGTCGGCCAGTGACCCCGCTGACCCGGGCCTGTCACCACGGGGCAAACCCGGGGCCTCTGGGCTGTGATTGGGGCCTGGGGCCTACAGCAGGTGTTTGACGTTCACCCGCCCACTCGTGGCTCCAATTCCTGCCCTGCACCGACAGTCGACTGTCTCCTGTCCGCCATCATCCGGGATCCACCAACTGTGGCCGCCGCAACCCGTCGTGCTCAGTGCGGGAGATCCGGGCCCAGCCCCGCCCACTGGGGGGGCAAGCCCCGCCCCTCGCTCACTCCGATTGGTTGGAGGACCAACTGCTCGCTCAGTCCTCCAGCCCTGCTCCTCGCTCTTCCTATTGGCCCAGAGCTGGCCTTGCCAGTGACACCCATATCTCATGTCCCATGAACAAATAAAAAAAACAGGTCAGCTTTGAGTATTTGTTTCTAATTGATGTCCTGTTACCGACTGTTCAATTTTGGGACCTTTTCTCCTTTCTAACTCTGGATTATTTCAGTTCTCATACCTTCGGTTACTCTCAGGGACAAGTGCCAGTTCCCCATACCTTCCAGAGTCCCTCTCCGAGCTTTGGTATCAAGGGAAGGTGTCTGCAACACACCCGGGATCACTAAACACAAAACCCAGTCTGTTAATCACTTTCAGATACTGGACTTAGTGTGTGCCCCACAGCATCTCTCTCACCTTCGATGTGTGAATGGAGCATCACGCCTACAAACCTGGTTTTAAATTTAAATGCACTCAGCAAATGT